>NC_086105.1:126938695-128138695 GCF_963921235.1 Mobula hypostoma
AAAAAGTTATTATCTTCCAAAGTGTAATATATAGATAACAGTGGACAGCAAGTTTTTTTTTCAAATGTGTTGCTTCCTCAGAATTTTTTTGTGTTTATAATAGACTGCTTGAAGCTGAACACAAATATAATTTGAGACTACTTGTCTCACGTAGGAATTTGGAGAAGTAAGAAATTAACTTTTTCTTGAATATAATCTGTTTAATTGCATAACAGTGCTGATGCTATGCAATAGTTCAACTAAATTAAAAATGTTTTGTTGATTATTTTCATTTGTACGCAGTGTCTGAGGCTTCTCGTTTAAGTGAGGCTTCCCCCGGGATCAATAAAGTATGACTATGACTATAATCAGCCAGCATTGATGGATTTCAGTTGCCCTGATACCATGACTGCATTGTCCTGTGAAACATTTCACCATGCTTGTCACTGACAGTGCTAAGATTTGCAGCGACCAAGTCTAAATGGGAATGTCGAAAATGAATCTTTAGTGACATATTGCAGTTCATGTTTTTATATGCTTGAAGCACGTTGTCAAAAACTGCAGATAGTTTGGTGCTCTGTAGTTGCCAAGAAAATGTTCAACAACATCCTTGAGTGCTTCCATGCAACTTCTCTGGCCCCACGAGAAGTTCTTCAAATTGCCTGTCATTGATCTTTGTGAATTGTGGACCAACAAAAATGCCTTCCTTCATCTTAGCATCGTTAATCTGGGAAGCATCTGTCTCATATATTAAATCCTTTACCAAAGTTTTTGTATCTGGTGGCAGCGGATTCCATTCTTGTAGTCTCAAACCCAGTAATTTTGCTTTTGGAGTTTTAGGAAGCTTTTTGCTAATGGGTCACATAAAAGGATTGTGGATGGTTTAATTGAAGACTGGAGTAAGAAGTAAAATCACAAACACGACGAAGGGTCCTGGCCTGAAACGTCGACTGTACCTCTTCCTAGAGATGCTGCCTGACCTGCTGCATTCACCAGCAACTTTGATGTGTGTTGCTAAGAAGTAAAATGTTGCTTTCTGGTTGGAAGACTTGGGAAGACTGGGACTATTTTTTATTAGGCCCCTGTTGTTTGCAGTCTTGTTTTCACATTCTTTGTCAACAATTTGGATGAAAGGATCAAGTGCAAATTATACAAAGTTGGCTGGCAGTGTGGGCTGTGAAGAAGATGCAGAAAGACATGTGTCATAGAGACAGATTAATAGATGAGAATATGGCAGATTTAATACAATGTAAACAAGTATGAAGTCATCCACTGTGGCAGGAAAAAGTAGAAAATCAGAATACAGTACTTGTAAATGGTAAGAAGATGAAAGGAATTGGTGTTCTGAGAGATTTGAGTGCCCCTGTACATGAATTACTGCTTGTTAACGTTCAGCTATAGTCAGTGATTGGGAAGGCAAATGTAATTACATTAGCTTTTATTGCACAATGATTGAGTACAGAAGTAAGGATGTCTTTATGGAATTTCACGGGGCTTTGCTGAGACCACACGTATAATATTGTGTTTAGATTTAGTTTCTTAACTCATGAAGGATGTATATATGTTTGTATATGTATATTTGAAAGCTTGTAAATGTCTGTTATTCAGAAACGATTTAAAAACCATCACAATAGATGTAAGTGATTTTAAAAAAGCTGTTAAAACCATGTGATTCATGTTAAAACTGAAATACTTAAAAATTAAAAAAAGAGGGAAACCTATTTTCTCTTCATCTTAAGGGCAGAAATACTTGTTATAGGAATGTAGTTCCTATAAAAAGTGTAACTGGATAAGGGTTGGAGAAGCAAATTTCCAGTGTAATCAAAAAGCAAAAATTGTAGTTGCTGGAAACATAGAAGAAAAACAGAAAATGTTCGTAATACATAGCATGTCAAAATAGAATCATTGGATATAGAGAAGGTCAATAAAGTTGTATTAGAAAAGTGGCAGAAAGTCATTAATCTTAAGTATTAATTCTGTTTATTTCTTCACAGCTACTATATTTTGTTCCCTCTTGAAATGTTAGGCAATTCCATCAGTGAAGGGCTTTGCAACTGGAGACCAACAAATGGAACACAGAACATTGAATGTACAGGCTCTTCACCCACAATATTGTACCGACCTTTCATAACCAATCCTAAGATCAGTCTAACCTTTCCCTCCTCCATAACCCTTCATTTTCCTTTCATCCATGTGTCTATCTAAGAGTTCGAAATGTCCATAATTTATGTACCTTCACCATCACCCCTTGAAGCACGTTCCATGTGGCTACCACTCTCTGTGCAAAAAGAACCCTATAACATCCCTCTATACTTTTCTCCAATCACAATATTATGCCCCCTCATATTAGCCATTTCCACCCTGGGCAAATTTTCTGGCTGTCCACTCTATCTGTGCCTCTTATCATCTTGTACCCTTCTATCAAGTCACCTCTTCTCCTCCTTCGCTCAGAAGAGAAAAGCCCTAGCTCGATCAAACTATCCTGAAAAGACATGTTTTCTAATCCAGAAAGCATCCTGGTCAATCTCCTCTGCACCCTCTATAAAGCTTCCAGAACTGAATGCAACCATCTAAGTGTGGATTAACCGCTGTTTTATAGAGCTGCAACATTATCTCTTGGCTCTTGACCTCAATCCCCCAACGAATGACTCGTGTAACTCTCTCAAGCCCTGTCATATCTTTTCTTTCTAAATGTTAATTTAGTGCTTCTTTCTTCCTCTTGGTTCGATGTTCCAGATGTCTTGTCAACTATGGTTCCCTCACTCTACCATCCTTTCCCTGCCCCAGTGGGACAAACTGATCCAGAACCCCATACAAGTGCTCCCTAAAAAAATCTCCACATATTCAGAATGGCAAATGTGCCCCCATCTGCTGCTTCACATAACCGGAGTTGGCTTAAGTAAGGAACTCACTTCTGGGAGAAACTGTGCAGCAGAAGTTCCCATTGAACCCAGCATCCATAAGCAACATGATTCACTCTATTGTTGTGGATGGTGATTGACCCGCGCTAACATTCCTAATTTATGAGATTTTTCATTGAAATCCATTTCTTTCTTTCCCTGGTTAGTAACTATGAATGTTGGAAGTTTCATGTTCAGGAAGGAGGAAAGGTTTCTGTACTATTATTCCTGACAATTTGAAGGTGAAGAAAAATGTGACACTGCCATCTTCCATGTGACTTAACTGCCTCATAAGATTACATAGAGTACAAAACGCACAATATGTAGGCCAAAGTCTCTTTCCTGTTTATGCTTTTGATAAATTCAAAGAGGTGACCAAATCTTAATACTTTGAAAAGTAGTTGATGGCTTTTTTTAATTATTAATTTTTTATTGCAAGATCAACAAATTACATTCAATACAACCAGTTGCCAATTACATTTTGACTGTTAAACCCAGCCACCCCCCAACCTTCATCACCATCCCCCCTCCACCCCTCTCTCCCCCCATCCTTCTCCCCTCCACCAATCAACTGAATAGTAGTACATACACAGACAAAGCATTCCTATTTTAACAAAAGATCTTTTAAGTCAGATATCAAATTTGTCCACATTAAGATTGTGTTTGGTCGTGCATCATTTACTCTTGCTGATGAAAGTTCCAGGTAAGAAATGTCCAAAAAGCTCCGGAGCCAGTGAGTATTTGAAATATGGGGAGGTTTCCAACGCTGGACTACAATCTTTTTAGCTGCAGTCAGGCCTGCCTGCCAGATTTTGCGTGTTTTTTTCCGTAAGGGAAAGGTGGGAGTCATTATTTAGAAGATGTACAGCAGGGTCCATTGGTAATTGTACCCCTGTTAGTTCTGTAATAGTACTGATACCTTCCCCCACAAACCAAAAACCCCTGGACATTCCCATACAACATATATAAAAGAGCCAATGGCTCCATGGGGACAAAATGAGCAATAAGGGTCAGGAACCAGTCCCATTTGATGTCTAATTCTCAGTGTTAAATATGCTCTATGACAAAATTTCAAGTGTATATACCGATGATTTGGGTTTTTCGAAGCACCAGCAGCATTATCCCAAATCGCATCCCAGTCTAAGTCTTGTCCCAATTCAGATACGTCCCTATCCCAAGCTTTCATTCCCGATGTGGGCATATATTTCTGGGAGTTTAATTTATCATAGATATATGACACTCTCTGTCCTGGAGCACTCTGTATCCAACTTGAAATGGGATGGTCCTTTAAATCTGCCCCCCAGGGAACGCCATAGGCTTTACAAGCTGATCTTACTCGAAAATAGAAAAAAAGAGAATGTTTATCAATATTATATCGAGATATCAGTTCTTGAAAGCTAAGGATAGTACTTGTCCCATTAATATCTCGAAGAGTAGTAATACCTTTATCCTCCCAAGTTCTGTTAGTGAATGGTTTCCCCCCAGATAGAAAACGATTATTGTTCCATAAAGGAGATGATTTACACCATACACTTTTAAATTTTAGGAATTTTTGCTGCTCTAAACACGTAGCATATGGGTTAAAATTGGACCGTAATGCAAATCACATTTTTTGGTAGACATACCTATAAGGAGAAAGTCCTTCAACCTTATTGGTGCTATTAGCTCTTGTTCTCTATTTTTCCATGACGAAACTTTATCCTCTTCCATCCAATAGCTAAGACTTTTTAATACAAATGCCCAGTGATATAATTTAAAATTTGGACATGCCAATCCTCCATTCGCCTTTTTGAATTGTAGAACTGACCATTTTATATTGGGTCATTTACCATTCCAAACATAGCATCGTAGTAAGGAGTCCAGTTTTTGCCAATATCCTGCTGGAGGTGCAAGTGGGATCACTGAGCCGATAAAATTAATGCGGAGTAAGATGTTCATTTTAATGACCGAAATACGGGCCGGGACTGATGCTGGCAAGTGTCTCCATCTATTAATATCTTCCTCTATTTTTTTTTTTAGAATTAAAGAGTAATTTGTTTTAGCCACAGATGATAGGGAAGTATTAACTTTAATACCCAAGTAAGTAGAGGACCTCATTTGTAACTTTAATCTGGGGAGGAAGAGACACCTTACTTTTATCCGTATTAATCAGCAGCAATGCTGATTTTAACAAATTAACTTTGTCTCCTGAAAGAAATCCAAATTGCTCCAGTGTTTTTAAAACATAGGGGAGAGTTTGTTGAACATTCACCATTTATACTAGCGTGTTATCCACGTAAAGTGATATTGAATGTGATGTTGTACCTATTGTAATAGGGGAGATCTGAGGAGAGTTTCTAATTAAATATGCAAGCGGTTCAATAGAAATATTAAAAATGAGAGGAGACAAAGGAGATTAAAGGAGACACCCCTTGTCGTGTGCCCCGTCCTATGTCAAATAACTCTGAGAAACCTCCTCCCACACATACCCGGGCTGAAGGATTAGCATACAGTGTTCGAATCATATTGATAAATTTATTGCTGAACTTAAATTCTTTTAGAACTCTCCAAAGATAAGGCTGTTCAAGGCGATGGAATGCTTTTTCAGCATCTAGAAATAGCAGGCCACAGGCAGGTGGGATTTTATGTGTTGCACTCAGTACATGTAAGAGCCGGCGAATATTATCAGATGTGAGACGCCCCTTGATAAAGCCAGTTTGATCTGGGCTAATTATTTTCCCAACTACTGTCTCAAGTCTACTGGCTAAGACTTTGGAAAATATCTTACGGTCGGCATTTACCAAGGAGATTGGACTGTAATTGGCACACTCCAAGGGGTCCTTACTGGGTTTAGGTCTAGAGTTTAGAGTTTTGGTGTCCTCTAACGACAAAGTAGGGAGGTCTAATCCACTGAAAAAATCCGTGAAGTCATTCTCAGAAGGAATTGAGCCACTTGTATATAATTCTTTAAAGTAATTCTTGAATGTCTCGTTTATTTCCTCTGTTGAAGATACTACTCCACGTTTAGCACATCTAATCGCTGGTATAGACCTTTTAGTTTCCTGTTGTTTGAGCGTTGGAGCTAAAAGATGGCTCGGCCTGCTGCCTTCTGCTTAATACTTATGCTTGGTTATATGGATCATATATTCTGCCCTGCTTTTAATAAATCATTTAATTCTGCTTGTTTTGTTTTGAGCTCGTTTTCTTTTGTTATGGTGTATCTCCTTTTGAGATCATTCTCCAAAACCTTACATTCTTCTTCTAAGGTGGAAATCTTTTGAAGACGGCTTCTATGTAGATGGGAACTGAACCGTATGCCGTTATTTTGTAAGAAACCCTTGATGGAGGCCCAAGGCCCAAATCACTGTCACATCTGAGAGACTACTTTTATTTACATTTATAAATTCTGTCAGTTTTGTTCTCAGTTGTGATAGAAATTCGTTGTTTTTTAGAAGGGTGGAGTTAAACCTCCACCTAGTAGCCTTATTTTTAATTTTGCCATAATTAAAAGTAGATATGACTGGGTTGTGATCAGATAGATGTCTGGGCAAAAATTCTATTGAGCGTACTAAAGGCAGCAGACTGGAGGATATAAGAATATTATCTATCCGAGAGAAGGTTTTGTCTTGTGGAGAAGAAGGTATAGTCTTTAGCAGATGGATTATGCACCCTCCACACATCTGTTAAATTTAAATCTGCTAGAAAAAGGTTAAGTGCTTTGGAAGCAGATTCTTGAGAGCTTGATATAGTTGAGGAAGATTTATCGAGGTTAATGTTTACCAAAGCATTCATGTCTGAACCAACATATAGTTGGTAGTCACTTAACTTCAGTAATTGTGAGGTAATTGAGTGAAAAAAATTCAACCTCGAATATAGTTGGGGCATATAGGCTAATGAATGCAACCTTTTTACCCTGAATGGATGTGCAGCAAAAAGCTACACGTCCTTTATTGTTGGCGCTCGTCCTTTCAATTGATACATTAATATGACGTCTCATTACTATCATAACTCCTTTCGTACGAGTACCATCAGCTGATGCCACAATGGGTTTATAAAAACAGTTTTGAACCCTGGGAATGTCATTAGGTTTAAGATGTGTTTCCTGTAACAGTGCAATATCTATTTTCTTTCTGCGTAAGAAATCTAAAACCTTGGAACGCTTGTAGGGAGAGTTTAATCCTCTAACATTAAATGATACAATAGTAAGATTTTCTAATTTATCTGTGTTACTCATCTTCCCCTGGATCTGTTATTGTAAGTTGGTGGTGGAGCCCTGAGTTACCCCCTTCCCACCCCCCCATCACCCCTCCTCCCATCACTCCTCCCATTCAACCCTTTGCTTTGTAACATCTGTGTGTCAGTTAGCAATGTCAGACACTGAACACTGACATCAACTGCCCCCTTCCAGCACCAACAGATTAGAAAGGCAAAGCAGTTGTCGTAGACAATCATATCAACGAGACAAGAAAAAAGAAACCTGGACAAACCCGTTAACCTATATAAGTAAAACCGTTTCCATCTCGTATATTATAACACATGATCAAGATCCCAACAGTTATCTTGCAAGAAGCTGTTGCTTCAATAAACTGTCGCTTAGCGATGGCGCTAATGATGTCTTAGCTGGTGCCCAGAAATGTAAACAAGTCTACTGGAGACATAACATTCTAAAGCTAGTTAGAACAAACTGCTGTTTTTCAGCTTCATTCTTGATGAAGTATTATATTTGGGTATACTGTATTGAATATTACCTTAAACTCTGACCTGCAATATTCAGAAACAAATTGGCCCCTTAATTAACTAAATACAAAGGTGCAACGAATGACTTTCGGATAAAGGAATAACCAGAAAACTCCGCACCTAGAATGTTAACTTGCCCGTGCCTGATAAATTGCGCATACAGGCTAGTCCGAGCTCTTAATGCTGTTCCATCTTCTCCCGAGGGGCGTGTGGACTTTGCCCAGGGTCTTCTTCCATATCTCCCAGCACCGATGATTTCAGAACTTCTTTCGCTTTCTCTGCCGAGTTAAACGACATATTCATGCGCTTGATATTCACTTTCAAGATCGCTGGGTATATCAGGAATGAGTCGATCCCCTTCTGTCGAAATTTAGCATGGATCTCCTTGTATCCCTGCCGTTCCTGCATCGTCCCGGGGCTGTAGTCGGCGAAGAACTGTAGCTGGGTGTCATCAGGGAGACTAGGTTTGGCTTTCCTCGCACCCTCCAGGATAGCCTGCTGGTTGGTGTACCGTAGAAGCTTAAAAATCATGGTCCGCAGTCTTGAGGTGTTGTTGGAAATGATCCTATATGCTCTGTCGATCTCCAAAGGAGCGCTGTGGGAATTCTTGAGTGCTGGAATTCAATTAGATAGCATCTTCTGGAGGTAACCTCTTGGATTGTCGCCTTCAGCGCCTGTCGGTAAGTTGACCACCCGCACATTGTTTCTCCTGGATCTGTCCTCCAAGTCGTTTAACTTCTTCCATATCTTAGACACCTTCGCGAGACGGGAGTTAGTAACTTTCTCATTCTTGTGTAAGCTAACCTGAATGCTGTCTATTTTGTTGAAGGCCGTGTGAAATTTTTTAGCGTGAATATCCACTTGCTCCTTTAACGACTGGAGAATGTTGCCATTCTCTGCCATTTGCTTCTGTATGGGGTCGAGAGCCTTTTCCAGCAACTCCCTTAGCATGTGGGCTGCTGTTTCTTGCAACGATTCCATCTCCGTTGCGATTGTTTGTTGAATTAGCATAGCTATTTCTTCGGATGAATCGCTAGCTTGTTGTCGTCTGCTGGTACCTTGTTTCCTGGTTGAATTTGTATCTTTTTTTGAAGCCATCTCTTCAGTTAGATCTTTCTCCAACTCAAACTTGTATTAAGACCGTCTATGAGCCCTGAAGAACTTGAAAAAGGAGGGTTGTATGTCAGCGCTCAGTGCCGTGCTGCCATCTTGCCTTGGGCCTCACCGGAAGTCCTCCGTTGATGGCTTATAAATTTGTCTTTTGAAAAAGCTGGCTTCATTCAAATTAATTTCTCATTACCTGGCCGGTGAAGCAAAATTTTAAAATCAAGACTATAGAGTTCTTAGTGGTAGTCAAGGATTTTGACTTAAGCTTAAAAGGCACAGCCTTTGAAATCAAGTGCCTTTGTGTTTTGAACTTGTGGTCTGTCTTCTGTTGTAGTAAGTAATTCAGATTTAAATCAGTTTCCTTCCCGAATGCCACACTCCAGCAAACAGCAGTGTGCAGCCCCAACAGTCTAAAGCAGAAGGTCCCAACCATTTTTAGGCCATAGACCCTCTACCATTAACTGAGGGATCCCAGGTTGGGAATCCTTGGTCTTGGGGTTTTCTGCAACCTCTGTTCTGAACCAGCATAGATAACTTCACTCACCTCAAAACTGAACTGATTGCACAATCTATGCACTCACTTTCAACTCTTGGTATTAATTAATTATCCATCTGTTTATTATATTTGTCTTTGAGTCTTCATTTGTGTGTAGTTTTTCATTGCTTTATTGTAATTTTCTCTACTGTGATCACCTGCAATAAAACAGATTTCAGGATAGTATATGGTGATTATATCCAATTTACTTTGAACTTTTGCATCATTGCCACCATTGCAACGCCCCCCCCCCCCAAATTTTCAAAGGGATTGAGGCTTGTGATGTTATTGATTGATCCAGTCATTGGCTCTTTTGCTGCAATGCAATCTGCTCTACTCATTGGGATATGCCAGAATTTCTAGATCAGAATATATTAGTTCCTGAAAAATCCAGTCAAGCCTGGATTAAATTCCTGCATAAAATTGTTTATGGTGTAAGTGCAGCAACTGATTTACACAAATAGGTTGGAGCAGTTTTTCAGGTAACCCTCTGAGATTAAATTAAATGTTATTTTAATCAAAGCTTTCTCATCTGATTGCCAGCTGAAGTCATTGTCACACTTATTTAATGTCGTGTTATTTTGAGAAAAAATTTGCATATTTTACTTCTGAGTACATAAATAATGAAATTAAATTTGAGGATGCTTATTAATTGCGAGTACAAACTGGAGAGTTTAAATCTTAAAGTTATTACTTTAAATCTTTGTTATCATGTGCACTTCATTTGACAGAGGCAATGTTAAATATTGCTTTATGATGATAATCCCAGCTTTTATAATTTAACATGTCTAATTGCTATGCTAAATCAGGATCTTTTAGTTATTTGTGACTCCTTGCAGTTCCAAATATCTTTCCGTAGGGCTGTTGTACTTTGTTTGCTGACTTGTTGAAATGTACCAGGAAAACTGACTGATGGAGAAACATCGTCACTGTGACATCACACTCACAAAATGTTGAAGGAACTCAGCAGGTCAGGCAGCATTTATGGAAAGGAATGAAGAATTCTGATGAATGGGCTTGGCATGAATCATAGACTCCTTATTCTTTTCCATAGTTCCTGCCTGACCTGCTGAGTTCCTCTAGCATTTAGTGTGTGTTACACTAGATTTCTAGCATCTACAGAATCTCGTGTTTATGCATTGTGACACAAGCATAAGACCAAAAGACATAGGAGCAGAATTAGGCCATTTGGCCTATTGAGTTTGCTCTGTCATTTCATCATGGCTCATCCATTTTTCCTCTCAGTCCCAATCCCCTGCCTTCTCCCCGTATCCCTTCATTCCCTGACCAATCAACAATCTTATCAACCTCTGCCTTAAATATACATGCAGACTCGGCCTCCACAGCTGCCTGTGGCAACACATTTCACATATTTACCACTCTCAGGCTAAAGAAATTCCTCCTTATCTCCATTCTAAAAGGACGCCCCTCTATTCTGAGGCTGTGTCTTCTGGTCTTAGACACTCCCGCCATAGGAAACATCCTCTCTACATCCACTGTATCAAGGCCTTTCACCATTCAATAGGTTTCAAAGAGGTCATCCCTCGTTCTTCTGAATTCTAGTGAATACAGGCCCAAAGCTATCAAATGCTCTTCAAATGACAAGTTGTTTAATCCTGGAATCACTTTCATGAACCTGCTTTGAACCCTCTGTAATTTCAGCACATCCTTTCTAAGATGAGGGGTCCAAAACTGCTCACAATACTCAAAATGAGGCCTCACCAGTGCTTTATAAAGTCTCAACAATACCATAAGACTATAAGACATAAAGCAGAAGTTGGTCATTTGGCCCATTGAGTCTGCTCTGCCATTTTATCATGAGCTGATCCATTCTCCCATTTAGTCCCACTCACCCGCCTCTCACCATAACCTTTGGTGCCCTGGCTACTCAGATACCTGTCAATCTCTGCCTTAGATACACCCAATGATTTGACCTCCACTGCCGCCCATGGCAACAAATTCCACAGATTCACCACCCCCTGGCTAAAAAAATTTCTTCGTAACTCTGTTCTGAGTGGGCGCCCTTCAATCCTTAAGTCATGCCCTCTTGTACTAGATACCCCCACCATGGGAAACAACTTTGCCACATCCATTCTGCCCATGCCTTTCAACATTCAAAATGTTTCTATGATGTCCCCCCTCATTCTTCTAAACTCCAAGGAGTACAGTCCAAGAGCGGTCAAACGTTCCTTGTATGATAACCCTCTCATTCCCAGAATCATTCTAGTGAATCTTCTCTGAACCCTCTCCAACATCAGCATATCCTTTCTTAAATAAGGAGTCCAAAACTGCACACAGTACTCCAAGTGAGGTCTTTCTAATGCCTTATAGAGCCTCAACATCACATCCCTGCTCCTATACTCTATTCCTCTAGAAATGAATGCCAACATTGCATTCGCCGCCTTCACTACCGACTCAACCTGGAGGTTAACCTTAAGGGTATCCTGTACGAGGACTCACAGGTCCCGTTGCATCTCAGAACTTTGAATTCTTTCCCCATTTAAATAATAGTCTGCCTGGTTATTCCTTCTACCAAAGTGCATAACTATACACCTTCCAACATTGTATTTCATTTGCCACTTCTTTGCCCATTCTTCCAATCTATCCAAGTCTCTCTGCAGACTCTCTGTTTCCTCAGCACTACCGGCCCCTCCACCTATCTTTGTATCATCAGCAAAATTAGCCACAAAGCCATCTATTCCATAATCCAAATCGTTGATGTACAACGTAAAAAGAAGTGGTCCCAACACGGACCCCTGTGGAACACCACTGGTAACCGGCAGCCAACCAGAATGGGATCCCTTTATTCCCACTCTCTGTTTCCTGCCAATCAGCCAACGCTCTATCCATGTATGTAACTTTCCTGTAATTCCATGGGCTCTTAGCTTGTTTTGCAGCCTCATGTGCGGCACCTTGTCAAAGGCCTTCTGAAAATCCAAATACACAACATCCACTGCATCTCCCTTGTCGAGCCTACTTGTAATTTCCTCAAAAAATTGCAATAGGTTTGTCAGGCAGGATTTTCCTTTAAGGAAACCATGCTGAATTCTGCCTATCTTGTCATATGCCTCCAGGTACTCCGTAACCGCATCCTTGATAATCGACTCCAACAACTTCCCAACCACTGATGTCAAGCTAACAGGTCTATAATTTCCTTTTTGCCTCCTTGCCCACTTCTTAAATAACGGAGTGACATTTGCAATCTTCCAGTCCTCCGGAACCATGCCAGAATCTATTGACTTTTGAAAGATCATCGCTAATGCCTCTGCAATCTCCACAGCTACTTCCTTCAGAACACGAGGGTGCATTCCATCTGGTCCGGGAGATTGATCTACCCTTAGGCTATTCAGCTTCCTGAGTACTTTCTCTGTCATAATTGTGACTGCATACACTTCTCTTCTCTGCCACCCTTGAGTGTCCGGTATACTGCTGATGTCTTCCTTAGTGAAGACTGATGCAAAATACTCGTTCAGTTCCTCCGCCATCTCCTTATCTCCCAGTACAATTTCTCCAGCATCATTTTCTATTGGTCCTATATCTACTCTCACCTGTCTTTTACTCTTTATATACTTGAAAAAGCTTTTAGTATCCTCTTTGATATTATTTGCTACCTTCCTTTCATAGTTCATCTTTTCCCTCTTAATGATCTTCTTAGTTTCCTTTTGTGAGCTTTTAAAAACCTCCCAATCCTCTGTCTTCCCACTAAGTTTTGCTTCTTTGTATGCCCTCTCCTTTCCTTTAACTTTGGCTTTGACTTCCCTTGTCAGCCACGGTTGCACCCTTTTTCCTTTCGAAAATTTCTTCTTTTTTGGAATATATCTATCTTATACCTTCCTCACTTCTGGCATAAACTCCAGCCACTGCTGCTCTGCCATCCTTCCTGCCAGTGTCCCTTTCCAGTGAACTTTGGCCAGTTCCTCTCTCATACCACTGTAATTTCCTTTACTCCACTGAAATACCGACACATCGGATTTCAGCTTCTCTTTCTCAAATTTCACAGTGAACTCAAACATGTTATGATCACTGTCTTCTAAGGGTTCCTTCACCTCAATCTCTCTAATCACCTCTGGTTTATCACACAATACCCAATCCAGTGCAACCGATCCCCTAGTGGGCTCAACAACAAGCTGTTCTAAAAAGCCATCTCGTAGACATTCTACAAATTCTCTTGAGATCCAGTGCCAACCTGATTTTCCCAATCCACTCGCATGTTAAAATCCCCCACAATTATCATAACACTTCCCTTCTGACAAGCCTTTTCTATTTCTTGTTGTAATTTGTAGTCCACATCACTGTAGCTGTTTGGAGGCCTGTATATAACTGCCATCAGGGTACTTTTACTCCTGTGATTTCTTAGCTCAATCCATTAAGATTCTGCACCTTCCGATCCTATGTCACCTCTTTCTAATGATTTAATATCATTTCTTACCAATAAAGCCACACCACCCCCTCTGCCTACCTGCCTATCCTTCCGATACACCATGTATCCTTGGATGTTCAGCTCCCAGAGACATGCATCCTTTAGCCACGTCTCAGTGATGTCCACAATATCGTATCTGCCAATCTGTAGCTGTACAACAAGATCATCCACCTTATTCCTTATGCTGTATGCATTTAAGTATAACACCTTAAGTCCAGTATTTGGTACTTTTTGCTTTGATTGCACTGCAACTCATCCCAATGGCTGCAAATTTGCCCCATAACCTGCCTGTGCTTCCTGACATCTTTACTGCTCACTGTCTTAGATTTATTTCTGTTTTCTCCCTCCTCTGCTCTATCATTCCGGTTCCCATCCCCCTGTCAAATTAGTTTAAACCCTCCCTAACAGCTCTATTAAACCTTCCCGCCAGGATAATGGTCCTCTTCGGGTTCAGGTGTAACCTGTCCTTTTTGAACAGGTCATACTTCCCCAAGAAGGGATCCCAATGATCCAAAAATCTGAAGCCCTGCCCCCTGCACCAGTCTCTCAGCCACGCATTCATCCGCCTGATCCTACTATTCTTGCCCTCGCTAGCACGTGGCACAGGTAGCAATCCCCAGATTACTACCCTGGAGGTCCTGCTTCTCAGCTTCCTTCCTAACACCCGGAAATCTCTGTTCAGGACTTCCTCCCTTGTCCTGTTTATGTCATTGGTACCAACATGTACCAAGACAACTGGCTGCTCGCCCTTTCCCTTCAGAATATTCTGGACCCGATCCGAGATATCCCGTACCCTGGCACTTGGGAGGCAACACACCATGCAGGTATCTCTATCAGGCTCACAGAATCTCCTGTCTGTTCCTCTGACTATGGAATCTCCTATAACTACCCCATTCCTCTTCTCCCTCCTTCCCTCCAGCACAACAGCGCCAGGCTCAGTGCCAGAGACCCGGTCACCATGGGCGTCCCTTGTCAGGTCATCCCCCTCAACAGCATCCAGAAGAAGATACTTGTTGCTGAGGGGGGCAGCCACAGTGGTGCTCTCCACTATCTGGGCATTTTCCTTCCCTCTCCTGACAGTCGCCCAGTTTTCTGATCCTGTAGCCTAGGGATAACTACCTCCCTGTAGCTCCTGTCTATCACCTCTTCACTTTCCCTAATAAACAGTAGGTCATCAGGCTGCAGCTCCAGATCCCTAACACGGTCTCTGAGGAGCTTCATCTTGGTGCACTTGGCGCAGATGTGGCCATCAGGGAGACTGGAGGTCTCCCAGAATTCCCACATCTGACACCCTGAACAAAGCACTAAACCTGCAGGCATGCTACCTAATTCTACAGGAATGAAACAAGGAAAAATAAGCCGACTCACCCACTTGCCTCACCAAACACACGAAACTTTTGAACCGTTGGCTTGTACTGTTAGCTATGTAAGCCCTGCTGTTCCTCTGTCTGTCTGGCCCGATTTGCCAAGGGGAAAAAAAGAGTTGGTGCCTCGCTCTCGCCTCTTCCCGTTACAGCCTAAGCCCATTGAGCCAAAGCCCTACACTCTTGCAACCATATCAGTGAATGATCCTAAAAGCAGAACACCTACGGGTTCATTAGGTTTGAATGATTACTGCAAAATGTTGTTGGAATTTAAAAAAAATTAAAAAGTGGATAAAATTGAAATATGATTAAATGTGGAAGCATCCACTAATCAGACATTGGTCTGTACATTTCTCAATATTTTTGTGTTGTATGTTTCCATAGTGTTCTGTTGTTTATCATGAAAAATAGTTTATTCTGTCAATTCTGCAATGACTTCTGATATTTTTGTTTTTTTTTGAGCTGTAACCTAATATACTTTGAGATAACCGGTTCATAAGTAGCTGTCATTAAAGGCCGTATGTCCCAACAACCCTGACCTATGCTCATAACATCAATGCAATGGCCATCAACATTTAGGAATGAAAGTAAACTTGTCTGCTGATAGCTGTCTGTGAAATGATTTCCATTTTTGTGCAAGTATTTGCTGGTTGCTGAATCTGGATCCTATTCAGTGCACTGAAATGCTCAGTTGAAGCAGGAAACAGATTTGTGCATTTTTTGAAATAGCAGAGATCGTCAGCAAAGCTGTGCTTTAAAAAGTAGGTGTACAATTACTTAAGCAACAAAACATCATTGGTATGTCTGGAGCAGATTTATGTTTAATAGGCTCACGCTCCAATTTTATATTTAATTATTAGCGTAGGTATCATATTACCGGAGAGAAACTGGACAAAAGGTTTAAAAATAATGTATTTGTTGAAGGTGTAATATTCTTGGAAATTATAATGATGTTTTTGTATATAAGCTACTTTTCATAAAGTTAAATTAATTTTTAAAATCTAATTTCATTTAGTTTTTCCAAACTTGCGGAGTGGTGATACAGATCTTGTGATCCCAGAACCTAAACCTGTGGTGGATAATGATGAGCTGGCGAACACCTATGAGCGGAAACTAATTGAGGTAAAATAGTCTTGTGTCTTTGTGGTTTTGTTTAGGTATTTATCTTCTGGAGTAAGCTTTATTTTGATGAATGTAATGGTCTTGCTGCAAACAAGACCACATGTGACATGCCCTTAACGCTTGTGGAGTGAGTGATGACATTTTTACTGAGGGTGATTGAAAGCAACCTGAGCAGCCATGGAGCATCATGGAGCAGACATGATGGAGTGGTAGAACAGACTCGATGGTCTGAATAGTCCAATTCTGCTCCTGTGTCTTATGGTCCAGCATTGACAGTTACTTTCCCTTATTTCCTGGGTGGAATACACTCAGTTATGCATGTCATATTGGGAACTTGAAGTTGTAGTGGATTCCAATTAAATCGTACAATTTTGTGTTATTAATAGTGGCAGCAAAGTGCTGTTCCACTTTCCTTCTCAAAGGATTTATGGTTTATATTGTAGGAAACTTTTACATTGTGCAATTGTGTCAACCACTTTAATACCACTGCAAGAAAAATGGTACATGTTACAAGAGATTAGATATTTCTTCCTAAGAATATTTTTTCTCTCCCATCATAAATTTGTGTAAAGCAGCTTTTTTTTTTGTTCTCTTCATCAGGAACAAAGAATCAATCAAAACAATAGTACCAGTATTGCATGAAATAATGAATTGTAGAAGATAGTGAAAGCCCAGGAGGTTTCACTTGGTTAATTATACAGCTCATCTCATTTAATATAACAGATAACTTGGTCAAGTTCTATTGATAACTGGTGGTTCTTTCAAGTACTTGAGATCATTCTCATAGGGAGAACTCTATGGTTTACACTAATGCTGATCCACACTTAGAAATCTCTTCAGATATTAAGGATTTTGCCTTGGCCTTTTAGGAAGTCAGTGAGATGGCTGGGTTTTGTTCTCCGATCTTGGCAATTTACTTGCAAACGTTTGACCACCCGAGCTACACATTTTCCAAGACCACAATTAACAGCGCACTGATGATTTCTCTTCGTACAGTGACAAAATGTTTGCAAGTAAATTGCCAAGGTTGGAGAACAACTCAACCCAACCATCAACCACCTGAGCTACATATTTTCCAAATTATTTCTTGTCAATGAAATAGTCAGAAATTATAAACAAAAATAAGTAATAAATTCCTTGAGACATGAAACATTCCAGAATAAACTGCCAGGTAAAATAGAAACATCTTTGTTTGGGATGAGATGAAGTAAGGTGGAAGAGGCTTGAGTGGAACATACATTGGAGTGAACATATTGGACTAAATATACTATTTCTGAGATTACAATGGAGATACTTGGAAGTTAATTTACTCAAAAGCTTCACATCAAAGTGGATAACAGCAACAAAGCCAGCATTAGTTTCTGAAATAGTGGTAATAATTATTAACATGCTCCAAAACATGCACTGGTATCCTGCTTAGCACTACTCCACAAAATACAGATTTGTTTCATTGCTCTTGGTCCTGAAGTCTGAAAACTCAGAGGTATGTACCCAACTTTGCCTCAATAAAGACATTTGCTTAGACTGCACACCGCTGTGCCAGGAATTTGGTATGAATCTCTGCTGGTTCCACCTCAGCAATAAATTGTTCCATAGCATTGTGTACTTGGTGTTGGGTAGACCAGGGCACAGCATTGTTGGATTCTGGCCAGCTTAGTGATCCTGGGCATTGTTGGGGATTGGCAGCCGCTACTCCATGTGCTGATGGATCACACAGTCTTTCATCACTTTCTGTTGGACATGATGGCAGTTTCTGTTTCCACTTCTCTTAGTTTGGCTCCAGAGTTCTCTGCAGCTCTTAGGTTTGCAGAGGGCCTATTCATCAACTGCCTCACAGCAATCTCTTCCCGGTGAACACTGAATGATATACTGCTGGATTTGCACTAGTTGCCTAATGCAGCAGCAGAAGTGGTGAGAGTGGCATAGGTTCAGTTCAGATTCTTGACACATTAGGACTATTAGTAATGACCCCTCTCAGCAATGACTCCATTAGCACTCACATCCTGAGCACTAAGTGAGGTATGTTGTAGCTGCTTATTTGATATCTTGAACAGCTGGTACTTTTGCTTTGCCTTCAGACAACTGAAGTGGGAAGATCTCCGGGGAAGATATTATTTCTGAGATTCTTTTTCCAAACAGAAAATAGTGCAGTTAAGCTGTGATTAGAGGGATTCATGTTGTTGTTTATGGTAGATGTGAAATAAGTTGAAAATGTCTAGTGTCTACTCGAAGATCCAAGTGGCCTGTACAGCATGATTAATTTGGGTGAAATCAATCCCTTTTTAATCATTGTGATTTTCAAACTAATGTGTGTTTTTATTTCTGTTATATAATGTATCTGTTAGCTTTTAACATATCTTATGCATCAGAAATGGGTAAGTGCATTGCATCTGATGTGTGATTGTGAACAATGTTCTCAAACTCTACCTTCAAGGTCAAGTGAGGTGAGGACTCTTCAGGTGCTTGTCTAGTCATTATTAAAAATATTTTGTAAGTCTCTACTTCCATCAGGCTTTCAGCCATTCTCCTATAATCATATTACCAATTTTCCCATTTACCTTGGAATATAGGAGAATGATGGTGACCTTTTAAAAATATTTAAAATTATGAGAGGTGTATGGTAATACTTTATACCTCAGAGTAGGGGAGACCAAAATTAGGGGTCATGGGTTTAAGATGAGAGGGGAAAGATTTAAAAGGGACCAAAGGGGCAATTTTTTATGCAGAGAGTGGTGAATGTATGGAAAGATCTGCCAGAAGAAGTGGTTGAGGTAGGTACAATAGTTGTATTAAGAAACATATGAATAGATATGTGGAGAGGCAAAGCTTGGAGGGATGTGGGTGAGACACAGAAACTTGGCATTAGCTGGATGGGCACTCTGATTGGCATGTCTGAAGGTCCTGTGTCCCTGCTGGATTGCTCTATAACTCTATTTTAAATGTAATTCACAGTTTAAAAGTAAACAAAAATAATCCCAAATCAAAATCCAAGCCAAGTTTATTGTCATATGCACAAGTGTAGTGAAAAACTTCCAACAGCATCACAGGCATATAGCATCATTCAAGTAGCACTTACAAGAAACATAAGTTAAGCAAAAATTGTACACAATTTTTGCAAGTAAGCACAATTAGAAAAAGAAAAACTATTGTAGTGCAAAGTAGTCATGTTGCCAAACTAGTAATTATGGTTTTGCCATTTGTTTCAAGAACTAGTGGTTGAAGGGAAGTAGCCGTTCTTGAACTTTTGATCTTTTAGTCCTCCCCATATTCTTGGATTTCCTTTGTGTCTAGCTGTCTGCTATGAATATACTCAGGAGACTGGGTATCCATATTCATTCTATGAAGATTCCATTGGCACTACATAGCAACAAGAGGGTAGAATATACCACTGTCAGTTTAAAGCATAGTCATTGTTGGACAGAGATGTTAGAGAAACAAGGATACGTTTCAGTACAAGCACTGTCATAGGGGCAGAAAATTTCAAAGTACATTTATTATCAAAGTTTGTATAAGTTATACAACCTTGAGATTTAGCTGCTTACAGACAACCACAAAACAAGAAACCTGAAAAAACCCCATTTAAAAAAAAGACCCACACCCAATGTGCAGAGGGAGAGAGAAAAAATAATTATGCAAACAATAAAGCAAGTGACAAGTGAAATTACAATACAGCTCTCATAATTTCAGAATGAAATTAACTCTGTAAACCCGAAACCTGGTGCATACGGAACTGGCCCATAGCCTCGGTCTCAGTTCATCACACAGCAGGGTAAATCTCCGCAAAGCTCGCAGACTCTTAAGCCCAGAGCAGCCTGAGCAGGGCACAGCCTCAGTGTTGAGGAGAGCGGATTAAATGTCACTTCTTTATGATTTTCTAAGTGCCCTATCACTGTGTTCTTGATTTTTAAAAAATTATAATTTTTTTCTCTTATTTTCAGGCCAGTTTCCCATTGTCTCCCTCCTTTTGAGTTTTACACAGTTCAGTGTTGCTTCATTGGTCATTCAAAGAGTTTGGCTAATTTTAAAGTTTAATAGCCACAGATTTAATTTTTCTATAATCTTTTAAGGCTTTTGATCTAAGTCATTATTTCTATGAGATTCCCTAGTTTGTATGCCGTTAATTTCCTGTTCTCTTTCTTTGCTAATACTAGTTTTTATTCTCCCTTAGGCAATTTTATTCTCCTTGTATTCACATTCTTTGTTGCCTTTAAAACCATAGACGACTGAAATAAGTCAGTCACAAATGCAAAGTAAAATATTATCATGTTATAATTGTTACATAGTCCCATTTTACAAATCTAGCTTTAAAATGACTGTCTCCCCAGTCCTGTGCATTCTTTGTAACACACACAAAGTGCTGGAGGAACTCAGCAGGTCAGGTGACATCTATAGAAAGGAATAAACAGCTGATGTTTCGGATCAAGACCCTTCATCGTGACTTGTATTTGTAACCCTGTCATGCATTCTTCAAATGCATTCAAAGACTGTGCTCCACACTGTCATGTGCGGATCTATTTCTTTTAGAGCAATGGAACCCCCTCCCACCTTTAGTACTACGTATTGATCCCTGTCTGCGCATGCGCTGTTGTCTCTGCTTGCGCATTGTGCTCTCTATCTCTCTTGCTGCAATGTGAATGCACCAGTTAAAGCCATCTCCTGTAGGCGTGCTTTTATTTTATTGATATGTAGTTGTGCGAAGTCGGCTGGTGGCGTAGTGGCATCAGCGCTGGACTGCGGAGCAGACGTTCCGAAGTTCAAACCCAGCTGGCTCCCCTGGCACGCTTTCCATCCGTGTGGGGTTAACAGCTGGTGATCTCTTTTTTTAAAAAAAAAACTCACCCGGCAGAAGGCAACGGCAAACCACTGCTGTAACTTGCCTCGTACGCGAATTCCAACTGTGTCAGAACAGCGTTGGAGGAAGTTGTCCACTACCTGGAAAAATTCCGGATGCAACCTACATTATTATTGTTTTTATGTAGTTGTGCACAGACAGAGCAAACTGGCGATGAGTACAAACCTGAATGTCAGAGAATATCACCAGCTGCACCAACAGTTATGGGATAAAGCAGCAAGAGTTAAAGAGAAAACCGAACGACACGAGAGTAACAGTGAAAATTGTGCTGAATTTGAAGTGAAAATAATGTGGCGGTGGCTTCAGTCAGGAAAGTTGACAAATTTGATAGTGCTAATGAAGGCTGGGAGTGTATAATGAGAGTGGAACTGTATTGTAATATGAACAATGTGAAAGAGTAAAATAAAGCCCCTATGCTTCTTAGCTTAATGAGCGCAAGGATGTACAGTCTCTTATGTAGCTTAGTAACCCTTACAAAGCCAGCAAGCAAGATGTTCGATGAAATTGTTAGTTTTACAAAATCACTTAAGTACTAAACTGCTAGCAGTAGCTGAGAGATTTAGATTGTACAAAAGAACCAGTCAAAATATGAATACATTTCTGAGTACATTGCAGATCTGCACAAACTTTCCCAGTACTGTGTCTTTAGAGATGGACTTTCTGATCTATTATGGGACAGGTTTGTATGGGGCATGCATAGTAAAAGCACTCAAAAGAGGCTACTATCAGAAAGAGACCTAACCTTAGAATGGGCATTGACCATTGCAATATAGTTGGAGATTGCAGCAAAAGATGCAACAGAACTATAGGAAAGAAGGTTAGAATGTGAAATACAAACGTACACAAAATGTCCCGAATGGTGCAAAAAGCCAAAGATGTTATCGATGTGGCAACATCTTCCCATGATGCAAATGACTGTTGGTTCAAAGAAAGAGTCTGCAGAAAGTGTCACAGACGAAGTCAGGTAAAGAGAATGTGCAAGGCAAACAAAAAGCAGGACTGAGTGAAAAGTCTCAAACTCAAACTCAAAGCTAAGCAAATGCATAAAGTTACTGAATGTAAAACAGAATCAGACAACACAGAGTCTGACAAAGGTGAACTGTCATGCCTAGAACTGCAGGGTTACTGAAGCAAATCACTATTATATGAATTTCAATAGATGTGTCTGATGTAAAACTGAAAATGAAGCTGGATACAGAGTTAGCTTTGTCTAATTCCAGATGCTGACTATAACAGACTGTTTTCTAAGACACTGTTAGAGAAGACCTCAGTGATGCTAACCACCTATACAGGTGAAAAACTGTTCCCCAAAGGCAAACTGAAAGTGAAGGGGATGAATGGGGGCCAACCAGCAGTGAGAACTTTATGCATTGAAAAGTGGAGGGCCAGCACTTTTTGGATATGAATGGTTGAGAGAAATCCATCTAGACTGGCACTGAATCAAAGCTCTCAGTGTGGCATCAACAGACAACTGCAGCCCAAATGGTAGCACTAACCAGAGCTGTCATAGCTGCTTAATACTAATCATAAGGTGTTTGAGAAGGGAGTAGATAAACAGATTGAAGACTTGGCCAAAAGCTGTTTGGGATGCCAGAAAGTTCAAAATGCACCCCCACAGGCACAGTTACATCCGTGGGAGTGGCAGTCATCTCCATGGCAAAGAGTACATATTGACTTAGCTGGGCCATTCATGGACTTCATGTTTCTGATTGCTGTGGATTCTCATTTGAAGTGACCAGAGGTTATACCAATGAAGTGAACCACCTCAGCAAAGACTGTCTCTGCTCTGAGGACTATCTTCGCCAGAAATGGCTGACCAGAACAAATTGTGCATGATAATGGACCACAATACACGTCAGAAGAATTCTGACTGTTCATGAAGAAAAAACGTGATCAGACATTTCAAATCAGCTCCTCACCACTCAGCAATGCATGGGTTAGCTGAAAGGTTTATCCAAATCTTCAAGAAGTCCATTAAAGCGATAGAAAGGAGGATATTTCTCTACAGCACAAGATGGACAACTCCCTTTTTGTGTGTTGCAAACTTGTTCATGCGACGACAAATCAAACACCTGCAGTGCTGTTCATGAGATCTTGCACAGACCTCCTGAAACCAGACCTCTGGAGGGAAGTACAGAATAACCAGTTCAGCCAGTTGCCAAGTGAAGCAGAAAGGAGCTTCGAGTTTGGACAGCAAATCCTAGTGCATGACTACCAAGAAGACACGTGGACACCTGCTAGGGTAGTTACAAGAACTGGTCCAATGTATTTGTGTGTGTGTGTGTGTGTGTGTGTATATATATGTATGTATATATATATATATAATGAGGACACACAGTTCCCTTTTATTGTCATTTAGTAATGCATGCATTAAGAAATGATAAAAATGCTTTTCCAGAATGATATCAAAAAACACATGACAAACCGACTTAAAAACTAACAAAAACCACATAATTGTAACATATAGTTACAACAGTGCAAAGCAATACCGTAATTTGATAAGAACAGACCAAATGCCAAATCTGATGCCACTCCTCAGGTCCAGGGTCGTGACGAGAATGTTAACTTCACAACACACCTGCCAAACCTGATTCCACTCCATAGGTCCAGAGGCACTATCCTGAAAGAAACAGTGTGCCACCCAAAAGACTGAACATTTAGAACGTGAAATTAGTTATGGACTGTTATTGTCAAAGTATGTTTATTTGGAATGTGGGTTTGTGAAAGCGAAATTGAATGTTTTGTACATATACAGTTTTATGTTGCATTAATTTAAAGGGGGAGGAATTGTAATGTATGGATCTAATTCTTTTAGAGCAATGATCCCCCCATCTTTGCACTACATATTAATCTGTTGTGTGGGCATACTCATTGTTCACTCTGTCACTGCAATGTAAATACACCAATTAAAGCTATCTTCCACATGTGTGCTTTTACTTAATATATATGTTGTGCACAGACACAACAATCAATTTCCACAAGTTTTTGTTTGGCTAGTCCATATAATGCTTGTGTTAAGGGGGGTTTCATTTTTTATGTTACTGCGTAGGCTAATTAAAATGGCTTCTTTGTTATGTTATACTTGGGAATGCTTCTTTGTTATGTTAAACGCTGAGAAAGTTCTTGCGCTCGCAGCTTGTTTTGGGTTAGACTGTGATAAGAAGATGTTACGAACCAATTGAGATAGTTATGTTTTTGGTGTATACGCGGGGTTTTGGGGCAGAAGGCGGGGGAGAGAGAGAGAGAGACAGACAGAGGATGGACCAGGTGCTGTGATGTCCGCTAACAGGGTCGGACCCCGAACAGGGTGTTTGGCGAGGAGAGGAGACGGACTCGTGTGGAGCGTCTGGTCGACCACCGTTGTTGGTCCCAGGCGGCCGGTCGAGGTGGTCCGAGGGGTTGCAGGGTGAAGAAGAAGGGTCCTGAGCTCCAACTGTTGGTGCACGAAGAGATTGAACTTTGATAAGTGTGGCACCTTTTATCTTCCTTTTATATTTTATTCTCTATTAATTATATAGTTCCAGTAATATCTATAAACTGTAAATCACTTAATCGTATCTGGTGTATTGTTTGTTATTTGGGCGGGGTGGGGTACATCACACAGCATCCACACAAACTGATTCCCCAGTTTGGTGGGGCCAAGGGCTGTTTCCCTGGACGACAGCGAGCCGAGCGACCCTGAGGCTGGCCGGTGGGGGGGGGGGGCTACACTTGCAAATTGTGCACATTGATATCTGGGAGTATGGAGACTACAGACTAGCAAGCTTTTTAAGGTCTTGTGGAATGAAAGAATTTAAACCCTATTCTCTTATCATTGGTACAAAAATTGTCATTCCATTTTTAACTTATAATGTTGTCCCTATTCAGGTAATTGTCTTTTTATGTGAAGAATATTGTTTGCATGTAATTTCCAAGTCTCATTTGCTTGCTTTGCATTATAAATGAGGACTTGAATTCTCTTATTTGCACTGAAGCATCTTATCTGTTGTCAACTTTTCATAGCAAATTGTTCACAATGTGATTAGCCTTAAAGGAGGAGAAATACAATCCAACGTCTTTGCGGCAGGGAATCTTTATTTATTTTAGGGGTTACGTATTGCATTATTGATAAAATTCATGGGTTGATTTGGGTAAGTATTCCATAAAAATGTTTATAAATTAACCATTATCACATCTGTAGTCCTTTTCTTCCACCCATTCCCACCCTAACTGTATCCCTTAGTATTTTCTCCTTCATTCCTGCGCAGTATGCACATTTATCAATTTTCCTGTGAAATGTTTGCTGGCATGATATTGTAACCGGTCGAGGAATGACCAGTTTTTTAGCCAGTATGTTTCGTGTTTAACATTCTATTCATTATATGTGGAATGTGCAGTTAGCATTGGCCCAAGGAATCTGTAAAAAAAAGTTCAGATGGTTTTTGTAAATGGAGATGTAACTGATATAGCAGTGTTTTAAAGTATGTCATTGGAAATGGTGGAGCCATCTACAGATACAGCAGGGTGAGAGACTTGTGTTGGTACTTCAACATTTTCCCACTGCCACACACTGATAGAGAAGTTTTAATCTAATTCATTATTTTAATTACATAATAGATGTAGTGGATTCTGGTTAATTGGGATACATTGGGACTAGTACATTTTAGCCCAATTAGTGACTGCCGCAGTTAGTTGAAGTTTCATGGAAGTAGTTAACACAAGCAGATGCAACCGATGCAATTTTAAAACCATTCTCTCTAAACACGATGCAGTCTCTAGTAGCCACACAAGTCCATGCAACTGATGCTAGTTAGAAACTGTTCAGCAACAGTTTCCTGTCCCAAATATGCAGCATAGTGTCCCCAATAAACAAAAGGAGTCCTGGCTATTTTCTCAATTAGCTTTTGTTCTTTAAGAGTTGGCCCAAATAAGCAGCTATCCTGATTAACTGATGGCCTAGTTAACCGGAATCCACTGTATGTTAAATTTGGTAGATGTTAAAGTATTAATATCCTTGGCTCTCTGTTAGTTCCTCCAGATGATGCTGTGATAGTATTTTTAATGTTAAAACTCTGTCAATTCTCTTTTACATTCTCAGACAGACAACACAGTGTTATAAGCTAGGAGTTTGATTATACACTCTGACCACTGTTTTACCATAAATCAGCGCAATCTTTGAATTATTTGCCCTTATTTTCTGATTAGTTGAAATATCCAATGTCTTTGGTTGAAATAAATTTGTCAAAAATACATACATCACCATAGCATTATTGAATTTATCCATTATCTTTTATGTATTGCAATGTCTTCGTTCGATATTTCTGTTTTTGAAGGCAACAGGATTCCTCAAAAGCATAGTCTTTGACATTTTTACCTCAAAAATAACCAAGGAGAGAGTGTGCTTGAGAGTGGATAGGTGTGTGCATCTTGTTATTGCGTGTATAAATGCAGCAAGGGATGAATCACAAGCACAGGAGCTAACCCAAAGGATTTATTCCCAGGCCTGTTTTGATAAGAGCCTAAAATTAAGTACATTTGAAAGTTAGTAATTTCTGATTTTGAACAGCTGCTTTGTTGGTCCTTTTGTGTATACATGCTTTCATGTACAGGTTTCTCCCACCATCCGAAGGTAGAGCGTTCCTTTGAAACGGTTCGTAAGCCGGAATGTCATGAAGTGAAGAAGCAATTACCATTTATTTATATGGGAAAAATTTGTGAGCGTTCGCAGACCCAAAAAATAACCTACCAAATCATGCCAAATAACACATAAAACCTAAAATAACAGTAACATATAGTAAAAGCAGAAATGATATGATAAATACACAGCCTATATATAGTAGAAATTCTTTTCTGCAATCATTGCACTGTCCACCGTAGCGAAAATCTCATGCAAGCGTTCTCAGCAGAAACACTCGGGCAAGTGCTCTCAGCAGAAACACACTCTCCAGTAACCTTTAAGCTATGAAGCTGCCAAATCATACCAAATAACACATAAAAATACATAGTCTATATAAAGTCGAAATAATGTATGTACAGTGTAGTATCACTTGCTGGAATTGGGAAGACAGTGAGCACACTGATGATGGTGTATTAGGCTGAGTCGCGGAGGGTGGGGTGGTGGGACACTGGGGTGTCATCTCATTGTCGTCTGTTTACATCAGGGCAGGGAAGTCATCTTCTTCTATGTCTGCCTGCCTTGATGTCGAAGGTCAAGGTTCGTCATCTGCTGTGGCTGATAGAAAGTCGTACTTTTCTGCAGTCATTGTTGTCAGTTGCAGTGAAAATCTCGCACAGTTGCTTCCCATTCAGTTCCTGGACGACTTCACTTTTGGTCCGTTCGCTACTGCATTCGGTTTTGACCCTTTCCTCTTCCAACTGCATCAGCTCTTCATCTATCAGTTCTTGGTCATGGGATGCTGAAACCTCTTCAACATCATCTTCGTCAACATCCACAAGCCAAACTCACTTTGTCCTTACTTCGTTCACCATGATCGAAACGCTTAATTATGTCTAGTTTTACACTAAGTGTAACACCCTTACGAGCTCTTTAAGGCTTTTCCGATACCTTAGAACTCACCTTGCTAACGAATGCTCAAAATAAATCGATATAAAGCACAGATGCTCACAGGCGCGTGTTTAAACCGGCTAGAATGCAGTTCCAGGGGAGGAGCTTGGCTGCTTGTGGCGCGCGCTGCCTTTTTTCGTAACAGTGAAAACACCTTCTGTTAGTGAAAACAGGTAACTAATGTAAGTCTATCGTAACAGTGAGGCCTCGAAAAGCGAACGTTCGAAAAGTGGGGGACACCTGTATTAGTATTCAAAGTAAAAGGCTTAATGGAAGAAATTTGCATTGTGGTCTCTCAATATATTTTTATTTGGATCGAAGTCAAGTCTCATTAATTTGTATTAATTCCCTTGTATTTGTTATGAATATGTTTCTTCTTGTGGGGAGGTCTAGAAGTGGAGATTGTGGTGCAGTAGAGTTCAGAACAAAGGAAGGCCCATTTAAAATGGTGAGAGAGGAAGAAATCAGAGTCTCTGGTGTTCTTGAGATCACAGAATTGTGGAAATTGAATGAAATCTCAAAGTAAATTTATTATTAGAGTATTTGTAATGTTCTATATACTACCTTGAGATTGAAATAATAGATTATATTCAATGCTGAGATAGTCAGTTTGGATTAAGCAGATAATTTTGGGAATCAGATTGTTTTATTTATCACATCTACATGGAAACATTGAGAAATACGTCGTCTGCATTAACAACCAACAAAAGGATGTGCTTGGGCAGCCTGTAAGTGTTGTTGCATATTCCGGCACCAACATATCATGCCCATGATGCTCAGCAGAACAACATGGTACACAACAAGCAACAGAACAACACACCTCCAACCCCAGAACAGGCTTTCGGGCCTGTCTTCCTGACTTGCAGACTCACAGACAACAGTCCTCTGACTTCTCCAGTGGACTTACAGAGCTGTTGATCCAGACCCAGGGTTTTGGTCTTTGGCCTTTGACCTTCAGGGCTCTGAATGAACTTCGGACTTTGATCTTTGGTAATGACCTGAGGATAAGTCCCCAAACTCCAGGCCTCGAACCTTTGCACCTGAGGATCTTGTTCCTCCTGCTAGCACAGACATCCGATTTTGGGACCCACCAAGCTAGGGAAACTCTCTGACTCAGTGGGCCACCAGCCCCTATCCTTGCTGATCAGCCGGATACCATGGATGTCCTTTGTCACGCATCCATGTTGCTGGCCTTTGAACACGAGTGTGGTGAGGAGGCCTAGACTTAGGTCAGCAAAGTCAATCAAAATCAGAAATGAAGTTTCAGTTAGAACGGTTGTCATCTGAGATTATTCCCTGCCAATGTAATAGTGATCTTAGTACTGTATACACTATAATCTAAAGATTTATTGTTTATGAAACAAACATTCATTATCACATTGTGGTAAAATAAATTAGATATTGGACCTTAATTAAGGTAGATGGAACTTAGTCCACAGCTAGATCAACCATGATCTATATGCTTGATAGGCCAGTTGGCCTACTCTTGCTCTGATTTCTTATCTTCATATAAATACTCTGCTGTCCTGTGATGTTTATATATACTTTTCTGTACACTTTTTTTTTCAGAATGTTTCATCCAAGTATAGTGTGCATCCTTTCATATATTGGATCACTATGTGAATTATTTAAAGTAGAGTGGGAAGGCTGCAGGGTATTTCTCACTTCTATTACTCAGAAAGCTGGGGAAGTAAAGTATAAAGCTAAAATTCAATTAATAGAAATATTCACGAGAATCAATTAGACTGATTCTTTAGTCATTTGATTAAGTTATAAGCAAATAGCAACAGAATTGAGATTTGCAATCAAGAAAGGAGGTGCTTAAAAGATTGGAGATATGATATGGTTTATTGTCACATATATAATGAAGATACAGTGAAAATCATTCGTCTGCACACCTTCCAGTCAGATCATTTCATACAGAAGACAGCATGGTGGTACAAAAGAGGGCAAAACAGAATTGAAATTGCATGCTGTTGTGTGACTATGTTGAGCAAGTCTTGGAGAACTTTCTCCCCACTGAGTGTATTCTGGCTGACTAGATTAAGTAAACCAAGTTTTAAAGTTTTATATAATTTGTATCAATTGCAAGTTTTTGTTCAATTCATGCATTACAAATCTCTTTCACTGTGGTATGACTTAGATCCCATAGAGTTACAATCACAATTATATGAATACCTTAAAGAATTGGGATGGCAAAAAGGGTTTGGTTGGGAAGAGAATTTTAATTTGCTTGTAAATCAGTTATAAAGCCAGACTATAGTAGGCTTGGTATATGCCTCAAGAGGTCGGCTAGTTGTTCAGATGGTATTCAGCAAATCTTCAAGTATTGTGAATGTAGGTGGACCTTTCTGACTCATTGGTTACTGTTTGTATTGCTTATTATTGCTCCTGTTGGCTTCTGAATGATTTTTTAAAGATGTTATTTATATATCAGTGAAAATATGCATGAGCGTGTCTGTACACAGGTACAGTATATTTTTTTTCAGTGATCACAACTTCATGCTTATGGAGCAGGCTCATGGAGGACTGAGGAAACTCTTCCGGATGTAGGTTTACAGCTGTCTATATTAAGATCACACATTTTTAGTACTTTTAGCACATTATTTCATTCCAGTTTTGGCATTGTTGTCCACTGTCATCCTCCTGCTTCTTTTGACTTTCCTCTCTTTCTGGCCAATCATTATCTCTTTATATTCTTACCTCTGTATCTCTTTACTGCTTTTCATTACCTTTGGCCCTCTGCTCCAAAATCGTATGCAAACATGTAATTATCTGATTTTTTTTCTTGAGTACGCGTAGAATATTTTATTCTGAGTTTTTTGTATTACCTATCGAGTGAGGAATTAAAGTAAAATATTTATCTAAAAATTTAAATATGACTTGCATTCTGTTAATCTGCATCATAAAATAACAGTTGAGACAACAGAGTCATTCCACTGATTTACTTTGTTATCATTGCTAAGTCACTTTCTTTTTACTGCTTCATAATTTTGTACTGCGTGACTGAAATTTTTGCCATTAAACCATCACCAAATAATACAATAACTACAAAATTATATACTTTCAAATATTCTCTTACCAATGTCAATCTTCCACCTACTCATATCTCCATCATACTGAGTAATTTGTAGTATTTATGCAACATATCTAATCTTGATAAATTCATTTTTCAAAGTCTATATTAAATAAAATCACTAATTGCACAATGAGATTATTGAATTAATAGGAGATTTACTTTAATGTCATCATACTGACTTCTGCATTATAATTAACAGTTACATCTTAATTATATAAATGTGCAACATTCTATTTTTATGTTGGCAATGCAAATAAAATGCCCTCCAAAATAAAAGTGTTTATTATCAGATTACTTAATCACTTTAGCAGCCTTTTAGTGGCATGGCTCATTAAAGTATTCCTTGAATTGTGACCAATGCCATTGGAAGGCTGCTTAATAAAAATCTATACCATGTGGACTTTTATCTGTTTCTGATACTATGTTCCCTGCATCAAAGAAATAAAAGCTCCTTACTCCATAAATTGGAAATGCGGCTGCCATAAGATCCAAAACACATTGAATCAATTGAACTGTTCAAATGGTGTTTTGAAGTCTTCCTGTGCCATTTTTCTCCTTTAGCCTGATCATGATACAGATAGACAGCATGTCTTGATCTCTGACCTCCCTTGTGGTTTGGCAAATCCCAAATTTGGGAATAGATCTTACTCTTATCAACATTGTTTCTGACTTGGTTCAGATGAAAGATAACTGACTGAAGTTCTAACACTCATTATATTCTTCTGCAGATTTTCTTGAATCTGCTGTATATTTCCAGCATCATGTTTTTGTTTCCCTAACTCCTCACTAACCATTCCACCTATTGTACCTATGTTGATGTGTCTGTTTTCCAATTGTTTCCTGTCTGCAGACAACTTGAGGTCACATAAGAACATAAGAAGTAGGAGCAGGAGTAGGTTATCTGGCCCGTCGAGCCTTCACCACCATTCAATAGGATCATGGCTGATCTGGCCATGGACTCACCTCTACCTACCTGCTTTTTCCCCATAACCATTAAATCCCCTACTGTGCAAAAATCTATCCAACCTTGGCTTAAATATATTTACTGAGGTAGCCTCCACTGCTTCATTGGGCAGGGAATTCCACAGATTCACCACTCTCTGGGAAAAGCGGTTCCTCCTCATCTCTGTGCTAAATCTACTCCCCAGAATCTTAAGGCTATGTCCCCTAGTTCTAGTCTCACTTAGCAGTGGAAACAACTTCCTTGTCTTTATCTTATCTGTCCCTTTCATAATTTTATATGTTTCTATAAGATCTCTCATTCTTCTGAATTCCAACTATTATAGTCCCAGGTGTCTCAATCTCTCCTCATAGTCTAACCCCCTCATCTCTGGAATCAACCTGGAGAACCTCCTCTGCACCGCCTCCAAAGCCAGTATATCCTTCCTCAAGTAAGGAGACCAGAACTGCATGCAGAATTCCAGGTGCAGCCTCACTGGTACCTTATACAGTTGCAGCACAACCTCTCTGCTCTTAAATTCAATCCCTCTAGCAATGAAGGCCAACATTCCATTTGCCTTCTTGGTAGCCTGCTGCTTCTGCAAACCAAACTTTTGTGATTCACGCACAAGCTCTCCCAAGTCCCTCTGCACAGCAGCATGCTGCAATTTTGTTTACCATTTAAATAATAATCTGATCTTCCATTTTTCCTTCAAAGTAGATGATCTCGCCTTTACCAACATTGTACTCCATCTGCCAGACCCTTGCCCTCTCACTTAACCTATCTGTATATCTCTGCAGACTCTTTGTATCTTCTGCACAGTTTGCTTTTCCACTCAATTTAGTGTTATGAGCAAACTTAGATACACTACACTCAGTCCCCTCTTCTAGATCGTTAATGTATATCATTAACAGATGTGGGCCTGGCACTGACCCCCGCAGCACTATGCTCACCACTGATTGCCAACTACAGTAACACCCATGTAGCCTAATGCTCAGGTTTCTATTAGTTAGCCGATCCTCTACGCATGCTAATACATCACCCCTAACTCTATGCATCCGTATCTTATAGATAAGTCTTTTATGCGGCACCTTATCGAACGCCATCTGAAAATCAAAGTAAATAATGTCCTTATGTTCCCCTCTATCCACTGTGTTTGTTATATGCTCAAAAAACTCAGTAATTTTGTCAAACAGGGCCTGCTTTTGCTGAATCCATGCTGCAGCAGCCCGATGGATTCATTTCTTTCCAGATGCCTCACTATCCCTTCTTTAATTATAGCTTCAAGCATTTTCCCAACTACAGGTGTTAATAGTTACTGCCCTTTTGTCCTTTTTAAATCTTTTTATTGAGTAAGTATACAAAAAAGTAAGCCATATAAACATTAATACAATGTTAAAGTATAATAAAATTCCAAAAGATAACAATACCAAAAAGAAAATACTACAATGTAATTTAAGCATAAGAAACCAAGATAACATAATAGTTTACTAAATTTTATATATATCAATGGAAAAAAAGAAAAAAAAAACCCCCCAAAAAAAACCCACCGTGCAACTAACTAAAAGCAAGGCAAAGCAATGGGCTAACTTGAAACCAAACAGAGTTAAACTTAAAATCACGTCCTCAATCCCGACCTCCATTAAAACAGTGAAAAAAAAACAAGAAGGGTAAATATTACATTAAATGAAAATATCGAATAAAAGGTCCCCAAATCTGTTCAAATTTAAATGAAGAATCATAAAGGTTACTTCTAATTTTCTCCAAATTCAAACATAAAATCGTCTGAGAAAACCAAAAAAAGGTAGTTGGGGCATTAAGCTCTTTCCAATGTTGTAAAATACATCTTTTCGCCATTAAAGTAAGAAATGCAATCATTCTATGGGCTGAAGGGGAAAGATTACTAGAAATTTTAGGTAGTCCAAAGATAGCAGTAATAGGGTGAGGAGAGATATCTATATTTAATACCTTAGAAATAATATTGAAAATATCTCTCCAAAAAGTTTCCAAAGTAGGGCAAGACCAAAACATATGAGTTAAAGAGGCTATCTGCCCTGAACATCTATCACAGAAAGGATTAATATGCGAGTAAAAACGCGCTAACTTATCTTTGGACATATGTGCTCTATGAACCACTTTAAATTGAATTAGGGAATGTTTAGCACAAATAGAGGAAGTATTAACTAATTGTAAAATCTGCCCCCAATCATCCACAGAAATGGTAAGCCCCAATTCCTGTTCCCAATCTACCCTAATCTTATCAAATGGAGCTTTCCTAAGTTTCATAATAATATTATAAATCATAGCCGATGCACCTTTCTGACATGGATTAAGGTTAATTATCGAATCTAAAATATATATAGGAGGGAGCATTGGAAAGGAAGAAAGTATAGTACTTAGGAAATTTCTAACTTGTAAATATCTTAAAAAAATGTATTCTTGATAAGTTATATTTATTAGATAATTGTTCAAAAGACATAAGGGAACCATCTAAAAATAAATCCAAAAACCGTAAAATACCCTTAGTCTTCCAAGTTTGAAAAGCGCGATCCGTAAAAGAGGGAGGAAAAAATATGTTACCTAAAATAGGAATCGCTAACCCGAATTGATTAAGATCAAAAAATTTTCTGAATTGAAACCAAATGCGCAAAGCATATTTAACTATCGGGTTAGAGACCTGCTTAAGGCGTTTCGAATCAAAAGGAAGAGAGGAACCTAAAATAGAACCAAGTGTATAACCCTGAACAGATTGTAATTCCAATGCTACCCATTTAGGAATAGATAGTATGTCCCGGTCAAGTAACCAAAATTTCATATGTCGAATATTAATAGCCCAATAATAAAATCTAAAATTAGGTAATGCTAAACCTCCATCTCTCTTAGCTTTCTGTAAATGTATTTTACCCAGTCTCGGATTCTTATTCTGCCAAATAAATGAAGAAATTTTAGAGTCAACTTTATCAAAAAAAGATTTAGGAACGAAAATTGGTAATGCCTGAAACACATATAAAAATTTTGGCAAAAAAAACATCTTAACTGCATTAATACGACCAATCAAAGTTAAATATAAGGGAAACCATTTAGATGAAAGTTGAGTAATATGGTCTATTAATGGTAAAAAGTTAGTCTTAAATAAATCTTTATGTTTACAAGTAATTTTAATCCCAAGATATGAAAAGTAATTATTAATCAATTTAAATGGAAATTTATAATATAAGGGAAGATGTTTATTAATCGGAAAAAGTTCACTCTTACTAAGATTTAATTTATAACCTGAGAAAAGACCAAATTGTGCTAATAACTCTAAAACAGCAGGAATGGATCTCTCAGGATTAGAAATATATAAAAGTAAATCATCAGCATAGAGTGATAATTTATGGGACTTTAATCCCCGAGTTATCCCAGTAATATTTGAAGATTCTCGAATAGCAATTGCAAGAGGTTCTAATGCAATATCAAATAATAGGGGACTAAGAGGACAGCCTTGTCGAGTACCACGAAAGAGAGGAAAAAAAGGTAAGTTTAAAGAGTTAGTACGAACCGAGGCTACAGGGGAGTAATATAACAGTTTAATCCAGGATATAAATTTCAAGCTAAAATTAAACATTTCAAGCACCTTAAATAAATAAGGCCATTCTACTCTATCAAAAGCTTTCTCGGCATCTAAAGAAATAACACACTCAGGAACATTTTGTGAGGGAGTATAAACGATATTTAACAATGTACGAATATTATAAAAAGAGTAACGACCTTTAATAAAACCCGTTTGGTCTTCCGAAATAATAGAAGGAAGTACTTTTTCTAGTCTATTTGCTAATAACTTAGAAAAAACTTTAGAATCAACATTTAATAAAGATATTGGTCTATAAGATGCACATTGAGCAGGGTCTTTATCCTTCTTTAGTATTAAAGAAATTGATGCTCTATTAAAAGATTCCCGAAGTTTACCAAGTTTCAAAGAAGCCTCAAAAACCTTATAGAGCCAAGGAATCAATAAAGAAGCAAAACATTTATAAAATTCAACGGTAAATCCATCAGGGCCAGGAGCTTTCCCCAGATTCATAGAAAAAATAACATTCTTAATCTCATCCATTGTAATGGAAGTATCTAATAAAGAAGACATATCAATAGTTACTGCCCTTTTGTCCACATCCTTTTTTGAATAGTGGTGTGATATTCGTTGTCTTCCATTCCGCTGGGACCTGTCCAGAGTCCAGAGAATTTTGGTAAATTATCACCAAAACCTCCACTATAACTTCTGCCATTTCTTTCAGTACCCTGAGATGCATTCCATCAGGATCAGGGGACTTATCTATCTTCAGGCCCTCAAGTTTGCTCAGCACTACCTCTTTACTGATAGCTGTTATATTGAGGTCCTTGCCTCCCATCACATCTATAACATCTCTTTCTGCCATTTTTAGACAAGTCCTCCACCATGAAGTCCAACACAAAATAGTCATTCAAATCCTTGACCATTTCCTCATTATATCAATTCTCCCTTTTCATCCTCCAAGGGACCTATGTTCACTTTAGCTACCCTTTTCTGCTTTATATAATTATAAAAACTTACTATCGGTTTTTATATTTTATGCTAGTTTATTTTCATAATCTCTGTTCCCTTTTATTGCTTGCTTAGTGGTTCTTTGTTGCTTTTTGAACTTTTCCCAATCTTCCAGTTTCCCAATACTCTTGGCAACTTTGTATGCATGAGCTTTTAGTTTGATGCCTTCTTTTATTTCCTTAGTAATCCAAGGCTGGCTCTCCCTACCCTTAATGCATGGAAGATTTTCATGAATGCTGGTAATATGACCTGGAGTAATTACGATGAGACATTAACTCTTTACTTCCATTTTCTGTGATCTGCCAACATGTAACACAATATCTCATTTCCTATTACTCTCTTAAAGGAAAACAATAATTTTTGAATTTTATCCACAATGTGCTACCAAAAGGGAAAAAAATCTTTCATAAGCAATATCATTCGCAATCTGTAAAGTTAATTTGGGAATGGTTTGGGCTATTGGGTGACTTTACTAATATTGAATCATAGAATTGTACAACACAGAAATAGCCTTTTTGTCCCACCCTGTCCATGCCCAATATGATAGTCATCCACGCTTATCCCATTTGCCTGTATTGGACACATATTTCTCTATGCATTTTCCACCCAAGCACTTGCCCGTGCCATCATACAGACAAGTAATTGCATTTTCCTCTACCATTTCTTTGGGCAACTTTTTCCCAAGATTTTGCTCCTCTGATCCTCTAACCACATTTAATCCTGTTGTCCTCTTGTTCTAGACTTCACTTGACTTTCTATGCTACCTATGCTGGTAATAATTTTATAAATCTCAATAAGGTCATCCGTCTGCCTCCTATATTCCAGTGAGATAAACCCAAGCTCTCTGCTGATACTCATGGCCTTCCAATTCCAGGCAGCTTCCTGGCAAATTTCTTCTTCCATATCCTTCCTGTCGTGGGGTGACTAGAAATGTCCACACTGATTAAAATGCATTCTAACTCATGTTTTGCACAATTGCATCAGGACATTCCAAGTCGTACCCAATATTTGAGAAGGATTTTGTAAGAAGATGGAAACAAAGTTGATAAAATATTATGCGAATTATCAGTTCAAAATATCTATTTTAGTAAATACTGAATAATTCAGATTACTATTTCCAAATCAACAAGTTCAAATGTCTTTTTTCTCCAATTTTCACATATAAAACCCAGACTTTTCTCAACTTTATGCAGAGAAAATCAGATTTGTTCTCGTTTACCTCAATGATATAACTGTGAAAATTGAGAGTTATAATACTTGTGTGCAATATGCTTTGCTTGCTTATTGGTATCAGTGTTATGATACATATAACTGAGTGCCTGAGTTTCAATGCCATATGCAATAAGGAATTGTGTTAACTTCCAATTTTAAGCATTAATTTTGTTTTAAACCCATTAAGGTTATGAAATAATAATTGCAGTCAGACAGGAATCTTTCTCCATTAAGGTGAAGTGTTGAAATTGTTGTTTGGCAGTTGTATTCTTTCTAGTAACTGACTTCAGAGCCTAGAAATATTCCTGTAGGAAAGTTACTGGTTCAAACGTTTGTTGCAGTCTAGTGGAATACTGAGCATACATTTTTAAAGAAAATTTAGAATTACCACTGAGATATAAAGAGTGTTGAAGAACCCCATGGATAATTGAAGGCTGCCATTTGTTAGTTTGTCTTTTAATCTTTTAATTCTTTTCTTGACCTAACAGCCATCTAAATAAGAATGGTTTGTTTCTCGTTTTTGAATTTGAACCATTTGTGCCACTTGATTTCTCCCCATTTTTTCATTAAAAAGTATAATGTCAAAAATAACTTTTTATTTGAATAGAGGACATTAACAAGTGAAGTTCATTAAGGCTTTGGTTAAATTGAAATGGTTACTGGATTAGAATTCCAAGGTCATCTTGTGAATCTTCAAGGCTTTCTTGCCAATGGCAAGGTTTCCAGAATACAGAAATTTCACTACAAAGAAATTGGACACGATAGCACTTCTTGTATCTAGTATCACTAAGTATTTCTCAAAGTTGAGCTTCTGCACAAATTTAGTTAATTTGTACACTGACAATTTTTACTTCTGTTTGATTGGTTGCCAGTGGAATCATAAGGCATGGAAGTAGGCCTTTTGGTGCATGAGTTTGCATGGACAATCAAGTACCTATTTACACTAATCTCATTATGTTCTTTCTGCATTCATTTGTTAATCATTTAGACATTATTGTTGTATTTACCATCCATCCAAACTGTCTTATTAACAGAATTGTTTCCTATGCTACTTAAGAAGACAGCTTAGAGTTAATTACATTACTGTAGGCCAGAATGTACATTTACTTCACTAAAGAAGATGAGGGAACATGATTGGATCTTTAGAGTAACCGATAGTTTTCAAGGTCAACAATCTTTTTAGACTTGTGTAGTGTATTAAAATTTAAATACAGGAGCTGCTCTGTTGGGATTTGAAATCAGATCCCTGGATCCACTGAACTTAGATTTCTGGATTCACAAACAGGCCTTTGGATTCTAATCCAGTATTCATCTCATTTAATTACAGCCTTAATGGACTAAGCTTGTTAACTTCCTCTATTCAAAAACAAAAGCATGCTTGATCCTGTTTTAGCTATTTTATCTGGATTTATCTTAAGCTGAATATGCTCAGTCAATATATGGCTTTACATCTGCTATGGACTAAATTGAGGGTGGGCATGACGTTTATATTTTGGGCTTTTAATGGAGCCACTTTTAATGGAGTCTTTTTATCCAATTAGGTAGAGTAGGACCTCAGAGGTCCAGAAATGAAAGGACTTGGTTCAAAGACACTTTAGGATTTTGTTCTCAATTGTATCATTGAACAGATTGATTCTCTTTTACTTCCTGCTCTGCATTGTCAGTGAGTGTGACATTGAATGGACCTTAAAATGGCCTTGGCCTTATAATAGCTTGTTCCCTTTTGTCGGTATTATGACAGTAAAAATGACAGCACCTCACTTAGCATTCTTAACCCCAGAAGTATTTGGCATAATATATTGTTAACACTTATGTGGTAATTTTATGCCACAATTATTTATGCTAACTTTTTTCCCCAATTTGAAAGTTTGTGTTTTCATTTTGTTTAGTATTTAACAATGCTATATAGATATTATGAGAACATCTCACTTGTTGACGCAATTCTCTTCCATGTATGAGTAGCGTAAGTTGTTCAATGTTAAATTAATAGTATTTCAAAAAAAAAAAGGACTTGGACATAGCTGGCAATCACAACTCACAAATCTGCATTGGGGTCAAGTCTTCATACTTATTTCAAATTGTTGTATTTCTATTGTAGGATTCTTTGAATGTCTTTATGAGATGGTCAGTTAAGTTTGAAGGAAGCAACTAACTTTGGACCTAATCTAGAAGAGATTAAAAATTTAATTGATAGCTCATAGTACATATAAGCATCATGCTTGCTATCTTTTAAATTTGAGATACTGAGTTCATGAATTTAGGCAACATATGTACTTGCTGAAAAAGTGGAAGAGACTAGGAAATGATCAGTGAAAATTTGATGCATTTTTTGAGGGCTCCATTCTGAATGATGTTGGGACAAACTACTGATACAAGAAAGCACAAGATGAAACAGAGGAGTTAATCAAAACTCCTTCCAGAAGGGCCAGATGGCCTACTTCTGCTCTTATTTCTTATGTTCCAATATTCTTTCCAAAAAAGATTGTTGCCATGTTTTGCTAACAGGGTTTGTAGCATTGACTAAAATTTGCATATTTTATCATGACCTGTTTAAATTGTAATCTGAAGGTATCTACTTTGTCATTGAACACTGTTCATGTTTTTATTGGAAAGCTTCGGTTGGTTTAAATATTGGTCCTAGATTTCATATTTTTGTATAGATTAATGATGCTGTTAGCTGAATGCAAATCAGGTGATGTGACTATTTTCTATAAATAATCCATTGCCTTATGCCAGTTTGCAATAGAACAATGTTTTCAGTACTCAATATCCTGCTTAGGTAATGCTCATCGTGTGCAATCTTGCAAGGAGTGATAGAATGGTTATGAGCATCTTGTGATACTTGACTTTGTCAAGTGAATAAAAATAGCTACAAACTTTAAAGACGATCCCTTGAGTTCTGATAGTAAGTGAAAGCTACAGAGTTATTCCAAATCGATTACCCATCCCTTGTCTTATTTCACAAATAACATTTCTAAGTCTCAAAGAGATGAACTTGCTTGTTCCGTATATTAAAAAAAAATTGGCGGTCTATGTCTGGTATTTTCCTTATTGTTTCTGTTTGAATTCTTTGTGCATACTCCTTGTACACCATTATCGCCCAGAAAAACTTGTTACCCTGTAAAAACAAATTGACATTCACCTACTCTCAATCTCATCAACTACATTATAATTTTATTAACTTTTACCTAATAATTATGGGTGAATGTTTCAAAGATACAGTGCTGCAGTAAAGTAATTTTAATAATCTTCAGAAAAGGTTATCCCCAAATGGTGAAGTGATGATTTGACAATGCTGACTCCCACTTAACATTTTGTAACATCATCTCATGACTCTTCATGCAAAAATACAAGGCCAGGTCTGCTGTCAAATTCTCATATTAGATTGACATATCAGGTATAATTGAATGTACCTGATGTGGCAGTATCAGTCACTGTATGTGATATGAATGAATGCAGTAAATTGGAAGAACTACATCTCGTATTCTGCTCGGATAGCTCACAACCTAATGGTATCAGCATAGGAGTTTTGAATTCCAGGCAATCCACACCACTGGTGTTTTGCACACACCACCCCCAGCCCCCAAAAGACATGAACACACACACTCACTCTTACATTCATGCACAGACAGATGGACTCACGGACGTACAGACACCACAAAGACAGGCGCACACTCGCACAAAAAAGACAGGTGCATAAACATGCACCACTAAGGTAGATGCACACACACATATGTCCACCTTGTTCACTTCTCCCAGTTCTCTTATCCTTTGCATGATTACATCTTATTATCATCCTTATAAACTACCAGCTACTTCCTTGCCCCTGCCCCACCTTGCTCCACCTGCCCATCATTCTTTCCCATCTGGTTCCACCTATCATTTACCAGTTTCTGTCTCATATCCCACTTGAAATGCAAAAACCTGACAAACTATCACCTTCTTTCTCAGACCTGATACAGAATCACAACCTGAAACATCAGCTGCCATCTTTTGTCTCCAAAGATGTTGCTTGACCTGCTGAATCCTTTCAGCATTCTCTTTCTTTTCCATCACCGAGTTTGTGGCTCTGTAATGAATGAATGCTGATGAATATCACTTGTCCCAAGTCCTCTGAGTTGGTGACCCTTATACAGCATGATGTCAAGGGTATATCTGAGGTGGTAAACATGGAGACTGGAAAACCTTCAAGTATGTCTTAACCCAGTTGTCCATACCTCACCAATGAAGCGTATATAAGTAGACCATCTCAGTTATTCCAAGCATGATGTCCTCATTGGAGTGTGTTTGGTCTGTAGTACCTTGCGTGGACACATACAGATCTTGTAATGTGCATGTTGATTGCAGCATCAATTGACATGCATTTCTGTAGTGATGAGATATGTAAAGTACTGAACAGCATAATTTAAAATGTATGGTGGTAGTATGGCAGAGCCTTAAGCCTTAATAGATATCTTTGCTCATTGGCAAATCTGAACTCTTTATGGCTGCGTGAAAGTCAGCCTATTAGCTGCTGAAGGTTCTGAGATGCTCATACAAACAACGTCATCCTTAATAAGGACAGTTGTACTTTTTTTTTCCTGGCTATCAAGTGTATACGACTGAGCAGCCAACTTTAGATACATAAATAAGATACCCTCTGTGAATGAAGGCATGACAGCGTTGGCAGGAACATGCCAAAGAGTGTCAGCAACCCTGTTTGATGCTGATGATGATCTCAAAGAGTTGCATTGGTTAGTCGACACAGCCAGACTTACTGTTGTCATCGAATAGAACGTATCTCACTGAGTAGTTTCAGTGGCTCCCAGTTTTCTTCTGTGTAATGGATAAATTCATCCCGCTGACATAATCAAATGCTGTGGTGAGGAAATATAATGGTCTACTTTGTTCAATAGCATTTTTCTTGGGAATCCAAACTGAAGAGATCGTATTGATTGTGGATCTCCTGATGATAAAATTGAGATTGTGGGATAAATTCATTCGTAGAGCAGAGAACAGTACAGCACAGGTCAGGCATTTGCAATGGCTATAGATTGACTTCGATAGCATAAAATTATTGTGTCATACGAATGGCTTTTGGGACCGTCTGGTGAAGGAAGCCATTGGAAGAAAACTAGAAAAAAAAGAATTTTAACAAAGATGAAGGTCTCGCTCTGAGAACTGGAATTCTGTTGTAAACAAGGTGGGAGAGCTGAAACATAATTCAACGAGGACTAACCAATCAGGAGGGACGGACGATGGCGTATAAATACCACTGGATTAGCCATGCTCAGGCATCATTCCTGATAAAGGTGGCAGAGTTTATCATCGGAACGTTGGTTAAAATCGATACCTATACCCGGATGGAAGTTTAATTGACTCTCAGACCTCCTTTAAATTTCTTCCCTCTTATTGAAATCTATGTCCTCTAATTTTAGATTCCTCTACATGAGGAAACACAGTCTGACTATCAACCCTATTTATGGCCTCATAATTTACTAAACCTCTAAAAGGTCACCCCTCAGCATCCCATGTTCTTTCGAAAATAAACCCAGCAATTCAATCGTTTCTTTCAACTTCAGCCCTTCGCACCAGGCAACATCTTGATGAATCTCCTGCAATCTTTCTCATGCTACCATAGAGTTCCTGTGGGGTGGAGACCAGAATTGTACACAGTACTCAAAGTGCAGCCTGACCAATGTTTTGCAGAGCTGCAATATGACATCCCAACTCTTATACCCAATGGTTCAGCTTGTGAATGGAAGCTTGCCAACCATCTTCTTTACTCTATCCGCCTGTGACACCATTTTTAAGGACCAATGAACTTCTATCCCAAAGCACTTATTCAGGTCTCTGGAATTGGAATCGATTTATTATAGTTGCATGTATCAGTCTCCAGGGGAAAAAAAAACTTGTCTTATATACTGTTCAGAACCAGATTTATTATGGCATCAGTACGATTGATACAAGACATTAAAAAACAAACTACTGTAAGTTACCGCAAATAAATGGTGCAAAAAAATAACAAGGTAGTGTTCATGGACTGTTCAGAAATCTGATGATGGAGAAGGAGGAGGAGAAGCTGTTCCTGAAGTGGCTGTTGTATCTACTCCCTGATGATAGTAATGTTGAAGGGGGCATGTCCTGGGTGGTGAGGATCCTCAGTGATGGATGTTGCCGTCTTTGAGGCACTATCTTTTGAAGATATCCTCAATGGTGCAAAGGCTTGTGCCTGTGATAGAGCTGTCTGAGTCTAAAACCCTCTGGAGCTTCTTTCGTTCCTGGCTTCCATGCCAGGCAGTGTTGCAGCCATCCATCATACATCTGTAGAAATTTGCTGGACACTTTGGTGATGTACCAAATTCCCTCAAACTCCTAATGAAGTGTAACCACTGGCATGCCTTCTTTGTATACTGTTCATACACAACAAATCCTTACAAAGTATATTGATACAGAACAGTTTAAAAAAATGACAATGCAGAATAAACTGTAAGAATGATAGAGAAAGTGCAGTTCAGATAAACGATAAGGTACATGAGCATAACGAGGTAGATTGTGAGGTCAATAGTCCTTATTGTACTAGGGAGCCACTTAATAGTCTTATAACAGTGAGGCAGAGGCTGTTCTTGAGACGGATGGTACATGCATTTTGAAAGAGGGGAGAAAAGAGAATGTCTGGGGTGGGTTGGTCGGTATGAGATGTGCTGTTGTTCGCAATGCTGCCCATCACAGTGTGTAAGCCCTGCTGCAACTGATTGCCGGTCTGGGACTTAATTTTGGGCTGGTACTGTCTCTTAGCATCTGTGCCATTTACTGCATATGTCCCATTAGTATTTGAGGTCTGAAAATGCATTCTTTCACAGTTTTCTGGATTAAGTTCCATTTGAGACCTCTGTACGATCTTCCATCTGATCTGTCTCTCTATATCTTTTCACCATTTAGAAATCCACCAATTTTGGCGATGTAGGCAAACTTACTAATCAAAATTTAAAAGTACATTTATTATCAAAGTATGTATACAGAGTACAACCCTGAGATTCGTTGTCCCACAGTCAGCCATGAAACAAAGAAACACCACAGAACTCATTCAAGAAAACATCAAACATGCATGAGTGAAGAACAAATTGCACAAACGGCAAAAAGCAAGCAAACAGCACATAGAATATGAGGCATCGAATCAGGAGTTCAGCACCTATGTTCACATCTATATATGACAATGGCCTCAGCACTGATCCCACTTCGTATAGACTTGCAGTAAGAGGGCCGCTGTCCTCTGCCTTCATTCACCAAACTAATTTTGGATTCAGCTTACTAACACACCTTGAATCCTATGTGCTGTAACATTCTGGACCAGTTTACCATGCAGGACTTTGTTAAAGTTCATAGATATCGTCTTTTTCTTAAAACTTTATTAAGTACCTCCATTGCGGGTTCAATGTCTAACTTTTCCATTATATGTACTCTCAGTGATGTTACATCCTCTTTGCTGCTGATATTTTCCACAGGATACAACTTGAGGCAGTAATCTACCCATTTCTTCATTACTTACTTTCAATTGATGATAACTATGCCAGTTTCAATGAGCAAATTTTTGTGCTGGTGACTTAGTGGTTATTTTTCAGTGTATCTGGCATTTCACATCAGAGGACAACTCAATCCCCATTTGTATTCCCTCATGTAGTTGATGAGGGCAGATTGCTGAATTATGGTACTCTTGTTCCAGGACAGCAATGGTAAATAAGTCAATCAGCATTTTTTCATTCTTGTTCCCTATATTTTGACAGTGTGGTGACATAAATAGGACCTCAAATGTAATTCCATCTTACTTCTGCACTCTGTGGGAATACCCAAGAGCATGTGCTCAGTAGATGGATATTCTAGGAATTATCTGGGTAAACTATAGCACACACCAGTGAGTGATTTTTCCAATAATCTAGCACTGTGGTAGATGTTGGTGTTGGGAATGTTAAGAAAGTAACGGTGAATAATGACCAAATCAATTTTCTGCCAATGTTCTGACTTTTGATCTCTCCAGAGATGACTGGGATATTGATTGGGGATGCTCCCAATGCAGAGTGCTTTGGGGGTGAAATTGTCACTTGTATTATACCAATTGCTGTAATTGAGTTCCTCAGCATTTTGTATGTTGTTTAAAGTTCTGGCATTGCAATCTCTTGTGTCTCTTACATTGCTATAACTTGTTAGAATTGCTACAGTTTATGGGAGTTCTTTGTAATCCTGCTTTTCAAATGAATGTAAATCTAGATTCAGTCAATGTTTTGAAGATTAGTGTACATAGATCAATAACATTTCATGAGCAGGTAGAGAAAATAATCCACAAGCCTTCAGTAATCTTAGTCTTTGTGTCTGAAGCAGACAGAAGGTTTTCAATAGTTGTACATAGCATCAATTAGAGCACACCCCAGAGTTTTGAGAGCAGTTCTGAGGACCACAGATTTAAAGGAATATATTGGCCCTGGAGGAAATGCTTTAGGTATAACATCGAGTTATATTGCAAGGAGATGTGATTTAAATTAGTGTGGGAATTTGTAAATATGACGCTGCTGTATAAGAATGGAGGTAGAGATCTAAGAGAGAAATTGTCCAATTGACATTGGTTATTGGCAAAATACTGGAATCATTACTGGAAGGACATAATATAAAAGAGCTTAAAATTCATAATATAATTTGGTAGAGCCAGCATGGTTTGTGAAGAGAATGATTTGTTTGACTAATCTTAGAATTTTCTTTTGAGGAAATGGCTAGCAGGATTTCTGTATGGTGTTTGGTAATATACAGCACTGATTTTTGTTTTAAACATAAAGGGGTTCATAGTGTTATTGTTAACACATTGGGTGAGATATTTTAAACCTTCAACTAGTTATATACAGTCTGTACAAAAATTGCATGCTTGCGAATTTCAGCATGGAATATTGAAACTGGGTGTCACCCTGAACTGTGGGTGTGATATACTCCATCTCTCTCTCTGTACTTTTAACCATACAATTATTGTACAAAAATCTCATATTTTCAACTGCATTGAAAGAAAAATCAGCTTTAAGATTTTAAGTTAATTTTCAGCTGTTTCAAATGTTCTAGTCATCAGAGACATTTCGGGGAAGTTAAGAGGCCTTTAACAGCACTGGTCATCATGGTGGTCTGGTACCTGAGGCCCTATCAGAGTATATGCGATTGCTGAACCAATAAAATGTTGAGGACCTCAGGAGAGATGGATATAGAAGTAAGTGATGCTGAGGGAGGTATCTTCGAGGCACTGGCTCTTAGCGGTAGCCTGGGGTATTGGCATGGATAGAGAATTAGTTAATAGATAGACAACAGTTTGTAGGAAGAAACTGGGATTTTTCAGACAGGCAAACTGTGGTCAATTGTTGAAATAGAGTGTAGTGCTTGGTCTCCATCTATTCACAATATTTCGAACGAAAAGGCAGAGCATCTTGTATCTACAGAGCCATTTAGCTGATCAAGCGGAATGTGTTCAACCATGGGAGTGATTGTACTGTTGGAGGGAATTGAATGAAGTACTTCTATTCTTGTGTTTCCTTGGCAAGCATATTCTTAAATTGTACCTACTTCAGTTTACTGGGTCTTCTTATTTTGAAGTTATTGTTTTCTTTATTTATTTAGGATTGGGTGTCATTAGAAGTTAACTATTTAATGCCATTTACTATTGGAATTGGAATATCTCTTGTCTCTTATGTGAGCTTTAATAACCTGTAACCAGGGAGAAAAGGAAAATTAAAGGGCAATTCTTCTGGGCAGTCTGGACCTTATGATGATTAGTCAGAATATGATATTGATATACAATTACAATTCATATAATGCTGGAAGCTAATAATCTTGCAACGGAATGAAATTTGTAACTTATTTCAGGTTCAGATTTGCTTATCACATGTACATTGAAACATACAGTGAAAAGCATGATTTGCATTACCAATCAACACACCCAAGGATGTCCTAGCAAAAGCAATAACAGCAGAATCGAATAAAACAACAACAGTACAACAAGCCCCTTTCCCACCCTCCCACCCTCGCATCCCCTCACACACACACAGGCCTCCGAACCTGGGTCAGGCTGCTTTTGTGCCTGCAGTCCTTAGCCCAGACTTTCAAAGTTGTTTAAGAAGGTAAAAAGGAATTATTAACCACAGATTATTGCATAAAGTAATTTGCATATAAAAATAAACAATTACAGTTTTTAAAAGCTACAGTCATATATTTTAATAACTTAAGATATTAACTGGCAGTTTTACTAGTGAAGTGCTCCAAATATAAATGTCTTTGCTTATGTAATTATGTTTGTTCTCATGAGCTGCATTGATATTAATTTGTTAACTGTCCAAATGCGTTGACTTAGATTCATCTAAAATAACATTGTTTTCCAATTCAAATACTTTTTCCTTTGTCTCACTTAATCAAATTATTAAATTAAATCTACCAAAACAATAGATGGCATGGTAGCACAGTGGTTATAGTCATAGTCATAGTCATACTTTATTGATCCCGGGGCAAATTGGTTTTTGTTACAGTTGCACCATAAATAATAAATAGTAATAGTAATACTATTAGTAAATAGTAATAGTCATGGAAATAGTAACTAGTAATAGAATAGTAACAGAAAAATAGTAATAAGTAGTTAAATAGTAATATGTAAATTATGCCAGTAAATCATGAAATAAGTCCAGGACCAGCCTATTGGCTCAGGGTGTCTGACCCTCCAAGGAAGGAGTTGTAAAGTTTGATGGCCACAGGCAGGAATGACTTCCTGTGACGCTCTGTGCTGCATCTCGGAGGAATGAGTCTCTGGCTGATTGTACTCCTGTGCCCACTCAGTACATTATGTAGTGGATGGGAGACATTGACCAAGATAGCATGCAACTTAGGCAGCATCCTCTTTTCAGACACCACTGTGAGAGAGTCCAGTTCCATCCCCACAACATCACTGGCCTTACGAATGAGTTTGTTGATTCTGTTGGTGTCTGCTACCCTCAGCCTGCTGCCCCAGCACACAACAGCAAACATGATAGCACTGGCCACCAGACTTCTAGAACATCCTCAGCATCGTCCGGCAGATGTTAAAGGACCTCAGTTTCCTCAGGAAATAGAGACGGCTCTGACCCTTCTTGTAGACAGCCTCAGTGTTCTTAGACCAGTCCAGTTTATTGTCAATTCGTATCCCCAGGTATTTGTAATCCTCCACCATGTCCACACTGACACCCGGATGGAAACAGGGGTCACCAGTACCTTAGCTCTCCTCAGGTTACAGCACCAGTTACTGGGGTTCATTTCCCACTGCTGTCTATAAGAAGTTTGTACGTTCAACCTGTGACCACGTGGGTTTCCCCCGAGTACTCTATTTTCCTCCCACATTCCAAAGGCGTGTGGGTGAGAAGGTTAATTGATCATATAACCTAATAGTGCTAGATGGCGCTGGTGAGCCATGGTGACATGTTGTGGGCAACTTACACAACTTCTAAATGTACTTCTGAACTACTCTCACTGCAATCTGCAGCTTGTAATTTCCCTTTAAGTAACGTACTTTTGAATTGTCTTAACAAACTAGTGATTTAATAACCTTCTGAAGAACTTAGCAGACTTAGCTCTCAAGCATGCAGGTACGGCAGCTTTTAAGTGGACAAAGGTACATCTCCACGGCCGAAAGAGAGGGAGGAGAGGAGGACTTCAAGCCAAGCTAAAACACCGGGGTATGAAACTTCCTGTACTCAGCATCTTGTTATCAAATGTACAGTCACTGCAGAACTAGACTGAGGACCTAAGGGCAAGAATATTCTATTGAGAGTATATTGACTGGGTGCATCACGTCTGGTATGAAAACACCAATGACCTTGATTGGAAAAGCCAACAAAAAGTGGTGGATACAGGCCAGTCCATCATGGGCAGAGCTCTTCCCACTGTTGAGCTCATCTACATGAAGCACTGTCACAGGAAAATAACATCCATCATCAAGGACCCCCACCTTCAGGTCGTGCTCTGGTCTCACTGCTGCAGTCAGGTGGAAGGTACAAGAGCTTCAGGACCCACACCTCTAGGTTCAGGAACAGTTTTTAACCATCAGGCTCTTGAACCAGAGGGGGATAACTTTGCTCGCCCCATCACTGAACCGTTCCCACAAACTATGGACTCACTTTCAAGAACCCTTCATCTCATGTTCTTGATGTTTATTGTTTACTTATTTGTTATTATTATTTATTTTTCTCTCGTTTTGTATTTGCACAGTTTATTGTCTTTTGCACACTGGTTGTTTGTCCTGTTGGATGCGATCTTTCATTGATTCTATTGTGTTTCTTGTATTTACTCTGAACGCTCACAAGAAAATGAGTCTTAGAGTTGTATATGGTGACAGATATGTGCTTTGATAATTAATTTAATTTGAACTTTGAATATGGATGTAATTAGGTGGTGTGGTCTCGTTGGGCCAGAAGGACGTGCAACCATGCTGCTTCTCTAAATTAAATTAACATTTTAAAAATTACAACTCAATTTTTTTCTTTGACTACTTGGTCAATGCTTATCGTTCTTAATTGAGCTTCCCCTCCTTTTTCCACTTGCCAATTTTTTTGTCTACCAGACCTTAAAAAGGAAAGACTTTGTAGTTTTCAGACTTGTTTGTTTTTCTTCTGCAATTTTGATTTGGTAATTCTGACTCTTTAGGAGTAACCTAATTAAGCCAGCCATGTCAGGGTGCTTAAGTAAATGCCTTGCTTCCTTGCTCCCTAAATTCCTAAGATCTTGCACCAGCCGTCAGGTACAATTGAAGAGTGTGATTGAATACTGTGTGATTGATGAGTGCAACTACTTCAACATCATGTGATCTTAGTGGCTTCTGGGACAAAATAGCCACCACTCCCCAGTATATATTTCCTCCACCACTGCTTACTGTTGCAGAAAATGAAAGGCAGCAACTTAGAAAAGCTTCTTGGATGACATGTTAGTACTTGGAAGATAAAAGGCAGCATGTAAATTAGTGATAGCTCACCAAGTTCAGTTATCGATTTGTGAAGTAAAACAATATTATAATAGAAATTACAACTGTGCTAGGGTAGTGACGTAACTTTTACATACAATTCAGATTTATTTTTCATGTTGGTCACTCAGAACACATCTTCTGAGGTCTTCCTAATTTTGATCGAGAATGCCATTTATAGCACATCTTATTTAAAGCAATTGCACATTCATGGAAGTAATTTTTCTGTTATATAATAAATGTAATATCGTGGCATTACAGTTATCCTGTATCCAGGGATCTCAGTTCAGCTGCTTCGTCATCATGTGCCAGATGATAGTGCCTAGTGTAGATCATTTGTCTGTGATTTAGGTGGTCATGTATAGGATGAGCTTTGCAGTATTAAATCCTCTGAGTCCTCACACACAAGAGTTGACAAGTTGAAACACTTAACTAGGCTCTGGGTGCTCCATCAAGTGTCTGACAAAAGTCCCCCTGAGCATTCTGTCAAAAACCTTTGATGATGCACAAACGAGAGAAAATCTGCAGGTTCTGGATATTCAAAGCAACACACAAAATGGTGGAGGAACTCAGCAGGCCAGGTAGCATCTATGGAAAAGAGTAAACAGTCAATGTTTTGGTCAGAGACCCTTCATCAGGACTAGAAAGAAGAGGAGAAGACTTCTTTCTTTCCGGTCCTGATTGAAGGGTCTTGGCCCAAAACATTGACTGTTTACTCTCTTCCATAGATGTTGCCTGGCCTGCTGAGTTCCTGCAGCATTTTGTGTGGAGTTACACATAAAAGTGTTGTCACACCATAGAGCATACTACTATTGGGCCAACAAGATGGAAGCTCCACCTTCACGCTCTTCAATCAGATTGTGACTGAACATGAGAATTACATAGTCATAGACCTGAATATTTGAAGATGAGAAATGGAATTTCTGTATAATTTTCATATTGTGCTATGTATTCTGTGCTTAATCTTAATAAAAATTGAAATAAATGTTTGTGAATTCTTTCTGGCATTGAAGCAAAATACATTGGCTGTATTTATAACTTGATTTTCAATATGTCTGAAGAATGGCAAATTAAAAAAATCCTTAATTTTATTCCCTTCTCTCCTTATTTACCGGCTTACTGGGATAGAATTCAATTGTGTCCTGTATCTGACCTAAGTGCATACATGGCAAATATTAGCACCCAGATTTTTGCCTGCATTTCCCAGTATGGACCCAGGAGAATGGGAAGAGAACACCTGATTGATCCTGTCAGAAATTCATCGCCTACCCATTCTTTCCCCACTATTGATGCTTTGTACAGAAATGTAAAATTATTCATTGTTTATGATTTGGTAGAATTTTCACTCCATGTTTAGAAGCAAAATATTCTTTCTCAAGCACTATTTACATGATACATCAAGATATCAATGTGATTTTGAAATGCATCGAGCAGGAAAACCTGTAACTTATTGCTTTTGATTTATGGTTTATGATGTTGCTTTCATTTGACTCCTTAAACATTGTTTTGCAGTCAGCTTTATTCTGGTCTCCAAAATTTAATTCAGTTTCCATTTAGATCAAGTTAATCTCTTGTTTCGCAGAGAATTTAAAATGAAAATTTCACTCGTGCAGATTTACAAAAAAATGATTATTATGAAATCCCATTCTTTGCCTGCTGCTATATTATTTGCAGTATATTCATCATCTTTTCAGTCTCTGTGACATCCTGTGTACAAAACGTAAAAAAAGGATGACTTCTGCTCTTTCAAATCATGGAAGATATTGGAAAATATTGCTTCCTTAAAAATGATGTGATAAATATGTTTGTATATATGATTGAAAAATTCTTAATTTGTAGCAAAGCAAACACTGCACATCTTGAAATCTGAAATAGCTAAAAATGCTGAAAGTCATGAACAGAATTTATTGTGTTTTTCAAATGTCACTATTTCTGTCACTGTTTACATTCTGTACCATCGCTCTTTGGAAACTGATGGATAAGCAAAGCAGCCTTCATTAGTACGAATCGAGGACAAATGCAGGAAAGCAGTTGTATTAAAACAATACTTTCATTCATTAGAACACAAGATGCGCAGAACTATTTTTAAACCCATTAAAAACTTGGTGTATATATTCAGTCTTTTTCATTGTTTACCCCGTACCTCTTCTCTCCCTTTTCTTCTATCTGCACTACTTGTGCAGCTCACAGCTTAATTAGAGGCAAAAATTGAGGAGATATTTTGATAGAGCCAATCAGTTATCATATGACGAAGTTTCTTGTTATCCTTTCTTGTTTAAAAAAAAGAGTTAAGTTCATTTTCTGCTCAGCTTGCACTGTTGGATGAAGGCAGATCCTGTGGGGTGAGGGAGGTGGGGGGGGGGTAGATGGTGGAATAAGCTTAGAATAGTCATTATTGAGGTTATTCTTTTGTTGAATTTGCAGTGACCATTACCTGAATTTGCAATTGTTAACTGTGGTGTCAAGACTTACTGTTCGTTCAGTGCCTGAACCTAGCGTCAAAATGTCTCATAAAATCCTTCTCTATGAAACAAAAATAATGTGATCACAAACAACTAAATGCTGCAGAAGCACAAAGAAGATAATAAATATTCAGATTTATTTATCTCTTTCTCACTGTCTGCGAAACTGATCTATCTGGGTGGCATTTTCCTCCTTCGGGATCCACACCCCTTGAGCCATTCTCCACTGTTCTGGGATCTTCCCCCTTCTCCCGAAGACTGGCCACATTCACGCTGTACAGCAGCAAGAATTTAGTGATCTGTCCTGCTCGCTCACTCTTCTTCCTTTTTTAACTAGCAGTAGAATAAAAAAAATAGAGTGAAGGGAAAAGGTAAGTGAGAGCAACTGAAAATAAGAAAAACAAAAAAATAGAAAAGACGGATTAAGTGAAAAGGAAGAGATGGATGTGACTGAGGGCAGAGAGGAGGAGACAGTGAAGTCTGAGGAAACTGGAATGAGGAAGATGAAAAAGGAGCAGGTGGAATAAAAAGAATGGAAATAGTCAAGGAGGAAGGGAATAGAGTCACAAGGGAAAGAGTCACAATAGAGTAAAAGGATGACAGAAGAATAGACATTAAATGAAATTGGAGAAAAGCAAGGAAACAAAAGTGGGGCAATGAAGTTGAAATGGAAGAAGTTGAGATAGAAACACTGAGAACCGAGAAACAAATCTGAGGGGAGAGAGAATTAGTTTTCTTGCTGAGCCTTGACTATTGTCATTAGCAAGCAGTGGATGAGAAGATAAAAATATTTTGATGGACCCCTCAAGCTGAAAAATTTGATGACATTTTAACATATTGACACGTTGTGACTGATGGGGCAGTGGGTGATTGCTGGTGAGGTTGTCCGCTCCTTCCATCACACAAAATGGGTGTCTGAGTGCTCGTGATGCGTAGACTCAAGGTTGTCTGTGTCATTCCAGATATCATTCTCTACTTTGAGCAGTCCAGGGCATAGGAATTCCCAGGCATCAATGGGGATGCTATGCTGCTTCAGGGAGGCTTCGAGCACGTCCTTGAATTTTTTTCCTCAGTTCAGCTGCTAGTTTCTTCTCACAAAGTGGTGAGTTTCTTCACTGATGTCTAATTCTACTGAGGCTCCCAAGATGTGGGAAGTGGTCAGTGCTTTTCAGGGTCTTGCAGCGGGCTTTTATTTTCAGAGCTTGTATGGTGTTTGGTTTACTTTCATGAAACAGAGAATATTTGTTTCCGCAAGTCCTAAATGACAGATGTCGTTGTTGATTGTTTTGAATAGTTACCAACAAACCCATCAGCTGTTGACATTGTGTTCTGATTGATTAAATAAAATGTGTTTTACTTTTCCAGTCACTGAATCATACTGTCTTCACTGGGCTAATGCTTGTTGATGGCTTTTTCAAATTTCCAGTGAGGTTGGCTGAAGCATTTCAAAGCATTCACTGATGGCAAATCCCTTTAGCTGATTCAAGGAAAAGCTGCAAATCAAAGCTTTGATTGTTACTTTTGGGATAAAATAAACATGTTAATAAGGTTTAAAAATGTCAGGAAATAATGCCTACTTAACATGAAAGGTGCACTTGGGCAATTATTTTACTTTATCTTGAGTGCAATAGTTTATTTTTAAAAAATTATTTTATTCATGTTAGTTGTTAAAGTTTATTCATATAGTTGTTATAGTAGCTATCTCTGCAGTATTTTTTGAGAGTTTAGTAAGTGGTGGTATGGATATCTAATTGGAGCAAATCTGAATGAATAAATTGACATGCATTTCCAATGCAAAGTATTTTGTACTTTTATTTTGCTTATGCATTCTCCTCCTCCACTCTCACCCTGAATACCGGCGTGCCTCAAGGCTGTGTGCTGAGCCCTCTTCTGTACTCCCTTTTCACCTATGACTGCGTTCCTGTACACGGTTCTAACTCCATAATCAAGTTCGCAGGCCACACCACGGTGGTTGGCCTGATCAGAGGGGATGACGAGACGGCCTACAAGGATGAGGTCCAGCACCTGGCGACATAGTGTGCCGATAACAACCTGGCCCTTAACATCCAGAAGACCAAGGAGATTATTGTGGACTTCAGGCATGCTAGGAGCCACACTCATGTCCCCATTTATATCAACGGAGCTGTAGTGGAGTGTGTATCAAGCTTCAAATTCCTTTGGGGGAGGGGGGATCGTTGCTTTGCTGCTGCTTATGCGTGGGGGGGGAGCTGGGGGGGTTTTGGGTTTCTAACATTTAACTGTCATTCATTCTTTGGGGCACTCCTCTGTTTTTGTGGATGTTTGCAAAGAAAAAGAATTTCAGGGGTGTCCACATTTCCGATGATCTCACCTGGTCCCTGAACTCCTCTATACTGATCAAAAAGGTGCAACAGCACCTTTATTTCCTGTGGAGCATGAAGAAAGCTCACCTCTGTCCCAGGATACTGACAGACTTTTGCCGCTGTACCATTGAGAGCATACTCACCAACTGCATTTCGGTGTGGTGTGGTATAGCAATTGCCCCGTATTGGTCTGCAATGTACTCCAGCGGGTGGTGAAAACTGCCCAGCAGATTATCGGCACCCAATTGCCCACCATTGAGAACATCAACCATAAGCGCTGCCTGGGCAGGGCGAAAAGCATTATCAGGGATGCATCTCACCCTGAACATGGACTTTTTACTCTCCTCCCATCCGGTAGGTGCTACAGGAGCCTCCGCTCCTGCACTAGCAGGCTCAGGAAGAGCTTCTTCCCTAAGGCTGTGACCCTGCGGAACCTCACATCACAGCGCTAAACAGTATTGCACCCATATTGGACTGTCTCAGTACTTCTATATTTGTATGCTGTAGCACTTACTTTTTATTCGCAGTTATTTTGTAAATAATACTACAATATTCTTTTGCACTTCTGGTCAGATGCTAATTGCATCTCATTGGCTTGGTATCTGTGCTCGGCACAATGACAATAAAGTTGAATCTAATCTAATCTAATCTCATTTTTATTGAAGATAAATTTCAAGCTGTTTTAAGTAATACGTGTATTGCATAGCATTTGCTTATGATTGCCCTATTAATCACAGATTTGAGTTAAAAATGGGTATCGCTCGACTTAAAGTCTGATTTTCAGTTTTCACTAAGATGCAATTGACTCTTGATTTCTGTACATGATTTACAACTTTTCCACTCCAACAAATATTTCTTAATGTTAGCAATAAACGGCAGTTGAAATCCCAATCAAGTGAAGAGGAATTTTTGCTGTCAACAAAGATCACAATCTACAATAGCCGAAGAAATTTGGGGTAGGGAAGAGAAAGTTGGGAGTTGGGAAAGACAGCAACGTCCAAATGGGGCTGGACTGGTGTTTTATAATATAAATAATCATGACATCTTTGGTCTTGTTCTCTATTCCTCTACGTATGAAGTCTAGTATCCCACATGAATTTTTAAACTTTCTTAACCAGCTCAGCCGTTTTCAATGAGCTATCCACATAACATCCCCTCTGCCCCCAGATTGCTTTATTCTTTTACCCCTTGTAGAATTGTGCGCACTGGTGTACGTACTCCAAAAAGTTCACTTTAGTATTGTATATATTAATATCCTTTGAAACTGGTGAACTAGTTACCTATACGGTACCTAATAAACACAGAGAGTCATTTGTCACAATTTCCTCACCAATCCTCCAGCCCTGTGCTATAGCAGTGCAGTTCTTCTGTTATTATGTGTAGTATTACTGTCTATAGTTGACTATTTTTGCATCCTAACACTGCGGGAGCCACAGCAGATTAATGACAAATGAGTATGCCCTTTGGCGAGGTAAAAATCATGAACACTGTGTACCAGCTTCACTTGGTGGAGAGAAAATGCTTCCAGCAAGATGAAAATGACACAAGACACAACTGATTTGATGGCATAATACAATTTGAGCAGAATAGATGTTTTATTATACACTGTGGATTTCAACTACATTCATGCAAGTTGTACAATGTAAAGAATCCCTTTTGTACTGCTGTGCTCTATTTTGTGCTTTTGTTGTTTTACTAAATATTTTTATTGTGAAATATTCACCATATTTCTGAGTTTTAAAAAGAATTATATTTCAGAAAACCCTTATTTTTCTTACTGAGTCTTTTCTTGAAGGTGACAGCTTTTTATTATTACTGAAAGGTTGTGGGTGACAGTGATAGGGGCAATTGTTTTTTTTAATCTCTAGCTCCTCCTGGATTCAGTGCCTTGTCTGGGCTATTTCTGTGGGTTGATGTTAATCTTTCATACCAGGAATCACATCCAAACCAAACTTGGGAAAGATGGCAGATTTCCTTACCAAAAGTGAATTAAACCACCAAATTAGGTTACTATAATGATCTAGTAATTTCATTACCGCTGTTGATTATACCACTTTTTATTCCAAGTGTATTTATTTACTTGAGTTGAAACTCCCCAGCTGTCGTAATGGAACTAGAACATGTGCTTACTGACCAATAATTCAAGCTTTTATGGTTCTTGTTAAACATCTTAAACACGGTTCTGCTGCTTGAACTAATGTTGTGCTTTTTTGACTTAAATTTGAGTTAATTCTTTTAAAAGCCTGAACTTAACTGTTGCTTCTGCTACAAGCTTTGGAGCCTTTACAGCCTAGCTTTGTTCTTTCTTTACTGTATATCACATTCACATACTTTCCAGCATATTTTTACTGATCACAGGAAACAAATGTAACTGGTTTCATGACTGTTGATCCAATTCAAATTAGGTGAATCAGCACAGACTGAGGGGGTCACTTAGATAAATGACTTTGCCAAAAACACCCTGAGGAAACTAACAATGTATTTTATTGCAAATAGAAGTAATATTTGTCTGTAATCTTTTAAATTTTTGTTTGTAGATACTTATGAGCTGTGCTGCATTGGAAGAGTCAACTCAATTTTTAAGGTTTTGCCATCTTTGGTTCTGGTTTTTGTTTCCTTTGACAAAATAAAGGATAGAGTCATAGAGCACGTTGGCATAGAATTATGCCACACTTTCTCTACCTAGTCCTATCTACCTGGATCTGTACCATAGCCACCCATACCCCTCCCATTGTCGTTCTTATCCAAACTTCCCTTAATAGTGCTACTGAACTTGCATCCACCACTTCTGCTGGCAGCTCCTTCCACACTCACACCATCATCTGAATAAGAAGGTTCCCCTTAAATATTCATCTTTCACCCTTAGCTATGATCTGTAGTTATAGTCTCACCCAAACTCAGGAAATGCCTGCTTGCATTTACCCTATCTATTCCCCTCATATTAATGCTTGATGGTTACATTTCAAAAAAAAATCTGCTTTGGAAAAGGACAGATAATAATCTAATTTAAAATATGCATTCATACATCACCATGGCTAACATATTAAAAAAAAACATACCGGAAGTTGGGTTTATCAATAATTTCCTGTGTTGTGCACTCTTCCCAAGCAATACCTCATGACTGAGGATGACTTTCTACAGCTCCAGTTTGATGTTTCTTGGATGGCTGATGAAGCCAATGTGCGAATCAATGTTTCCCACAGCCAGGGCAGGCAAGTGGTCAGTTTATAAGGTGGTACCCTCCTTTACTGCAGAGTTTCTTTGTGCACTGAGCAAATGAAACTGAGGTTCTCAAAACCATCCCAGATTTATCTACACAGCTGAAGATGTTGGCCTGGGAGAGGGCACTAGCATTGATTTGCTTTTCAGGTGAACCAGGAGGATTTCACAAGGGCAGCATTGGTGGTATCTTTCCAGTTCCTTGAAGTGCCTACTGTCATAGATACTTTAGATCTTAGAGCTTAGTGTGGGTTAGGATCACTGTGCCATGTTTGATCACTTGATCTTCAATTAGCTAATGTCAATGTAATTAAAGATCTCAGCAGGAAAAGAAGAGAAACATAGACACCTTGTTCTGAATTGAGCACGCAGTATAATGATGTAGCACTTTGTATAGGTAAAAAAGAATTGCGAAGAGGGAACAGTTACAGAGGAGGTAGTTGCATTTGTTTCCCCATTAGGCCAAGGCTCCCACTTGGCCTTCAGAGTACTTTTTCTCAATGGTGCAGAATCATTGGATAGACACCTATCACTTTTTGCATATGTAGCAGGATAAGGTGAAAGATTCCATATTGAGTATAACATTGGCATCCTTCTGAGTGCCTGCAAAGCAAAAACTCAAATGTCAATATTTTCATCCTTTCTGAAAGCTGTGGCTTCTGCCATGCAGCCTTTGTGTTGCAATTGCCTTCAAATTATTCAGATTATCACATTGGATGGATTGCAAAAACTGTGATAAGAGCTTTAATGCTGAGATTTACCTAGGGGTAAATCAGCAGATGTAGTAAAATGGAAGTTTCCGGCAGAATCTGGAATGTTCCTTTTTCAACATGAATGCCTGATGTAATACTTGACTGATGAAACATTTCCAAATTATTCTTCCTGTCAGGAAGGACCAGAAGCCAGTCTCTTTGTTCAGGCCTTCTGCTCGTTGCTTTAGCTTGTGCATCTGCTGAACAGGAGGTACTGCTTCACTTGGTGTGAAACACCAAAGAAGAAAAATTTGGAATTTTCCCTAAAATATATGATTAACCTTTGCTACTGATTTCAATGCCAGCAGCATACCAGGTTTCAATTTTTTAAAAAAATTCCTGCATTCTGCCAGTGGCTAACAACAATGTTAAGTGCATCAGCAGGGGCTCAATATCAGGATATGCAAGCGCCAGTTTCAACTAGCTGGCGTTGATTAAAACTAACCAACATCTATAAAGTGGAGGAGTTGCTGCCTGTTGCATGCGGTGTCTCTGACCTGTGAATTGATAAAGCGTGGCACTGTGTGGGTGAGAGCAGGTTACTATGTTTTATGATAGTGCAGTGGAAATCAGATGGGGGTGGAATGGGGGAGGCAGTAGGCCTCCAAGAAAGTAGAAGTGGATAAGCACAGTGCTCATTGCCAGGTGCTTAGTCCTGTGCTCTGGTGCCACGAGATGTGGGTATGGTCATTGAACAAGCATTCAGGCTTGGAGATGCCAGAAAAGCCCAGGAGTGAAAATGAATCTGTTTCACTGCTTCAATAAGTTAGAGGCTATGAAGAATTTAAAGGCATAGACAATTATCATGAATGTTACAATGAAAATGAAGATTTGGAGGATGCAGTTTTTGAAAGCATTGTATGAAGGCAGTCCATTATCTGCATGAGGTATCCGTGCTGATTTTGTTCATTTACAGTCAATCAAAAGAACAGGGCAGCATGTTGGCTGTCTGTCATATCTGATGATGGTGGTGAAATTTGTGGGAGAGTTTAAGAGTGGAAAATCCATGGCACTGGGACTGTTCCACTCTCTCAACCTTGCATGTCCAGGTCCAGTGGAATGAGTAGTCGTTACAAGATAGGGCCTTTCTTGTTTGCAAGAGATAACCATGACTTCTGTGGCTTATCATGCCCTTCTCTCTCCACAAGGCATTGCAGAGCCACCTTCTTCGCCATTAGATCTCATCTGCCCCATCCGCTGGAGATGACTTCACATGCTAGGGCAGGCATGTTCCTTTTTCACCAGGGTATGAGGCTTGCTGACTACTTTAGCCCACCTGTCAAAGCTGTCTACTGGGGTGTGACAAGTGTCGCATGCAAACAGTTACTTGGAGTCACAAGTGAGAGTTAAGTGTCAGTGGGAACCAAAGATGAGTGAGCTGCCCCAGAATGGACATGACAAGCCCTTTCACCAGAGCTGCTACCGCTCCCTGGACACCCCATACACAGCAGCGTACACCTGAATTCCTCTGTCAATAACTATTAGGAAATAATATAGTTTTATAGTACTATTGTAGCATTGGTGTTGTTCAGATTTGTTCTGTATTTCATTTAAATACATAATTTGTTACTCAGTTCAACAGTAGTTTGTCTTTTTTATTCCTTTTTAGCTATTTTCAATGAAACTTTAGCTAATTGGAGCAGCCACTTAATTGGACAAAATATACTGGTCCTGAGGTGTCTCAATTTATTGAAATCTACTGTATTGGGTTCAATTGTTACTACAATTTTCAGGTAATAAACAGGAAGGTAGCTAACTGTCATGTGCATCGCTGCATCCTCACAGAATTTATATACTGCTGTTGGCTACATATTTGTACTGCACAGTTTGAGCACACTGTCAGCTATTTCAACTATAACAAGCATTTCATTTTAGCAAACAAAAATGACACATTTTTCACAGTCTCAGAATAAAATCTCTGCAGATGGAGTTGTAGGAGCAGCTAGTAAGGTGAAAGGCATGGCTCTATGTCCTAAACTCCATGGAGGAGATTCTTTGCCATTATTGTTGTGGTGATTGCTGAAGTCGTGGCCAGCTGAAATGCTGGGCCATTGAGGGTGTCAGTATCTTCTTAGGTAATCCTCCACCTGAAAGACAAGATTTAGTGCAAGCTTCAGGTTGCTGGAGGGTGGGATTGCATCTAACGTACAGAACTCTTGGATGATGAATTTGAAGGAGAAGCATACAGAAGAAGATTTGTGCTTGCCTGCAGATCGTTTGCAACATCACTGCACAAGCTTGGGAGCCCAGCCTGGCCATCTGGAAGTGATACCCGATTCCTTTTGCTCACTTGTGGGTTCAGCCTTATTGGTGTATGGTAACTGACTACCATAGTTTTCAATTCAGCTCAAGAAGTAGCCGTCTAGCTTTCATGTCCAGCAGTGAAAGTTGAGCTGCTTGTTAGAATAACATTATGGAAGCTCACACAGCTGCCATTATAAGAACATAAGAAATAGGAGCAGGAGTAGGCCATCTGGCCCATCGAGCCTGCCCCGCCATTCAATAAGATGTGGCTGATCTGTCTGTAAACTCAGCTCCATCTACCTGCCTTTTCCCCATAACCCTTAATTCCCCTACTATGTAAAAATCTATCTAGCTGTATCTTAAATATATTTAGTGAGGAAGCCTCAACTGCTTCCTTGGGCAGAGAATTCCACGGATTCACCACTCTCTGGGAAAAACAGTTTCTCCTCATCTCCGTCCTAAATCTTCTCCCCTGAATCTTGAGACAATGTTCCCTGGTTCTAGTCCCACCTACCAATGGAAACAACTTTCCTGCTTCTATCTTATCTATCCCTTTCAAAATTTTGTATGTTTCTATAAGTTCCCCCCTCTTTCTTCTGAATTCCAGAGAGTATAGTCCCAGGCGACTCAATGGCTCCTCAGGTTAACCCCTTCATCTCTGGAATCAACTTGGTGACCTCCTCTGCACTGCCTCCAAAGCCAGTATATCCTTCCTCAAATAAGGAGACCAGAATTGCATATAGTACTCCAGGTGCAGCCTCAGCAGTGCCCTGTATAGTTGCAGCATGACCTCCCTGCTCTTGAATTCAATCCCTCTAGCAATGAAGGCCAACATTCCATTTGCCTTCTTAATAACCTGTTGTACCTACAAGCCAACTTTTTGTGATTCATGAACAAGCACTCCCAAGTCCCTCTGCACAACAACATGCTGCAATCTTTCACCATTTAAAGTATAATCTGCTCTTCTATTATTCCTTCGAAAGTGGATGATCTGGCATTTACCAACGTTGTATTCCATCTGCCAGACCTTGGCCCACTCACTTAACCTATCTATATCCCTCTGCAGACTCTCCACATGCTCTGTACAATTTTCTTTTCCACTCAGTTTAGTGTCATCAGCAAATTTTGCTACGCTACACTCAGTCCCCTCTTCCAAATCATCAATGTAAATGGTAATAGGGGAGGAGAAGATGGTGGCACGACGCAGTGCGCGCGGCCGCTCCGAAATGATATTGGTATTTGTTAAGAAGGTAGCGTGCACAATCCTGATTTGATGGAGACAGATATGAGAAGCACAGAGGAACATCTGGAGAAACTTCTGAAATGCCCGCTTCGCTGCCGCTGCTACTGTGCGATCAAGAATCTCCAGAGGGGAAGGCCTCAAATCCTTGGCTTTGCCTGTTGCTGGGGCCGGGGTCGAAGCGCTCGGCAGAGATGGTGCTCAGTGCTTGGTGTCGGAGGGCTGGTCGGAGGCTCGAAGTTTTGGGATGGACCCAAGAGTCAACTGTGGTCGGGTGCTTCCAGGGTGTTGCATCGGCAAGTTTGCGGCGCTGGAAGTTCATGGCAGGGAGAGTTTTTCTTCCTTCTAACCGTCTGCGTGAGATGATGGGACTTTCGAGAGACTTTGAGACTTTTTTTTACCATGCCCATGGTCTGTTTTTTATCAAATTACTGTATTGCTTTGCACTGTTGTAACTATATGTTATAATTATGTGGTTTTTGTCAGTTTTTTAAATCTTGGTTTGTCTTGTGTTTCTGTAATATCATACTGGAGGAACATTGTTTCATTTCTTAATGCATGCATTACTAAATGACAATAAAAGAGGACTGCGTGTCCTCATAATCTAAACAGCTGCAGTCTCAGCACCAACCCCTGCGGCACCCCACTCACCACCGACTGTCAACCGGAGAAACACCCATTTATACCAACTCTCTACCTTCTATTGGTTAACCAATCCGCTATCCATGCCAATACACTTCCTCCGACTCCATGCATCCGTATCTTATTTATAAGCCTTTTGTGCGGCACCTTATCGAACACCTTCTGGAAATCCAAGTATACGACATCCACCTGTTCCCCTCTATCCACTGCACTCATTATGTCCTCAAAGAACTCCATTAAGTTTGTCAAGCAGGACCTGCCTTTTCTGAATCCATGCTGCATCTGTCTAATGGAACCACTCCTTTCTAAATGTTTTGCTATTTCTTCCTTAATGACAGTTTCAAGCATTTTCCCGACTACAGATGTTCAGCTAACTGGTCTATAGTTGCCCGTCTTTTGCCTACATCCATTTTTAAAAATTGGTGTGACATTTGGTGTCTTCCAATCTGCCGGGACCTGCCCAGAGTCTAGAGAGTTTTGATAAATGATTACCAATGCGTCTACTGTAACCTCCCTCATCAAAATTGTAGAGTTTCATAATCCATCCTCCAAATCATTCTTAGCATTGTTTAATGAAAATGATAGCTGCAGCACAAATTGTCAACCAAGCGAAATATTTAATTATTCGTGACAGAGGGTAAATAAATGGTAAAAGCTGTTCAATGAATAGGAAACAATTACACTTTAGGGGTAACTCGACCACAGAGGTATTATCCTGTTGCCAGCTAGTTTCTCTATTCTTGCCCACAGGGGATCTGGGAAAGAATTATTTATCCAGAGAGTACTTAGTATCACTGCTGCCTTGGGGGGAGGCGTTGTAAAGGAAGCAGGTACTCTCACTTTTAAGATGTATCTAGATGGGCACCTGAATTGCTAAAACAATGAAGGCTATGAAGTAGTGCAAAGAAATGGAATTAGTGTAGATGGGTAATTGACTGTTGGCATTCTCATGATGGGCTGAAGGGCCTCTTTCATTGCTCTGTGATTCTATGGCCTTTGTCTCCTGTTCCTGCACTTCTTCCTCCTCTTCCTCAATTTCCAATATCTCTTCAGCTCATTGTCAGTTGGCTGATGACCATAACCACAAGAGAATACTGACAATAGCTGTTTTGTCACAATGGCAAAAGTTGTGAAGCATACAGCAGATCACTGTGTCTGATGGCATGTGACAACTTGGCTGTCATTTTCTTCCTATTGACACCAGGCATCTGGGATGAGCACCAGAGTCATCAAGTCTGTCATCACTGAACACCTTTGCAACCTACCTGATAGCCACTCAGAATCAGAATCAGGTTTATTATCACCGGAATGTGTCGTGAAGTTTGTTAACTTAGCATAGTGGTCACCAAACTTTCAAATTAGTTCAAACAAGAAAACACTGTAACTGGCATATCAAACAGGCCATAGCTGTCTTTCTTTAAGAATATTACAACACACCTTTAATTCTAAGTTTCATTATTTAGTTTTATTTCAACACGAAAAATAAATGAATAAAAATTGACTGTTGCACTCAGTGTGATGACTGGGGCTGAATACTTTCTGCTAGTTCCCTGAAATTTGGCTTTTAACTACAGACAACCAGTCTGAGACAGTCTGTGAGGTGTCTGTCAGTAAGAGAGCTCCTGTACTTAGATTTAATAATTTTCATCTGTGAAAATGCGATTTCACATAGATAAGTTGATCTGAAGTAGGCACTGACTTTTAGTGCACATGCGGTGAGATAAGGAAACTTCTCCCTGCCGACAAGCCCCCAAAAGTCACCGTCCCCTGATCTTGCTTTAAGCTTGATGTCATTTTGCAAATCAATTATTTCCATTTCAGAATCACTTGGCGCACCAAATACTTGCTGGAGTTTGGCTGCCATCTGTTCTATATCGATCAGCAGAAATGGGTTTGAAATAAATGCAGCAATATCTTTCCTGATGTTTAACTCCCCAAAACGCCGATCGAACTCTATTACCAGTTTGTCTAAGTGAGCATAGTACTGCTCAGGGTGAAAAGCATTTTTTTCTGTGATGGCTGGTAACATTTTTTCTAAGTTGGGAAAGTGTGTCAGCCTCCCTTTCTTTAAATTCGAAATCCAAACACCGAGCTTGGCCTTAAACGCATTTGCTGCGCTTATCATGTGGGTTAGGTGTTGGTCTTTTCCCATGAGCTTGTTATTAAGTGCATTTAATTTAACCATTATGTCTGTCAGAAACGCTAAATCCAGTAGCCACGCATCATCTGACAGCTCCTCGTGCTCCTCGTTTCTTGTTGACAGGAAAGTCTTTATCTCAGGCAGCAAGTCCAGAAATCCTTGCAGCACTTTGCCGTTACTCAGACACCGAACATCAGCATGAAGAATTATGTCTCCGTAAGCGGCATCGAGCTCATCCAATAACACCTTGAATAAGCGGTGCTGAAACGCTTTTGCTCGAATCAAGTTTATCAGTTTGACCACCAGTGTCATTACATGAGAAAAGTCCATGACCTTCCCAGCCAAGGCCTGCTGATGAATCACACAGTGATAATCTAGGAAGCTGGGAAAATCAGGGTCATTACGGCACAGTGCTATAAAACCAACGTGCACACCACGCATTGCTGGAGCCCTATCAGTAGTAATTGCCACCAGTTTATGAATGGGGATGTCATTTTCACGGATATATTTTTTAAACTCATTGTAAATATCCTCACCTCTCGTTCTCTCCTTTAATTGCAAAAGCGTGAGGAAGTCCTCCTTTGTTGTAAAATCCTGGAAAGCCATTCTGACAAATACAGCAAGCTGAGCTGTTTGCATTACATCCAGGGATTCATCGAACTGCAGTGACAAGTCCTTTAACACTTGTCGATCCACATTCTCTGACAGTGACTCTACCCTCCTTGTTACTGTTGCAGGGCCAAGTGGTATATTATGTATTGCAGTTGTGATGTCGCTTTTGTTTTTAAAGTCATTAAAAACAGTCTCTGCGGTAATGACCATTGCTTCCTTGAATAAATCGCCATCTGTAAAAGGCTTCTTGTGTTTAGCCAAAAGGTGACTTACAGGAAATGATGCTTCAATAGTAGCCTTATTTTGAGCAGCATGTTTTGTGAAAAAGGATTGCTGGGCCTTCAACCCCGATTTCAGCTCCTCAACTTTTATGGAATGAATTGCACTCTTTGGGGGGGCGGTAGGTGTCTTTAAATTTCTGGTGGTTGGTGTTGTGGTGCCGCTCCAGATTCCCTCTTTTAGACAGTGCCTGTGTTTGGTGGCACAACATACGTACACACTTGTCTTTCACCAAGGTAAATAGAAATTCCTCTTCCCATTCTGGATGGAAGTTGTATGCTTTCGCCTTCTTTCGTAGAGCCTCCGCCATGCTAGCTAGCTACCTTGCAGGATATCACGAGTGAGTGCCGTATATTGATGTTTGCGACGGTCTGTACTCTTATCTAATCTAATTGGTCACTTTGATGCAGCACAGGCTATGCTGAAAATGCGGTGCATGGCGGAGGAGCTATACATATATGCGCACTGGGCAGAAAGAACGGAACTAAAACCCTGCAACCCGGAAACAATCTCTTTTTACAAATAGTTTTCAATAGTGAAAATATTGCTATATTGCCATTATCCTAATTAGAATTACTTATTTTTATAATGCTCACATTACAACAGTATTTGTGTATTTTTCATTTTTTTCGGGATCGACTGGGAAAGTCTCAAAGATCGACCAGTCGATTGTGATCGACGGGTTGGCGACCCCTAACTTAGCAGCAGCAGTTCAATGCAATACATAATGTAGAAGGAAAAAATAAAATAATAATCAATAAATAAATCTATCACAGTATACATATATTTAACAGATTAAAAATTGTGCAAAAAAGTGAGGTAGTGTTCATTGGTTCAAAGATTTGGCTACCATTGCTCCCATACAATTGCTAACATTGCATTGGTCTTGAGCAAAATGAAGGCATCATAGCTACTGCCAGACTGCTAGGTGCTGACTTGCACAATGTGTTATTTTTGATCACAGGTTGAGGAGAGTGCTTTTCATTTTCTATATATAATAGAATTAATGGGCAGCGCCCACAAGGTTCATGAGCAATCAGTAACATTCTGCATGTTGGGGAAGCCAGTAGTCATAATAAAGCTGCAGCCTGTTTATCTCTGGAAAGAACAATGCATTCATTTCTCTTTTTATAGAGAACCTACTTGATGTTTCATATACATAGTGCATGATAAATTACAGGTTGTTTCAGATGTTTCCAACTTCAAATTCAAAGAAATCAGGCACATGATGTTTCAATGCTGTAACCGCTGGGGGTCAATACAGTGTCTGCTATGGTCTGCATACACTCTGAATTAGTGTGCACGGTAGACACTATTTTGGCCTGCTGCACTACTAACAAGTCTCTTTCCAAATGGTTGGGAGACCTTATATTTTCTTTCAGCTTAAGTATACATAAATTAGTGGGAACATTTTGTTTCTTTAATATTTCACAGTGGCAACAGAACAAAAATCTCCTGCCTATCTCAAGTAATGTTCTTTACTGACCATAAGATATAGAAGCAGAATTAGACCATTTGGCCCATCGAGTCTGCTCCATCATTTCATCATGGCTGATCCAATTTGCCTTCCAGTCCCAGTCTCCTGCCTTCTCCCATATTCCTTCATGCTCTGACCAATTAAGAATCTATCAATCAACCTCTGCCTTAAATATATATTAAGACTTGGCCTGCACAGCTGCCTGTGGCAAAGAATTCCATAGATTCACACAATTCCACAAATATCATTTGTCCATTTGTCTCTCTCTGATCAGGGAACTCCCACAGTGTATAGTAATTCTCAGCTTTTCATGTGGTATGAGGAAATAAATTTATTAAATTAAAATAAGTGGTACTTAGTGTAATAATTATTCTGAATGAACAGTACCACATCAGCGAAGCTACTAAATATGTAACAAAAATTCATGTTACTCTTATTTTAACCTTTATTCAAAGGAAATTTTGCAGTAAGATCTCAAGCTTCAATTGGAATCATCAGTCAGTCTGCCTGTCCAGTGATTTTAATATGTATCATGGACAACTGAATTAAAAATTGTGGGTACTAAAACTTTCATTAAAGGAGACCTCCAGGCGATGACAACAAATGTTTAATCTAACCAGAAGTGCATTAGTACTTAGTAACGATTGACTTATTTTCAAATTTTATTTTAGCTTAGTTTCTAGTTGCCTGAAGTATTCATTTAATTAAAGTATTATGATTGTGGATCCATACTGAATACTATCAATATTTTAATGTGTAATTCCAACAAAGTGGTGGCATGAATGTTCTTACTCTCATATTCTTAATTGACTCTGTGGTCCTGTGGTTTATAGTTATCTTTTTGGAGGTTTTATTGCTATTTTTGTTTTTTTTTTTATCTAAGCATTTTGTATTTGGTTGCTTTTGTAGCTGCACTATATGGTAAGTGCAATTCAACCATTTGTTGCAACTTGTTTTTTGTGCACAAGTAGATGCCTGTTTAGTATGCAAGTCTTATTAGTCTATACAGTAGACCATGCTCATATTAAAATTGTATTAACCTTGAATGCAACTACTGGCTAGTACAATTTTCCTAATTTATATTAGGAATTAACTTTGCAAATTAGCACTGTTGAGCATCCAGTGGTCATTGTAGTTACTAGTAAAGATTCATTCTGGTTCATATTTTGGCCATAAAATCATAAAAGCACCTATGTATTTGTAAAATGCTCCAACTTTGACCCCTTATGGTTCCTGTAGTAAATTCTGAGTATCCCCTTCGCACATAGAATGCACCTGGAAAAGACAGTCCAGAGTTCCAAGTGCCTCTGGTGTCGTGTGCGATATCTTAGGCAGGAAATATTGCTGCTAATTGGGATGATTGCGGTTGCTTGGTTATGTCAAAGTCGTCCATTTTTTCTGCTAAGAAGATGGTTTTAGAGCACAGAAGGGCCTAAGGTGATTACTCTTCTTGACACTGTTCCTTGAAATGCTGAAGAAGAAAGGACTGCTTTATGTCATATAGTGGTGTCAAGCAGGAATGAGGAAACATCAAATCTGGAGGCAAGGATGAATGTTCCGTATTATCAGAAAGCAGAAATTTAGGAAGACAAGTTTCTTCTGCTATCAATTGATTAAAATGCATGTGTCCAATGACTTGATTAAGCTTTGGGATCAATTTGTAATCATATTTTATTGCAAGAGTCAACTGTGCTCAAAATGTGCAGTGTATGTACAATCTTTACCTCTGTAAAAGTACCAAACCCCTGTTTTGTAATTAAATACCATGGCAACTAGCCTGCAGGGATAATCTACTGCTCTTGTAGTGTGTTGTACTCAAAGCTAGGCATGGAGTTAAACACCTTCTCAAAAATCACCCAAGCTGGAAACTTTCTTCAGTGTTTTTTAATGAGGAAACTTTGTGAAACTTCGGAAAGTTAAGTAAAACACGTATTGGATACAAAACGGAATTGTTGCTCACCTGCATATACTAATGTTACACTGGTCAGCAAATTTTTTCAAAAGTGTGAAATCAGTAAATGTGGTCCAACAATTGAGGAGAGGGATTGTCAAATAGCGGAATATTCTAAAACAAAGGTTCATGTTATTGTCAAAGTATGCATGTACAATACAACTCTGATATTGGTCTACTCTAGATAGCTATGAAATACAGAGAGACTGGGTGTTGATGAAAGAAAAAAATGTCAATCCCCTCCCCCCCCACCGCTGGCATGAGAAAGAAAAGAAGAAAAACTCGCAGACCCCAAAATCTGGGGGAGGAGGAGAAGATGGCGGCATGACGCAGCGCGTGCGGCCTCTCCGGTGAATGGTATCTGTAATCTGTCAAGTAGGGTACCGTGCACAATTCTGATTTGATGGAGACAGACGTGAGAGTACGGAGGAACATCTGGAGAAACTTCTGAATGCCCGCTTTGCTGCTACTGCTACTGTGTGGTAACTGGAATCTCCAGAGCAGAAGGCCCTGAATCCTCGGCTTTGCTTGTTTCGGCAGCCAGGGCTAGGTCGAAGGCGCTCCGCAGAGAATGGCGCTCGGGAGGCTGTATCAGAGGGGCTGGTTGGAGGCTCGAAGTTTTCGGATGGATGGGCTCGGTACCGGCTGTGGTCGGCTGCTTCCAGTGCATCGGCAAGTTGTCGGTGCCTGGAGGTTTATGGCAGGAAGTTTCTCCCTTTTGCCGCCTGCTATCGGGGACTCGGAAGTCGATCGGGACTTGAGACATTTTTTTTACAGTACCCATGGTCTGCTCTTCAAACTATGGTATTGCTTTGCACTGCTGTAACTATATGTTATAAATATGTGGTTCTGTCAGTGTTAGTCTTTGGTTTGTCCTGTTTTCCGTGATATCACTCTGGAGGAACATCGTATCATTTCTTAATGCATGTATGCATTTCTGAATGACAATAAAAGAGGACTAAGTGTTCTCATAATCTAATCGCTCCCTCCCCCAACAAAAAACAGCCACAATAGCAATCACTGACCCCCCCCACTCGCAAAGAACATCAACAGGTGCACCAAACCACCCCACACACAAAAAATTAACAGATCACCCACCCGCAAATCGTCCACAAGAAAGAAAACACTGAAAAACTGAAGGAAACCAATATAAAAATACAGTACAGCCCAATAATCACATAAAACACAGAATATAACAAACGCCTTTTCATCTGCGTACGAGGAGAGCAGCCGCATGAACTCAGTCCTTCTGTAAAGAGTGACCGCCGATTCGGGGCTGAACATGCTGATCCGGCTGTTGACTGTCTCTGTTGGAAGCCATCGATGACCCCCTCTGCATTCGCCTTTATACTTCAGTCTTCCTCACCACCTTGCAATGGAGTTTTTTATGACCCTGCACCTCACCTCTGGTCTTTCCTATGAGTCAGCTTGTGTTCTCGGTCCTTTTAGGCCCCCTGTCTCTGATCTCAATGAGGTACCTCTCCGGACACTGGATTCTTCAATTGTGTTCCAAACTGTACATCACAGTCTCCAACAGTTTCTGTAATACAAACAAGACAAAAAGAACAAACAGAAAGTGTAGAAAAAGTGAAATAATTGGAGAGATTTGCTGTCTGGAAGATGTCGCCTGAGGGATTGTTGTTTACTGGTGCCATCTTGACTAGAAAACAAGCGTAAATATTGAGCGACACACACACGAAATGCTGGAGGAAATCTGTGGGTCAGGCATCATCTGTGAAGGAAAATAAATGAACGGTCAATGTTTTGGGTTGAGACCCTTCATCAGAACTAGAAAGGAAAAGGGCAAAAACTAGAATAAAATGGTGGGGGAGGGGGAGGAGCACAAGTTGGCATGCAATAGGTGAGTCCATGTGAAGGGGTAGGAGAGATGAAAGGGAATAATATGTGAAGCTATAATAGGTGGAAGAGACAAAGGGATAAAGAAGGAATGCATTAGGAGAGGACAGTTGACCATGGAATAAAGGGAAGGAGGATGCGATGGGCAGGTTGAGAGGGCAGGGGAGTGGGAGGAATGAGGGGGCCTCAGGAATGAGAGGAAACAAAGGTGGAAGGGAAGGAAAACAGAGGGGAGTGGTTACTGGAAGTTATAGAAATTGATGCTGATGTTGTCAGCTTGGAGGTTACCAAGATGGAATATAAAGTGTTGGTGCTCTAATCTGCCTCTGCCCTCATTGTGGCAGTAGAGGAGACCACAGACAGGCATATCTGTGTGGGGATTGAAGTGAGTGGTCACTAGAAAATATTAAAAACTTCTGTTGACGTGTAAAGAAAAGTTAAGCATAAGGTAATGAATTTGTAGAAGCATTTGAATCTGTAGAGGATACAGAGGATCTCAAGAGAAATAATGGAGAACAACAGCCCTAGATTGAATGAGAAGCTCAAATTAATGATCTTTAATTATAAAAATATTTGATGAATATAACTGAAAGTTGATATGTCCCCAGATCAACTAACCCCTGTCCCATGGTTTACAATCCTGTGGCCATGGAAAAAAGTGTAATATATAGATAACACTGGACAGCAAGTTTTTTTGAATGTATTGCTTCCTCTGAGTCTTTTGTGGTTCTGATCAACTGCTTGAAGCTGAACACAAATATAATTTGAGACTACTTGTATCATGGTAGGAATTTAGAGAAATAAGAAATAAAGTTTTATTGAATTTTATGTGTTTAATTGCATAACCATGCTGACACTTTGCAATATTTCAACTAAGCTAAAAATGTTTTGATGCTTTTCGTTTGTGCTCAGTGTCTGAGGCTTCTTAAGTGGCCAAGAATAATTAGCCAGCATTGATGGATTCTAGTTTCCCTGATACCGTTTCTCCTTGATCGTAATGTTCTGGTGAAACCTTTCATAATGCTTGTCACTGAAAGTGCTAAGATTTGCGGGGAAGACGTTTAAATGGGAATGCAGAAAATGAAGCTGTAGGTGACGTGTTGCACTTAATGGTTTTACACCGTGTCCTCGTTATATGTGTCTTCAGACTATGCGGATTCACAGTTATATGAGGAACCTATTTCTACCAACGTCTCGTTATATGTGTCCAAAATTCACAGTTATGCGAGGAGCACTGTCTTCCCGCCAATACAAGTCAGGTGCACACGCCTCACAATCTCACTCCCTCTGCTCTCGCATTGGTTTTGGCAAGGTGTGGATGCGTGATCTTAAACTTTTGTTGGTTTTACCAACGGTGCAGTGATTTTGTGCTTGAAATATTTAACTATGCCTCCTAAGCATCCAATGTCATGTCTTGGGCCATCAGCCGAGCGGCAGAGGATCGCTTTCACACTTGAGAAAAAGTTGGAAATTATATACAGCGCGGCGTCAGCTGAAGGTAACACAGCCCTGGGACGCTACTGCCGGGAACAGAATCTTGCCTTTAAAGTTCTTTTGTTGCTTGACAATGCACCAGCCCATCCTAAATATTTGGACAGCATTTATCCTAACATAACAGTGCGTTTCCTGCTGCTTAACACAACATCGCTGATTCAACCACTCGATCGGTGTGATCCACATTCAAGGCGTGGGTATTTTTTTTTACGGCAAACTATCTCTCAGATGCTGCAAGCAACAGACGATTTTGAAAATCCCAGGAGTTTATCACTGGTGAGGGAATGGTGGAAGTTGGAACACTTGGCACAAATGGCGATGGACATGGACCCACGTTTAGAACGGAGTCAGCACTTCAGTCATTCCCTGCTGTCAACCCTTCTTCCCTACAAGCAAATTTATGCTGAAAAACAAAATGCTGCCAAACAAACTACCCTCACCACTTTATTCAAATCGCTGTAATCTTCTGCTGCCGGCAGTTCTAAGAGTTCTGTGAGTCTTCCTTCACCCCTTTCTGTTCTTGATATGATCCTGACGACCATAACCATCCACCTTATCTGTGTAAAGCTGCCCGACACCACAACAACCACTTATCTCCCAGAGCGAACACACCTGCCACTGTTGGTGAGTACTGTACACTAGAGGATGTTAACTTTCTATGATTTATTACATTGAATATTACCTTAAATTGATTAAATATAATACAAATGTTGTCTTGTAGTACTGCTTTTGTGTCGTATTGGTATGAAAATGTGAATAAATTACAGATAAAACATACTTAGGAAGCCCTCTGGAACACATCCCTATTTTCTGCATTTAAATAATTATTCACACTATGCGATTTCACATTATGTGTCAACTTCGAGGAACGTATCCCTTGCATATAATGAGGATAGGGTGTATATCATTGAAGCGTGTTGTCAACCAGCTGCATGTAATTTGGTGCTCGTTAATTGCCAAGAAAAGTTCAACAACATCTTTGAATGCTCTCGATGCGATTTTCTCTGGTCCCACTAGAAGTTCTTCGAATTGCCTGTCGTTGATGATATGTTTCATATGTAGATCAACAAAAATGCCTTCCTTAATCTTGGTATCAGTTACTTTGGGAAACATCTGTCTCAAATATTGACATCCTTCACTGAAATTTTTGTACCTGGTGACAGTAGATTCCATCCTTGCAATCTTGAACCTAGTAATTCTGCTGTTGCCTTTGACAAACTCAAGTCTCTGAACAGGTTATTTAATTCACACTGAGTTATCAGATGAAGCCCATTTGACATGATGGGTTCAAGATCTGTATTAGTATCAGTGTCATTTTCCATTCCTGGCTCGTGCATCATAGCATCTTCACCTGCCTTCTCTAGACTCCACGTCTCTAGTGGCTTCGGTACTAGAAGGCTATCAACATACAGCACGGGTCCCCATGGCTGAAGAGAGATTGGGGTATTCAATGAATTCATCATTTTTGGCAGAGAAACCAGATACACTGGTCAGACAGAAAGAGCAGTCTGTCACATGATCCTTCTGCTTTTGCTATATCACTGGGACAGCAATGTCATTGACTTCTGAGTACCTCTGAGCCAAGCTCTAAGATCAACAGTGCAAGTTAAGCAACAAATGTGAGGAGCCAAGGCTTTGTCTTGGTCACCAATTTTACGCCCAAAGTAGAGCTCATAGGCTTTCTTAATACGAGGAACTATGTTTTATCCTTGAGATTTAATCATATACTCGTTACAAATATACAGAAAGTATTGTGGGTGCTGCCATATTGGTGAGACATTTTGCTATCACAAATACTCCTGAAAATGCAATTATTTTATTATATTGAATACACACAATATTGTCTGCACATAGAGCATGCACATCAACATAATCACAAACTGATATACATGTAGACACGTGCATAGAGCAATGTATGCCTAGACAAAATAGAAAACTTTTCAGCTTGCGTGATGGGCAACGTTTTGATTGACTTGAATTATGAATTGAAGTAACAAATATTGGCAATTTTGCGTGATAGGGAGATTTCATATGATTTTCATGATCAGCAGCCCAAAATCCATAAATACACCTAAAAGTATTCTGGACGCAAAATCTTTGTTGTGCAGTGTTAGTCTCACGATCAGCATTAAAAGAGGTACTACACACATGGCACGTTCTATAGCTATGCCATAGACTAGAGTGAACTTGATAGCTTAATTGCAATAAATATAGTATTTCCTTGAAAGTACATCTACTAAATATTTATCAATATGACGAAGTTCAAGACTCACAGATATTGCTGTTTCAACAGCAAATTAAGAGTGGATAGAGATGGGTGTCTTTCCACTGTACGTGCTTCAAGTTGAAATCCGAATTAACCCGTGCAGGACATGATGTGAAAACAAAGGTTACGAACAGGAAGTGATATTTGTACAAAATGAACCGCATACAAAACAAACAATGCCTCCAAAGGCAGAGCAGAAAAACCTGCTAAAAATGTTAATTCCTTAGAATGACATTTTTAATATTGGATTTGCACTTAAATGTGGGTTTATAAACACAAGAGATTTTGCAGATGCTGAAAATCCAGAGAAACAAATACAAAATGCAGGTTATCTGAGAGGAATGAAGGGTCTACTAAATAAATCTATATATTTTTAAAATATATCTCATGAATACAAGTGCTTGAGTGTTCACAGTGGGATGAGAGGGTTTTCCATAAGGAAAGATTGAGTAGACTCTTCAGAGATGAGAAAAATGAGAAGTGATATCATTGAAATATAAGAAAATAAGGAAATGATGAAAAATGTTGAGAGCATAGAATCGTGGACTCAAGATAAGGGCTGGCCAAATGGACAGAAATACAATGCTTCTGGCCTGCTGAGTTCCTCCTGCATTTTGTGTGTGTTGCTCAGATTTCCAGAATCTGCAGATTTTCTCTTGTTTGTGAGAAATACAATGAAGTTGTTTCACTCAACATAAATCATTGAGATTTTGAAACAAGAACACAGTGGATGATCAGCCATAGAATATGTTTGAGGTTGAAATTACTAGGTATTTGGACAAAAATCAATTGAAGTTTCTAAGTTGGGAACATGGAGTTTAGGTAAATCAATTTCAAAGTTCAAAGTCACTATATACAAACTTTATATTTACTTTCCTGCGGGCAATCACAGTAAATAAAAGAAACACAGTTGAATTAATGAAAGACCACCCTCAGCAGGATGAGCAAACAATGTGCAAAGGACAACAAACTGCAAATACAAAAAGAAAATAAAACGTGATGATAAATAAACAATATTTATTTATTTCGGTAGACAGTGCAAAGTAAGCCCTTTTGGCCCTTTGAGCCACACTGCCCCCCCCCCCCGATAAACCCAATTAGCCCTAACTTAATCACGGGACAATTAACAATGACCAATTAATATACCTGGTATGTCTTTGGACTTTGGGAGGAAACTGAAGGACCCAGAGAAAACCTGTACATTCCACGGGGAGGACGTACAGAGACACCTTACAGAATGGCGCCAGAGTTGAACTCTAAATTCTGGAATGCTTTAAGCTGTAATATTCCTTGAAAGTGAGTCTATAGGTTGTGGGAACAGTTCAGTGATGGGACAAGTGAAGTTATCCCCCTTTAGTTCAAGAGCCTGATGGTTAATAACTGTTCCTGAACCAGGCAGTGTGGGTCCTGAGGCTTTTGTACCTTCTTTGTGAAAAGAGAGCATGGACTGGATGGTGGAGGTCCTGGAGGATGGATGCCACTTTTCTGCGACAGCGTTCCATGTAGATATGCTCAGTGGTAGTGAGGGCTTTATCCATGATGGACTGGGCCGTATTCACTACTTTTTGTAGGCTTTTTCATTCAGGGGCATTGGTGTTTCTGTACCAGATTGTAACTGTATGGTTTTCTCTTCTTTCTCTTTGATTCAATATAGGTTCTGTGTAATTATTCCAAACCTTTTGACCAATGACACTAATAAAATCACATCAGAAATTGAAGTAACCTAGAGTTTAGAATATAATATTAGGAGATGTCACCTAGCTAATGGTCTTATAGCAGAAAGAGAAAAATATTTAAGGTTGTACTTGAAATTCCACAGATGCTTCCGAGATGGGAAACTGGAGCAGAGAAAGAGGACTTTGAGATCTGAGCAGAAATCTAGAAAGAAACATTTTAAAAAATCTTTGATAGAGTTTTATTAAAATAAGAAAGGAACAACTTGTACCCACTCACTGGTGAGCAACTGTTTAAGTGTTATGAATTCATATTTATCACTGTAAAAGTGAATAAAGAAAAAATATTCTGTTACAAATGTGAAAAACAGCAAAATGAAAGTCAGACTCGGTTTATTGATTACATCTCGGCATTCAATACCATAATCCCCTCAATTTTATTTACTAAGCTTTCAAACCCGGTCCTTTGTTCCTTCGTCTGCAACTGGATCCTCTGCTTCGTCATTGGAAGAGCACAGTCAATTCAGATCAATAATAATATCTTTCCCTTGCCAAGTATCAACACGGGTGCACTTCAAGGATGTGTGCTTAGTCCACAGCTTCCCTCTCCCTATCCCCATTCCCCATCCCCATCCCCATATGACTGTGTGGCTAATCACAGTTCAAATGCCATTTATAAATTCAAAGATGACAACAATTGGTGTATAATAACCCAGATTTTATTAGTCAGCTAAATGTAAAGGAATCCTTAGGAGACAGTGATCATAATATGATTGACAGTTCAATCCTGACTGGCTGCATCACTGCCTGGTATGGGAACTGTACTTCCCTCAGTCACAGGACTCTGCAGAGAGTGGTGCGGACAGCCCAGCGCATCTGTAGATGTGAACTTCCCACTATTTAGGACATTTACAAAGACAGCTTCTTCCACTAGACCATCAGACTGCTTGATTCATGCTGATGCAACTGTATTTCTATGTTATATTGACTATCCTGTTGTACATAATACATAATATTTATTATAAATTACTATTATTGCACATTGCACATCTGGACAGATATACCTTAAAGATTTTTACCCCTCATGTATATGAAGGATGTAAGTAATAAAGTCAAATCAATTCAATTCTAAGGAATTCATACTGCAATTTGAGAGGGAGAAGCATAAGTCACATGTATCAGTATCACAATGGAGTAAAGGGAATTACAGAGGCATGAGGGAGGAGCTTGCCTAGGTGGATTGGAGGGGGATACTGGTTGGGATGATAGCAGAACAGAGGTGGCTGAAGTTTTTGGGAATCATTCACAAGACACAATATAGACATGTCCCACAGAAGAAGTTGTTCTCAAATGGCAGGGCTAGGCAACCGTGGCTGACAAGGGAAGTTAAGGATTGCATAAAAGCCAAGGAAAGGGCATAAAAGGTAGCAGAAGTGAGTGGGCAGCTGGATGATTGGGAAGCTTTTAAAATCAAACAAAAGGAAACTAAAAAGCTATAAGAGGGGAAAAGATGAAATATGAGGGCAAGCTAGCCAATAATATGAAGTAGGATAGTAAAAGTTTTTTCAGTTATATAAAGAATAAAAGGGAAGTGAGAGTTGATATTGGACCATTGGAAAACGATGCTGATGGGGTAGCAATGGGGGATAAAGAAATGGCTGATGAACTTAATAAGTCCTTTATTTCAGTTTTTACTGTGGAAGACACCAGCTGTATGCCAGAGATCTGTGATTGTCAGGGAGCAGGAGTGAGTGCTACTGCCATTACAAAGGAAAAAGTGCTAGTCTTAAGGTGGAGAAGTCACCTGGACCAGAGTCCTGAGAGAGTTTGCTGAAGAGGTAACGGATGCATTGGTCATGATCTTTCAAGAATCACTTGATTCTGGCATGGTTCTGGAGGGCTGGAAGATGCAAATGTCACTCCACTCTTTAAGAATGGAGGAAGCCTAAAGAAAGGAAATTATAGGCTGGTTAGCCTAACTTCAGTGGTTGGGAAAGTGTTGGAGTCCATTATTAAGGACAAAGTTTCGGGGTACTTGGAGAGTGTTGATAAAATAAATCGGAGTCAGCATGGTTTCTGTAAAGGGAAATCTTGTCTGACAAATCTGTTTTGAATTCTTCAAGGAAGTAACAAGCAGAAGCGGTGGATGTCATTTACTTAGATTTTCAGAAGGCATTTGATAAGGTGCCTCACATGAGGCTGCCTAACAAAATACAATCCTCTGGCATTACAGGAAAGTTATTAACTGTCAGGCAGAGGCAGCGAGTGGGAATAAAGGGGGGCTTTTCTGGTTGGCTGCCAGTGACTAGTGATGTTCCTCGGGTCAGTATTGGGGCCGCTACTTTTCATATTGTTTGTCAGTGATTTAGATAGTGGAATTAATGGCTTTGTGACAAAGTGTGCAGATGATATGAAAATAGGTGGAGAGGTAGGTAGTGCTGAAGAAGTAATGTGATTGCAGCAGGACTTAGACAAATTGGAAGAATGGGCAAGAAGTGGCAGATGGAATACAGTGTTGGGAAATATATGATAATGCACTTTAGTAAAATGAACAATATTAATAGACTATTATTTAAATGGAGAGAAAATTTAAATATCAGTGATACAAAGGGACTTGGAAGTCCTCGTGCAAGATTCCCAGAAGGTTAAATCACAGGTTGAGTCTGTGGTAAAGGAGGCAAATGTTGGCATTTATTTCAGGGGGAGTAGAATATAAAAAGCAGGAGATAATGCTGAAGCTTTGTAAGACACTAGTCAGGCTGCACTTGGACTATTGCCAACAGTTTTGAGCCCCTTGTCATTGGAGAGAGTCCAGAGGAGGTTCACAAAGATGAGTCTGAGAATGAAGGGGTTAACATATGACGAGCATTTGGCAGGTTTGGGTCTGTACTCACTGGAATTTAGAAGAATGCGGGTTTGGGGTGGATCTCATTGAAACCTAGCAAATATTGAAAGGGCTAGATAAGGTGGATGTGGAGAGGATGTTTCCTCTGGTGGGGGTATCCAAAACTAGAGGGCACAGCCTCAAAACTGAGGGGCGACCTTTTAGAACAGAAGTAAGGAGGGATTTTTTTAGCCAGAGAGTGGTGAATCTATGGAATTTTCTGCCACAGATTGTGGTGGAGGCTAATTCCATGGGTATATTCAGAAGGGAGGTTGATGGATTCCTGATTGGTTGGGGCATCAAGGGATATGGTGAGTGGGCAGGTGTATGGGGTTGGATGGGATCTGGGATCAGCCATGATGAAATGGTGGAGTGGACTCAAGGGCTGAATGGGTTAATTCAGCTCCCATGTCTCATGGTTTGACAATGTTGTTGGTAAAATCTCAGGTGGCAACAAGGAGATGTACAGGAGTGAGATCGATCAGCTGGTTAAGTGGTGTTGCAGCAATAACATCACACTCATTATCATCGAGACAAAAAAGTTGATTGTCGACTTCAAGAAGGGGAAATCAGGAAAACATACACCAGATTTCATTGAGGGATTAGTGATGGAAAGGGTGAGCAGCTTTAAGTTCCTGGAGACATCAGTATCTCAGTGGATCTATCTTTGGCCCAACACATTGATGCAATCATAGGGAGGGAGGCACACCAGAGGCTATACTTCATTAGGAGTTTGAGGAAAGTTGGTGTCACCAAAGATTGTATAGATAAATGGAGGAGAGCATTCTTACTGATTGTTTCAACATCAGCTATGGAGGCACAAATGCATAGGATTGCAAGAGGCTGCAGAGGGTTGTAGACTTAGCCAGGTCCAATGCAACCCTCTTCACCATCAAGGACACCTTCAATAGTTGGTATTTCAAAAGGACAGCATATATCATTGAGTACCCTCACCATCCAGAACATGCCTCCTCCTCTTTGCTATCATCATGGAGGAAATATAGGAACCTGACGAGACACACTCAGTGATTCAGGAACAGCTTCTTCCCCTCCATCATTAAATTTCTAAATGGTCCATGAATACTACCTAATGTAAAAAAGGATCTAGTGCTTTCCTGGCGTATACGATGAATAAACTCTTCTCGGACTTCCAGCCGAGTACAGGTATCAATTAAAACTGACGATTTGATGACAAACTCTGCCATCTTCATCAGGGATGATGCCCAGGCATATCTACTCCGGTGGTATTTATACCCCCGTAGTCTGTCCCTTCTGATTGGTCAGTCCTCATCCAATCAGATTTCCACCTTGTTTTCAATCGAATTCCAGTTCATATGTAGTGGGAGACCTTCATCTTTGTTAAAATTCTTTTCCTCTAATTTTATTTCAATGGCTTCCTTTACCAGGTGGACCTAAAAGCCATTAGCGTGGCATAGTGGTTTTGTGCCATTGAAGTCAATCCTACGGCCATTGTGAATGCAATGTTCTGCTACTGCCAATTTCTCGTGGTAACCCAAACGGATACACCTCCTGCACTCCTTGATGTGGGTTTCCACTGTGTCAATATACGCTGTGTCGCATTCACAGGGAATCCTGTAAATATCTGTCGACCTGAATCCCAGGTCATCTTTTACCCGTGTAAATTGTGGTTTGTGCTTCCTTACATTTTTGTTTTTATACACTGTATATTTATTTTGTAATTTATAGTAACTTTATGTCCTTGCATTGTACTTTTGCTGCAAAGCAACAAATTTTACTTCATATAAGATAATGATAATAAGGCTGATTCTGATTCTGAAATGTCTGAACATCAGGATTAATTCTTGGGAAGAGATGACATTATATTCCAAGAACAGATGTTATGTTCCAATACGGAGGGAGAGGCAGCAGAGGCAATGGATTAGTAGTAGAGTGTCCAATCAATGATTCTGATCTGTGATATTTTAGGTTATGGAGCTTCAAATCAAATGAGTTCCAGTGCCCTATTGCCCAATATGTACTATAAAAAATGTGCTAACTTCCTTCAATTTATCTGCTAATTGTGAGATGAGACATGTCTATACACTCCATTATGGCTGTTCATAATTTTAAACACCCTAATAAATTTCTCTTAGAATCTGCTTAGAGTCAGAAAGGCAAATACCCCTGTCTTACAGATCTTCCTTCACATGGGTTCTAGTCCAAATTTCTCATAAAGTTGGTGCAATCAGTTCCTGCCTGCAATATTAAGCAACACATATTAAAGTTGCTGGTGAACGCAGCAGGCCAGGCAGCATCTCTAGGAAGAGGTACAGTCCACGTTTTGGGCCGAGACCCTTCGTCAGGACTAACTGGTCCAATTAGTCCTGACGAAGGGTCTCGGCCCAAAACGTCGTCTGTACCTCTTCCTAGAGATGCTGCCTGGCCTGCTGCGTTCACCAGCAACTTTAATGTGTGTTGTTTGAATTTCCAGCATCTGCAGAATTCCTCGTGTTTACCTGCCTGCAATATGTTCACTCTGCTCTTACTGTACTGTCGTTACCGTTTTATGAAGTTCTGGCAGAATCTTTCTGTTTCTTTTGTGTTTAGAGCACTGAATGTGAAGTAAGAACACACTGCTATGTAGGTGCTGCCTTCAGAAGGAGTAGGATTATGGGGTAAAAAAGAAAGATATGATTTAATTGAAGCACACAACATTCCTACAAAGTGCGACAGAGTAGATGTAGGGATGTTGTTTTTACAGGCTGACCTGTTGAAAAGAAGGGTCAGTTTCAAAGTTAAGGGCAGCCATTCACAAAGTTACACAGCATGGGAACAGGTTCTTCAGTCCAAAGAGTCACGCTGAACATCAAGCACCCATGTACATAAATTGTGCACAAACTCCATTTTATTCTCTCAATGTCCTATCAGTTCCCACAAGATTCTGCCACTCACCTGCAGATAAGTGGTTATTTGCAATAGCCAATTATTTTATCAAGCTACACAGGATGTGTATCCAGAGGGAGCCTACATGATAATAGGGAGAACGTGTAAACTCTATACAGACACCACCTGAGATCAGCATTGAACCCAAATCATTGATGCTGTGAGCACCAGAATCTCCACTAGTTGTAGCACAGTGCTGCCCTAAGTAAGACGCTTTAAATCTTTGTCCCACCAATGTTTTAGATATTAGTGGTTAGAACAGGGAAGTGGCACCGAGGTCAGGGATCTTATCCTTTAATGACATATATAACTGAGAAGAATGGGCATGGTGAAAGAAGTAATCTACTTGGGTTTTAAGGAAAAACTACAAATTTTATTGTTGAAGGCAAAATGGAAGGATTGCAAACTTTGTTGTGTTCTCTCGTTCAGTTGTTGTCTTCATTATGATTGTAATTAATGAAGGCGCCAAAGATTTGGTTGTTAAATTTGCTGATGATACAAAGATGGATAGGAAAGTTGTGAAGGTCTGTAAAATAGTGTGTAATATGGAAAATGTGATATTGTTTGTTTTGTTAAGATAAATGGTGCAAGTCTGTTGAGCTCTGAGATACAAGAGGATCTGAGTGTGATAGTATATGCTTTACTAAAAGCTAGTATGCTGGTAGAACAAGTAAATGGGAAAGTTCACACACTGTTACTGTTTATTGCCAAATTAATTGAATATAAAAGTTGTTAAAGCTTCCGAGAGACCATATCTAGAATACATTTATAATGCTGGTCTCCTTATCTAAGGGCAATCATTAATGGATTAGAAGCAATTCAGAGAAGGTTTAGCTGGAATTGGCTGATTGACTATGAGGGGAAGTTGATCAGGCTGGGTTTGCAACTACTGGCGTTAGAAGATTCAGAGGGAACGATCGAAACAGTTAAGATCCTGTTGGATATGAATGTGGAGGGATTGAAGAGGATGTTTATTCTTGTGGAAGCATCTTGAGCTAGGGGTTACTGTTTAAAAATAAACTGTTGCACATTTAAGGCAGGATGAGATTTTTCTCTTCCCAACCTTTTTTTTATGCTATGGGCTAATACCATTAAGCAAGGGATCTGTGGACCCCAAGTTGAGAACCCCTGAGTGTTGTGAGTGTTTGGAACTCTTTTGCTCAATGGATGCACATTCTTTGAATGTTTCTAGGCAAAGGTAGATGGATATCTGGTAAGAAAGAAGATGAAATGTAACTGCAGATGGGTGAGAATGTTAATAAACAATATTATTAAATGATAGGCCGAGTGATCTGTCTTGGTCCAAATTCATATGCTTGAATGATTCAGTGTTTCAGTAAATAATCTATATTTCTTATATTTTAGAATATATACTGGGTATAATAGAAAATACTTCACAGGTCTGCAGCAGCTCATAAATAGTGCCACAGGAGATAATGGTTGGAGGCCAACTGGAAAAAAATCAAATTGATTCCTTATTGTGAAGATCATTTCAACTGCCTTCGATAAATAATTTCTTATGACCCAATATGTCTGTCTGCCTCAGTCTTCCTTTCTCCCTCCTGACCTGTTAAAGTTTAAAATATATTTGCATAAGTATATTGAAAGTTCACAGTGCAATTTGATTTCAAATTAAAAGCTGTTTTAAATTAGTAATTTTTTTTCATATCTTGTATACAGTATATGTAGTTGTAGAATGAAGCTCCAGCTCCTGGAGCTGAACCACTTTCTTTTTTCATTCACTGTCTACGTACTAATGAGTTTGCATCACACAGCAGGAAACCTGTACGATTCCATTCCTCCAGACCTGTTTTTTTTCTAGTTGTCAGATAAACCATGTAACCTCACTTCATGCTGCACTGAAGAAAATATATTGTTTCTGAGCTATTTTTGAAGTTTTCTTGTGTTTTATTGATGTTTCTAAATAGTTTTAGACATGCTCTTTTGGTTTACTATCTTCTAATTTATCTTATATTAACGTGTTAAATTATTGTGGTGAGAATAATTCTTTAGAGTAAAATGCCAGCGCAGTTTGGTTATAAAGTTGTAAAATGCAGAAACAAGCCTTTTTCCCCACCGGCTCCATTCTAACCCTCAAGAAGCTATGTTTCTTAATCTGATATACCAGCATTTGAACAATACCATTATGTGCCAAGTTAACTCAAGTGCTCACCTAGGCACTAAAATGTTGTGAGAGTCAGAACTCTCTAACTTATTAACCCTTATCCTAAATCAGAGCCCTTTAGTTTTAAACTATTTTGCTGTGGAGGAAAGATATGTACCTTCTCTACGCCCTTCATAATTTTGTCTGACTCTGTCTGGTCTTCCCTCAGACTCTTTTGTGTCAAAGAAAACAAACCAAGGCTAAGTTGTATCTCAACCTAAATATTCCATTCCATGCCGCATTCCAGTGAATTTCCTCTGCATCCTCTCCAGTCACATCCTCTCACATTTTTCCAATAATGTGACAATCAGACCATACTCAGTATTTCAGCTATGGCCTAGCCAAAGCTTTGGAGCTTCTGATCATAGTCATGTTGGATATGAGATTGTTGTGTTTCATAACTGAAATGGATCATGCAACAAATAATTTATTTGGCCACCAAATATTGAACAAAAAGAGTCCTCTTATTTAAGCCAAGTTGGACAAGATGAACGAATATTCCTAGCATTCCAAAGAAATCAAGTATCTGGGAGAAGTCAAGGTTATTGTTCAGTAATGGGAAATGTCCAGTTAGGTGGAGGAGGGCGTTTGTGGATAGATTAATTTAGTATTTGCTAAATTATAGGTGTAGATTGAGATTGTGCAGGAAATGCACTACTCTACATATGCCGAACCAAAATTAAGGAAATTTCAAATACTCAATATTCAATTAAGTATATGGAAACCATTTGGCTGATTAAACATGTTTTTGTTTTTGATATTCATTTGAAATTTGAATTGGATGCTATTTCTACTGACTAATATATGAATTATAATTGTTTCATTAAGTGCACAAAGTAACAGCAGGAGATTGGCATATCTATAGAAATGTAGCCCTGGGCTTAACTGAATTAGAGGTATGTCCCAGCACTTTACCTGTTACCAGCATCAGTAACTATTGAAGGACATTGAAAAGTTTAATGTTATGCATTGTACCTTGTACTTTGATAAACATTTTGATGACAGTAGCTTGGGGCCCTAAATTAATAAAGGGTATTTAGTCTTAGACAGATTGACATTAAGTTTGCTTCAGATGTTTTTTATGTAAAATGTGCACACTTTATTTGACATTTAAGAAGGATGATTCCCCATAATTTGCTGCATGTAATGTTAAATTTGGATAAGAAGGCAGAAACCAAAGACAAAGAATTTGATAATTTTAAATTGGTTTGGTCAACACGGCAAGCTACTCTTAGAACATAGAGCATAATCCTTCTGCCTATACAAGGTCCATATTCCTCAATTTTCTACACATTTATGTGCCTATCTAAGAACTTTTTAAATTCTGCAGTCCATTTGCTTCCATTGTCACCCTTGGAAGCACCCACCACTTGCTGTGTGTAAAAATTAAAACAATTTGCCCCAGCACGTCTCCTTTAAATCTTCCCCCCTCACACTTTAAATGCTTGCCCTCTAGAATCAGACATTTCAACCTTGGGGTGAAAAAAACTGTCTTATCTATGCCTCTTATAATTTTATATACTTCTACCATGTTTCCACTCTGCCTTTGTTGCTCGAGAGGAAACAACCCAAGTTTGTCCATTTAATCCATGCCGTGTCCTGATAAAATCAATCAATTTGTTTAATATTGTATAGCTGTTGATCCTGAATCTGTTTTCAAATTTGATACTGAATTCTGTCCCTTGATGAGTTTCTATTGATATGGTTAAGCCCCAACACTTCAATCTCCAGAGCATGGCCTGACTGTACCCCTTCCTCTGTTCACCTGCCGTTGAAACCTTAATACTTCTCTGGTGCTTCCTTACTTGACGATTTCACCCATTTTGTAGGCCTCCTATTCTTCATGTTTCACAAAGTTGTTCATACAAAACTCTGCTCAATTGCAGCAATTCTGATTTTCCCACAGCTTCTGAGGAAAGAAATTATTGTTGCAGAAAAAAAATCAAAAGTATGCATTTAAAATGCTGGAGGAACTCAGCAGGTCAGGCATCATCTATGGAGGGAAATAAACAGTAGTAGTTTCAGGTCGACACGCTTCATCAGGACTGCAAAGAAAGAGGGCAGAAGTCAAACTAAGAAGGTGGGAGGGAAGAGAAGGAAGGTGGGGGAGGGAGTGGAGTAAGAAGCTGGAAGGTGGTAGGTATAAGGGGCTCTTTCTTAAGCCCCTTACCTCTTCTGCCTAACACTTCCCAGCTTCTGACTCCAATCCCTCTACCCCACCCTCCCACCTGCCCACTCACCTGGTCTCTCCTATCACCTGCCAACTTGAATTCCTTCCCCTGCCCCACACCACCTTATTTGGCTTCTTCTCCTTCCTTTTCAGTCTTGATGAAGGTTGTCCACCGGAAATCTTGACTGTTTATTCCATCCGTAGATGCTATCTGCCTGCTGAGTTCCTCCTGCATTTTGTGTGTGTTGCTTAAAATTATGTGAAGAATCTCTTGTGTTTAAAAATTATGCATTTTCAGTTTCTATCTCTGTATTTATGTGTCCATCTTTGTTTAAAAATCCTTCCATTTTTCACTCCTTGCTTTCTCTGTGAAACCCTCCAGAATGTTTCTAGATCTTAACAACAATCTAGTTCTGACACCTTGGACATCCTGAAGCATTTGGTGGGATTGTTTCCTTGGCATAATGATGCAGTCCTTATTATTTTACATTGACTGAGGGACTTTAGCCTGAATTTTGTAGTCAGCAGCAAAGAAATGCTGCTCAGCAATGAACTGAGACAAATTTTTCATCAAGTGATCCCTGCAGTGTGGATTTCCCTTTTCCCAAAATCAGCTGTCAGATGTCAAACCTTGGAGATTTCTGGCGCATAGACACACTGATGTGAATAAGTATGCTGAGCATACAGTTGAATTTTGGTGACAGCAAATCAAGTCCAGGAAAGAAATCCTCAAATCGTAATTCTTTTTAAGCATAAGTTATTTGGAGATGCACATTAAAGTAGGAAGGGAAATATCATAAACATTTAAAATTATGTAATTTAATATACAATTAAAATTGAATTGCTCCTCGCTTAGAAATATAGCTAGGTCAAAATGAATCAGGAGTCTCAGTGTCTCAACAGTGGAACCATTGCCAAGTGTAATTGTTAGAGGACACTGGAAATTCAAATGCTACTCATCCTGATGTGCACTTCAGAATCAGAGTCACACAACATAGAAACAGGTTCTTTGGCCTACCTTGTCCGTGATGACTGTGCTACCTAGCAAGCGAGTCTACATTTGGCCCATGGCCCTCTAAACCTCTCCTATCTATGTACATATTTAGATGGCATTTAAATGTTGCTAATGTGCCCACCTCAACCACAATTTGGTGGCAGTGCATTCTAAACATGCCCTACCCTTTGTGTGAAGAAACTGCCTCTGATGGCCCTTTTTAAGTCTCTCGCCTCTGCTCTGAAACCTATGCCCTCTTGTTTTTAGTACCCCTGCCCTGGGGAAAGAAAGACTGTGTGCTTTCACCCAGTCTTTTTCCCTTATGATCTGTCAGTTAGTCCCCAATCCCCTTCATTTCAGGGAATAAAGTCCTGATCTATACAACTTCTCCTTGTTGGCCCCTAATTCCAAGCAAATCAAGATAACTGCAACCATTTAGGATTGAAGTGAAGCGGATGGTGAAATTTTTGAAATCATCTATCCAAGAATGCTGTGACGGCTCGGTCATGGAATACATTCCAAACAGAGATTGATAGTTTGCTGGATATTGGTGGAATCAGGAAATTAAGATAGGGGAGTAAAATGGTTTTAGGCAGAAGATCAACTGTAACCTTATTGAATGGCAGAGCTAGCTCAAGAGGCCATATACAACTACATTTTCCAGTGAGATTTTCTTTGTGTTCAGCACCAGAAAATTAGTTTTTATTTTGGTACCAGAAAGATTAAGCATTAATTTAGAATTTGGCCTTTTTGAAAACTCAAAGTTCATTCAACAAAATGTAAAATATTCACTGACAACTTTTTTTTATTATCATGGTAGTTAGCCATGAAGTGACTGATTAGTCTGATTAGTCCAGAGCACTCTGTGAAGGAGTAGGACCTCTCAGAAATTAATTTGTGAGCTGTCATGTTAACCGGATGTCATTGTAAGAGTTGACTGTCAGATTATCTTGCATTATAACAGTGAGGATTGATATCCTTGCCATTTTTCTCTAGAAATTTCAGGCTTTAATACCGAAACTTGTGTTTTTTTTGCTCTTCCTTTCTGTAGAGTGGAAATGGAGACACTATTTTTTGATTAATATAATGCAATGTTTAATTCAGCTTTAGAAAAATAACTTACAATATCATAAAGAAACCCAAAAAGAAAACTCAACAATGAGAAAACTAGTGCAGTCATTATGTTTCAGAGTTTGCTGCTGCAAATGCTCAGGGTTGAAGATGTTATTCACTGATACGATTGTGCCACAAACCTGCATCAGAGATTGATGGAAGTACCTGTTGATAATGATGGGGGCAAGATTAACGTGGCACCCATAGTGCCAGAGTTGTACAGTATGGAATCAGGCTGCTCAGCCCAACTTGCCCATGTTGATCAAGATGGTCCCATTTTCCTGCATTTGGCCTATATCCCTTTAAAACCTTTTTATCTATTTACCTGTTCAAATGTTTTTGAACATCAAATTGAACCCAGCTCCACAGCTTTCTCTGGCAGCGCATTCTATATACCCGCCAATCTGTGTAGAAATTGTTGCCCCTGAGACCCCTTTGAAATCTCACACGCTATACAGGATATAGGACAGGGGACTCTATAACCACTGGTTTTAGAGTCCCCTGTCCTATGAAAAAGACAATAACCATCCACCTTATCTATGTCTCTTATGACTATATATACAGTGGATTCCAGTTAATTAGGTACTTATTTGGGGCAACTCATTTTAAAAAAAACAAAAACTAGTCAAGAAAATAGCTGGGATTTTCTTCGTTTATTTGGGATACTGTGCTGCTTAATTGGTACTGATGTCGAACAGTTTCTAACTGTTGTGTCTTGTGGCACATTAGACACTACGTGTGCTTAGAGCAAACAGTTTTTAAGTAGTCAGTTGTGTGTATTTGTGTTCAAAAGGCAGTGATTTTTGTCACTGATGGCTAGTGAGAGATGAGCAGCAAGTCGGTTCAGAACTGTTGCTCACTGTGCTTTAAGCATTCAAGCTAAGAGATGCCAGAAACGGCCAGGGGTGAAAAGGAAATTATTTCACTTATTCAATAAGTTAGGAACCATGAAGAATTTGAAGGTATCAAAAGTCAAAAGCATTGTATAAAGGCAGACTATCTGCACTAGCTGTCTGCATTGATCTTGTTCATTTACAGTCAGTCAAAAGAACACCAGATGAATTCCTCTGTCAATAACTATAAGGAACTAATACACAATTTTATAGTACTGTAGTAGTATTCGTAGTGTTTTAATTTGTTTTGTATTTCATTAAATACATAATTTGTTACTCAGTTAAATGGTAGTTCGACTTTTTATAGTTTTTAAACTATTTCCATGAAACTTCAGCTAATTGGGACAGCCACTTAATTGGACCAAAATGTTTCAGTTAACCAGAATCCACCGTACTTGTATATGGTCACTCCTCAGTCTTTACACTCCAGGGAAAATAGTTCCACCCTATCCAGCCCCTCCTTATAATTCAAGTCCTCCATTCCCAGTAACATAATAATGAATATTTTTGACATTGTTTCCAGCTTAATTCCAAGAGCTGGGCATCTAGAAACTTGGCAAATGATGAGACTAACATTTTTAGCTCTATAGTTTTGAAAAAAAAGTTGAAACAGCAAAAGTGAGCTTTGGAGTCAATTTAGATAACTAACAAGGAATATAAAAAGAAGTACATTTTACAAAAGGGGAAGAAAATGAAACAAGTATTTTTAAGATTGAGAAGTATTTAGAAGCAAGCTGCAAAAACGTGATCCCACTGTTTTAATACCTACTCTGTGGTCTACCATGTTTGATTTTTATCTCAGAAACTTAATTACAAAGCTAACAGGATTTTTACACTATGAAATAATAACCTCACTTGCTGTAACAGTTTTAATTTGTTTCTTGGCACAAAGGCAAATTGACAGCTACATCATGTTATTCGCAAGACTAATGGAATACAGTGGAAATTGGACTACGTGTGGTGATTCTTTTGTTATATATCTCTCAACACAAATTGACATTTTTTTTACATTTTAATAACTTGCCTTTATTGAACATTACATTTGTCTACTTTTATGAAAGATTTGAATGTCAGTACCGAAATGACAGTGCAGTATTAGACCCATGCAACTTTTATTTATTGAAGTTATCTCAAGTTTCAGTTCATTGGTGTGTTTGAAAGCTGATCTCACTCTGCTTCCAGTTAACCTCTACACTGTTATTTTACTCAGTTGTAAGTACAACAATGTTGTTTATTTAGATATTTGTGGTTTGAGAAAGATGTTTCAAAACTGAGAAAGATATACTTATTAATATAATTTCATGTAATCTCATTTTATGGTTAACCATTTCAGTTCACTTTTTACTACTTACAAAAAAACGTACTGCATATGGAATTATTAGGTGACGAACTCATCCATCAAATGATAGGGGCAATGAGTGTGAAGCATTTTGAATGAAAAAGGAATTATGAATAATGCATTCCAATAGAGGATACTATCTTTGTACAAGGCTGTGGTTTCACCTTTATAATCTTTTGGAGAATTTACAGGGAACAGAAAGATAACGGAGAAAAATGACTAGAAAGTACTAGTTACACAATGATTCATTGAAGTGTCCATTCAAGATAAATAGTAACATCCGATTTTATCATTGGTAATTCTTCCAGGTGTACCTCATCCCACCATGACTATTTCAAGTTTAAGTTAATATGAAAGACGTAAGCTTTCTAGAGGTACTAAATATCTTAATTCAAAGAATCCAACAGGTCAGTGTACCTTATAACAATATTTTGAATACACTTTTACAATCCACAGACTAGCATCTTTAAGAGATTGCTAATGTTTTGTCTGCAATCTTCCTAGAGAATCTAATATGCCTAGGTAAAGGAATTCATCTAACCTTTTTTACCTACTTTTTCTGTAATATATATTTCTACTAGTTACTTATTTTCTCCAGATATACAGCTTTAATGGTATTTATTTTTAGTTCTAAATATGTTTCCTGCAATTTTGTGATCTGTTTTAATTTGTATGCTGATCACAAGTTGGATGGAATTGCTGTGGTGATGGTATTGGAAAATAAAGTTACTGAACAAAAGGATGAGCATTTTTTTATCATTTATATTGGCTTTGATATTGAGCAAAAGCAAATTACTTTTGTACCATCTGTCTTATTAAAACTGAGTGTAATAAAAGCCTCATCAGTGCTCATCCAGATCAATGTCTTCTTCCAACATCATGAGAGCATGCATTGACCGGTAAATTGGTGTGGTGCCTTAGGCTGTAGATTGCACAACATCTTTGCGGATGGAATTTTCAAATGTAATTTCTTCCAAACAAGCAAGTCCCAATTATTAATTTTATTATATCAGTGCCATAACTAATTTTGTACGACGTTCTCATTGCTGCTTATGGCATTAGAGTAAATCATAATCTCACTCTCATTGCCAAAATAGTTTCATGGTAAATAAGAATATTTTTGGGAGATCTCATTATGGTATTTAGAATAACGCATTGGAATTGTTAGAAACCTATGACTGCTACAGATGTCTTTGGGTAGTTCTTGGCGTTACACCATCATCAGCCCCCACAATCCAACAGATTATGATCTTTAAAAGTGTGGTTTTTGCTTGAAATATTCTCACTTTCTGCTGCAAGCTCTTTAGGAAAGGTAACACACACAAGATGCTGGAAGAACTCAGCAGGTCAGGCAGCATCTATGGAAACAAATAAACAGTTGATGTTTCAGGCCAAGAACGTTCTTCAGGACTGAAATGGAAGGGGGATGATGCCAGAATAAAAGGGTGAAGGGAGGAGAAGGAGGCTAGCAGAAAGGTGATAGGTGAAGTCAAGAGGGTTGGAAAAGGCTGGAGAAGAAGGCACTATTCCAAAAAACGTATGTCAGAGTGTAATGTGAACTGACAAACGAGGTACATAAAAGATAGAGAGAGAGAGAGAAACCTTATAACTTTCAAAAATCTTGTTCAAGTGGAACAGGAGGGGTGGAAAGAACAAAGGACTTAGCGGAAATAAGATGAAGTTTAAGAATGACTAAATGACAGCTAACATAGGTATGGAAGTCATGTCAGTCACACGTGGCCTATTTGGAAGACATGTATGTAGAAGAAGATGAATGGACACAGAGTTCAAGAAAAGGAAACAAAAACAATACTGACACTATGAAGCACACTTGCAAATACCGCATTCTGAAAGTGTAAATCTGTAATAAAAATATTGAATGCTGAAAACGCTTAGCAGATCAGGCAGCATTTGCAGAGAAAAGCAGAGCTAACATTTCAGGCTAATGAACTGATACAATCTGTTCTTGCTGGTGCTCTGAGATGATTAAATTCAATATTAAATCTTAAGGGTTATAGAGTGCCATGTCAATTGATGCATTGCTGTTCTTTGAGCTAATTCCAGACTTCATTGGAACAATGTGGAAGGCCATTGACAGAGAACTCAATTGTCATTTAGAGAATTTGGTTTGGTGTCACATTATTCTGTCTTTGGCCAGTTGCTGTCACCAACGCTGTCTTCTGTTTGGTTGATTCCAATTGTCTCCACGGTAGAGTGGAACATGTAAGATCTTTAGGCTGCTAATGCTTTCTCAAACAATCCCCAGTCACCATTGTAGACTGAGCTAATTTCCATTTTAAAGAGCTTCTGTTATAACTCCATTTACTTTTACTAGATAAAATAAACTGCTGAAAAATTTATAAAGGATACAGAAATATTCTTAGTTCCATTCGGATGGCTTTTATCAATTTTTGGCAGGAGCAGGGGTAATTGTTCCCGTAGTTTATTCTATTAATTTCAGGTTTTTTTGTGCTTTTCACCATCTTGGCTATTTCCATGTTTTTTTGGGAAATTTGTTGTCAGCAGTGCGCAATGTCACGTACAAATAAAATAAAGGCTTGGTTATCTATCCAGTAGGTACTTCTGAAAATTCTAGCATGGATCTTTGGTGGCAGCATTCAGTAAAGTGCAAGGGACTTGAATGACATCTACTTATTTGGTTGCTTAGTGATATATCATGGAGGAGGCTCGTCCGCCCCTTTGAGCCACGCCACCCAAGCAACCCCTGTCAAATCCAATTATCCGAAATCTAATCGCAGGGCAATTTACAATGACTGATTAACCTACCCAGTACATCTTTGGACCGTGGGAGGAAGCTGGAGTACCCAAGGAAAATCCTCACATTCCTTGCAAAACTTACAGACTCCTTACAGAACAGCACCAGAATTGAACTCTGAACTTTGGAACTCTTCGAGCTGTAGTAGCATCGTGCTACGCTACCTTGGCATGCAACTTGCCATTTATTGTAGATGCCAAAACATAGCCTCTCCACTGATGAAAAAAGATTGACAGCTGGCTAAGGTAGGGTCTGATTAGGTGCAACGGTCAAGGACTTAATGCACACTGATTGTTTCGGAGACAAAGTCAAAATCATTTAATCTCTTTTTTTAAAAAAGCATACATTTTAAACTAAAAAAACACATCCACCCAAATAGTTCAACACCTTCAAAAATGGCATTTAAAATATTCTCACATTAGAATTAATTTAGAACTATTTAAAATTTATCTGGAGATCTGTTTTACATGTTAATAGATATAGAATGCTCATGTGGATGTCCCTCCATTATAGCCAAGAATAAATCAATTACACCTGTTGCTCAACTGGTGCATGATTATTCAGTGAACAGGAAACCTAAATTTAGGGCACTTTGACAAGTTCACATGTAAAACGTCAGAGCACAGCATTCTGTTCACCAGCAAACAGCAGTTCATGGATTTCCAGATTTGCACATGGATACACCAAATTGTAGAAGTTGTGGTCAGTTGTTCAAGGCGTTATGAGTAAACACTGATATTTCTTGTGTCCAGCTCGGGCTATAATTTATCTAATTTTTTTTCTGATCTAATATTCTATTTAATTTTTCACATTCCCCTTTGTTTGGAAAACAGCCAGTAGGGCATTCATTCAGTTGAGTTGTATGAACGGAATCATATTTAATAATTTGAAATATAGTATAGACTTCTGTTACTTAAAATTTGGTCCGAGAACATTTGGATTGAACTATTTGGGATTGGATGTGTCTAACAGCTCATTGTTTCCAGATTTCATTTTGGAGTTATCTTGAAGAAGTAAAAACTGTATGTTTGCTCGATTCTGCAGTCAATAATTGACCTTGTCCTTTACAAGTTTTCTCTGGCTTCCAGAATTTGTAGTTGTTCTTTTAATTCAAATAGGAACCTTCTTGCAGATGAGAGAACACCTTTGCAACTTTAACTGACAAAGAACTGCTCAGTAAAATGGAAACATTTCTAAATGTAGGTAGCACCTACACAACTTATTTTCTGAATGATATACTCTGTAAACAAACAGGACATTTGTCTGCATATAAAATCTATTACCATGATATTGTGCGTGGTGATCTTTGCTGTACAGTTTGATTTTGATTTTTAAAATGTCTTGATTTAAGATGTAACTGGACTGATCAATGCCTAGACTTGGATAAATGGTTACTCAATTTCTGTGTTATTTCAAAGTAAATAACATTTTTAACATCATTTTTATAATGAGTGATTTTTATATTTATAATGCCATGCTTCATTACTCACTTAAATCACAAACTATTATAATGTAATAAAGCCATTTGCTTTATTCGTGGTTTAACCTTCTTAAACTATGTGGATCAGTGCACCTGTAATAATAACTGGTAGTTGCAGACCAGTATGTTTTATGCATTCAGGTTCTGTTTACCCCAAGTATTGTTTCAAGATCCATGTTTTCAAAGCTCTATTTAATTTGTAAAGAAAATGATACATTGACATGATTTTAGCTGTAACTGGGTCAGTAACTGGACCTTTATCCTATTTCCCAAAGGAAATTATAATACCAATCTCATTGCCTCTCAATTTGAACAAAATGCAATTAATTAATTCCCATTGATGTAAGATGAAAATTACAGTCATCAGATAAAAACTTAATCTGCTGACATGATATTCTTCTCCTATTTCATTGCATCCTCTTAAGAGAGTATTCAGAAGGGAAAAGAGGGAGTATGAGATGGCTGTGTTCTCTCAGGTTAAGGAAAATACAGAGGTTCTATGGCTATATTAGGGGTAAACAGTGGCTAAGGAGAGGTTAACAAGGCTGCCGGTGTCTCGAGCTACAGGAGATGGTTGAGAATCTTAAATAATATTTCTCCCTTCTGTTTACTGAGGAGCAAATCACTGTTGATAAGATGTATGGGAAACAGGTGGAAATGTATTGGATGTCTTTCATATATCTTGGAAGGAGGTATTTACACCTTTACAGCACATTAAGGTAAATAAATCTCCAGGTTCTGACAGAGCGCACCTTTGGACTTTGTGGGAGGGTAGAGAGGAATTTGTGGAAGCCCTTTCAGAAATATCTTTCTCAGTTAGCTGCTGAAGACTGGAAGGGGGCAATATTGTTCCATTGTTTATGAGTGCAGAATAGATTTACAAGGATGTTGCCAGGAGTAGAGGGCCTGAGATAGGGAGAGATTGACAAGGTTAGGTCTTTATTCTGTGGAACAAAACAGCAGAGGAGAGATATGTAAGATGATTTAAAAAAGGCTAGTGAAGAGCGTAGAAGAATGATGGTCGACCTTATGGAAGTGCTTAAAATTATGAGAGGCATAGATATGATGGATTGTAACAGTTTGTTTCCAGGATATGGGAGATCCACCTAAGGGGCATATATTTTGTGTAAGAGGGGAAAGATTTAAAAGAGACCTGAAGGGCAATGTTTTTCAAACACGAAGTGGTGAGTATATGAAACAAGTTGCCAGAAGAAATGAAGAAGCAAGTGCAATAGCATCATATAAGAAGAACTTGAATAGGTACCTGGAGGCAGGGCTTTGAGGGACTAACTGGGTGGGCACTGAAGACAGCATGGACTCAGTGGGACAGAAGACCTGTATCTGTGCTGTATTGCTTTATGACCCTGTATGTCATTAACTCCACAAAAATGGACGGCTAAATTATTTTAGACACTGGTTTATGACTTGCTTCAACAGTGGCTGTTCAGCTCAGACTCAGAGCTTACAGTGGGTGCAAGTTGGCTATATATATTAAGCAATTCCCAATATCATAGATGTTCCATTTGTCCCTTATTTCCTTTTTTTCTCCACCTTTCTTTCCCTCTTGTTTTATACATTATTATTGCATGCAATTCTGTGTTTCATTCCCTTTTTTTTCACTTTTCATTTTGCTCTTGTTCTGATCCATTCATTCACTTCTGTTCGTTTACTCTCTTTTCTTCTCCCTAAATTTAAACTGTTACCTGTTTCTCAAACCTTTGCAGTCTTCCCTGGCCCGGTTTTCTCATCTTAAGTATCTCTCCTTTGGTATTTTATTTTACATTTTTGGTTTTCTTCTGCTTGCTGAAGCATTGCAGGTGCTATGTAAAGAGATTTCAGGGAACAGTGAGGGGATAACAGAGCAGATGGAGATTCAGATGGCTGGGGAAAGGGCTACTTGAACTACAGCTAGTAAATATGTCATTTGACCTGCCCACTTTTCAGTTCAATGAGATTGTCCCTGATTGGTTCTTAATTGTTTTACTTCAAAATGATCCCAACACTGTATTTTTAAACTCTGAATTATGAAGACAGGAAAGTAGACACAATTTGTATTCATATGGCATACTTTGATGTAACTGAATATGTTGTAGTGACAATGACTTTCATGAAATTTCTAATCACTACAGTAAAGTCACAACATCATGAAGCACATTATTGATTGAGTACTCTGTACACCCAGTCAATAGTTCATAGACACTTGGAATCTGAATAATCATCTGCCCAGGTTGTTTGCAAACAGCCAAGATCTAACATTAGATGGCTGCTCTTCCTATGATGTGAGATCAGAACAGCAAAACAGGAAATGAACCCAAACCTGAAAGCTTTTAGCACTGCTCAGAAAGATGCAAACCAAAAAATTTTTGATGACTATTCACTTAAAATGGAAAACGACAATTCCATTTTAATTCATCTGTAGGATATTATGGTTGGAATATAGATTAATAATTACAGTTCTATTCTCTGACCAGTGTAAGTCAGCATTTTGCAGGGCAGCTAAAAAGTGCAATGTTATTTTTTTCCCAAATACATTTTTCAATGAACATCAAATGCAGTAAGCGAGGATAAATGTGCTGTGATATGGTTTTGAATTGATCAAATGATTATCTCATTCTACATAAAAAATTCCCTCAGCCAGGTCAGCATCACTTTTGAGCTCATATTCACAGTGTTTTCAGTCACAACTGCATACAAAACATAAACATTCACAGTTTTAAGATGTTCAGCATGACTAACAAGTCTCTTATTCCAATTGACTAATAAGTCTATTTAAGATCTGAATATAATTTAACTGCAACTATCAAATCATACTTTTTTAAAGTCATTACACAGAGTACTCTGCGTTCCAGTCTCCATTTACAAAATGGAAATATGGATATTTAAGAAGATACAACAAAGGTTTACAACTGTGAAAGAATTTTTTTTCTCCTTTTCTTGAAGAGTAATGCTATGACTAACTTATTATAAGAAGTCTTTAAAATTATGTTGGGTTTTCTTCTTCTTCTTCTCGGTCCCTTAGCTCCCAGTGGAGCATCGACCATTGGTGACCTCCCGTCTCCGTTATCTAAAGTCAATGGTATGATTGGAGTTCATCAATGTGCGTATAATCCACTGTATCCATTTGTATAGGAGATTAGCCTATACAGCATGAAGAGGTTTAAGAAGGTTAAAACTTTTTCTGTTTCATGGGAAATCAAAATTGGAAGTCACAAAGACATTATAATCATTAATGAATCCAATAAAGAATTCAGGAGTTATTTCTCTACTCAGAGACTGGTTAAAATCCGGAACCTAGTAACTGAAACAAATGAGGTAAATTGCATAGTTACAGTTTAAGGAGATTATAGGCTAAAGAAAGAGAAAGATATACTAGCAACACACATAAAAGTTGCTGGTGAACGCAGCAGGCCAGGCAGCATCTCTAGGAAGAGGTGCAGTCGACGTTTCAGGCTGAGACCCTTCGTTCTGACGAAGGCCTGAAACGTCGACTGCACCTCTTCCTAGAGATACTGCCTGGCCTGCTGCGTTCACCAGCAACTTTTATGTGTGTTGCTTGAATTTCCAGCATCTGCAGAATTCCTGTTGTTTGCGAGAAAGATATACTGATAGGTTTGGATTTAAATTATACTGAAACAATTTGTTGAAGCCATAAAAAAATGGCACAGACCGAATGGCCTGTTTTTGTGCTGTGAATCTCACTCATTTTAATTTTAATCTTCATGGATTGCAAAGGATAAAAATGTACTCAGACTGAAACTTCTATCACTTGCAATTGCCGAAAGCAAACAAAGCACCACCTTTCCATGAAAGCAGTAATTGTAGCAGCACATGCACATGAATGATCAGTAGCAGCATCTCTCAGTAAAACCAACAGTCGTTTGAATAGGTTGAAAAAAAAATTACTGATTCTAGTCAATTATTATAAACTGCTTTTGACCTTCTGAGGAGTAAGGCTGTCACGTATGAAGCACTATTGAAAGAAATAACACAGCTGACGCATGAAATAAGCAACAAAATAACCATTAAAATGAATCCGAATTAATCTGAATTCTTCACAGACTGATATTTATGAACATAATGAATTAAGTGAGGTGAAGGTGAGTTTTGATTATTCCAGATGGACAATGCAGAGACAAATATACACATAATCAGAAAAGAGACTAACAAAATGAAAACCTTCAGTATTTGCATCCTCATACATGAAACGTTAGCCTAAAAAAATCCAGTGTTGTTTCCTCACATGAAAATGACCTTTTCTTTCTCAGAATGGAGTACAAGTGGAATGGTTTCTAGCTAAAACTGCACCACTCCGGAATTGTGACCAGGTAGAAACTATGATGCATCATCAGAATCAGAATCAGGTTTAATATCACTGGCATAGCTTGTGAAACTTAGCAGCAGCAGCAGTACAATGCAATACACGATGTAGAGAAAAATAAGTAAATCTATTACAGTAAGTATATGTATGTGTATATTAAATAGTTAAATTAAAATTAGTGCAAAAACAAATAATATTTTTAAAAAATGTGAGGTAGTGTTCATGGATTCAATGTCCATTTAGGAATCAGATGGCAGGGGGGAAGAAGCTGTTCCTGAATCACTGAGTGTGTGCCTTCAGGCTTCTGTACCTTCTCCCTGATGGCAATAATGAGAAGAAGGCATGCCCGGAGTAATGGGGGTCCTTAATAATAGACGCCACCTTTCTGAGGCACCGCTCCTTGAGAACGTCTTGGATACTACAGAGTCTGGTACCCAAGATAGAGCTGACTAATTTTACAACTTTCTGTAGCTTCTTTCGATCCTGTGCAGTAGCAACTCCCTCCCCCCAACCAGACCAGACAGTGATGCAGCCTGTAAGAATGCTCTCTATAGTAAATCTGTAGAAGTTTTCAAATGTCTTGGGTGACAAACCAAATCTTCTCAAACTCTTACTGAAATATAGGTGCTGTCTAGCCTTCTTTATAGCTGCATCGATATGTTGGGACCAGGTTAGATCATCAGAGATCTTGATACCCAGGAACTTGAAATTGCTCACTCTCTCCACTTCTGATCCCTCTGTGAGAATTGGTTCATATTCCCTCATCTTACCCTTCCTGAAGTCCACAATCAGCTCTGACGCTGGGTGCAAGGTTGTTGCTGTGACACCACTCAACTAGTTGGTATATCTTGCTCCTATATGCCCCCTTGTCTCCATCTGAGATTCTACAAACAGTGATTGTATCATTAGCAATTTATAGATGGCCTTTGAGCTATATCTAGCCACACAGTCATGGGAATAGAGAGGGTAGAGAGTGGGCTAAGCCCACATCCCTGAGGTGTGTCAGTGTTGATCATCAGCAAGGAGGCGATATTAATTACCAATCCGCACAAATTGTGGTCTTCTGGTTAGGAAGTTGAGGAGCCAATTGCAGAGGGAGATATAGAGGCCGAAGTCCTGTAGTTTATCGATCAGGACTGTGGGAATGATGGTGTTAAACACTGAGTTATAGTCAACGAACAGCATCCTGACAGCATCCATAGACCTATTGTGGTGATAGGCCAATTTCAGTGGGTCCAGGTCCTTGCTGAGGCAGGAGTTGATCCTAGCCATGACCAACCTCTCAAAGCATCTTATCACTGTAGATGTGAGTGCTACTGGACAATAGGCATTAAGGCAGCTCACACTACTCTTCTTGGGTACTGGTATAATTGTTGCCCTTTTGAGGCAGATGGGAACTTATGGCTGTAGCAGTGAGAGGTCGAAAATGTCTTTGAATACTTCCACCAGTTGGTTGGCGCAAGTTTTCAAAGCCTTACCAGTGTCGGATGTACAGAAAATAACATCATCCATGCAATGCTCATTTGGATTGTGATTAGAAGGCAATAACTATATGGACCTGAAGTGTACCCAGTATTGGTCATCATATTGTATCTAGACTTCAACTGTATTTCTTACCTTTGCAACAGCCAAGAGGGCCTCCATGAACTGGTCCCAGTTAGACGTTGAGAATCTGACTCATGTTGGTTCCCTTTGATGTATTCAGCAAACCCCACTGCAACATCATTAACATGCCACTGTTGTTCCAATCCTCACCCTCAAGCTCACAGCACTACCCAGAAATCTGCCAGCTCACTTGTGGTTACTGTGAATCCCACACACAAAGCAAATGACAACTCTCCATATTTTCTCACTATTATACCAGACTATTGCTTGCTAATATCACTAGTGTCAATCACCTGCAGGAAGTCTATGCCTTCCTTCACTCCCCTTCACCCTACTGCATCATCACAGTACAAATCCCAGAGGGCAACAGCTCAGGACTAAGGAAAATCCTTAACCTTACTTGAAATGTTTCAATTATTTTCAGTGCCTCGGGCCTCAGGATAGATGGGCCAGTACTCAAAATCATTGCTGGCATGCACAAAATGCATTGACTGATAAATGGGCCTCCATAAGGCCACATCTTTTTTTTTGCCTTTAAACTTTAATGTTTAACTGTTGAAAACAGTTTCACTTTATATTTTGAGATTTTTGGGGTATGTGATGGTAAAAGTCTTGAACTTTAACCTCCATTGAGCTTGGCGGCATTTATTAAGCACTTAGTTACCCTTCAGTCTCAATGATCAGGATGCTTTAATTAAGATTTAAAATAGTTTCTCTCTTTTTGGTTCATATGAAAGATTAAAAAATATATATAGTTAGTGGCATTAAGCAGTAAATTGCATTTAATGCAAGTACTGAATAAATAATGGATTATGACAATATTACATCATGAGTTTGGGAACTAGTTGAGAATACTAACACCCGCCAGAAGGGACCAGGCTATTGTTCGGTCTTGAGAATTCCAGTGGCTAGTTTCTTTGCACTCCAAACAATAGAAAATCTGCAGATGCTGGATCTCATTGCACTCCAAGTGGCCTTCGTAACATGATGCCAAATCTTCTGGTAAACCACTGACAAAAGTGTCCAAGGTGGGAAATATTGCTCAAATTCTGTCATTGTGGGGCATCTTTGTAAAATGGAATTTTCTCAATCAAATGGGAATGGGTAGTGTTCATCGGGTGACCTGTAAACTGGGAAGTAGGCCATAGGCCTGCTGCTACCAGTTGGTGTGATCCTGTGGAAAGATGTTAAAGGAATCTATACAGTAACCTTTGCATGTATGGGGAGAGCAGGCCATCTGCAGTGCTGCCTGCAGAAGGTGGCATGTGTATGTTAGCAGTGACACTTAAGGCAGGATCATGACTTCAGTGGGTCATCTGGCAGTTGGCTTGTCTTTGGGGCAGCCTTCTCATCTTGCTGCAGGTTGTTCTGCAGACTCAGCTGGACCAGCACTGAAATACCAGTTCCAAGTAGGAAATATTCCAGATCACATGCTTGCTGAAATTCCTGAGCACGCTTGCTGCAATATTTGCACCAGAAGTTCGGAAATTGAGTCCCATTAGCTGGTTAGCTTCGTGGTTCTCTGCAAGTCTGCTGGGGTAGGCAACGGTTGCGCGTCTGCATGTCCAAATCCATTGGAGGCCAAAGGAGATAGCCTTTGTTAGAGGACTGTGCATGTGCATGGGGGAGGTTGGAATGGGGTTTGTTTTGCTGCTGCTTCTCTTCTGCTTTTTTTTGTTTTCTGTGTTATTCTGCTGAGCATTGTGAGCGTGCTATATTGACACCGAATGTGTGGTGACACCTGCAGGTTGCTCCCAGCACACCCTGGAGTGTGTTGGTTGTTAATGCAAACAAAGCGTTTCACTGTATGTTTTGATGTACACGTGACAGATAAACTTGAATCTTGAATCAATATTCATGTGACCTGTGGAAGTGTTTCAAATAATCTGCAGTTTATGCTCCAGCAAAGCTGCAAGTGGTTGACTACATTCTCAAATACCTGGTTGCTGTGCATTCTGCACCTCTGAAATCCTCATCTCCTTTCAAAGGTGGCCACTGTTTCAACAGTGGGAAGCCTCCAGATGAGTATTGAATGGGGTTTTATGTGATATGTGTATGCTATGTGCCATCTGCATCAAACGCCAATGCATTAAGTGCAAAGAGTGTATCTTCATGAGTCCAGAAAGGAATGCCGAACTGCCTCTACAAAATATGAACATTCCACTTCTATCTGCACTATCTGAATTTCATGTTGCTTGAGTCTCCAAGAATAGCAGTTGATTTTAAAGCCAACTTATTATCTTAATGTTAGTAAGGAAAGATCGTGGCATGATGATTCCTGTTCAATATTTATCTTTCAGTGGTGTCGGTCTGTTACTAAAGGTACTCCTCTGTTTATCCACTATGTCATGGAGGGGGTGAGAGGGACTGTCTGTAATGCTCAGTAGCTTCTGCAGCATCCTCCTGTCAGACACAACCACCAGGGAATCCAGTTCCACCCCCAGAACAGAACCAGCCTTGTCTACATTATTTAAAAATGCTTTTGGGGAAATAATCAAACCTTATTTCAGGTGAACTGATTGATGGGGTTTGATGTTAAGGTTGAGGAAAGGTAACAAGCTGGTAGAATGTGTGGGTTTTTTAAGGTTTCACGTTTGAGAGGTATGTGGATGGAGTAGTTACAGGTTTTATGAATAATGTCGAGCAAGGGAGAGAAGGTGATATTGGTTTTGATGCGTAATTCCAAGAAGAGTGGGAAAAAATGTGCAATGATTAAGGAATGGTTCTTGTAAAGGTAAAGGGATAGGGAATGTATGGAGAATGAACCATGTATTGGAAATTGGAAATGGAAATGAAATAAAGAATTCTTAGGGTCACATTCTCTTTTCAACCCTGTTCCAAATGCAGGCTGCAGTCATCTCCTATGCCTTAGTCATCTACCCGTTAAAGGGGAAGAAAGTAAAAAAAAAGGCATAAAGGAAAACAAAAGGAACTGAGGGCAATTATATGCATGAGGGGCTGAAGCTGCAGAATGGTCTATGAACAAGCAATGCAAAAACGTCAAAGCTTCATCAGATTATGACTGCATTCTTTAACCGTCAATAAAATGCTGTGAGACTGACTAGTAATGTATTAAAAATCCTATTTCTGCAAGCACTTTCTGTCAGTGTTTCTCATTATGAATTCCTACATTCACATTTATATTGGAAACTGCCTACATAAGGTTATCTGACTGCAATTACATGTCTCTTCCCCCAGAGTGTTACTGCAGCACTGAATTGACCAGTTATGTACCGTCTAATAGTTATATAACCAACAAATTTAACTTCTGTCCAAAAGAGCTTACTAGTTTTGAAAACTGTGCATTTAAGTAATTTATTTTCAAACAATCATTTGCTATTTTGGAAAGTCATTTAAAGTGATATTTTAAATTTGTTTTTGTTGAGTATAAGTACTTTATCTGTTAAGTTTTGTGGAATACTTCAAAATCTTGTTCATATTTTGTGTTGAACTGCCTTATGTCTGTTTGATTCATTGAATGTTATTCAATTTTAAAGTTTTCAGAACTGAGAATATTTTTAAAGAAACAAAAATATATTGATGAAACTATGCCTAGATCAATATCTGCTACCTGTTGAAGTAAGGGACAGAGTTAATGTTATAACTGTGGTCCGTATCACCTTTTGAAAATGCTCTGGGTTAGTAACTTGACAGTTGGTTTCAGATAATATTCATTCTGTTTAAGCATGTTTTTCTGATTTCTCTTTTCTAATTTGTTCATTCTTCTAATTCTTTTTTGTGTTTGCGTTTTTAAATTGGCTACTGCGAAGCCTCTTCCGGTGATGCCTATACTGAAGAAGTTTAAATCTTCTCTTTGGGAGTTTAGTGAAACCATCTCTCACTGCTCTCCTATCATTTCGGATCTCCCCCTCCCCCTCCCACTTTCAAATCTCTTACTATCTCTTCTTTCAGTTAGTCCTGACAAAGGGTCTCGACCTGAAATGTCGACTGTACCTCTTCTGCTGCCTGGCCTGCTGCGTTCACCAGCAATTTTTATGTGTGTTGCTATGTTTGCTAGTGCAAGGTTTCCATGTACTTAATGCTCTCTGATTCATTGTCAATGTGAACCTTCTGCTAATGTGAGGTCAGATGGCAGATGATGGGAGGCTACTTGACATGACCTGCCCTGGCCCGAACTTTTAGTCCTGGAATCATTCAGGTTGAGGTGGTGATCATTGAATAGCAATAATGTTTCATGGATGCTATTTAAAATAGGAAAAAAATATATTGGGAGTTGGAACTGTCCAGCTGTTTCACAGTATGAGTCGCACGTGATTTATATGTCAGACACACATCAAAGAAAAATACAGTTCAGAAGCAGACCCTTCGCCCATCTAATCCATGCTGAACCTACTCCCATTGACCTGCAGCCGGACCATAGTCCTCCATACCCCTACCATCCATGTACCTATCCAAATTTCTCTTAAATGTTGTAACGCCACCTTCCCTCTTTAATTCCTCCTTCTCTGTAACTCTGTTTGAGAACATTGCTGGGAAGGTAGCCCACATTGACTGAGTGATGTCCATCAGTGGTCACTGCCAAACAGTGTTGGACTGAAACCCTGCTGGGTTCTCCCCACACTGCACCTGACATACCAAATCACTCCAATTCTCTCAGCTTCTGCTCCCTCACATGGTGGTGTGTAGCTGAACCAGCTATGGCCCCGTGAATTCCCAGACCAGGGCTTGATCGTGCTCAGTGCACAGTTACATCCCACTTTAGGACCAACTTCAAAAGCAGCACCTCTCTTCTCTACTTCCAGGATTCACTTTTTCATATTGAGAGCAACACCTGTGGAGTGGCAGCCAGCCCATAACCGAAACAGTTACAGATATGCCAGGCAAGAAAGCACACCTTAACCACTCAGCCTCTCAAGCCTGCTCTGTCATTTGGTAAAAACATGGCTGATCTGACTGTAACCTCTCTTGGCATTGCTGCCTACTCTAGTGAGTGACCTCTTTATCAAGAATTTATCTCCCTCAAAAATATTAAAAGCCTCTGCTATAACTGCATTATGAGAAAAAACAATCAGAAGATTATAACCCTCCGAGAGAGAAAAAGGTTTCAGAGTATTTCTAAAAAGAAAACATTCCGTCCTGTCAATATCCCCCAGGATTTTATATATTTCAGTCCGCTCCCCTCTCACTATTGGAAGCTGTAGTGGATACAGGCTTGGCATGTGAGGCTTTTCCTTAGAAAGCAATTTGCCGATTCTGATTAATTACATTGTCAACCTTGTCAGGTGCTTAATATATTTTCCCTTCAATTTGCAAATCACCTTGTTGTTTTCCTCCTGCATTTAAAATTATTGACATATACTGCTGTATGATTCCATAAGGTGGAGTACACTCCAGTGACTCCCTTAAGTAGTCATACTTTAGTTAGCCTTGCTACTGAGCACTAACAAGTAATTAGAGTAATGGTGCAGTATGATTGTATTATACCTTGTCTTCATCTTGCACCTCGACTCTTCTTAGTGAGGTGATTGAACAGTAGTCACACATGGGATGTTTTGTTGATATTTTTGCTGTCATCTTCCCAACAAAGATTAACTCACCACGTACCAACCTTACTAAATATTTGGATCTAGTGCATCTATCACACTTTAAAGCATCACATTTGTAAAAAGGAAATTATGCTTGAGTCTGTCTACAAACAAGAAAAAGAATTAACAGAGTAGGTATGGAGCTACCAATAAACTCACTAAATATTAAATGGAAAATATAGTGGTTGGAAATCTGAAATTTATAAAGTAACTAATGTTCCAGTCAGTCAGGCAGCACTTATGAGAAAGAAACGGAGGTAAAAGTTAAGGGCAATATCCTTTGGTTCAGACAAAAAAAATCTATCTGGGAAAAGCCAGCCACTTTTCCCTCTGTTTTGTCTCTCCAAAATGAGGAGCCAGGATTCATTCGTAAGCAATTTACAGTTAAGTATATATTGCTGTTATTCTTCATAGATGGGGAATATCCTGGTCAACCGGATGTTCTCCATTTCTCAGGTTGTAGAAGAGCAATATTTAGCATCAGAACACAAATAGGATGTTACATAAATACAAGATATTCTGCAGATGCTGGAAATCCAAGCAACATACATAAAATGCTGTCGGAACTCAGCATATCAGGCAGCATCCATGGAAATGAACAAGCAGTTGATGTTTCATGCAGAGACCCTTCTGGACTGAAAAGAAGGGGAAAATGGCAGAATAAAAAAGTTGGGCGAAGGGGAAGGATAATAGCAGGATGGCAATAAGTGAAGCCGGGCGGGAGATAATTTTATTTTACTGGAAGGAGGTTATCACCCCTTGTTCAATCCCTTCTGACCTATGTTCGTGACACTTCTCACGCTCTTAAACTTTTCGATGATTTTAAGTTCCCTGGCCCCCACCGCTTTATTTTCACCATGGATGTCCAGTCCTTATATACTTCCATCCCCCATCAGGAAGGTCTCAAAACTCTACGCTTCTTTTTGGATTCCAGACCTAATCAGTTCCCCTCTACCACCACTCTGCTCCGTCTAGCGGAATTAGTCCTTACTCTTAATAATTTTTCCTTTTGCTCCTCCCATTTCCTCCAAACTAAAGGTGTAGCTATGGGCACCCGTATGGGTCCTAGCTATGCCTGCCTTTTTGTTGGGTTTGTGGAACAATCTATGTTCCGTGCCTATTCTGGTATCTGTCCCCCACTCTTCCTTCGCTACATCGACGACTGCATTGGCGCTGCTTCCTGCACGCATGCAGAACTCGTTGACTTTATTAACTTTGCCTCCAACTTTCACCCTGCCCTCAAGTTTACCTGGTCCATTTCCGACACCTCCCTCCCCTTTCTAGATCTTTCTGTCTCTGTCTCTGGAGACAGCTTATCCACTGATGTCTACTATAAGCCTACTGACTCTCACAGCTATCTGGACTATTCCTCTTCTCACCCTGTCTCTTGCAAAAACGCCATCCCCTTCTCGCAATTCCTCCGTCTCCGCTGCATCTGCTCTCAGGATGAGGCTTTTCATTCTAGGACGAGGGAGATGTCTTCATTTTTTAAAGAAAGGGGCTTCCCTTCCTCCACTATCAACTCTGCTCTTAAACGCATCTCCCCCATTTCACGTACATCTGCTCTCACTCCATCCTCCCACCACCCCACTAGGAATAGGGTTCCCCTGGTCCTCACCTACCACCCCACCAGCCTCCGGGTCCAACATATTATTCTCCGTAACTTCCGCCACCTCCAACGGGATCCCACCACTAAGCACATCTTTCCCTCCCCCCTCTCTCTGCATTCCGCAGGGATCGCTCCCTACACAACTCCCTTGTCCATTCGTCCCCCCCATCCCTCCCCACTGATCTCCCTCCTGGCACTTATCCATGTAAGCGGAACAAGTGCTACACATGCCCTTACACTTCCTCCCTTACCACCATTCAGGGCCCCAAACAGTCCTTCCAGGTGAGGCATCACTTCACCTGTGAGTCGACTGGGGTGATATACTGCGTCCGGTGCTCCCGATGTGGCCTTTTATATATTGGTGAGACCCGACGCAGACTGGGAGACCGCTTTGCTGAACATCTACGCTCTGTCCGCCAGAGAAAGCAGGATCTCCCAGTGGCCACACATTTTAATTCCACATCCCATTCCCATTCTGACATGTCTATCCACGGCCTCCTCTACTGTAAAGATGAAGCCACACTCAGGTTGGAGGAACAACACCTTATATTCCGTCTGGGTAGCCTCCAACCTGATGGCATGAACATTGACTTCTCTAACTTCCGCTAGGCCCCACCTCCCCCTCGTACCCCATCTGTTACTCATTTTTATGCACACATTCTTTCTCTCACTCTCCTTTTTCTCCCTCTGTCCCTCTGAATATACCTCTTGCCCATCCTCTGGGTCACCCCCCCCCCCGTCTTTCTTCCCGGACCTCCTGTCCCATGATCCTCTCGTATCCCCTTTTGCCTATCACCTGTCCAGCTCTCGGCTCTATCCCTCCCCCTCCTGTCTTCTCCTATCATTTTGCATCTCTCCCTCCCCCTCCAGCTTTCAAATCCCTTACTCACTCTTCCTTCAGTTAGTCCTGACGAAGGGTCTCGGCCTGAAACGTCGACTGCGCCTCTTCCTATAGATGCTGCTTGGCCTGCTGCGTTCACCAGCAACTTTGATGTGTGTTGCCAATATTCATGCCAGCAGGTTGGAGGCTACCCAGACAGAATATAGGGTGTTGCTCCTCCATCCTGAGAGTGGCCTTATTGTGGCACAAGAGGAGGTCCTTGAACCAACATGTCGGACTAGAAATAGGAATTGGAATTAATTTTTCCCTCACCCTCCCCTCTTCTTCTATTCCCCACTCTGACTTCTCACCTCTTCTAACCTGCTCGTCACCCCCCCCCCGGCCCCCTCTTCCTTCCCCTTCTCCTGTGGCGGTCTTTCCTCTTCCATCAGATTTCTTCATCTCCAGCCATTTACCTTTCCCACTCACATGGCTTCAGCTGTCACCTTCTGGCTATCCTCCTTCCCCTTCCTCCCCCCCCCCTTTTTATTCTGGCATCTTGCCCCTTCCTTTCCAGTCAAGAAGAAGGGTCTTGGCCCGAAACATCAACTGTCCATTTCCGTGGATGCTGAGTTCCTCCAGTATTTTGTGTGTGTTGTGTGTAACATGGCCTTTCGTATTATTTTAAATAATAGACATTTTTTATTTACTTTGAGCATCATTAGTCTTTATAGATGAAGAGTCTTTTCATTTATTTGATGAAAAAATACTTCATGTGTAAGAAAACACATAAAGCCATAACTTACACTTGTTTTCATAAGTCTAGCTGTGCTTTGTCAGTGCTGATCTGGTTGGAAATAAAACTTGGTGACTGCTTGTACGTTTAAAAATTAGAGAAAGGAAAATACATTTTTGAAGTTAGGTGTGAAATCAAATGCAAGTCAGTCCATGTTCCTGTCTTTTTTTTGCCAAACATTGCCTTTTTTTAGGTAAGGCCATGAGAATTGTGAAAATATAAATGATTAATGTAATGATCAACAAAATGGTATAACTATCATATTTTAAGGAAATCTATTACTGCCAAAGCATAGAGGAATTAACCTTTTAAAATTCAGGATTTAAAGATTTTAAAGGGAAAAAAGCAATTATTCTTCTGCCCCATCCTGAAAGCATGAAATAAAAGAGACTTGGTAATTCTCAGCAGGTCAGGTATCATTTATGATGTAGAGTTACTGACTTGCTGAATACTTTAAGCATTTCAAAATGAACAGCTTTTGCTAAAATTAGGGTGAGCCAAGATTAAATATTTTTGAGATTGAAAATGCTTTGTGTTTGTTGAATGATCCTCATTATTTCAAGTGTATGATATCTTGCTGAGAAATAAATTTAACCTTCCACAGCAGCACAAGTATTGAGAGAATAGTTCCTCAAAGACATTCAATGTGTGCAGTGGTTTATACTGATGCTTTTGTTTTTTTTGGATGCAACAGAGCTTGTGCCTCTAGTAGGATATTTGTAATGTAAACTTATGATTGAGGCATGGGTATACTGTTAGGTTGACATATCAGAAAGATATTGTTAATGACTGTATTTGCTTGTTTCCATGTTCTTCAGTTTGTTGCAAGAGGTCCAGTTTTAGAATCTTCAGCCATTATGGTCATCAGAGTCTGCACTTTCTTGACGGACAGAGTGGTAAATCTCTACCATGTTGGTGGATCCTAGACACCAAAATTATTGTGTGTAGAGTGTCTTCAAACCAGAGCTCTGGGCCTCAGGCACCTCCCAACTACAAATTTGCTCATATTGGAGATTGGAAAATCAGCCATGTTGTGTCTGTTTTAGAAGTGTACAGATTTTCCAGTATGATGATCTCTAACTCCTACTACCTTCAATGAGATTACACCACTAGCCATATTTTTCCACCCCTTTTAACATTCCAAAGGGACTTCTCACTTTTGACTCCCTATTCACTCTGCCTTCTCCTTCAACAACAACTCCACTCATGTTGCACTTTCCTGTATAACTGCAGGAGATGTAACATAAGAACATAACAAACAAGAGCAGAAGTAGGCCATCCGGCCCATCAAGCCTGCCCCACCATTCAATAAAATCATGGCTGATCTGTCTGTAAACTCTGCTCCATCTACCTGCCTTTTCCCCATAACCCTTAATTCTCCTACTATGTAAGAACCTATCTAACTGTATCTTAAATATATTTAGTGATTGGTGCGTAGAATGCACTGCCTGAGTCAGTGGTGGAGGCAGATACACTAGTGAAGTTTAAGAGACTGCTAGACAGATATATGGAGGGATTTAAGGTGGGGGGTTATATGGGAGGCAGGGTTTGAGGGTCGGCACAACATGGTGGGCTGAAGGGCCTGTACTGTGCTGTACTATTCTATGTTCTATGTTCTAGTGAAGAAGCCTCAACTGCTTCCCTGGGCAAAGAATTCCACAGATTCACCACTCTGTGGGAAAAACAGTTTCTCCTCATCTCCGTCCTAAATCTTCTCCGCTGAATCTTGAGGCAATGTCCCCTAGTTCTAGTCTCAACATCTGTGCTTTAACCTCTTCTCATCAACCATGTGCCCAGATAGACCTTCCATGTAGAGCAAAAATTTACTTGTATTTCTTCCAATTTGGTTTAAAGCAAGACATCATCTTCTACACATTAAGTAAAGCAATTTTTTATTTTTTGGGAAAAGATCTTTTCCTGAAATCTCCAATGAATATCTTGGTAATTGTCTTATAATGTTAGCTTCTAGTTGCTGACTTTCCCCACAAGTGGAAACATTCCCTTACGCCACCTCTGTCAAAACCCTTCAGAATATTAGGAGAACCCTGTGCCTTCCTTTCTTGAGAATAAAGGCTTAGTTTGCCCCACTTTAAAAAAGAAATCCTACTACATCACGTTAATGAAAGTTTTTGCCTCAGAAACCTATGTGAATTTATGGACTAGTATGTTAAGCTGTCATGTCAATTAGCAACACATCATTATAATACCATGTTTTCTGTCTGAGTTCTGCAATCCTTTGGCTTTTTAAGATGTTTCTGGACCATTACATGTTTTTTAAGTTAGTGAATATTCAAGTGAAAACTCTGGGTACTGATTGATCAATTTACCAATTCTTACATTTCCATTGGCCCACTGTCTGGAAGAGGTAATTTCTTAAAATTCTGCCAACAGCCCTCCACCCCATCACCAGGACGCCTACAGGCTTGGATACTGGTGTAAGTGGCACCAGCTGTCATAACACAAGCTGTTGGCTCCCAAAAAAAATCTCAAGTTGGAGCAAGCAGGTTCTGCAGCTGGCAGGCCCTGAGTATGTTGAAAGTTGAAGTGAATCTGATGCACCATTTAAATCTAAATGAGCCTTGAGAGCTTTCCTTATCAGAACATCTTGCAGCCGCTGATTTTAGTTTGTTTGTGTGTCATTGACAGCTAACATGCTTAGATAAGGCTAAATAGAATATTCTTTTACTGGGTCTTCTAGACTGCTGTGTTGTTCTGACCTTGGTGTGGATTGTGACATCATACACACTCGATAATTCTGCATTATGTTATATTTTTTAAGTGCCGAGTCACTATTCTTTGTGCATACAAATAGTCTGAACTTTGTATTTGTGGAAGAACAAAATATTGAGATTACTTTTCACCCCTGTTATCAGGAAGAGGAGCTACACTAGTGAAGTGTAAATACAATGTAGCCATGCATCTCTATTGGCTTCCTTTCTGCAATATAAAAGCAGGATCTAAGTAACTACGCTGTGTATTAAAATCTTCATGTTGATTTATGATCTCATCCAAAAGAGCAATTTAAATTTGCCTCAGTAATGATTACTACAGATGAAATGGTTCATGCTTTATTATGCTCAGTGTCAGTACACTTTTTTTATCTGTTCTTCCATCCATTCGGATCTTAAGCTCAATGGCTTTTCCTCAAAAATGATCCCTGCTTTAGGTGACTGGATTGATGCCTCTCCACTGAAAGCAGCAAATTATTACCACCAACACACGCACACACACACACACACACACACATTTTGCTTCATATATTTGTGATAAAAATGATTTTGACTTGTTTGGCTGTTAAAATAGCAACAGTTACTGATGTAAATGAAATAAAACACCACATGTTTCAGAAATCTGAATCAAAACAGAAACTGACAAAAGTTGTTTGATCTGAAACACTGATCGTATTTCTCTTTCTACAGCGTTTTTCCAGAATGATCTGATTTATTGTTTATGACAATAGTTTTTCCTGTGCAGACGAACTAGGATATTCTTGGCTGGAATTACTTGCACACAACTCTGTGAAGAAATTGAGTGGTAATGATCAATGGGGACAGGAAGTTAAATTCGTTGTGTATCTTTTGACCACCAACACCTGCTCCCACCTTCTCCTCCTTAGTACGTATGCAGGAGTGGTGGTGATTGACTTTAAAGGGTTATACTAAAAGTTTGTAGAACTGAAATGTTTCCACTACCAAGAGCAGGAAGAAAGCTGTCAACACCGGATATAGATCTAAATGTAGATACAAATATAGATTGCAGACTAATTTAGGGAAAAATAAGACTTTAGACTCCTGAATAATTATTTTAAGTTTATTAATTGAAACATGAGGATATTTATGATTCATGACTGAATTAGCCTTAATATCACTGCAGTAATGAAATAATAATCATCCTTCAAAGTGGCAGGAAGTAAATATTTATTTATTCTGAGGCTGTGAAGTTTAAACATTGGTGAATGCTGTTAACCTCAAATTTTTGGACACAATTAATGTCGGTTAGTAGACCGAACGATGATTCAAGTGTAACTCTTCTGGTGAGAATTCAGTATTTTGAGACTAATCTCTATCAAATTACTGATGAAAATGAAAAAGAAAAATGTTTTAATATACTTTAATGTCATGCCAGGCAATTAAACACTTGGAAGTATTGTTGTCAATGAGATGCACGACTCTGGCAGCCACTTCGCATGTTATGAACTTTCCCAGCTCCCACAAGCAGCAATAATAGCCTGATAATAGGCCAGATTTTCCTGGCTCTGTCTGCTCACTCAAAATTACTGTCTGTGGTCTCCCTACGTCTGCATTCAGTTGATTTGGATGCTGTCCCTCTGCCTCATGAGTCAAGTGACAGCACCACATTGCGCTGTTCCTGAAAAGCTAGCAAGAAAAGCTGAAAGATCATTAAATGATTTTTCTTTGCCTCTGGTGCAAAGATATTTTCAATAATTAAAAATAAATAAAAAGTGAATAATTTTGAAAATTGGAAACAATATTTTCTATCATTAGTTTGATAAATGCACAGAGTTAACTAAAACTAGTTAAAACACTTATGAATAATTAACTGCCTTGACTATGTTATTTCCCCACTTTATCATTAACTCCCCTATATTCTACCATTCACTAACCTACTAATCTGCATGTCTTTGGAGTGCACAGGGAGAATCTGTAATCTACATGCAGGGCCACTGGAGGAGGTCAGAATTGAACTAGGGTTACTTTCACAAAAGCACTCTTATTTCCTGCCCATTGATTTTGTTATGATTCAGCTGCAATATTTTTCTTAAAGATATCTTGCCATGGATGAGAAAACTCACCACATGTTGTCAATGATGATCATTTGATTGACAGGGCAATAGCAATGCTGAATAATGAAATGGTTCAAACTATTAGAGAAAATGAACTCACGGTTTCCAGCTGACCATATAGAAACCTGGTATATTAGATCAGAAATTAAAATCATATTGGTGTGTTGTGAGAATATTTAAATTTTCATATTTTACCCAAGCCATAAATAATTAAAGCATTTTCTTTTCAATTTTAAAATTGATTTGCAGTTTTGAATGGAAAACTGGAGTAGCCCATTTAGCTGCTCAAAACAAAATCACATTAATTAAGTCATGGCCCACCTATGCCAAGACTCCATCTATAAATCTTTATTCCTTAAATACATTACACCGTCCTAAAAATATTTTCTTTTCTGATAAAGGCTGTCATTACATCAGCTTCACTTGATTTATTTTGTAAATGAATTCCTGGATTATAGAGATGTCCCAGCAGATCAGAAAACCACGGAATCTGAATTTGAATCTGATTTAGCACTGATATTGAATAAGGTAGGGAAAGAAAAAGCAAGAAATAAGACAAGAGGAGTCCATAAGACATAGAAACAGAATTAGGCCACTTGGACCATCTGCTCCACTATTTCATCATAGCTGATTTATTATCCCTCTCAAACCCATACTCTTGCCTTCTTCTTGTAACCTTTGATGCCCTTACTAATCAAGAACCTATTAACCTTTGCTTGAAATATACCCAATGACTTGGCCTCCACAGATGTATGTGGCAATAAATTCCACAGATTCACCACCCTCTAGCTGAAGAAATTTTTTCTCATCTCTGTTCCAAAGGGACAGCCTCCTGTTCTGAGACCATGGTCTCTGGTTCTAGACTCCCTTGGAATAGGGAACATCCTGTCCAGGAACACTATCTGTGCCTTTCGATATTCGATAGGTTTCAATGAGATCTCCCCTCTGATCTTGTAAACTCAATCGAGTACAAGCCCAGAGCCATCAACTGCTCCTCATAAATTAACCCTTTCAGTCCTGGAATCATTTTCATGCACCTCCTCTGGGCTCTTTCCAACAGCAGCACATTCTTTCTTAGATTAAGGGGCTGTTCTGTGTCTGCACTCTGTTTTAATGATCACAGATGAGCTAGAAGTTAGTTGCTGGCACATCAGATAACGTATGTGAGTAGTTTTGACATATTGACTTTAAATTGCAAGGGCTGCAGCTCTTCTTCCTCATAAGTGGTGAAAATTTCAATTTTTCAATTGAATAGCACAATTCCTAAACCTTTAGAAAATTATGTCCAAAGCATTTTCTGTTTCTTCAGCCGCCTCCTTTCACACCCTTGGGTGGTAGCAGTTAGATCTTGCATAATTTCTCCATTGGTATTTTCACCTAATATTAAATCCTTAAGTTTGTTCACTTGATTTATTTTTCAATTTGCTCATACTGCTGGTATCTTGCCTTTTTCCTCTGCTGTGAAAACAGATACAAAGTGCTAATTTTAAAAGAAGTCTGCTATTTTCTTATTATCCATTACAGTCTCCCTGGTATTGGTCTCCATTAATTCCCCTTTATCACACTTGCTCTTAAATTATGCATAAAATATTTTGATTGAAACTTGAATATGTATTGGAAGTTTATATCACTCTTCTCATTCCACCTCATCACTTTTCCTTCATTGCTGTCCCATTCCACTGGATTTTCACACCCTTAGCTTAATACTGAATCCTAGCTTACTTTTTGAAGGATTTGCACTATTGAGTGAACATAAGTAACAAATTCTGTGCACTTCACAATCTGTTAAGATCTTCCATTATATCAAACTAATGACGTGTGGAATAACATTTTAAAACATTTCAGTGCATTCCTGAGAGATTTTGTTTTAGAATTTATGGTCACTTTCAAACATACCCGTGTATGTTTTCAGCTGAATCTATCTCAAAAGTTGCTGTGAACTATTTTGATTTGTATAGTATTTAAAAGTTTAAAAAACTGATGTCTGATTTCTGACCGTCAGAAAATTTGTAGTGCTGCAGTGTACTGCTCCTTTCATAGCACTGACCCATAATTCAGGTGTTTAAAAAGCAATATTTTAAAAGGTCTGTATTTCTAAATTTCTCCATTGATTAATTTTATGTTCTTTCACAAGGTGTAATTGTTGATGAGGAAGCTGTATTTATTGGCTATCTCTTACTAGACTTGCTAATGTGAGCATTTGTCTTGAACTTACTGCAGAATATGGGGCAATGGCAACTCCACAGTTTTTGAGTAGAGAGTTTCAGGGCTTTGACCCAGTGACCAAAGACACTAGTCGAAGTGCTCTTCATATCTGTAGAGATTTTCAAGTTGCATCACCACCTGATGTGGAGTCTCCAGTGCCCAGGATCGAAAGAGGCTGAAGAGAGTGGTAGATTTAGCCATTTTCATCATGGTCACAATTTTCACCATCCTCGAGGACATCTTTAAAAAGCGTTGTGCATTGGAGACTCCATGCCAAGCGGTGATGCAGCCAGTCAGAATCCTCTTCGTGGTAAATCTGTGGAGATTTGCTAGAGTCTGTGGTCACTGGATCAAAGCCCTGAAATTCCCCATTCAAAAACTGTGGAGTTGCCATTGCCTTCGACGCTGCAGCAATTTAAGACAACAGCTAAAGAAGGTGGCATCTATCATTTCCAACTCTCACCACCTGGGACATGCTTTCTTCCCTTTACTACCATCAGGAAAGAGATACGGGAGCCTGAAGACCCACCCTCAACTTTTTAGGAACAACATCTTCCCCTCCGCCGTCAGAATGAACACAACCTCACTATTCCTTATTTATACTATCTATTATTTTTTAAAAATATGATAATTTCTATGTTTTGCTTTGTACTGCTGCCATAAAAGAGCAAATTTTATGACGTATGTCAGTGATAATAAACCTGATTCTGATTAACTCCATTTGGGTGACTTCATGATCAGGATAGGGAAAGACCTAATCCTCTGACAAGGTGTAATCAATGTGAAAAAGTCGAGAAAGCCAACTTCTACAGTATCTTCCTCATGATAAAATCCCTGGAATGAGTTTATTATTGTCATATGTACTGAGATACAGTGAACAGCTTGTCTTTCATATTGTTTATACAGATCAAAGCATTACACAGTTTATTGAAATAGAACAAGGAAAAACAATAACAACGCAGAATAAAGTGTAACAGCTACAGAGAAAGTGTAGTATAGATAAACAATAAAGGGCAAGATGATAAGAAAATAGATTTGAGATCAAAAATCCATTTTATTTTGCTTCTTGTCTTAGCAACCATCATCAGAGAAGTGGGTACTTGTGAAATCACTGGTCTGGCCACTGTTATGTCATTTTTCAACAAGGAACCTCAGTATCATTGATTACATAATCAAGAAATTGATAGCGACAAACAATTTTTACTGGAGCATTGGGCATCATCTAGACATTGAACCAAATAATTAAAAATAAACTACATTGGAACTGCTAGCTAAGAACAATAAATTTACTTTACAGTGATACAATAAAATCATGAAGTAATTCAAGTGACGAAGTCTGGCAGTAGCCACAGTTAGTATTCACTTTATGAAGGGGTTTGTGTTATCATTGAAATTAGGTACCTGGAACATTAATTAAAAACTTCAATCTGGACCTTCACTGAAAAGCAGGATGTGGGTGGTTGGAGGGCTGGCCACAGATCTCCTCTTCACAAATCTGAAAAATTACAGTTCCACATACCGTTCTCATACAATTTGTCACAGGTGTCTCCTGGGAATAGGGGATGGGTCAGAAGAAATAATAATTCTGAGGAAATGGTGAGCACAAATAGCCTAAACTAACATGCAAGGGAAGGTTCTACTGTCTACCTACAGTCAAGTGAAGTGATACAGTAAACTTCCTTAAGTTCTGCCATTCTCCATCATCACCCCATTTCTGTTTATGTTGCTCATCCCCATGTCTAGCACCAATTGCTGCAAAGTAGTGATGGTTACCATCCTATTGTTTCTTTCTACCACACATGAGGAATTCTTCATCATACAAAAGAGTAAACATGAATTATCAGAATCAGGTTCATGTTTAATATTACTGGTATAGATCGTGAAATTTGTTTTGTGGCAGCAGTACATTGCAATACATAGATTTAAAAACTATAAATTACAATAAGAAATACATGTGTATAAAATGAAAATTAAGTAAATAGTGATCTAGTGTACAAAGGTTCACTGTCAATTCAGAAATCTGATAGCAGAGAGGAAGAAGCTCTTCCTAAAACATTGAGTGTGTGTCTTCAGGCTCCTGTACCACCTCCTTGATGGTAGCAATGATGGTGGCATGTCCTGGGTGATGGGGGTCCTTAATGACTGAAACTGCCTTTTTGAGGCATCACCTTTTGAAGATGTCCTTGATGCTAGGAAGGCTAGTGCCCATGATGGAGCTGGTTAAGTTTGCAATTTTCTGCAACATTTTCCAATACAGTGTAGTGGCCCCACCATACCCTACAGTGATGCAACTAGTTGGGATGCTCTCATGGTACATCTGTAGAAAGTTGTGAGACCTTTGGTGACATACCAAATCTCCTCAAACTCCTAATGAAATATAACTGATGTTGTGCCTTCTTTGTAATTGCATCAATATGTTGGGCCCAGGGTAGATCTTCAGAGATGTTGACACCCAGGAACTTGAAACTGCTCACCCTTTCCACTGCTGAACACGTGATGAGGTCTGGTGTGTGTTCCCTCAACTTCCCCTTACTGAAGTCCACAATCACATTCTTGGTCTTACTCACATTGAGTTCAAGGTTGTGCTGCAACACCACTCAACCAGCTGATCGATCTTACTCCTGTACACATCGTCATTACCATCTGAAATTGTATCATCAGCAAATTTATAGATGGTGTTTGAGCTGTACTTAGCCACACTCTAGTGGGTGTACAGAGAGTAGAATAGTGGGCTAAGCACTCATCCTTGAGTATGCTGGTGTTGATTGTCAGTGAGGAGAGGCTGTTTCCAGTTCACACTGACTGTTGTCTCCCAATGAGGAAGTCAAGGATCCAGTTGTGGAGGGTCAGGTTTTGGGACATTGATTAATACTGAGGGTACGAGTGGTAATCAATAAACAGCAGCCTGACATAAGTGTTGCAATTGTCCAGGTGATCCAAGGCCAAGTGGAGATCCAGTGAGATTGCATCCGCTGTAGACCTGTTGCAGCGATAGGCAAATTGCAATCCTTGCCTAGGCAGGAGTTGATCCTGGCCACGACCAACCTCTCAAAGCACATCATCACAGAGGCAGCTCACACTGTTCTTGGCCACTGGTATGATTGTCATCCTTTCGAAGCAGATGGGAGCCTCCAGCTGCAGCAGTGAGAGATTGAAAATGTCCTTGAACACCATCAGGGTCTGGTGCCTTGTGAGGGTTCACTCTGATGAAAGATGTTCTGACGTTGGCCTTCAAGTCAGAGATCACAGGGTCACCAGATGCTGCAGGGTTTCGCACAGGTGTAGTTTTATAAAAGGTTTTGAGCTCATCTGGGAATTATGCTGTACAGCCATTCATGTTGTTAGGTTTCATCTTGTAGGGCCTGCAAGCTCTGCCAGAGCTGACGTGCATCTGATTCCATTTCTAACTTCAATTAGAACTGCTTTTCATTCTTAAAATACCCTTCCATAGGTCGTACCTGGACTTCTAGTATCGTTCTGGATCAATGGTCTTGAATGCCACAGCTCTCGCCTTCAGCAGACTACGAATCTCTTGGTTTATCCATGGCTTTTGGTTTGAACGTTTCAGCTTCATCACTTACAATAATTTGTACATAATCTAAATTTAAAGATGTACTGATATAAGCTATGGTACGAATTATACAATGGATGATTAGTATGTTAAGTTCCAGCTTGTTCAATCAGGAGTCTGAAGATCCTTCAGCTAAGGTGTTTCCAAATCAATTGAACGTTCTTTGTTCTACCCATGGGATTCTTCATTTCAGACTCATCATCTCTCCTAATTGTAATGATTAAAATGTGCAAGCAGTGCAGATTAAGACCCGGTGATCTGGCATATGGGATTTTCTTCATTCATTCCTTTTTTTTGATAACATGGCATCTGCTGCACCAATTCCTTGCTAAAATCTCTGTGTGAATTTAGTGTTTTCTTTCATATCTACGATAGCCACATTTTTCCTTAATCTAAATATCTGGGGTGTTACCTAAAGATAACATATTTTCCTTGTCCTGTTAATCTTCCAAGCATTGATAGTTTAGCACAGTATCACACCTTAAATTCACCGTGCTTGTGAGGTTTTGTATACTAGTTATGTCCAGTGTGTTCTTGTTGTGATTTGCTGAATCATAAAGAATGTCCTTCTTTTTCTCATAATTAATTGAGAACATGGAGGCCTTATTTTGAATAAGTGGTTATCAGTTTCTTATTGGTCTATTGAGCAGAAGTACAGTATTCAGTGATGCTAGAATTCTGCATTTCTCCAGTTCTAGTCTGGTCTGTTGTGCATCCTCAGTTTCTATTCACCTGCAATATTTTTCTCCTTCCTTGAATATTTACCATTTGGGTATTTCCAGCTGTTGTTAATTTCAGATTTCCAATATCTTCAGTATTTTATATGTCATAGTTCAAGCACTTTTTTCTTTCACTTGCTGAGTGGTTATCTGCTGTTTACATCCCCATACAGATCAGTTGCAATTCACAAGCCTTCATTTCCATCTCCCATCTGGTACCACCACCAGTTGTGTCATTCTGTGTCCCTTGGTCTCTATCCTATCATGCATGTTTCTTTTACCCCTTGTCCTTCCCTTCTACATGTTTGGTTTCTACCTTTTCCTTGTTCTGCTAAATGATCCTTGATCTACAGTGTTAACCCTCTGTCGCACTCCATAGATACGCTACACAAGCAATTCCTGTACTTTCCAATTACATTTTGTTACAATATATCATCACTGATATGGGCCAAAGGGCCTGTTCTTGTGTGCATTGTCCTATGTTCTGATTCCAGTTGATTTCTGCTAATTAGAAACTATACCGAAAATCTTAAGTTTGTTAACCAGTTAAGCATCTATCTGGTGAGACCTGCAACTGTTTAAGAGAATATCAGTATTGTCATTTGCATAAGTCTATACTCACATAATTTTGTTGATAACTGCTTTATGAAATGTTTTGAATGCAGGTATCCTAGAATGGTTGAAGGTTGTTCAATTTTTGGGAAACTGCTATTGTAGTGGCAAAATTGATTCAAAATCAAAACAAGTGCTGCCAGCCTGCGAATCTACAGAGACGTTATACTTCTGTGACATGCCCTCAGCTGCAATGATTGCTCCAAAGAGTGAAATTCCCTATTTTGATCCTTTATTAGCAATTAGCAAACATACAATTAAGCGTGATTGAGCGTTATCTCAGCGGACAGCAAAGATATGACATCTGCGGTCCCACACTACAGACTGCCACGAAATAAGTATGAATATGTAAATAATCCCCTTCACTTTTACCACGCTCCCACTAATGTGACTAGTTACCGTAATGCACATAATAAACATGTAACATAGAATACATGGCTCCTACAGCTATTGATTATAAAATTATCTTCTCAATACCAAAACCATAAGTAAAGGGTATTTTAATGGCTGGCTGTTCGAAAGACCAATAGCCATTAATAAAGATGTCCGGCTGAGAAATTGTTGACTGATGTTAGTTAGATGTCTAATTTCAAACATCTCTGAGCCTGCCAAAATAAGGTTTCCAGATTTTAGTTGCGCAATACCAATGATTTGTAAAAATGTCTCTATAAATAGCCTTGTCCATTGAAACTCTTGGAAGTTATTTTGACCAAAAGCTGAAGGCGGGTATTAAATGGTGTGCTGTGGTTATAAGGATCATTCGAATTTAGCACAAAATGATGGTTGAAATTGTTGATGTCATAAATATGAATTTGCTTGGGCTACTAAACCAGAAAATTGCACATTTAGCACTCAGTGCAGGTGAAGATCAATTACACCCTCTGCATTCAATTCTACCAAAAGTGTTTTCTGTTGAATGTGAATTGTGTAGTGACATAGAGTGGCTTAGAAAGCAAGAAAGATAGATGTATGGAGTCAGATGGTGAGATACAAGGCCTAAATGTGCCTTTTCTCATCTCTTTAGCATGGGAAAAAATGATATCAAATTCATTGTTAAAGATCCTGCAGTTGGATTGCAAGAAAGGTTTAAAAAAAAGGGTTAACAGGTATCAGAGAGGCTGGCTGTGCTTAAGTGGAATAATGAGCGAATCTGGATGAACATATCAAAAGTACATTGTTACTACTTATAATCTTTCAGTTTTACTGGACATTGACATTAATGCAAGAGAATTGGAAACCTGCAAATATTAAATCCATATTTAAGAATGTATGTAAATCTAGGAACAACAAGCCTATCATTTTATCCTTGGTGAAGGGGAAACATTTGAAGCAATAATCAAGAGACACAATGGGTTGTGGTTTGAATTCTAGTTTATTCGACAAAAGTATGCACAGATTTGTTAAAGATAAACTGTGTTTAGTTAACAATGATTACACTTTTTAAAAGCAATGTACTATAGTTAACAAGAAGCTGAATTATGCTTACCTTTGGCCCGTGTTTTCTTGGGAGGAGCTGCTGGTCATCTCCTTGCTCTCTGACTTTTTTCTGCGAATTGAAAAGCTGGTATCTGTATTGACCTTGAGTAAAATACTAAGTCATTTACATATTTTATATTATTTTAATTTATGCTAAACATTTTGAGGTTTCAACTAAATCTTATTGGTACCTTTTAAAATTGTAATTATTTGTCTTATTTCAAGTGTTGTTAAATATCTCTGATTATTCATATATAATCAAATCCAAATATGGTTCAAAGGACTTTGACAGCAGCAGGCTGTCAGAAAGGCCATCACAGCAAACTGGGAAATGGTACCTCAGGATTTGCCATCTGTTGTGCTTTAGGACTTTTAGAAGTTTTTTTTTTCAATTGGTACAGAATAAATGTACAACAACATTGAATCCCATGAAATAAAAATGAGCAGAAGCAGCAATGGTGTGAAATTGGTTTAGAGGCAGAGAGTGTCTGAGTAAATGATTGTTTCTCAGATGAAGATAGAAATACACTAGTGATCCCCAAGGATTTCTGATCACAGCTTTTTATATATGTCAATAATCTGGACTTGGGGCGTGCTTAGGAGTAAGCTGTAGTAAACGCTGCACTTAATTATAGACAATAGACAATAGGTGCAGGAGTAGGCCATTCGGCCCTTCGAGCCAGCATCGCCATTCACTGTGATCATGGCTGATCATCCACAATCAGTACCCCGTTCCTGCCTTCCCCCTATATCCCTTGACTCTGCTATCATTAAGAGCTCTATCTAACTCTTTCTTGAAAGCATCCAGAGAATTGGCCTCCACTGCCTTCTGAGGCAGAGCATTCCACAGATCCACAACTCTCTGGGTGAAAAAGTTTTTCTTCAACTCCGTTCTAAATGGCCTACCTCTTATTCTCAAATTGTGGCCTCTGGTTCTGGACTCCCCCAACATCAGGAACATGTTTCCTGCCTCTAGCGTGTCCAATCCTTTAATAATCTTGTATGTTTCAATCAGATCCGCTCTCATCCTTCTAAATTCCAGAGTATACAAGCCCAGCCGCTCCAATCTTTCAACATATGACAGTCCTGCTATCCTGGGAATTAACTTCGTGAACCTCCACTGCACTTCCTGAATAGCAAGAATGTCCCTCCTCAAATTTGGAGACCAAAACTGTACACAATACTCCAGGTGTGGTCTCACCAGGGCCCTGTACAACTGCAGAAGGACCTCTTTGCTCCTATACTCAATTCCCCTTGTTATGAAGGCCAACATGCCAATAGCTTTCTTCACTGCCTGCTGTACCTGCATGCTTACTTTCAGTGACTGATGAACAAGGACACCAAGATCTCATTGTACTTCCCCTTTTCCTAACTTGACACCATTCAAATAGTAATTTGAATGGTATTATTGTAATACTCAGGAAAATAACGAAGACAGTTTTGAAAAACAGCCATTTGCCAAATGAATTATAGAGATAAATGATTTGTTCAACTGGAGCGAGGAACAAACTGCTGAAGGAACTCAGTGCGTCAGGCAGCATCAATGGTGGCAAAAGGATAGTTGATGTTTTGGGTTGTGATCCAGCATCAGGACTCTATTATGAAATAGTGAAGTCTTGATTGTTTGAGAATCCTTATTTTGGGCAGCATCATTTTTATTTTCCTTATTTCAGTGGCCAGAGGTGAGCACAATCTGACCTGTCATTATTTAAAATTTTTGAAAAAAGCACAACAGATGCTGGAAATAAGAAAACGAAGAAGGAATGCAAGAAAAATTCAGCAGGTCCGGCAGCATCTTTGGAAAGAGAGTCTGTTAATGCTTTGGTTTTGGGACCAGTTATCAGTTTATTGTTGACATTTTTGTCTATTAATGGGTCTCATGTAGCTGGAATCTGAACAACTGAGTGTTTAATGCCATAGGTTTTGTTTCCTTTCTCTAATTTTCTGCTTTTTTAAAAATATTTTTAGGTAGCAGAGATGCATGGAGAACTGATAGAATTCAATGAGAGGCTGCACAGATCACTGATGGCCAAGGAAGCCCTTATCTCACAGATGAGGCAGGAGCTGATTGATTTAAGAGGACCAGTAAGTAGCTTTATACTGCCTGCTCATCAGTAGTGATAATTGTGGACACTGGGTGATTGATGGTCTCAGGATCAAATGAACATCCATTCGAAAAATAAATATTTTAATGATATATGAGGTGGGTAAAATCTGCTAAGAGAAAAGGATATCAAGCTATATCATAAAATGGACAAATGTAACCAAGACAAATTTGGAAAGAAATAGTTCAGAATCTTATATCTTTGAATGAAGAATGAAAATTCTGAGAAACAAGTGCAAAGAGCTGTTCTTTGAAATGCTTTTTTTTAATCAAACTGACACCTTCTTAGCAAAGGCATTTAAAAATGTAAAACAAGAGAAAATCTGCAGATGCTGGAAATCCCAACAACATGCACAAAATGCTGGAGGAACTCAGCAGGCCAGGCAGCATCTATGGAAAAGAGTGAACGGTTGACGTTGTGAGATAAAAGATGAGAAGTCAGCGTAAGAAGGTGGAGGGAGGGGAGGAAGAAATACAAGGTGATAGGTGAAATTAGGAGGGGGAGGGGTGAAGTAAGCAGTTGGGAAGTCGATTGGTGAAAGAGATAAAGGGCTGGAGAAAGGGGGAATCTGATAGGAGAGGACAGAAGGTCACGGAAGAAAGGGAAGGGGGAGGAGCACCAGAGGGAGGTGATGAGCAGGTAAGGAGATAAGGTGAGCTAGGGAAATGGGAATGTAGAATGGTGAAGAGGGCAGGCATTACCGGAAGATTGGGAAATTGATGTTCATGCCATCAGGTTGGAGATTACCCTGACGGAACATAAGGTGTTGCTCCCCCAGCCTGAGTGTGGCCTCATCACGACAGTAGAGGAGGCCATGGACTGACATGCAGAATGGGAAGCGGAATTAAAATGCATGGCCACTGGGAGATCCCACTTTTTCTGGTGGACAGAGCATATGTGCCATTCCCTATTCCCAGTTCTTCTGTCTCCGCTGCATCTGCTCCCAGGATGAGGCTTTCCGTTCCAGGACTTCTCAAATGTCCTCTTTCTTTAAGGATCGTGGCTTCCCTTCTGCTGTCATCCATGATGCCCTCATCCGCATCTCCTCCATTTCCCGCACTCCGGCCCTCACCCCATCCTCCCGCCACTACGAGAAGAACAGAGTTTCCCTTGTCCTCACCTACCACCCCACCAGCCTCCGGATCCAGCACATTATCCTCCGCAACTTCCGCCACCTTCAACAGGACCCCACCACTAAGCACATCTTTCCCTCTCTACCCCTCTCCACTTTCCGCAGGGATCGATCCCTCCGCGACTCCCTGATCCACACGTTCCTTCCCACGGATCTCCAACCCGGCACTTATCCCTGTAAGCGTAAGTACTACATCTGTCCCTACACCTCCTCTCTTGCCACCATTCTGGGCCCCAAAAGTCCTTCCAGGTGAGGCAACACTTCACTTGTGAGTCTGTTGGGGTCATCTGTTGCATCCGGTGCTCCCGGTGCGGCCTCCTGTACATCGGTGAAACCTGACGCAGATTGGGGGACCGCTTCGTCGAGCACCTCTGCCTCATCCGCCACAACAGACAGGATCTTCCCGTTGCCACCCACTTCAACTCTGCTTCCCATTCCCATTCGGATATGTCCATACATGGCCTTCTCTACTGCCATGATGAGGCTAAACTCGGGTTGGAGGAGCAGCACCTCATATACTGTCTAGGTAGTCTCCAGCCCCTTGGCATGAAAATTGAATTCTCCAACTTCCGGTAATTCCCTCCCCCTCTCTTCCTCTATCCCTATTTCACTCTGCCCCCTCCCCCAGCTGCCTATCACCTCCCTCATGGTTCCGCCTCCTTCTACTACCCATTGTGTTTTCCCCTATTCCTTCTTTACCTTTCCTGACTATCACCTCCCTGCTTCCCCTACCCCACCCCTTTATCTTTCCCCTGACTGGTTTTTCACCTGGAACCTACCAGCCTTCTCCTTCCCACCCTCCCCCCACCTTCTTTATAGAGCCTCTGCTCCTTCCCTCTTCAGTCCTGATGAATGGTTCCGGCCCGAAATGTTGACTGATCGTTTCCACGGATACTGCCCGACCTGCTGAGTTCCTCCAGCGTGTTGTGAGTGTTTCTTTGATGTATACTTGTTCTCAATCCTAACTTGAGTCTCAATGCAGCATTTTGTATGTATGGATCCCCAAAAAGTTTCCTGAAGTGCTAAATATGTAAACGTGATTTGATTTTATTGATTTTTCAGTAGGAATTAGTACACTGTTAAATTTATTAAACTGTTTGGTTTTAAATTACATTTTTGAGAGTCTTTGCTCCCATCCTTGTCCTCGGGACAGGACAGCTTGGATGAGCTATTCCAGTTCTGATTCATGGCACAGCCTTGGATTTTTCTGGTCCTGTGTAATTTATTTTTGTATTGCATTAACTCACCAGTATGTTTCCTTTTGCCCTGTCCCAACAGCAAATCTTGCATGAGCACGTTGTTTAATATTGGCATGTTATTGAACTGCATTGTTGCGATCTAACCCAACATGGTCCAACTGTATATGGACAGATGCATCAGTACAGAAGATGTGAGCTTCCTATCTTGGGTTTCAGTGGTGCAGCTATACATAAGGCCATAAGACATTGGAGCAGAATTAGGCCATTTGGCCCATTGAGTCTGTTCTGTCATTCAATCATGGCTGATCCTTTCTTTTTTCTCTTCCTCAACCCCATTTCCCGTCCTTCTCCCCGTAACTTTTGATGCCATGTCCAATGAAGAACCTATCAAACTCTGCCTTAAATACACCCAACGACCTGGCCTCCACAGCTGCACGTGGCAACAAATTCCACAAATTCACTACCCTCTGGCTAAAGAAATTTCTCTGCATCTCTGTTTTAAAAGGTCGCCCCTCTATCCTGAGGCTGTGCCCTCTTGTCTTAGACTCTCCCACCATGGGAAACATCCTTTCCAAAACTACTCTGTCTTGGCCTTTCAACATTCGAAAGATTTCAATAAGATTCCCTCTCATCCTTCTGAATTCCAGTGAGTACAGACCCAGAGCCATCAAACATTCCTCGTATGATAATCCTTTCATTCCTTTAATTCCTCTGGACCCTCTCCAATGCCAGCACATCTCTTCTAAGATGAGGAGCCCAAAATTGTACACAATACTCGAGTTGAGGCCTCACCAGTGCCTTACATGGGATCATTCTACTAATTGTATGTAATTAGCTTCTTGAAGATCTTGGGCACAGATGATTTTAAATATAATTCACTGGGCAAACAATATTTATTTTGAAATATGGTGGAGAAAAATTTGCACATTAAGAATTTTTATCTTAATATTATCAGTAAGCAAAATTAAACAAGCTGTAATTGTCAGAGAGGAGAGTTACTTTCCAGTAATGCTATGCTGATTAATGCTGATGATGGACCAATTCGAAACCAGTAGCTAGCAAGTGTAATTTACAATTTTCAGTGCATATGTTGTACTGTGGGATGGGATGGGAACTGCATGGTGTTAATAGGAAAGATTATCTGATCTTAATTATGTACACTGAGTTGTTTTTAGACAACAAACTTTGAATCATTCAAGAGCTTAGCATTTGCTTCTAAAGTGACTGGATCCAGATGGTACTTTTTATGAAGTTCAAGTTAGGCCTCTAAGTACCTTCTAACCTAGCTTTACGTGGCACTAGCGTTAATGTTCAAAGTATATTAAGTTTGAAGGAGATTGTGATAACTACCTCAGACACTAATTTTCCAGGTTCTGATTATGACTTGCTTTTGATTTTAAAATGCTAGTTTTAAAACTTGAGGGTTATGGAAAAGTAACACAGTAACTGTGTCTGAAATTAAGGAGTACAGTGTGCTGACAGGCAACTAGTTCCAGATTTCAGTTAACTGCACATTGCTATGGAGCATGTTGGCAGTCAGATGTCAGCCTTCTTATCTGGGTCTGCACCATAGCCCTTCTATCCATTGACTTTCAACAACAGCTACTGTTGGCTTTTAATAAATTTGACCATATTGCAAAATGCTGTAACATACTGAGAGGTCAGGAGTCTTTAGTGTGCTGTTAAAGGTGTGCTCTGTGGTTGTTGCATGGCATGCCTGTGACTGTTTTGGTGGTCAGCCAGCTGCCACTCCACAGGTGTTGCACTCAATATGAAAAGTGAATCCTGAACGTAGAGGAGAGAGGTGCTGATTTTGAAGTGGGTCCTAAAGTGGGGAGCAACTGTACACTGAGCACGATCAAGCCCTGGTCTGGGAATTCATGTGGACCGTGGCTGGTTCAGCTGCACAGCACTGTGTGAGGGAGGAGGTGGGAGTGGAAGCTGAGAGAATTGAGGTGGGTGTTGGTCAGGGGTCAGAACCAGAGACCAGGCGTGAGATGGTTTGATAGGGTTCCAGTCCAACATTGTCTTGGCAGTGACCACTGATGGACATTACTCAGTCAGTGTAGGCTTCGTTCTCAGCGGTGTTCTCAAATAAATGGAGTGGCAGAGTGGGAAAGATTAAAGAGGGAGGGTGGCATTACAACGTTTACGAGAAGTTTGGATAGGTACATGGATGGTAGGGATATGGAGGGCTATAGTCCAGATGCAGGTTGATGGGAGTAGGCAGTTTAAATGATTCAGCATGGATTAAATGGGCAGATGGGCCTGTTTCTGTGATGTATTTCTACGATTCTTATGTTCTTTCATGTGTGTCTGACATAAAAATCACACGTGTGACACGTTGTCAAATGCCTAATTATTCTCATGCGGTGATATAAAGTGAATCAGAAACAGATAAATAGTTATTTGATGGGAGTTGAACTTAGCAAAGGCCCAAATATATTTGAGAGAAGGATAGAAAGTGATCAAATTGATGAATTCTGCATGGGTGCGGAAAGGAGCATCAACACAGTGAAGAAAGGGTTGGGGGTGGTACCAGAGAAGGCATTGCATGTAGCCAATAAACAAACAGGCTGGAGCCCATAAGCGTGTCCATGGCCACACTTTTGACTTGTGTAATGTTGATTAGGGTAAAAACAAATTCAGCCAGGCAGATGAGTGTTAGTGGAAGAGACCTAGTTGAATCTTTGTAGTAGCAGAGGGCTTTAAAACCTTCCTGATGAAGGGTGGGTGTATGTAAAATCTGGACATCGATAGTCAAGTTGTCCAAATGATGGAGGGCATACGAGGTGTCCTGTATGTAGGTGGGAAGGGAGGGAGAGACAGGATGGAGTTGAAGTTCGAGGAGATGGGTTCGGTGGGGTGAGAGCAGGCAGTAACAGTGGGCCTACCAGGATGGTACCTTTTGTGGATCTTGAAGAAGAGATAGAAGTGGGAAGTGTGGGACTGAGGCACCAACAGGTCAGAGTGTGTGGAGCAGTTAACTCCTAACTGAATGAGATCTGTGACGGTGTAGGAGATAGTGATTTGATCCCATTTCTGGGAACAACTGCATACATTTTCCCTGGTTTCTCAGACATTATTGATAACACTGATAGCTTGAACATTTGTGCTTCACATTCATAATTTTAAAAATATTTAAAGTTATTATATGCTGCATCATTGGTATCAGTGAACTTTTAGACTCCTTGATTTCATTTCCGTGGTCCAATTAATTTGACCCCTTTTCATATCCAGTGGAATATTCTTCTCATTTGTCATATTTTTCTTCTTTTGTACATGATTATTGGAATTAAACCAACAGATGATGTGCCTCTGTATAACAGCAAGGCAGTGATTAATGATTCATTTCGGGATTTGCTAAATGATAATTGGGAATTCTGTTGGGAGCTGCCACTTCTTCAACATCACATTGATGAAAAATGACTGTAGAATGGCAGCCATCCAATTTCTTTGGGTTATTTTGTAAAATAAAATGATTTTAAGAATAACTATTCTAGTTTCATCTCCTTCTATCATTCCCCAAGCAATCCAATGGGATATCCTGAGGTGCAATGCCTTTTAACATTCCAATTGCTTTTTTTGAACTTTGCAATGCAATGCAAATTAACTTGAAATGCAGTATTATGTGCTTCTTTGACTATCACCTCTTGAAATTCACTGTAATCCATTAAACCCAGCTACTGAAAATTAATCTACAATGCATTAAATCTTTCATACTGTCATGCTGCTTTATATCATATATGGTGATTTTTTCTGGTCTGTGAAGGGAATGTGAAGTGAATGCACTCACGTAATCGTAAAGCTTTGAACACAAACAAGGCTTGATGTAGCATTCATTTGTGAGTAAATATGGAACTCATCATGTGGAGTGGTTGAACTGTGATCTGCTTAAGAGGAGCCTTGATGTACACTTAAGTGAGGAGGTAAAAGATGAAGATGAAGGATGGTAAGAAGTAGTCAAAGTGAGAGGAAGCTCATTTACCAGGTGATTTTTATTTTAATATGTAGTAGGTTTTGCACAACTCTAAATTGACCGGGGAGAAATAAGTAAAAATTCAATGTGGATAAACTGAATTTCAAAATTCAAAGTTCAAAGTAAATTTATTATTGAAGTATATACATGTCACCATATACAACCCTGAGATTCATTTTCTTGCAGGCATACTCAGTAACTCCAAGAACCATATTAGGACCAGTGAAAGACCGCACCCAGTAGGGTGGACAAACAACCAATATGTGAAAGACGACAAACTGTGCAAATACAAAAAAGATTAAATAATAATAGTAAATAAGTAAACAATAAATATTGAGAACATGAGATGAAGTGTCCTTGAAAGTGAGTCCACAGGTTGTGGGAATAGTTCAGTGATGGGGTGAGTGAAGTTGAATGAAGTTATCCCCACTGGTTCAAGAGCCTGATGTTTGAGGGATAATAACTGTCCCTGAACCTGGTAGTGTGAGTCCTGTACCACCTTTCTGATGGCAGCGAGAAGACAGCATGACCTGGAAGGTGGGGGTCCCTGATGGCGGTTGCTGCTTTCCTATGACAGCACTCTGTGTAAATGTGTTCAGTGGAGGAGAGGGCTTTACCTGTGATGGACTAGGCCATATCTACAATGAAAGAAAGTTACAGAATTACTGTAATTTCATAAAGTTGAGCTAAAAATTATGTGAACACTTGAGAATATAATTTTAGATTAAAGATTTATGAGAGATTGAGAATGGGTATGATGTGAATTGGGTAAAAAAAAAGAGAATGTCAGATGAACACATTAAGGCAAAACTTGTGATCAGCAAAAACGGAACTTCATGGTTTTGGAGTTATTCTGAACATAGAAAAGTGGAAACATAGAAAATAGGTGCAGGAGTAGGCCATTCGGCCCTTCGAGCCTGCACCGCCATTTATTATGATCATGGCTGATCATCCAACTCAGAACCCCGCCCCAACCTTCCCTCCATACCCCCTGATCCCCATAGCCACAAGGGCCATATCTAACTCCCTCTTAAATATAGCCAATGAACTGGCCTCAACTGTTTCCTGTGGCAGAGAATTCCACAGATTCACCACTCTCTGTGTGAAGAAGTTTTTCCTAATCTCCGTCCTAAAAGGCTTCCCCTTTATCCTCAAACTGTGACCCCTTGTTCTGGACTTCCCCAACATCGGGAACAATCTTCCTGCATCTAGCCTGTCCAATCCCTTTAGGATTTTATACGTTTCAATCAGATCCCCCCTCAATCTTCTAAATTCCAACGAATACAAGCTCAGTTCATCCAGCCTTTCTTCATATGAAAGTCCTGCCATCCCAGGAATCAATCTGGTGAACCTTCTTTGTACTCCCTCTATGGCAAGGATGTCTTTCCTCAGATTAGGGGACCAAAACTGCACACAATACAGTCGTAATACAATGAATTACAGTATATAGTTCACTTTTGCAAAAAAGAATTATTTAAAGTTATTTTAAACAGTTTTTAGAGTATTACCAATTTAATTGGGGTTTATTTTAATCATAGTATTTTATTAAGATACCTGAATAATTGTTATTTTTATAATTTAGTGTAAAATATGACTTGCTTTATCATTTTGTGTTTAGGTAAAGAAATGTAAAGGTGTTGTCAAACACTGGTTTAAACAAACTTGCGTTCCCCTTATTTTAAAATTATGTGAAAGGAACATGAAACATTTTTGATATCCTCTTAAGTTCATGGTGATAACATGATAACATAGAAATGATGATCTGGAGATTGTAGGTCAGTCCACAGCTTAACTGATGACCTGGAGGTTGGATTTTAGCCCACTCCCGAATTATTAGTGATTTTAACTTCAAGTAATTACATAAATTTGGATTAAAATTATTGTAAAAATATTGGTGATCATGAAGCAATACGACGGTCATAAAAAAATAATTTAGTTCATACCTAGCCCTTCTGTAGTTGATACTTAATAGACTTCTGAAATAACATAATCCACTTAGCAATGGATATAAAATGCAGGCTTTGTGGATAAGGGCCAGAAACTGTAATTTTTTCAAGTGATTAAGCCTGTCCTAATTTTGTGTCACAGAGTTCAGCAGTGGTTCACAATAGCTATGTAAATGATTTTTCCTAGATCACAAGTATTGCCTAAACTTGTTCATTTGATATTTTGTGTAATTGTTACTTTAACAGAGATGCAAATTGCCCAGAATTAGTGCTAAGAGTAGGATTGAGCTTGCTAGCTTTTGTCATTATTAAAGAGACAATTGGACAGATATTTCTAATATTCCCACACATTTTTATAACAAAAAGGTACTGTCTGAATCATTCTATTGCTGCAGAAGCTTCACCAAAACATTATCTAAACTTGTTACTCCTCTTTCAAAAACAGATTGGTCAAAAAACCAAAGTACTTATCCCTGGACACACTAAATTTGTTAACATAAGTTATTGCTTCAATATTCAAAAATAAATTTGTTTATAAATGTAATTCATTTCAAACTAGCAATAAGTGTGTAGTACTCCTCACTCAGATCAGCCACGTATGGCAGAACAGGCTTAAAGGCTTGGTGACCTACACCTTCTATTTTCTTATGTTCGCTCCATGACAAAAATAATATACTTCTTTTATTTATTCACTCTCTGTAATGTTACTTCAACAATATGGAAATCAATTTCTTTATTTTCCATCTTAGTATTATGTTTGATTTGTTACTGTTGAATCCTCTTGCTGATATCGTGAAGGATTTGAGCTACTGCAACCTTTGTCTCTTATTCTGCCCTTGCTTTTAAATTTGTAAACACTGAAAAGCAGCATGAAGAAAGGGGAAGAAAGTGCAGAATTAAGTGGTGACATTTACACAGATTATAAAGGGACCTTTGTGATTTTATTGTGCAGGTGTTTATACATGGGCTAACTATACTCAGATTTCTTCCATTGCTAATATTTGATTTTATTTAAAGATTTATTGCGCTAGCTATATTTTAATATTAGCTTCAGTGTTTGATTTTATTTTAGTCCTCTTGTAGAAAGTTCATACTTCAAATGTGTATTGAATGATCAAAAGCTAAATCAGATATATTAATATTTGTACATATTCTGGTGTACCTCTGGCCCTTAAAAGATTTTCAAACCTTTCTCTCTCTCCCCTTCTCCCTCCCTCTTTCTATGGAGAAAGTTTACGACTTATCTCTTTTTGTAGGTAGTTTAAAACTTATATTTATAATATATTTTGACTTGCTCCGTTAAGGATTTGGTTTTAAAAGGTGCACTTCTTCAAATATAGTTAAATGGTAAATATAATGCATCAACTACAAAAGCCTGAAAGATTCATTGCAAAGGCATCTGAATTGATGCTTAAGTGAGCAGGGCTCAGAGGGAAATAGAATTAATGCAGGCAAGTGGGATTAGTCGAGATGGGCATTATGGTTGGTTTAGGTATTGTAGGCTGAAACATCCGTTCCTATGCTGTATGACTATGATGTCGAAACTTTTGCTGTGAAATCTGAATATGAAAAGTGAATTTGAACTGTTTCTAATACATTTTATGAAAAGTAATTGGATCTTAAATTGCTTTAATAACGTCTCACTGTTTTGGATTGTAGTCAGAACTTCTTTAGCTCTATCCTATGATACTCTGATAAATCTAATTAATTATTATATTGGGTTAGTATTGGTTCTTTGCTTAAAGTGCATGAATCACATTGAGCAATATTAAAAAATGCAGTTGGAGATATTCTTCAGCCTTGTAGTAACCTTGGGTCCTTTTGTTTCAAATTGAATGTACAATTTGTGGCTTTTCATATGTATTAACACTAAATATTTTCTCTCTTGAAGTTGGTGGTTAGGGCACCTGAAACACTTCATTCCTGGAATAACCCTGATTCTGATTCTAAACTCCATAGAGTTACATTAGCATATTATACCATGCTACGAATTCCACATCATTGACTTAACGGAAGTTTTTAAAAAATCTTTTATTGATTTGTCTCCTTGCCTGACCAACTATTCATAAACATGAGAATGTATGCAGATTGCTGGAAATCCAAAGCAACACACACAAAATGCTGGAGGAACTCAGCAGATCAGGCAGCATCTATGGAAAAGAGTAAACAGTTTTGGGCCGAGACCCTTCATAAGATATTCATACATGTTTTTCTTAATTGTCCAAGGTTTACATCAGACTCTGCTTTAGCACTTAAATTATCAGCCGTAAGTACATGGAAAATTTATTTTCCATCATTGAAACTTTGGAGTAGAAAAGGTTCTGTTGTAAGTACTCAGTTGTGTTAGCATACAAAGTTCTATGGGCCAAGGTAAAAAGATATGACATTAATATGGTAAAAAGTATATGTTGTAAACCTGAGCAGTTATGATAGACTTCCTTAAATATTTGCTGATAGCTCCTTTATGTGGATTCATTAAGGAAAATGGACATGTTTTCATGTATAATCCTGTACGTATCCTGGTACAGCAACAGAGTAGACAAGTAGATGAGCGTTTAATAAAGAAGCCCCTTTTTGAAACATTTTGGTTTGGCAAATGTTCTGATGACTGATTCCAGTCATTTTACAAGGATTTGTGTTTATTTATATCGTACCTTAAAATGTTTAGGGTATTTTGCTTAAATTGGTAAATCAGGCTTAAGATGGCACAGGTGTGAAGCACAGCAACTACTTGCCAATAGTAAAGAAACCAAACTACTAGCTACTTTATTAATCACACCTTTTCTTGCAATTAACCACCGCAATCAATAGCTTGTAATTTTCCTTTTGGAACTTAGCTTTCGAACCACCTGTACAACCTGGCATTTTTGTGGGTGTGAACCGAAGTCTCAAATAATTGTGATGTGGTGTGCGCGAGTTAAATTGAGGTGGCTGGGCCCAAGCCCGAGTGCGTATCAAAGTGGCAGGACCTGGGTCCAAAACACGGAATGACTCAAGGTTTAATTGATTTAAGCACTGGGCTGAATTAGAAAGGTCAAGGGGTTGGGGCTGGGGCCCGAGGAGAGGGATGGGCCAGTTCAGCTTGCTGCTCCTCAAGGTTTACTCATCTCTGCACTGAATTGAGGCTGTGGTCTGCAACTAATGGGTTCCTGAATTGGTTGCAGTGAGGACTGGTTTTGTGGCATTGGACTCCCTTTTGTGGACTTCAGTTCTGAATGTTATTCGCGTACTTTTTGTTTGCAAGATTTGTTTTTCTGCGTACTGGGTGTTTGATGGTATTCTTTCTTTTAATGGGTTCTGTTGGTTTTCTTTGTTTTGTGGTTGCCTGTAAGGAGACAAATCTCAAAGTTGTATATAGTAATACATACTTTAATGTACTTTGGACTTTGACCAAAATTAGGATGATTTCAGTTTACAGTTTACATGGATTTGTAAACTGACCTGGAAGGCTATAATCAGATTAATGCAGTATTATGTTCAGAGAAGTTATTCCGAGTTGTATCACCATGAACTTGCTTGAACCTGATAAAATGATTATAATGTTGATTATGGAAAAATTAGGTCTTAAAGTAAGTACTGTACTATATTATTGTGTGGCTTTCTTTTTAAGCATGCTGCTGTGTACAATGTCAATAGAATATTCAAATTGAAATTACATTTTTATTTTCAATTTTGCCTGACTGAATGGTCCTTAAACTTCGTCTCCTTTAACTTAGTGGTTTGTATCCCATACACTTGCTGCCAAGTCAAAAAATTAAAATTGGTATTTGATACTAATTCTAGAAATCAGGAGTTTGTTAATGTTCTGGTACGTCACATGGTATCATTAACATGGAACAATGACATCGTTCAACTGATTGGATTAATGATCCAGAAACACAAATTAAATTTCACCACTGCAACCGGAGAATTCAAATGGAGTTAATTAAGTAAAAACTAAAATTTACACAATATGCCTTAATGATAGTTATGACATTTCTGTGTTGTCATAAATAGTAGTCTGATTCCCTAATGCTCTTTAGGAAAAGCAGTTCACCTAATAAGTGACTCCAGGTTCATAGCAATATGGACAACCCTAAAATACCTTCCATCAACTCCCTCAATTGTGCTAAATTTCAAAAGGCAATGGTAATAAAAGTGGACATAACACCAGCCATAAACCTGAAGTTAGATATTACAAAGGTACACCCAGCTCAGTTGACACAACTGAGCCCTCTGCATGAATATCTGTGGACTGGTGCTTAAATTGGAGAATTGTCTCAGAGAATTTTTGTGCACTGCTTGGAGAGAACTGGGAATTCTCCATAAGGATGATGTTAAGCTTATGCAAGGAAATCTCATGCTGATTATCACCTTCTATACTTCTTCAACTAGTGAATTAGTAATCAACTATGCTTCTGAGTCTACAAACAGTAGCCACATCAAAATATTGGAAAGATACCATCAGTGCTGTCTATGCAAAATCCTTCAAATTCATCAGAAAGATGTGAGAATGAACATCAAAGTCCTCTCCCAGGCCATCATTTGTGTTGATGCCTGTTTGAATGGTTATGTTAGGTAGTCATTATTGGCAGGTTGTGTTGCTTGTATACCCAACATCAAATTCTCGGCTCTGATTCACTATTGTGAGCTCTATCATGGGAAGACATTCCCAAGTAGATGGAAAAAGAATCCAAAGGTGAACTCAAAACCTTCTTGAAAAATGCAACGTTTTACTGATTCCTGGGAATCCCTGTCCTATGACCACTTACAATGTGGAGAAGGATGATATTGTGAACCTCAAGTCTGTGCATCAGGAGCACAGAGAAATCCTGCATAAACTCTTCCTCAGAAGCTACCTACTCACCCATCCTGACCAAGCACCTCCTTACCAATTTGAGGAAGAGTCTGAGGTTCCCACATTAGCGTCATCAATCACCAGAAAAATGGAGTGGAAACAAGTAATCCTCAGTTCCAAAGGTCTGTCTATAAGAGGCAGATTATTGATGTCAAATAGTCATTGGAAGAAACACTAAGGAGGACAAGGACTCTGAGATCCCAATTATTAAATATAGTTAGGCAACATAGCGTAAGATTGAATCAGTCAATTCTTAAATTAATGGAGGTATGGAGGGGCCACAGCACAGGATCAGAGCAAGCTGCGGATGGTTGCAAACTCATCCAACTCATTGTGGGCACTAGCCTCCCAGCATTGAGGACATCTTCAAAAGGTGATGCCTCAAAATGGTGACATCCTTCATTAAGGACCCCCATTACCAAGGACATGCTCTCTTCTTATTGCTACTGTCAGAGATGAAGTATAGGAGTCTGAAGACACACACTTGACATTTTAGGAACAGCCTCTGCCTCTGCACCATTAGATTTCCAAACAGACAATGAACCAACCGATAAACGCTACCTCACTATTTTTTCCTCTCTTTTTGCACTACCTATTTAATTTAATTTTATAAAAATATATATACAATGGATTGGGCCATTAGTTAATCAGGGCAACCGCTTATTTGAGACACTTCTTAAAGAACAAAGAAAAATTAAGAAAATAGCGGGGATTCTCTTTGTTTATTTGGGACACTATGCTGCTTAATTGGAACACACTGCATTTAATTAGGACAAGACAGTGTTGCCAAACAGTTTCTAACTAGTGTCAATCATGTGCACATCGTGTAGCCATTAGACACTACACTGTGCTTAATACGAACAGTTTTTAAATGGTGGCAGTTGCATGTGTTTGTGTTTAAGCAGCAGCGATTTTTGTCACTGATAAGTTTGTGAGAAATAAGCAGTAAGACAATTCAGAACAATTTGGAAATGCGAGAAACAGCCAGGATTGAAAGTGAAATGATTTTATTACTTCAACAAGTTAGGAACTATGATGAACTTCAAGGCGTCATCAATCATCTTGAATGTTACAATCAAAATGAAAATTTATAGGATGTAGTTATCGAAAGCATTGTTTGAAAGCTGTCCATTATATATAGAGGGAGAGATAGAGAGAAAAAAAACCAATAAAGGCAAGCAAATAGTATTCAGAATGAAAGTGAGTCCTTAGTCATGAAACCTGGAGCAGGCCATAGCCTCAGTTCGCCACAGAGCTGTGTAAAGGTAGGGAGCAGTGAGCAGAATTGGCCCAGTCCTCATGTTTGGTCACAGCCTTTGCAATCCGGTCCAGTATTTTAATTGTCCAAACAGCAAATGGTTTTTTGCTCTAAGACTTGGGCCCTGTCGTTTTGATACTGTCTGGGCTTGGACCCTGCCACCATGTTTCAGCCCATTCCCATTTCCAAATCAGTCTGCCACTTAGATCAGTCAAACTTTGGGCCTTTCCTCATTCTTGGTTTAGGCGGATGGGTCTCGACTCTGCCTTGCCTCCACTTGCCCCAAGTTTGCCTTACCTCCCCCCACCTCAGATCTGCCTCGACTCAGCCCTGCACCCATTCGCTTCCACCCTTGACTCTTTCTTGCCTCTGCCCACCTTTCCATTGTTTGTGGTGATCATTTACCATAAATTTTACCAGAAGAAGTGTTATTAATAATGTATTAGTTGGATTCTTTGTTTTATTTGTTGCCATTAAGTAGTTGATGGGCTTCATCAACGCCATCTTAAACTGATATCTGTGCTGACTCTATTCATTTACAGCCAATCAAAAGAACATGGCAGTGAGCTCTACATTAATTCCTCTGTCAACAACTATTAGGAGTTATAGTAGTTTTAGTAGTGTTCTAATTCCTGTATTTCATAGTTTGTCACCCACTTAAATGGTAGTTTGTATTTTTTTAAACCTTTGTAATTATTTCCATGAAACTTTGGCTGATTGGGGCAGCTGCTTAATTGGGCCAAAATGCCCTGGTCCCAATGTGTCCAGGTTAACCAGAACTTGCTATTTATTGTAATTTATAGTATTTTTTGTATGTATTGCACTACTGCTGCTGTAAAACACCGAATTTCACCATATTGAATCTGATTCTGATTCTAATTCTGAATCCAAAGGACAGAGATAATTGTCACTGGCAGGTATTGAAACTTGAGAGGAGTTCAAGACCTTCTCCTTTCTAGTACACTGATCAAGATGCTTTTATAATGTGGCTGACAGGAGTGACCCTCTTCTCTTCCAACACACCACCCCTACTCAAACAGCTATGGAAAGAAATGCTTTTTTTTGCTTTCCCACTGAGGACATTTTGTGTCGTGTTGTGAAACATCACTGTTCTACCAAGAGGTAGAACTTAAACATACATAGGTACTCACAAGAGGGCATATATTTATCTTTGTGATTCTAACACAATCAGTAATCATGTGGTCTGGTATTAACACAATCTTCAAGGCAAGGGACCAACCCTGGTTCAGTGAGTAGGATGAAAAAGGACCTCTACCGACATTAGACATATCCAACGCTGGCGTGTCAACTCTTTGAAGCAACAGCACAAGTAGGTACAAATTGAACAGCAAAAGCAACAAACTGTAGATCAATTTGCTTCAAATTTTGTTCAGATGGCCTGCTTGAACTAAATAGTTCACCTTGGCAACCTAATAATGATAACAAGCTAATTGTCATTGCAATCAAATCATTGATCAAAGCAAGATCCAGACTTCAGATAACTCCTATTGAATGTATTGAAGCAAACAGTGATTGGTTTTGAAATCACAAACTGCAACTATGTGAACTAAGTCTGCTGTCTTTTAGAACAACAGCATACGACAGATACCCACTTTTTTTCTTTTGTGTAAGGTCACACTATCAGTAAAATCAAAGTTCCAGAGTTCTGTAATAAGCTTTTGTGAATATTGGTGAATATTCAATAGCTAAGGTGGGAAGAATCTCCATTAACATCTGATTGCTTACTGGTGATAGAATGCAACACAAACATCTAATGTAAAAGAAAATGATAATAGTTGTAGGACTAGGCCATTTAGCCCTTTCATCAGCATATGGCACTGCAAGGCTGTGTGCTTCACTTCCTTTACACTTGGTACAGCTCCAACGTCATGTTGATGCCACCACTGTCATTGGTTGAATCAAACGTAGTGACAAATCAGCATATAGGAAAATCTGGCTGAGGGATTCTGCAACAACAACCTCTCACTCATTGTCAGCAAGACCAAGGAGCTAATTATTGACTTCAGGAGCCAGTCCTCATCAGGGGATCAGAGGTGGAAAGGGTCAGCAATTTCGTGTTATCATTTTGGAGGACCTGTCCTGGCCTCAGCACGTAAGTGCAATTATGAAAAAAGCATGACAGCGCCTCTACTTCCTTCAGAGTTTGTGAAGATTTAGCATGACATTTGAAATTTTGACAAACTTCTATAGATGTGAAGTGGACTGTTATTAACTAGCTGCATCACAGCCTGGTATAGAAACATTAATGCCCTTGAACAGGAAATCCTACAAATATGGCCCAGTCCATTCAGGCTAAGGCCCTTCAGACCACTGAAACCATCAACATGGAGTGTTGTCACAGGAAAGCAACATCCATTATCGGGAACACTCACAACTCTCTCCTTGCTGCTGCCATCAGGAAGAAGGTACAGGAGCCTCAGGACCACTATCACCAAGTTCAGGAACAGTTATTATTCCTCAAGCATCTGGCCCTTGGAACCAGAGAGATGCCTTCACTCAGATTCACTTGCCCCATCACTGAAACGTTCCCATAACCTTTGGACTTAGTGTCAAGGACTCCTCATCTCATGCTCTTGATACTTATTGCTTATTTATATTTTATTATTATTTCTTTCTTTTTGTATTTGCACAGTGCCCAAGTGGTCTTTCATTGATTCTATTATTGTTATTATTCTATTATGGTTTTATTGAGATATACCCACAAGAAAATGAATCTCAGGGTTCTATGTGGTAACATATATGTACTTTGATTATAAATTTACTTTGAACTGCCATTCTGCTATTTAGTAAGATCACTTTGAAAATCATATACCATCGTGACAGTTTCCTGTATAACCTTATATGCCTTGATTTCCTTGATCTAAAAATTTGTTTACGCCTGTATTGGAATCTACTTAGCCTCTATGGTTTGACATTTCAGGAGATTCACTTCCCTGTGAATGTCGACGTTCTTTCTTGTCTCTGTCCTAAGCAGCTGACCTCTTATTTTGAAATTGTGGCTTCTGATCCTAGATTCCACAGCAATATCAGGTCTGTATTAAACTCAATATATAAGTTTGCTGATGACACAACAATTGTAGGCCGTATCTCGAGTAATGATGAGTTTGAATACAGTGAGGAAATTAAGAACCCGGTGGCATGGTGCGAAGACGATAACCTATCCCTCAACGTCAGCAAGATGAAGGAATTGGTTGTTGACTTCAGAAGGAGTAGCGGACCGCACGACCCAATTTACATCGGTGGTGCGCAAGTGGAACAGGTCAAAAGCTTTAAGTTCCTTGGGGTCAATATCACAAATGACCTGACTTGGTCCAACCAAGCAGAGTCCACTGCCAAGAAGACCCACCAGCACCTTTACTTCCTGAGAAAACTAAAGAAATTTGGCCTGTCCCCTAAAACCCTCACTAATTTTTATAGATGCACCGTAGAAAGCATTCTTCTAGGGTGCATCACAACCTGGTATGGAAGTTGTCCTGTTCAAGATGGAAAGAAGCTGCAGATCGTGAACATGACGCAGCGTATCACGCAAACCAATCTTCCGTCCTTGGACTCACTTTACACCGCACGCTGTCGGAGCAGTGCTGCCAGGATAATCAAGGACACGACCCACCCAGCCAACACACTTTTCGTCCCTCTTCCCTCTGGGAGAAGGCTCAGGAGCTTGAAGACTCGTACAGCCAGATTTGGGAACAGCTTCTTTCCAACTGTGATAAGACTGCTGAACGGATCCTGACCTGGATCTAGGCCGTGCCCTCCAAATATCCGGACCCGCCCCTTGGTTTTTTTTGCACTACCTTACTTTCCATTTTTCTATTTTCTATTTATGATTTATAATTTAAATTTTTAATATTTACTATCGATTTGTACTCCAGGGAGCACGAAGCGCAGAATCAAATATTGCTGTGATGATTGTATGTTCTAGTATCAATTGTTTGGCGACAATAAAGTATAAAGTGTCAATGAAGCATTGCAAGCATCTTCCCTAGGGGGAGCCGAGCAGATGATCCTTCTTGGGCAGCTGCTGAGGGTTCCCGCATCATAGAAGCCAGCCAATTTGAATCAGTCCAAGTGAAAAGGCAGACTGTGTTGGAGACAATAAATAGTCAGAATAAACATTATATTGGATTTGAAGTAAAGATTTGTGCTCCAGAATCTTTGTACTTCATCCAGCAACCCACCCCGGCCGTAATATGGAAAGCAGACCAAACTCACTCCTCCACTCATGGGTCTACTCAGTGATAAACTGTGTAATGGAAGGTCTTATTAGGAGTATGTAGTCATCCACAAAATATACACTCATTTTGGATGATGGCTTTATCATTTGTCTCTAAAACATTGTATGTTTGATTCAAAAAATGGACAGAAGAGCTGAATTTTAGACATGAGTTGTGACTGGCAGAATTTGGTATCAAGATGATAATTGGCCAAGTGTGGTTTCTAGGAATCCTGTAACATTGTGGGAATTAACAATAAAAGTCTCCACTGTGTGCAGCTTGTACAAGTGATGTTAGTGGCATGGTCACTACAAGATTCATTATACATCATAGTTCCTGTGAATAGTACAAACTCAATGCCACAAGCCATTTCCTTTAACTGAGGAAATAAAAATAATATTAAATAATTAAATGTTTGTGGATTTAAGAAAGAAAAGACCTAACCATTAGAACTTATGGATGGCTGCCTAGGCCATTCAGAAAAATCATGCAAAAGCTATGCATTTTTTTTACAAAACAGTGTGTTCACACTTATAAGGTAACCATTTCTGATGTTGCACCCACAAAGACCATTTGATTTTCACACATGTTTGATAACTTCATGGCTGCAGTGTATATCATCCAAAGTGCACATTGCCCCAGCACACCATTGATTTATTGGCAGCACCTTCAAATGTAGAACTCTGCACCGAGAATGACAAGTTCAGGTAGGACACACAATCTTCTCATTCCCATCCAAGCCAAGCCTCATCAAACTTGGTAATGTGTTGCCAGTTCTTCAGTGCAGAACACCCTGGCTGACATGAGTACAGTATTAGGTGCGCTATGAAAGATCTCAGGCACTTGGAAATGTGTTGCCAGTTCTTCAGTGCAGAACACCCAGGCACTTGAGCAGGCAATGAGCCACTGTTTCTAGAGTTTGCAGGGATGTGAATTAATTGTAAGCCTTGACACTGATACACAAATCCAGCATTGAGCTTAATGGGAACTGAATACTATGCTGAATTCAACTGGTAAGTAAAGCCCGACCACTCAAACCGTATATAATGAAAAGTAGTCTTGTGATTCAGATTTTTGTAGGGAAATCATGAATATGTTTATCTCGTACCATAGCATCAGATTAAAATTTATTAAATCCTTTGTTCTTAAGAGTACTGCAATGAGTTGGAAGAGTGCTTTCTGTGAACTCATTTTACATGCCAAGAAGTTTAATTCATTTTTAAATAAAAGTGGAAACTGTGCTCTTGACCAAATTGACGTATTTGTGCATTAAGGAAACAGCTGGCCGTCACTACACATGGGTTTAATGTTTAGAATACAAAAGGCTGAAAATGTGGAGATGACCAGAATACATAAGTAGAGGTAGACATAATAGAATCTCATTATACAGTATTCTGCTTTTTTATTTCCCTTGTCAAAGACTATAATTAACAAACAGAGTGATCAAATAAAACATCTTCAGTGCATACTGTGCTAACGAAGATATCTAGTGGTGAATCATGATTGCTCATTAATGTTGGGTTAATTTTGATCTTTACATAAATTCCAACAGGGCAGGACATTATATTTCATGTTGATATATAGGATCATCTAATTTCTGAAACCTTCTTTTATTTAGTATGGAAAGCTTGTGCAGTTAAACAACCAAGTTGGTAAATTACAAAAACAAGATTCTGCAGGTGCTAGAAATCTTGAGCAGCACCCACATAATGCTGAAGCAGCTCAGCAGGTCCGGCAGCATCTATGCAGGGAATTAAATAGGCAACACTTTGGGTGGAGACCCTTCATTATGACTGGAAAGGAAGGGAGCAGAGGCCAGAAGTTAGTAAATTAATTTATTATTGACACATGCACTGAGATACTGTGAAAAACTTTGTTTTGCATACATACAAGTCATTTCATCACATCAGTACATTTAGGTAGTACAAGGGAAAAACAATGCCAGATTGCAGAATAATATGTTACAGTTACAGAGCAAGTACAGTACAAGACGACAGTAAGGTGCAAGGTTATGAACCATGCACTTAAGGTCAAGAGTCCACCTGATTGTACAAGGGAACTGTTCAATAGTCTTATAACAGCAGGGCTGAGCTACGTTCACAAATCTCTGCAGTTTCTTGCATCTCGGGCAGAATAGTTGCCGTACCAAGCTGTGATGCATCCGAATACAATGCTTTCTATAGTGCACTTATATAAATTGGTGAAGATCAAAGGGGACATGCCGAGTTTCTTTCACTTCCTGAGGAAGTAGTGGCGTGGTGCACTTTCTTGACCATGACATCAATGTGGTTGGATCAGGGCAGGGCATTGGCGTTTTTCACTGCTAGGAACTTGAAACTTTCAACCTTCTTGACCTCAGTGTCATTAAATAGGAACGTGTACACCCCCCTTTCCTGAAGTCAATGACCAGCTCTTGTTTTGCTGACATCATGCCACTGGCCTCTCTTGTCTCTTCCTGTACTGTTGTTTGAGATTTGTCCCACTACGTTAGAGTCCTCTTTAAACTTGTGGATGAACTTAAGCAGAATCTGGCTTTGTCGTTGTGGAAGTTGTGGTAAGGTAAGGATCCTGGGGCCGTTAATAGTCAGCGGGACCTTTATAGTCAGACTGCCAGAGAAATCACTGCTTCCTACAGAGGAGATGGTGAGTACTCAAACCAAACATCTGAGGCCTCAGTACTGAGACTTTTCCCGAAAGGTCTTCCCAAAACATAACATCTCTTTACATAATAGGGGTGTGCCAGAGGCAGATGAGATAACAGAAGGATGTGAAACACACCCAGCAACTAAGGTTCTATTGTCCTTACTAACTTCAAAATATCATCAGCTGTCCACTTCAATTTTCAATTGACTTTAACATCTCTATTGTCCTTAATAACTTCAAGGCCATATCTGTCCTTGGCTGCAACCCAGACTCTTGAGTTAGTGGTGGAGAGGAGGTCACTAAACAAACTGTTATCCGTTATGGACAATCTGGCACATCCTCTCCATAAGCTACTGAATAAGCAGCAGAGCACCTTTTCAAACAGATTCATTCAGCTCTGCTGTCACAATGATCACTACAGAAAATATTTCCTACCAAATGCAATAAGCATATACAACAGTTCATCTCTGTGTGACAGGAGAACACACATCATTGTGCAATAGTCTCTGCTTTATTATTTCGTACATTATTGCACATTGGTAAATTATTGTGTATATTATTATTCTGTATTTTATTATTAGTCAAGTCTGCACACTGCTAAGTGTGTTTTTAAATATTGCTTCTGTAACAAATGGAATTTCCCTCTCAGGATCAATAAAGTACTTATTATTAAAATATCATTGGCTATCTGCTTGAACTTTCAATTGACTTTAACACCTCTATTCTGAATGGTGTTTGATCTTGCAAGTAAGGAATTCAAGTGTATACAATTTACAATAATCAATATCTATAACTGATACGCCAATTCTGAATAAAAATAGCATTTTTCTGCTCAGACTTCAGAACAGTGTGGGTGACAGGACCCATGCTGTTCTTCTTGTGCAGTAAAGAAAAACGAATGCTTGAGTTGCAAGAGTGCGTGTGTTCTGGGCCAGGTAATTTTAGTTATTTTATTTTATTATTGAATCAGAATTAGGTTTAAATTATCACTGTATTGTGAAATTTGTTAACTTACCAGCAGCAGTTCAATGCAATTCGTAATATAGAATGAGTAAATAAATAATGGTATATGTATATTGAATAGATTAAAAATCATGTAAAAACAGAAATAATATACATTAGAAAGTGAGGTTGTGTTCACAGTAGTGCTCCTTGAAGATATCCTGGGTACTTTGTAGGCTAGTACCCAACATGGAGCCAATTAAATTTACAACCTGCTGCAACTTCTTTTGGTCCTGTGCAGTAGCCCCCCACCTCTCCATAGCAGACAGTGATGCAGCCTGTCAGAATGCTCTCCACGGTACATAATATAGAAGTTTTTTGAGTGTTTTTGTTGACATACTAAATCTCTTCAAACTCTTAATAAAGTATAGCTGCTGTCTTGCCTTCTTTATAACTGCATCAACATGTTGGGACCAGGTTAAATCCTCAGAGATCTTGACATCCAGGAACTTGAAACTGCTCACTCTTTTCACTTCTGATCCCTCTGAGGATCGGTATGTGTTCCTTTGTCTTACCCTTCAGGAATTCCGGAAGTCCACAATCAGCTCTTTTGTCTTACTGACGTTGAGTGCCAGGTTGTTGCTGCGGCACCACTCCACTAGTTGGCATATCCCACTCCTGTATGCCCTCTCATCACCACCTGAGGTTCTACCAACAAGTCCTGACGAAGGGTCTCGGCCCGAAACGTCGACTGTACCTGCAACTTCTATGTGTGTTGTTTCTACCAACAATGGTTGTATCATCAGCAAACTTGTAGATGGTATTTGAACTATGCGTAACCACACAGTCATGGGTATAGAGAGAGCAGAGCAGTGGGCTAAGCTCACACCACAACAGTTACTTCTACACCATTAAGAGTGTGTATGGAGTAAAGTTGGGAGTTGAGAACACAACCTTGTGGGGTACCAGTGTTGAGGATAATCGTAGTGGAGGTGTTGCTGTCAATTCTTACTGATAGTTAATCGACTGACTGTTAATTGAGGATTCAGTTGCAAAGGGAGGTGTCGAGCCCCAGTCTCGAAGTTTGAAGATGATTTTGCTTGAAATTATGGTATTGAAAGTAGTGTTATAGTTAATAAATTGTCTGATGTAGGTATCTTTACCGTCCAAATACTCCACGCATAGGACCAGGGAGATGGTGTCCACCTTGGACGTATTTTGGCAGTAAGTGAATTGCAGTGGGTCAAAGGTGTCTGGGAGGCTGGAGTTAATGACCGGTTTCTTAAAGCACTTCATAATGATGAATGTCGGAGCTACCGGATGGTAGTTAAGGCACGTTACCTTAATTTAATTTGATATGAAGATGATAGTGGTCTTCTTAAATGGATGGGAACCTCAAACTGAGGTAAGAAGAGGTTTAAAATGCCTGCATATATCCTTGCCAGTTTAATCTGCACAGAATCCAAGGAGACAGCCATGGACACTATCCCTGCCTGATACTTTTTGCAGGTTTACCCTCTGGTAGACTGATCTGATCTGATCTCTGGTAGGCTACTCTAGGACTCAATTTTTGTAAGACCATAAGACCATAAGATATAGAAGCAGAAGCAGGCCATTCAGCCCATCTAGTCTGCTCTGCCATTTAATCATGGGCTGATCCAATTCTTCCAGTCATCCCCATTCCCCTGCCTTCTTCCCATACCTTTTGATGCTCTGGCTAATCAAGAACCTATCTATCTCTGCCTTAAATGCACTCAATGACTTGGCCCCCATAGCCACTCGTGGCAACAAATTCCACAGATTTACCACTAAAGTAATTTCTCCACATCTCTGTTCTAAATGTACTTCCTTCAATCCTGAAGTTGTGCTCTCTTGTTCTAGACTCCCCTACCATGGGAAATAACTTTATCATATCTAATCTGTTCGGGCCTTTTAACATTCGGAATGTTTCTATGAGATCCCTCCTCATTCTCCTGAACTCCAGGGAATATAGTCCAAGAGCTGCCAGACATTCCTCATATGGTAACCCTTTCATTCCTGGAATCATTCTCATGAATCTTCTCTGAACCCTCTCCAATGTCAGTATATCCTTTCTAAAATAAGGAGGCCAAAACTGTACACAATACTCCAAGTGTTGTCTCACGAGTGCCTTATAGAGCCTCAACATCACATCCCTGCTGTTATATTCTATACCTTTTGACTGGTTATACTAGCATATAGATTTTGACCATTGGGAAATTTTGCCAGAAAGTATTTTTAACCATTAAATGATAAAAATGGCCATTTGTGTTGCAACAGTGGTCACATGCTAGGTCATGATAACTTCATACAAAAATCAAGTTACAAATTATTTACTTACTTTCTGGAGCCTATCACCCCTACTAGCCCACTGACAACAGCTCATAAGAGTCCTCTATCCTGGACCAATCTTTCAAGCCCCCAGGCATAGCCCCATCTCTAAAGATCTTTCCTCTCCCAGAGGAGAAATCTTTGGACCTTCTGTTGGCAATTCTCTAGTTCTGGGTTCTTATGAGATGTGGTTTGCATAATTTGATCCCCCCCCCCCCCCGGCACATTGTTTGTCTGACAGTCTTTTTTAATGGGTTCTTCTGAGGTTTCTTTGTTTTGTGGCTACCTGTAAGGAGACAACCCTCAAGGTTGTATAATGATAATATTATGTACTTCGATAATAAATAATTTGAACTTTGAACTGTGCTAGTCCCATGCCCAACTCCTCCTTATGAAGCCAGGCTTGGGGCCATCCATGGGGGAGTGTCAGGACACTGGAGCAGGGATCCAATCACAAACTCAGTACTGTGCACACAGTGATATTAATTGAGTAACAAACCCGTGGTGCAAACCAAGTCGGCGTCAAGGTTCGGGCAGAGATCAAAACATCCAGAGAAATCCAAAAATCAGAATCAGGAAACAGGCAGAGTCAATATTCAGACAGACAGAGTACAGACATGAATGCTGAAAAGGCTCAGGAAAATTCACTGGCACAATGTGGTGAAAACATAGGACTGAAATACACTGAGCAATAAGCAGAGAGGCAGATGATAGATGGAGCACAAGGAGACATAGGTGGCACCGATACAGTTAATAATGAGAAGCAGATGAGGGACGGAGTACTTAGTAATACAGGGGCCGGAGTAGAGCAGGAGCAAGGACAGGAACACGTGGCAATACAAAACCACAGACTGACAGCTAGGGGGAAACACACAAAAAGACAAAGTTCAACTGAAGGTACTGACAGGGAGTTAAGTTACAAACTGAGGATGAATTATTCCTCAATGTGTCCTAAATTATACAGAATTTTTCTTACTAATGAAGAATGTAAATAAAATACACACCAAAATAATTTTATTGCCCACTAAGCTTTAAACCCCTCTTTTATTTTATTAGTATATACACAAATTTTAATGAGCCTTCAAACTTTTCTATCAAAAACAATGATTTTGGTTTTTCAGGTATAAGCATTGCAAATGCTGTGAAGAGTTAATCACTATTTTAACTCTCTAACTTTAGAGGGCAGAATCCTTAAAACACTTTCACTAAGATTGTCAGTGAGTTAGTTGTAATTTTTAAACTTTGAATACTGTTATCACTTCAAAGACCAGTTATATTTCGGGGCTGATTTATTCTCATAGTGACAGCATAAATTTTTATTTCCCCAGTTAAATTTGAGGTTCTACATTTGATACTGTATGATAATGTTTGTAACCACAAAGTGAAATCAAATTATTCCATGTAATTGGAGAGGATTATTGTGTGAAGGGAAGGTAAAACTGTCAAGAACCGGTTTTGCTTCATGAAGGTTGAATTGTGAAAGTTATTTAAAGCAAGCACAATCTTATCCAGTCAAAACACTGGCAAAGTCGAGCACAATTAACTGTGAATCATTTCTGACATCCTGTTCAAGTACTTTAACTCAGGCCAAATAACTGTGTTACTTATTGGACTGTATGCAGAGAGTGCAAAGAGGTTACTCTTTTAGAAGCTTTGTGAAAATGTCATTTTGATTGACATGCAGTCAGAGGGCAGGCAGTGTTATTTCATTTTATGAAAAGTCAAAGCTTTTACAATAGTTTCATCCATATTTAGGAAGATTAAAATACATAAGGGACACACTTAGGTAGATTTAAATACAACAGGCATATTTAGCTACATTTAAATCTATTTTATGTTCATTCTTCTGCAAATTTCAGAATAGCTAATGGCTAGAGCTGCTAAACAAATCTCAGCTGTTTCGCTCAGTCAGACCATATGATACATCATGCCCCAGGAAATATTTGAATAGGTTCTCTTCTGGCAGGAATCCATCATTGTTACTGCTAGAATCAGCGAGTTCTGATGTGCATTTCTATTTATTGATGTGCATTTCTGTTTATTCATGTGCATCTGTTTAATTGGAAGCAATAGTTCTAAAGTAGCACTTGTTTCAATCTGTGAGAAGGTGTAGGATAATGGGGCTAGTCAGCCACAGGGACCTGGAATTAATTGGCCTAATTTCTGAGAATGCAGGGCATCAGTGTCATTATTACTAGAACTGTTACCATTAATATTGAAGAATATAAATTTATCGCCTTTCTGGAACAGGTATTGCTCTGTTGTTGATCCGACATTTGATTAAAATTGAGAGAAACCAATTTGACTATATTTTAGTTGGGTACAAGGAAAAAGGATAGAAACAGAGGATTTGTTTTGACTTGAACATCTTGAGTACATTTATGAAAGTAGTATCTTGCAATTTTATCATTTTAGTGTCTTAAAATTGCGTTGCACTTTACAAATAATTTAGTGGGATGTCAAGTAGGATTTATTCCTTAATGATTGTATTTCTGTATGCTGTCCATTTTATACTATCTCACGGAATACCCTGTTAAAAACAGTAACTCATTGAAATTAACAGGGCTAATGTAGCTCTGTTCACAGCAATTCTGAAGATGTGTGATTAAGCATTGCAGATGGAACAATTCAGAAAGATTATTAATGCCTACTTACAGTATGTTTATTCATTCATTAATTCATTCCTGCTTTGTTTTGGAGACATTTAATGAAATGTAGTTCTTGTTAGGAAGGAACTTTTCAATATAGTAAAACTCCATTGCAATCAGCATGTTGGTGCCAGGTTGGAAAATAATGTGGACTATTGAATGTTAATCCTGCCAACCATTGCATACAACCCCCGCCCCCCCCCCGCCACCATCCTCAAGACAATTCAAATTCATTTTCTTCTTTAAGATGTTGTACAGTAAGTTTTTATAGATTTTCCAGTGAATCTGGTCAGTTTTAAAGGAAACATGAAAAACAGAACTCTGGTGAACTTAAAGAGTACAGGGAATTGGGGTCATGGTGTGTTTCAAAGGAGAGGGGGAAACAGGGCCTCAGTAAGCTTGAAGAAATAGGGGGAAATGGTACCCCCAAGAGTTCCAGGGGTCCAGAAGATATAGGGCCCAGGTTAAATTAAAGGAAGCTTGGGAAATATCACTTCATGTACCAAATGCTGAACTGTCAAGGTTTTGAAATAGTTGTAGAGCAACTTAACATAGTTTTTACCATACGTAGATAGAGAACAGACTAAACCGCTAAATAGCTTTCCGCACAGCTTTTGAGACCCCTTGTTTGAGTTTAAACTTATGGTGGCATAACAGCCCAGTCATTGGTGTTAAACTGCTGCCATTGGCTTCAGAAGCTAACGAGTTCCACCTTTTTCTCAATGTGCACCCAGAGGTTAGAGCCACAGAGCAATACAGCAAGGCTGTAGGTTCTTGGCCCAACAAGTCGATGCTGACCACAGTGCTCATCCATCTAGTCTCAGTTTCCTGTGTTTGGCCTACATCCCTCTAAGCCCCACCTCTTTGTGAACCAATTTAACTGCTTCTTAAATTATACTATTGTACCTGCCTCAACCACCTCATCTGGCAATTCGTTCCATATATTCACCACCCTCTCTGTGGAAAAAGTTGCCGTTTGGGTCCCTTTTAAATCTTTCCTCCCTTACTCTAAATCCATGCCCCTAATTTTACGTTCTCTACCCTGGGGAAAAGGCTGTTCCCATCCACCTTATCTATGCCTCTCATAATTTCTGAAAGGTCGTCTCTTTTTATCCTACATTTCAAGGAATAAAACCTAGTCTGGCCTACCTCTCTATAATTTAGACCCTCTGGCCTTGGCAATATCCCTGTAAATCTTTTCAATACTCTTTGCAGTTTAACTACATCGTTCCTATAGCAGGGTGACCAAAACTATACGCAGTGCTTGAAGTGCAGCTTCACCACTGATTTATAAACTGCAACATAATGTCCCAGTTCCTGAACTGGGTGCCTTGATTGAGAAAGGTCAGCATGCAAGATGCTTTTTCACCTCCCTGTCCACCTGTAATTCCATTTTCAATGAAGTATGCACTTGTGCTCCTTGTTGGGAAAGTTGGGTTGTGGGGAACGGAGGGGTGACAGCGTGGTAGTGGTTTTCTTGGACCACTTTGAATATAAGCCGTGTCTTGATTTTATCCCTGGTGCTTGCCTTCCTCCTTGGTCAGGCACTTCTGTCCTGAACTTTGCAGCTCAGCTCCATTCTTACTCAGGTTGCAGAATCTAATCTACAAGTGCTTGTCTTTCGATTCTCAATGTTCATAAATCTTAGTACTGATCTGTGTACTGTTTATTTTCTCATGTCATGCCAGATCTCAGTAATTTGGGTTTCGTACACTCCTTTCATAACCAATTATAATAGCACCTTGTACACTCCATCCAGTGGCACCTTGCATCAACACCAAACTGTTAACCAATTGTATCCATTATCCTCTATTTGGATCTTGATAATCCTGAAAGGCAGAATTCTGATGAATATTATGATTGCAGCAAGAGCAGAAGCTGGCAGTTTACCACCTCAGGAAAATGGGAGGAAAAAACCTCCAGCAACCTGGGTATGCTTAGCTTGGCTTTGCCAAGTTATATCCAAGCTTCCTTGACCTTGACCATTGGAATGCCCTCCAGTAGGGAGAAACTGACATTCCCATTGGTGTACACAGCTAATCTACACAGGTGGTTTCCATGGAGACACGAGACTACAGATGCTGGAATTTGGAGCAATAAATGATTCACTGGAAAAACTTAGTGGGTCAGGCAGCATCTGTGGGGATAGGACCTTGCGTGAGGTGGGGCAAGGATTTGTCCATGTTTTGAGTTGAAACTCTGCAACAGGACTATGACATTTTCTCCCTCTGCCATTGTTAGTATCAACAGGAGGTACTACCTCAAGAAGTCAGCATCGTTTATCATAAGTCCCCACCACCTGGGACATTTATCTTTTCACAGCTACCAGTGGGCAGGAGATACACCTGAAGTCCCACACCACTGGATTCAAGATTAGAGGGCCATCATTTTAGAACAGAGATGAAGAGGAATTTCTTTAGCCAGAAAATGCACATCTGTGGAAGTCATTGCCACAGGCAGCTGTGGAGGCCAAGTCTACATGTAAATTCAAGGCAGAGGTTGATAGATTCTTGATTGGTCAGGGCATGAAATGATATGGGGAGAAGGCAGGAAATTGGGGCTAAGAGGGAAAATAGATCAATCATGATAAAATGGCAGAGCACCTCGATGGGCCAAATGGCCTAACCCTGCTCCTATGTCTTTTGGTTTTATGGTCTTATATTTGCAGCTTCAACCTTTGGGTCTTGAACCAACTGGCAAAACCCTTATCACTGCAGTTTAGCAACATTTTGACCACTTTGATTGCCTTGCATTAAAATCAACTTTTTATTTGTTCTAATTGCTTTTTTGGTTAAAAAAAATGTGTATAATGTTTAATTTATATTATTCTTGTCAATTCTGCTATGACAATGTGCTTGTGATGTTGTTGCATGTAAATTCATCATGACACCTGTGCATATGACAATTTCAACTTTGAGTTTGCCAGCTTGATTTTGGAGATGTGATAAAGTTGAAGAAAGAACAAAAGTTAAGTCAGTCTTCCTCCCCTCTCTATGCAGTCTTTTAATTAGTTGCAGAAGTTAATTCAAGCATAGATAAATTTTCTACAGTCAAATAAATATCTTTAGAGGGCTTACAACAAGTATTTTGGTCTAAAAATCTCCAGGGAATCAGTAAAATGCAGCATTAAAGATTCTGTGGTCGGAACCCATTTGGGTTACCTGATATTGTTTCACTGGAATTATCATAGTCACCTTTCTTAAAAACAGAAAATGCTTGAAACACGCAGCATGTCTACCAGCATTTGTGGGAACCAGAAATAGAGTTCACATATCAGGCCAAGGACCCTTATTTGAGGATTTTATAGTTACTATTAAATTTGAGGCTACATCCACACTAGACCAGATAAATCCATAACCGAAACTTTTTCTCTTCATTTTGACCCTTCGTCCACACTGAAATGGCACTTTCCTCCCCTGAAAACGGAGCTTTTCAGAAACGCTCTCCAGAGTGAATAAATCTGAAAATGCCTAATAGTGTGTACAGGGTAACCGGCTATTTATAAAACCGCTGTCATGACATGCCAGAACAATTGGTGGTGTCAGAGCAGTATTTCATTGTTTTCTTGAACACTTCCAACGCCACAACAATATCTGACAATAGATGTGTAACAACTTAATGTAACATTGTATGGAAATACAAGATAACACTGATGCAGACATGTTTTATACATTTAACAAGGTGCTTTATTAATGTATTGCTTGTGCAGACATTCAATAGATGCAATTATCACTTTTGCCCAGTAACTCGTTTTATTGCACATGTTAAATACAGCAAAATAATATGCAAAGACATGGCAAAAATAAAGGCAAACAAATGAGGTAACAGCAAATTTCACTTTTGCCCAGTAACAAGCCTTATTGCATTTAGTTGTAGCTGTCGTCCCTTTCATTGGTGAAGAGACTATGGCTGTGGGAAATGTTTCTGGACAAACACGCACCAAGTCTTTCGTTTGGCAATTTCCTTTTAAGTTTTTCTAGTCTGTAACTGGACAAACGCACACCATGTATACCGTTTCCTCTTCGCTTGTTTTCTGTGTGTCCTGCGCATGCCCAGTAGGAAGAGATTTGCCCAAATATCCATTTTAATGTGGACAGAGGTATTTTTAAAAACACCTAGCGTGGACGCCTGTCGTTTTTACGCGAAACTGGCGTTTTCAAAATGATCCGGTCTAGTGTGGACATAGCCTGAGTCAGCGACAGTAAGTTATTTTGTTAGTATGTTAGGGATAAATGACTTTTATCTTTGCAAGTAATACAATTCAAAAGAAAATCTTAAATATCTCTTGCCATTATATTTTAATGCAACCATGTTCAAAGCAATTATTTTTGCATGAGAAAGCGAATACTGAGATTCTACGTAACAGGCCATTCCAGTGATGTATACATCAATAAAGTTGAAAATGATTTTTTTTTCATTCATAGGTACCTGGTGATTTAAGTCAAACCTCTGAGGATCAAAGCTTATCAGATTTTGAAACGTAAGTCTTGACCTACAATGTAATTTTTATGGCTTTTGATCTTGGAAATAATTATAAATGTTCTTTTCAACAAAATGTTCAGATTCTTTCTTGACCATAGAGCAATCAACATTATGGATGTCAATAGAAATACAATTTATAATATTCATTGTGGTGTCCTGCCAATGGAGAATGCACTGCCTTGAATTGAACAACAAATATTCCAAATAAAAGCAAGAAGGCTGAAAAACACTCAGCATGTCAGGCAGCATGTATGAAAAGAGAAAATGTCTCAAGTTGAAAACCCTTATAACAGAACTAGAAAGGTGAGTTAGTTTCAAGTTGCGAAAAGAAAATGAGGGATGGATACGATAAAGGGAATATGTTTGATTGCTGAGGGTTCACTTTGTGTATGGAGCATTCATGAAGGAAATTAGAGAGAAAGGAAAAAAATATGTGGAATTTCTTGAAGAACGTGGCCTTGCTGCTGTAGCTTGAAAAATTTGTTTCCACTGCTAGGCTCTGTGGAGTCCATTGCTAGAGTCTGTCAGTAAGTTCAGGACTTCCATTTATGAGGGTGCATAATGAAGTCCTGTACCTTCTGCCACTACAAGCCAAAATACAAGTCCACCAATATTAGCCATTGAGATCTGTGCAGTGCTTTTGGAAATTTCAGTCAGCCACCTCAGATTATGGACTAAGGTTGAACAATACCAAACTGTCATATATCATAGGCTCAGAGTAGCAATGCTTTTATCAACTGAGATGATAATGAATCTGATTGATTCCATGTACTTCGTCGTTTGGGTAATAAAGTTTTGATCGTCAAAATTCTTTATAAAACTGTACCCCATTTCTTTTCCTGTGTTCAGCTATGTGGAGCACAGACCTAAAGTCATCTTTTGAACTCAGATAATTGTAATATTTCCTGCAAGTTATTTCATCCATTGTAGTGTTTTGTTGCCTGTTTGATTCAGTTCAATGACACGTGAAATGTAACAGAAAATTGTAGACTAGATTACACAAAATTTGCTGTTTTCCTTCATGTGCCTGAAACATTAATGATACCAGAGACCTGCTGTGTGCATGGCAGCTGTGATGTGCAACACTCTCTACACCACCATTTGGGCGATATTTCAAACCTTGCCTGTGGAGAATTGTGCTGACCGTAGATGGCTCTTGTTTTATTCTTGACCAACTCTCTTGGGCTCTTTTCTCATCATTCCCACCTTACTGCTCTTGCCCTACCCCACCTCCTGCCCGACTTTCAAAGCTGTCCATCTTTAACCGGATGCTCTTAGCCTGATTCCCAAACACACAACTCCTAACTACAAATTGTTTAATTTAATCCATTCTCCCTCTGTCCTTACTGTTGAGGCTGACTCCTCCACAACCTGCTGACCATCATTGGGTTGTTCCATTTCCATTAGCAAGTAAACAAAGGAAGGACCTATCCAACTGCAAGATCTTGTCAATATTGAACAATATTTTGGATCTTGTGTTCCTCTGAATTTGATGAGCTCTTGAATACAATGTTAAATGGACGCATTTAACTTTATTTGTTTCTTGAATATTGCTTTTTCATCATCCATTTATTACACAGAAATGCGATATGAAATAAATCACGTGAAAGGAGCAAAATGATGTTCATAAATAGCAGTCATCATCCTTAGGAAATTAAATTCATAAAAATTCACTTACTTTTTGGTGCTGGTGGAAAATTGTCATTGCACTGAGTGAACCACTTTGAAGAATATCTTTGGCAAATTTTTCTACAATCACAACCAGGTTCTTTTAAGCTAACAGCATCATTATATTGTGAAGTGTAAACTGACTTTGAATATGAGAGCGGTTGTTTAGCCTGAGCATAAATTCTGATACACTAAATTATGACAGTAAAAACTAGTGCACTGTAATTGCTACCTAATTTTTTATATTTCAGCAAGGAGTCAATAGCTTATTTTACATGTCATGTAGAAAATGTTTGAAAGCTAACATTTTAGAAAATGATACCTTGCAGGAAAGTGAAGATTGGCAGGACAGGCTCTGGCAGAATCTTTTGTAGTGTTGACAGTATAACTTAGGCTACCTCCACCCTAGACCAGATAAATCCATAACCGAAGCTTTTTCTCCTCGTCTTGACCCTCTGTCTGCACTGAAATGGTGTTTTCCTCCCCCGAAAACAGAGCTTTTCTAAAACGCCCTCCAGACTGTGTAAATTTGAAAACGCTGATTGGGCAGAATAGTGTGGACGGGGTAACCAGAGATTTCTAAAAACGCTGTCATGACGTGCCGGAACAGATGGTGGTGCCAGCGCGGCATTTCATTGTTTTCTTGAACTCAACCCCCCACACAACCTAACAATTTCAGAACAGACGGCAATGAGACTGAAGCTAGAAGAGTTAGAAATGTACTCACCAAATACTTTGACCCATAACTTATTGAATAAATAAGTACAGGTTTCCCCCGCCATCCGAAGGTAGAGCGTTCCTATGAAACGGTTCGTAAGCCGGAATGTCGTAAAGCGAAGAAGCAATTACTATTTATTTATATGGGAAAATTTTGTGAGCGTTCGCAGTCCCAAAAATAACCTGCCAAATAACACATAAAACCTAAAATAACAGTAACATATAGTAAAAGCAGGAATGATATGATAAATACACAGCTTATATAAAGTAGAAATACTTTCCCACAATCATTGCCTGAACTGTTTTCCGTAGCGAAAATCTCACGTAAGCGCTCTCGGCAAAAACACGGCGCAAGCGCTCTCCAGTAACCTTTAGGCTATGAAGCTGCCAAATCATACCAAATAACACATAAAAATACACAGCCGATATAAAGTAGAAATAATGCATGTACAGTGTAGTATCACTTACCGGAATCGGGAAGTCAGCTTGCCAAGCACACTGATGATGGTGTGTTAGGCTGAGTTGTCGGAGTTTGGGTGGTGCATTGGCCCCCACTCTCCGGGCAGCGAACCGATATATTGCCGCGAAGCATGCAGGGGTACAGCGGTAGCCGGGAGACACACAGCACATCTTTAAGAAAAAAGCCAAAATAACCAACTTAATTAATTAGGTGCCACCTGGCACATAATTGTCGGCCCAGATTAGAGGCGACACAATCGGCAATCACCTCTGATCTGGGCCAACAATTACGTGCCGGGCGGTACCTAATAGCATGTTTATTTCAGCTTTTTTCTTAAAGATGTGGGGTGTATCTCCCGGCTACCGCTTCGTTCTCTGCGAATCGGTATCTCTCCACGGCCTGGGTGTTGGGGTGGTGGGACACTGGGGTGTCATCTCCTCGTCTGTTTCCATTAGAGCAGGCAGCTCATCTTCTCCTATGACTGCCCGCCTCGATGTTAAAGGTCAAGGTTCATCGTCTGCTGTGGCTGATGTGGAAGGCTTGCTTGACTGCTGAGCCTCGCGCATTTTTCTATCATACAGTTCTTTGTAAGCACTCAAACCATCCTGCAAATATGCCCTAAACCTACGTACCCTTTCAAAATTAAAGTCGTACTTTATCATTACTCATTCGGTTTCGATTGTTATCCTTTCCTCTTCCAATTGCATCAGCTCTTCATCTATCAGTTCTTGGTCATGAGATGCCCAAACCTCTTCAACATCATCTTCATCGGCTTCCACAAGCCAAACTCACTTAGTCCTTACTTCGTTCACCATGATCAAAATGCTTAATTATGTCTAGTTTTATGCTAAGTGTCACACCCTTACGAGCTCTTTTAGGCTTTTCCAATACCATAGAACTCATCTTGCAAACGGCTGCTCACAGGCATGTGTTAAAGCAATGCCGGCGAGAATGCCGTTCCGAATCCGGGGGAGAGCGGCTGCACGGGGCGCACACTGCCTTTTATCACATGCTGATTTTTTCCGAGCGCTGCTTTTTTCGCGTGCTGCTTTTTTCGTAACAGTGAAAACACCTTCTGTTAGCGAAAACAGGGTACTAATGTAGGTCTTTCGCAACAGTGAGGTTTCATAAAGCGAACGTTGGAAAAGCGGGGAACACCTGTATACTCACTTTGCCCTGTTTTCTGTGCTTGCTTGTATGAAGGTGGTTTACCTATTTATCCAAGTACTTCTCTGACAATAGATGTATAACAGCCTAATGTAACATTGTATGGAAATACAAAATAACACTGATGCAGACAGTCAGTTTTTCTGCGTTCGTCGTCAGCCAAGTCATACTGTCCGTGAACTCCCTGTGGTTGCCTCTGTACGCTCTAGTATTTGCTTTTTTTTTAGCTTTAAGTCCTCCTGCGTGAGAGCCAACAGCTGTCCGTCGTTTGGCAATTTCCTTTTAAGTTTTTCTAGTCTGTAACTGCACAAACGCGCACTTTCACAGCGAGATTCACACCAAACATGTCGCTTGTTTTCCGTAGATGTGTACTGTGCATGCTAATAGGAGGAGATTCACCCAAATACCCATTTTAATGTGGACGTAGGTATTTTCAAAAACACTTGGTGTGGACACCTATCGTTTTTACGCAAAACTGGCATTTTCAAAATTATCTGGTCTAGTGTGGACGTAGCCTTAGACATGTCTTCAGAGTAATTCTGCACAAAGAGCATTTTAGATGGCTAAGTTTTTGTTCACAACATAGCACTATAGAATTCCCTTAATAAAAAAGCACCATTAAATGTTACAGTAAATTTTATTAGCGTGTACAGGATTGCTGCCCTATTCCCTGGTATATTCTTTATATTTTCTAGTTGGAATGAATTTGTGCTTTCAGTTCAACACCTTTTCTTCAGTATTTTCCTGCTTAGTATTTGATGTGTCTGTGATGTAGCTCAGCTTTGTTTTCACTCATTATTTCCTGACTGCAGTAACTCTAAGTAATTAATGCCAATTTTCTTGCTTGTCAAGTTAAATTCCTCAACTTTTGGCTTTCAATTTAAATCTTTTGGATTTCTTTGAAATCAGTTTGGTGCATTTTTTTTCTAACTTGTCATGTTCAACTTGAATTATTTATGGTCTATCAGTTTGGTCAAATCTTCCAGCTTCAGTTTCTCTATAATGCATATATTATCATCGATACTTGTTTATTTTTCCATATTTACCTTTTGCGATTTCTCATCTCTCTCATTCTTATTATCTCATGTTGAATAATTGTGGCTAAATATTGATCTTAGCTGATCAGGTCTAAACTGACCTGATCATATTTTAATATGTTGTTACTAAGATATTTAAAATCAATTGGAACACATTTAAATACTCAAAATGTTCTAAAACAATTAAAACCAAACTTATTTGAAGGGCATTTAACTGTCTAAACTTAAATTACATTTAAATTAATTTAATTTCATTATTATTTAAATGTTTAAATGTTAAAGTTACTTCATTCATATTTTTCCAACTAGCTTAAATTCATTCAAATAAATATGGCATTGTTTTCTGCATAAGCCATGGTTGGTGTGAAGCCAAGGGTCAAGATACCAATTGTATCTGCCTTCTTAGCTCAGTATGTTTATGCTTCTTCCTTGGACCCAGTGCTGTGTCCAGCAGCAAAATGGAAAGTCAGTAATGACAGAATCTACTTGAATATGTTCATTGATGCATCGCTGCAAAGCAAAGGCAAGGAAGTCAGTTCTGCTGAACTGCTATAAGAATTTAGATTAGATTAGATTAGATTCAACTTTATTGTCATTATGCCGAGTACAGATACAAAGCCAATGAAATGCATTTAGCATCTGACCAGAAATGCAAAGAATAGTGTTATTTACAAAATAACTGCGAACAAAGAAAGTGCTACAGCACACAAATATGAAAGTACTGAGACAGTATAATATGGGTGCAATACAGTTTAGCGCTGTGATGAGGTGTTCAGCAGTATCACAGCCTCAGGGAAGAAGCTCTTCCTGTGCCTGCTGGTGCAGGAGTGGAGGCTCCTGTAGCGCCTACTGGATGAGAGGAGAGTAAAAAGTCCATGGTTAGGGTGAGATGCATCCCTGATAATGCTTTTCACCCTGCCCAGGCAGCGTTTATGGTAGATGTTCTCAATGGTGGGCAATTGGGTGCCGATAATCCGCTGGGCAGTTTTCACCACATGCTGGAGTGCTTTGTGGTCCGATACGGGACAATTGCCATACCACACTGAGACGCAGTTGGTGAGTATGCTTTCAATGGTACAGCGGTAAAAGTCTGTCAGTATCCTGGGACAGAGGTGAGCTTTCTTCAAGCTCCACAGGAAATAAAGGCGCTGTTGTGCCTTTTTGATCAGGATGGAGGAGTTCAGGGACCAGGTGAGATCCTCGGAAATGTGGATGCCAAGGAATTTGGAGCTTGATACACGCTCCACTACAGTTCCGTTGACGTAGATGGGGATGTGAATATGACTCCTGGCATGCCTGAAGTCCACAATGATCTCCTTGGTCTTCTGGGTGTTAAGGGCCAGACTGTTGTCGGCACACCATGTAGCCAGGTGCTGGACCTCGTCCCTGTAGGCCATCTCGTCATCCCCTCTGATCAGACCAACCACCGTGGTGTCGTCTGCGAACTTGATTAACACAAGGTTTCTTTCAAATAGGTTGGGGAAAACAACTTTTTCATTAATAAATGGCTTTTGTTCCTTTGAGCAAAAAATTAATTTTCATTTCCAGAATTGTCTTTACTGATTGAAATATAATATTTAATAATTGGTAGATATTTTTTCTTGATATCGTTTTCAGAAATGATGTGGGGTGCAAATGACTTTTATAGTATGCCATTCTTGTTTCGGTGATATCTTTTTGTGTTCTAATTTGCAGTTAACTGTTTATCAATCTCTCTGCTGTTGCATCCTAGTTCTTTTATGACCTCTTCAGTTGTGAAACTTTGATTGGAGTCCCATTGTATGGCATCTCAGTTCAGGCTTGCTTCTGCTGCTGTTTAATATCACATGTTATTAGATTATTTTGTTTATTTCACACTTGCTTTGTTGATTTGTGACTTGTGATCTTCATCATTGTCAGCCTATATGCAGTGAGGGATTTGCAGCAAATTTCAGTGTTTTGCTACCTGCAGTACTCTCCTCTGAAATGGGATTCCGACAGTGTCCCATACTTCTCGAAAGATCCATCAACTCTATACAGTGCATAAATTTCATGGTGCAACCCAGGTTAATTAAACCCAAAGAAGTAATGTTAGAATGCTCCACTTGTGGAGGGATGAAAACGAGGTTTCCCGAATTTTTTTGAAAAAGGAAGAACTTAGGCAGAAATCTATGTTAGAATGAGGCGTGTCTGGTGGAGATGCGGACAAGCGAGAGAAATGCAGCGAACTATTAGAAACTAAAGATGTAAACTATTAAAAGTGGAATTTGTAGTGAGCATCTCTACCTTACTTACTTGAAAACTTCAGGGTGAAATCCCCGGACGAGAGATGATATCGATAAAAGGTTTGTTGAAGCTACGTCTATAACAAGCATAAGCTTTAGCGAGACAGGATCAGCAGAGACGAGTGTCCAAGATCTCTACCATGTAACTGGGAATTTGTTCTGTTAAAACATACCAAGGGATTTGGTCAGGTTTTTTTTTGGTGTAAGTATTGTGAATTGATTTTCCATGGATGACCCACTATTTCATCCTAAGAACCAAGAAACAAGGGGTGAGCCACCCAAGATCAAAGAACTAGCGCAGGAATGGAATGCTTCAGAACGGAGTGGATTTAATACGGTTGGATGTATGAGTTTATTTTTAATTCAAAGGATCTGAATTTGATATTTGGTGTTGAATTTGTAGACATGCTGACCTGAACTGAAACTTAAGTTAACCATACTACTTAAGAACAGGAATTCAATTATTTTCTAACTAGAGATAAATAAAAAGGCAAATGTTAGTTGATAAACCTTTAAATAGGGAATAACATTAGATCTAGATTAGTTAGAAAGATTGGAGTAATAAAGGTTATTTTAATGAATCTCACTGATTCCAACTAAAAAGGAATTTGATTTTTGTTTGGTATCTGAGATTGGGAACCTAAGGCAGGTAGTTGGAATTTTGAATTGTTGTTACTATAAATATTTTGTATATATTGCTTTTTTTTAATAAACAAACTTACCTCTGGAAGTATGTGTTTTTTATTCACTGCCTCCTTTCGATATCCATAGCTTCTGATGGCCTGTTAGCACCTAGTGTTGTACTATGTAATTTGATTTTCTCATAGAGTGTGGTGACCAGTCACGCAAGATGAGCACTACACAGGTGTTACAATGGCATCAGTCCACCCACCTCCATTGCTAATCTCATTCAATTCTTTCACGTTTTGTCATTTAATACAATCTGTTGTTTCAGTCCAGAAGTGTTTGGTTAATTTTGATGTAATAGGTTTCATTGCATTAACTCTGATACATTGTGTCACAGTCTCATCCACTATGCCTGATACTTCACCTAGTTTCTGCCTGCTTCAGCTACCACTGCACCTCTGACACCTCACCAACTGCATCCTTAAATTGAACATAAGATTCACCAATTTTCTTTCCCTATCCTTCATTCTGAATTCTTCTAGCTGTTTACTGATTTTAGTGTAAAAGCAGGTAAAACATTCCCAAACCACATGCACCAGTACTTGGTACCGAGGGTGCAAGTTGTAGCTGTTTTGTAAAGGTTTTTTTTTCTCTTTTAGAAGCACATTTTGGGCCAATGCAGTAACTTTCAGCATTGTTTAGGACCAGAGGTGTAAAAAAAATCCAATGGATAATCCTGTCTCTGATTTTCATCTATTTGTTGTCTAACATTGTAATCATTTCCTTCTTTTGAATGGAAATCTTTTAAAAAATGGGTAACAAGAGCTAAAAGTCTTTGATGGGATTCCTGACGAAGGGTCTTGGCCCGAAACGTCGACTGTACCTCTTGCCTGGCCTGCTGCGTTCACGAGCAATTTTTATTTGTGTTGATGGGATTCCTATCGGATTTTCTATACTTGTGGTCCTAAGAAGTGCAGTACTCCAAACTATCACCACAGATATTTAAATCAGCCATGGACAAAACGCCAAATTTGTATTAAAATTACAATCCAGGTGCATTTGAGGAAAAGTGTCCGTTCAGTGTGGGTATTTTCACTAATGGTGATGCTTGATGTAATCATTAGCAATGTCTGTTGCTGATTAATCTCCATGTTGAAAAATGTAACTACTTTTCAAATCTATTTCTATCTGTGGTGTGATTGAAGGACAGTTTCCCATATTTTGGTAGGTTATTGATGACTCCAATATTTCTTACAGTAGCTTTGTTTTATGTCAGTCTCAGACATTCTCCTTGCTTGGAGTACTGCGTTGAAAATATTTTAAAACAATAAATGCTTTCAGCGAGCTGACAAATTGTAGTCCTGGCAGTTCAGGCAATAGTTCTACTTTAAAATCATGAATGCAAAATATCTGAAGGCTGCATTAAGTTGAAATGTTATGAGAAATGACATCAGTTTCTACTATAAACATGCTGATTTATTACAGATGAATTCCAAATAGTCCATATAAGAGGTTAAGATTCTGGACTTCCTCTTATTTACTTCCATTTGATGTACTTGCATTAATTACATCTCAACATTTAAATTTAAGTAAAATGACAATCCTCCTTTTAGGAGTATGAACACTAATGGCGATATCTTAAGTCTCTGCTGTTTGCCTGCCTTCACAGAATGTTTTAATTTCAGCTCTATAATGTGTAACATTTTTTTAGAGCTTGCTGGAAGTGCCATGTTTGAAATTTTACACATAAATTAGTTTATTACTGAATTGAGGAAAGTGTTGATGAGGCTGTCTTACCTAGTCAGCTTCCTTATATAGAAATTCCTGTCCTGTCCCCTGGAGATTCTCTTAAAATGTACTAAATGAACTGCATCCTTTGATCACTTTGCCTCTAACTTGTTTTGTGAATTTAATGCTCTCCCTTGAAATTCACTGTTGATTACTTTGTGTCTGCCAGGGCTCAGTGTGCACTGATAAATGTCTGGATTCCAACAGTGTTTCTGCGTGGACGAGCTGCTAATGCTTTTCATGTGTATCAGGTATGAGTCAAAGATTCAAGCACTGAGAAAAATGTAATGTAATATGTTATTTTTCAAGCTTATAAAATCTACAACACATTCCTCCATTTTATAATTCCAGAAAGAATACTCCTCATATCCTTTTCCTCCTTAAAAATAGCAATCTGAATCTGAAGATTTTGAAAGTGCATCTCATTTGATGACAGTGAATTAAAGAAAAGCCATTTGCTTCATTAAGTTTCTGGTTGCACAATCGTCCATCTACTCTCTAGACTAAATGATTGAAAGAAAAATTACTCAAAATTGCTTTGTGAAGTCAGAAAATAGGCAATTACCTCATTACATTCACATCTCTCCCAACCTTGATCCCACTGACCATCCAAGATTTGGAAATGCAAGAACCACTGTGTTGCCAAGTATTTGTTCACCTTCAAATAGAGCTGTCAGCTGTCTACAGGTCTGTTGACTATATGATGCTTCTCCAACTCCTATCTGACATATGGGTTAATTTTAAACGAATATGGTTGACTAATGACCATGCTCTATAATTCATATAAACATTTTAATTTAGAACCTGTATTCATCCACCCTTATCATGTCTCAATTGGAAATAAGCTTGAAACTCTGAGTTATGCTACAAGTTAGAGCTCAGACTCCTGAATTATCCTAGTGACTTCTGATTGATCTCAATGTCTAAATAAATAAACGCCCTCTTTAATATATTTATTGAGATATTGACAAAGTGAAGAACAGTTACACTTAGCTTGGTGTTGGAGTTATCTCATTCAGTCCAATTTCTCTGGTCTTTCTATGTACATATTATTTCTAGAAAGTTCATTTAATTCACTTGGCAAATTTCAACATTTTTTCCTCAAAAAGTGACTTTCAATAAATGATTAAATGATTTTAAATTCAAGCACCCTAAAACAGTTAAGTTCCTCTTCATACCCACAGAGATAAACAGAAATATCTTATTGAGCCAGTGATTCTTACTGTTTCCCATAAAGGTCTGGATCAGTGAATAATTTCAGACAAATAGTAGTCTTCCTGCAATTCTATATTTTTGGGCACATGGGTGTGAACTCTGTGAAGACAATAAATAGCTGATACTAGATGAAAGGGGAATGTCTAAAGGAGATTTGTGAAGCAAGTATTTTCACACACACTGTCATAGGCGCCTGGAACTCACTGCCAGGGGAAGTGGTGGAAACCAATACAACAGCAACGTCTAAGAGGTGTTTGCACAGACATTAGAACAGGCAGGGGACAGAGGGATAAAAGCCATGTTAAGCAGGTGGGAATAGTCTAAATTGGCCATTGTCGTTAGCACAGACATTGTGGGCTGAAGGCTTGTTCCTGTACTGTATTGTTATAATATTCCAGATGCAGCCTTGCAATTATTAATAGACAATAGAGAACAGGTGCAGGAGTAGGCCATTCAGCCCTTCGAGTCAGCACCACCATTCACTGTGATCATGGCTGATCATCCACAATCAGTACCCTGTTCCTTCTTTCTCCCCATATCCCTTCACGCTGCTATCTTTAAGAGCTCTATCTAACTCTTTCTTGAAAGAATCCAGAGAATTGGCCTCCACTGTAGAAAGTAAAAAGAGTTTTTCGAGCATTTTTTGAGAATGTAAATTAAAATTTAAAATTAGGTAGAAAGCTGGTGTTTTAAATTAAAATGAAATTCATTTAAATTATAATTAGTAGCATTTGATTAAATGCATTGATAACTGCCATATATAGATCAGGATTTTTCAACATAATTCCTTTCACAATTTCAACATTGTGAACATTGGAATTGAATTGAAAATACACATGGATTAAGATGTTAACTGTCCTGTGCTATCACCAGTGGGATCATCAGTTGATCTGCCACCTGTCTTCAGGAGTTTCGGCCCGCTTATGATCAAGACTCCCTCGAGGTGGTGGGCCAGCAGTGCTAAAGCACCACCTCCCACTGGTGAGCTTAAAAACTTGGCATCTGCCTCTATCAGAGTTGTTGGTCACTTCCATCCAACAGATAGTCTGCTCTTCAGGTGTCTATGCAACTACTGAAGGGTTTGCAAGATATGTATACACTGTCGGACTATCTTCCCCTCTGGACATACTTGGTCCACACCCATGCTGATCCTTTCTCTGCTGCCTCAGCTACAGCCCTGATGGTTGACTTGATCTCCCTTCTAGTGAAGCCAAGGTCACGCAGCCACTTCTGGAAAGTGAACGCAATAAACCCACAGCAGTCTACTTCGAATGGATAGCATGAGACCTTCCACCCTCTGTCTCTGCAGTCTGAACTTAATTCTGCATACTTGGTTAACTTGCGCTCATGGGATTCATCGATGTTGTCTTCCCAGGGGACTGTGAGTTCACCAATAGCCACTTCTCTACTGGTGTCAGACCATACGATTATGTCGGGACGCAATGTGGTGAAAGCTATTTGCTCCGGGCAACTGCCTTTCCCGTCCAGGTCGGCCTTGACACACCAATCATTGGCTGAGGAAAGTATGCTTGATTGTGAGCCTGTGCTGTACACCCTTGACTTGAAGGCTTCTTTCACAAATGATACGCGATGTTCTGTGCAGCATGGGGCATGAGATAAGTTGTGCTGCAGTACTCTCTGCTCAACCGCTTCTGTTACAACTTTGAGAACGTTGTTATGTCTCCAAGTGTACTTGCCGCTGGAAAGATTGACTCTGCATGCACTCAAAATATGTTGAAGTGTTCCCTTCTCGCCACAAGCAGCACACCTGTCTGTCTTATCTTCATACCAGGTGTTGAGGTTGGCAGGTGTTGGGAGCAGATTGTACACTGCTCTGCATAGAAAAGAAATGTGGAGCGGTTCCATCTACTACAGAACATTCCAAGATAGATGTCGTTGTTCAACACTTTCCCACCAGGTCCAAGCCCCTTGTTTGGCCAGGCCAGCTGTTTTAGCTAACCTCTTCTCCTCTTCTACTTCTCGTATTTCTTATGTTACAAGCTCATGGCGCTCCTTACCTGTAGAACTTACCACTTGTGGGTTGCCCATCCAAGTCCCTGGTGGCCTAGCTGGATAGCCCCAACCATCTCCTTGTGCTTCAATCTAGACTCTGCCTCGTCAACTGCTACATGGGCTAACCACTTCCTGCCTGATCTCACATCCGGCTAGGTGTTCTTGATGACAGGGTCTTTCGAATCTCGAAGCACCAAGAATGATCTTACCTTGGCTACCTTGACCTCTTCAACAAGGGATTGCACTGGGATGGTAAACTTTGTCTGGCTACTGTGGATTGCAACATTGGTGAGGCTGCTCAGTACTCCAAGCCACTTCTTCACATACTTGTTGATCTTCCATTCCATTGTCTCAACATGGGACATTGCCACTTCATAGACAGTTAGTGGCCACAATATCCGTGGCATCAGTCCGTACTGCAAGCACGGGTTAACAATGCAACTTGCCAGGCAAGCCACACTTGTCACAGACATCAGACCTCTGCTGATCTGTTCTCCTTGCAATTATTAAATAGAAAGCTGCTGTTTTAAATTAAAATGAAATTCATTTGAATTATAATTAGTAGCATTTGATTAAATGCATTGATAACTGCCATATATAGATCAGGATTTTTCAACATAAATCCTTTCACAATTTCAATATTGTGAACATTGAAACAAACAATATTAACAATTGATTACACATATTAAATGAATGTCCAAACAAGTGTCTAATAAGGGAAAGGTTCAGCTCATGGACAAATGATTGAAAGCTCTGGGTCATCCAATGATGCTTACTGCACACCCTGTTCACTATTTTCAAGTCAGAACAATGGCCCTGCTACTCCAACCTTGTGTGTCCAGTTCAAAAAGCTTCAGTACTGATAAGCAAAGGCTCCACTCATCAGTTCTGTCAGTGGGACCACAGAAATTTTGTAGCTTGTCTCCTACATTACTTTGTGTCTAGCTGTTGCATTGCTACTTTCATTCTAGCCACCTCAAGCATGCATGATTGCTATTTTGTGAAATTTGACTCCAGTATTGTTTTTAATGCTCATGAACAGTTGCAAGAACTACTGCTACATCGACTCAGGCCTGGAGGCCGGCGTCGGGCACGATGACTGACTCTCCATTTCTCCCTCTCCCTCATCAATGTATTCAGTTCATCTACATTAGCCGTGCCACTGTCTTCTAGGAGTGTGTTGACCATAGTCTTGGGAGGGCGCCCAGGTTTCATCCTCCCGTGCTTGGGCTCCCATATGATGACTAGGCTGGCAGGTAGCTCGGGGTGGCGTAGTCAGTGCCCCGCTAGTTGCAGTATTCTCGCCTCGATTTTAGTGGAGAGCATCGGTAGGTTGTTGTAGAGCTCAATGTTCATCATGTGCTGTTGCCAACTCACATCACGAGCCATCCGGAGCATTCGTGTATAGCAACCATCTAGAGACTTCCATATTGTCTTGGTGAATGTCCACGTCTCGCAAGAAACTTAATGAAAATTTTGATAAGCAAATGGTAATGAATTAGAATGAATATAATTGCAAGTGAAAAATGGCAGGTATAAAGAATTTATTTGAATTTGGGACTATCTAACTTTATTCCTAGTAACATTAAAATCTTCACAAAATTTTCTCGCAGTATCTTACAGTACCCTTGTTATCAGTAAGGCCTTGCTAGTGAAAAATAAAATATTCCAGTTATTCATGATGTTGAACTGAAAATTGTAGACAAAGCATTTTCAATCTGTTCATAAACCATATAACTGTTTTTCTCAAGAGAATCTCAGTGGGCAAGTCTGAAACTGTCTTCGAAGAAAGATTATTTCTCTAAAGTCGGGTTAACAATGCTTAAAATGAGGACTGTGGTGTATTTTCTCTGTAACTGTAACACTATATTCTGCATTGTGTTATTATTTTACACTCTATACTCTTGCAATGTACATATATTTGGTATGGTCTATCTGGTATACAAGCAGTGCTTCACTGCATCCTAGCATATACAAAAATAATAAATAATCCCCACATGGTGAATTTTAGAACAGTATTGTTACTAGGTGTAAAAGGTAAAGAACTGGTGAAAATGCTTGTGAACTGAGTTAGGACTATATTCCTTAGAGCATAGAAGAATGAGGGGATATCTGACAGAGGTATAAACAATTATGAGGGATGAAGATAGGGTGGAGAGGGTAGCAACTTTAAATTCCTTGGTGTTATTATTTCGAAGGACTTGACATGGGCCCAGCAGGTAAGTTCAATTATGAAGAAAGCACGCCAGCGCCTCTACTTCCTCAGGAGTTTGCAGAGATTTGGCATGTCATCTAAATTCTTGTCAAACTTCTATAGACATGTAGTGAAGAGAATATTGACTGGCTGCTTCACAGCCTGGTTTGGAAGCACCACTGCTCATGGAACGGAAAATCCTACAAAAGGTAGTGGATACGGCCCAGTCCATCACAGGAAAGGCACTCCCAACCATTGACCACAGCTATATGAAAATGCTGTTGCAGGAAAGCAGCATCCATCATCAGTGACCCCCACCACCCAGGATATGCTCATGTTGCTGCCATCAGAAAGAAGGTACAATAACCCCAGGACTCACACAGCCAGGTTCAGGAACAGTTACCCCTCAGACATAAGGCTCTAGAACCAAAGCGGATAACTTCACTCAACTTCACTTGACCCATCATTGAAATGTTCCCGCAACCAACGGACTCACTTTCAAAGACACTTCATCTCATGTTCTCGATATTTATTACTTATTTATTTATGATTATTAGATTATGAGAACACTCAGTCCTCTTTTATTGTCATTTAGAAATGCATACATGCATTAAGAAATTATACAATGTTTCTCCGGAGTGATATCACAGAAAACAGGACAGACCAAAGACTAACACTGACAAAACCACATAATTATAACATATAGTTACAGCAGTACAAAGCAATACCATAGTTTGATAAAGAACAGACCATAGGCACGGTAAAAAAAAAAGTTCTCAAAGTCCCGAGTCGATAGACTCCTGAGTCCCCGATAGCAGGCGGCAAAAGGGAGAAACTCCCTGCCATAAACCTCCAGGCACCGTCAACTTGCCGATACCTTGGAAGCAGCCGACCCTGAGTCCATCCGTCCGAAAACTCCGAGCTTCCGAGCAGCCTGTCTGATACAGCCTCCCGAGCGCCATCCTCTGCCGAGTGCCTTTGACCTCTCCCCCGCCGCTGAAACACGCAAAGCCGAGGATTTCGGGGCCTTCAGCTCCGGAGATTCCAGTTACCAAACAGTAGCAGCGGCAGCAAAGTGGTCATTTCAGAAGTTTTCCAGATGTTCCGCTGTGCTCTCACGTCTGTCTCCATCAAATCATGATTATTTCTCCTTTCAGTATTTGCAGAGTTTGTTGTCTTATGCACTCTGGTTGAACACACTAGTTGGGCGGTCTTACATTGATTCTATCATAGTTAGTATTTCATAGGTTTGTTGAATATGCCCATAAGAAAAATTAATCTCAGGTTTGTATATGGTGACATATATGCACTTTGATAATAAATTTACTTTGAACTTTGAAATGCAAGCAGGCTTTTTCCACTGAGTTTGGGTGAGACTAGAACTAGAAATTATAGGTTAAAGGTGAAAGGTGAAATGTTTAAGGGGAGCATGAGTAGGAACCTCTTCACTCAGAGGGTGGTAAAAGTGAGGATCGAGCTGCCAGTGGAAGTGGTGGAAGTGAGTTTGATTTCTACATTTAAGAGAAATTTCAATAGGTATAGGAATAGGATGGGTACGGAAGGTTTTGGTCCTGATGCAGGTCAATAGGACTAGGAAAATTATTGGTTTGGCATGGATTAGATGATCCAAAGGGTCTGTTTCTTTGCTGTAGTGTTCTATGACTCTATGTCTTAACTTTCACCATCATCATCATCATCATGTGCCATGCCCATTTTGAGTTTTGATTGCCATGGCCCATACACTCCTGTTTCGGGTCAAGTGGATCAATTCATTGGTATTCATTTCCAGTTCTCTGGCTGCTGTCTCCATCATCATTTGTCTTTGCCTTCCTCTTGCTTTCTTCCCTTCAATCTTTCCCATAATTTCCGTGCACTCTAACTCCTCTTTCCTAATCACATGTCCAATGAAGTCACGTTGCCTTTTCATGATCTCATACCTTATTTCTCTTTTTGTGCTTGCTCTGTTCATGACATCCTCGTTAGGTATTTGTTTCGTCCATGATATTCTTTGCATCCTCCTCAAAAACCACGTCTCTGCTGCTTCAATTCATTTCCTCATGTTAGATTATGAGGACACTCAGTCCTTGTTTATTGTCATTTAGAAATACATGCGTTAAAAAATGATACAATGGTCCTCCAGAATGATATCACAAGAAACACAGGACAAACCAAGACTAAAACTGACAAAACCACATAATTATAACATACAACAGTGCAAAGCAATACCATAATTTGATAAGAGCAGACCATGAGCACGGTAAAAAAAAAAGTCTCAAAGTCCCAATAGCCCCAACATCTCACGCAGACGGTAGAAGGGAGAAACTCTCCCTGCCATGAGCTTCCAGCGCCACAAACTTGCCGATGCAGCATCCTGGAAGCACCTGACCACAGTCCGACTCTGAGTCTGTCCGAAAACTTCGAGCCTCCGACCTGCCCTCCAACACTGAGCACCGAGCACCATCTCTGCGGAGCGCTTTGACCCCAATCCCAGCCCCGGCCGCTAAGCAACAGGCAAAGCTGAGTATTCGGGGCCTTCCCCTCCGGAGATTTCAGATCACACAGTAGCGGCAGCAGCGAAACAGGCATTTCAGAAATTTTCACCAGATGTTCCTCCGTGCTCTTGAGTCTGCCTCCATCAAATCAGGATTGTGCATGGCATCCTACTTGACAGATTACAGATATTCATCACCGGAGAGGGCACGCGCTTACTAGATATTGTCCAACATTGTGATCCATATCACTTCGGCAGGAATCCATGTAAAGACCAGAAGGAAGTGGCAGGCACAGGAAGCTGTCAACAGAGCGGAGGCACGGCTGAAGCACAACATTTGGTGGGCACTGTGGTAGTGGGGCAGGCAGGACTGGGCTGTTTTCCAAACCACGCTATGACCAAATCAGTGGAAAAGAGAAGCGTCAACTGGTTCGGAACGAGATACAAGCCGGTGGAGGAAGAACGATACAGCAGGATGGTGGGCATGTACAGACAAGGCGCCTGGACTAGATGGGAGCATGCGGAACCTCGGAAGTTCACCTGGACAGAGCTCTGGAGAGCCGAACCACTGCGCATCAAGTTTCTCATCCAATCAGTCTATGACGTACTCCCAAGCCCGGCCAACCTGCACAGGTGGGGCATGGCAAACACTCCAGCATGCCAACTGTGCCAGAAGAGGGGCACCTTGGAGCATATCCTAAGTTGCTGCCCGAAGGCGTTGGTGGAAGTGCGATACCGCTGGCGCCATGACCAAGTCCTAAGGACTATGGCGGATGTAATCAGCACAGCGATTTAAGACAGTAAAAATCAGCACGCTCCCAAACAGTCCATCACTTTTATTAGACGGGGGAGAAAGCTCAACAGCGGCCTAGCTCCTCGGGAGGGCTTCTTGCCACTGCACGAGACTAGCAGCTCCAAGTTGACCTAGGGAGGCAGCTCAAGTTCCTAGAGAACATCGCAGCCACTCCACTCTGCCCGGACATGGTGTTAATATCGGAGTTTACAAAGTAAGTGGTCCTGCTGGAACTTACTGTCCCCTGGGAAGACCGGATTGAAGACGCCAATGAGCGCAAGAGGGCTAAATACACAGATCTCATTGCAGAATGCTGGAGCAATGGCTGGAGTGCTCACTGTGAGCCAGTCGAAGTTGGGTGCTGGGGCTTTGCTGGCCATTTATTACAGCAGACTCTAAAACTCCTTGGAGTTAAAGGACTGCAGTGCAGAAGAATCACCAAGAATGTTCCGGAGGCTGCTGAAAAGGCCTCACAGTGGCTGTGGATCCAGAGGGGAGATTGTTACTTCCCTCTTCCCAAGACCTCCTGTCAACTATCTCTTCTAATGGTAATTTTTCTCCTTCATTCTTTCCAAGCTCATTTCATTCACCGGGCCAACCGTATGATCTCTTCCTATTTAATTTTTAATCTACGTATCCCTTCATGTGTTTGGCACTTTAAAGTTCATTCACACCTGTAGTATTTATTGGTCTCCTATTTTCCTCCCTCCATAATCTCCAAGCAGACTTCCCTGCTGATTGCATGCTGTTTCACACTAATTTTCAGTTGTCCATCACCGCCATTTATTCATTGGACCCTCACTTCAATAAATTAAACTTAAAACTTTCAGCTTAAAGTTCCTCCACACACACATGCACTTCCAAGACTTTGCAAGCTCTACCCTGGTCCTGTAGACCTGGAAAAGAGAATTTAAAAAATATACATATCTTATTAGTTTAGTGCTCCAAATTAGTTGTGTGATTTCTGAGTTTTCAATTTTTTAAGGATGTTTTAAATCGCTCACTTAAACATAAATAGGATTTAAATGGCTCTGATAATCACATACACGTAAAAACCATTGAAATCTGCAACAGTTTTGAGGCTCAATTCTAGCTTTACCTTCTTTCATAGCCCACCAGGAATAGGACCAGTGAAGCATAAAGCCAAATCACAGATGAGACCTCACCATCTGAATCTTGTCTACATCCTCATCCAACTGGAGCCACTCCTTCTTGTTAGCGGCAGGCCACTTCACCTGACGCTGTTCCGACTTTCTGCTTATTGGGGGGAGTTGTGTTGCTTCGAGGTTCCGGGCACTGTGGGGTGACTCCGGGCCGGGCTCCTCCTCCGTCTGACCAGGCTTGTTGACAATGTAATTGAATGAATGCTTAATTTTTAGCATGGACTTCTTCTCTTCCTTCTTTTAGATAAATCTTGTTTACTCATTTATAAAATGTTAAACAATTGCACACAGTGTTGATTCACTGTTTTACTTAAGCAATTATCATTATGAATTTCACATTGACAATTGTTAGAAAATTTTAATCTATTTTACAGGGTGGGTCTTGAACTATAGTTATTTTACATTTCACTGGATCTTATTTTCTGTTAACTTGTTTCTATAACATCTTTCCAAGCTTTTTCATCAAGCAACAAATGACAATCTCATCACTCGCTAGTTTAGCAGCCTGCAGTGTATTATTTGAATTTTTATCTTAAATTTTTATATCTAAGAATCTTATCACCTCACTCAAAGTTCAAAGTACATTTATTATCAAAGTATGTAGACATTATACAACATTGAGATTTGTCTCTTAACAAGCAGCCACAAAACAAAGAAACCCAAAAAAAACCATCAAAAAAAGACTGTCAAACATCCAATGTGCAGAGAGAGAGAAAAAAATCAGACGAACAATAAGCACAAGCAAATAGCTTCACTCATTGAAAATATTATTGAAACACCAAGGTTTAATAAAAAGAAAATTTGAATAATAAGGCCATCACTTTCATAGTCCTGTCAAGACTGATATGTCCTGTTGTCTTGCATCACCAAAGCTATACTTAGCTGTTTGTACTTGTGTTAAATAACAATGTTATCAGTACTTTTAAAAATAAATTTCAATGGAAGTTTGGTTCACTCTTCTGAAAATTTGTACAACCATGTCTTGGTACGCCCTGTGTTCTACCAGGATTCGTGATCCTGGAAAATTCAAGGATGAGATGACCAGCTGAGATGACAGGCCAATGGCCAATAACCTAACTTCTTCTGTTCTGCATCTTTGTAGTTCCAGTTTGAGAAGTGAGACATTTTATTCATAATCTTTTACAGTTAACTATTCATTGGGACAGGATTTTTTAAAAGAGAGTTTTGATCAAGTGCAGAGAGTAAGGAAGTAAAACTTGAGGAAGGATCTGTAATAGGATAGACTCAGTAGCAAAGGGGATAGTGGTACAGTAAAAGCAATATACTCAGAGCTCATGTGGTGACAGGGTGGCAGACAATCCAGACTGTTGGGTCTTATTTAGATGTTACACAATGGTATCATTTTCCAGTGCGCCTGTTATGTTTCAGTGGTAATTATAACCTGAATTTGTTGAACTCCTGTTTTAAATCTAGAAGGCTATCTAAAATGCCCTCTGATACTTTGAACTTTACAGAATACTTATACTGAGTTGTTGTAGAAAGCATTCTTCTAGGTTGCATCACAACCTGGTATGGAAGTTGTCCTGTCCAAGACCGGAAGAAGCTGCAGAAGATCGTGAACACAGCCCAGCATATCACACAAACCAATCTTCCGTCCTTGGACTCACTTTACACCGCACGCTGTCAGAGCAGTGCTGCCAGGATAATCAAGGACATGACCCACCCAGCCAACACACTTTTCGTCCCTCTTCCCTCAGGGAGAAGGCTCAGGAGTTTGAAGACTTGTATGGCCAGATTTGGGAACAGCTTCTTTCCAGCTGTGATAAGACTGCTGAACGGATCCTGACCCGGATCTGGGCCGTACCCTCCAAATATCCGGACCTGCCTCACGGTTTTTTTTTTGCACTACCTTACTTTCCCTTTTCTATTTTCTATTTATGATTTATCATCTGAATTTTTAATATTTACTATCGATTTATAATCCAGGGAGTGCGAAGCGCAGAATCAAATATCGCTGTGATGATTGTACGTTCTAGTATCAATTGTTTGGCGACAATAAAGTAAAGTAAAGTTCATTGTTGACTGGAATATGTACCAATCATAACCAAACAATATCTGCAAGAAATCTTTTTTGGAAAACATGACAAGTTTATATCTTGAGACTAACTTTTGAGGAAATACGTGGAACTAAGTTTAGTTTAAGTGACTGTATGAATGTTGAGGAAGTATTAAGAATGAGCTGTTGATCAGGGTAAATGTTCAACTGTGGATTCAGTTAAAGCCTCTGTTCTAGGGTTAAAATAGAAAATTTTAATTTTGTTATCACAAATAATACCTGGAAGTTCAAGATCTACATATACTGTAACTCTTATTATATGTGGTTCTGGTGTAATTGATATAATTCTATAGAAAGTAGTTCCTTAAGGTTGTCATAGCCGGGGTGGGTGGGGGTCTAGTGGAGATAGAGTAAGCTTCCGATAGCCTGTGACAGCCAAGTCCAGCTCCTAGCCTTCACATGTGGCTTAGCTGCTAAACCTGGCAGAACCAACTCTACTGACAGGACAAGGGGCTAAGGTGCGTTACTGGCACCTTAAAACCAGTCGCTTTGGGTAGATGGGTCTCGTTTAGCTGTGGTTGGCAGCTCATCTAGGAGAAGAAAAACTCTGATTTCAAACCTCCGCTGCCTTGTACTCTTCCCACTCAAGAGGAAGATTTCGGGAGTAAAACCCGAGGAAAAATCCGGAGCTGGAGTCCCTAAGGTAGTCATACATTGAGTTCAATGCTGATTGGCAATTCCTGCGACGCCTCTGGTGCCAAACTATATCAGTCCCTGTCGTTCCTTTCGATTCAAAGATTAAATGTTCATTTATAATTGAAGTATACAACTCTGAAATTCTTCAGTTCTCTGGATAGCCATGAAACCAAGAATGAAAAGAAAGGCAGCACGATCAACAACCCTCAAATCCCGCCTTCCCACAAAAAAAAAGACCAAAAGTGGAATAGGCACGTTGACCCCCCAAATCCCTCCTCCCACACAAAAACCAAACAACAGATCAGGCATATCAACCACCCAAATCCCTCCTCCCACGCAAAAACCAAACAACAGATCAGGCATATCAACCACCCAAATCCCTCCTCCCACACAAAAACCAAACAATGGATCAGGCACATTGACCCCCAGATCCCTCCTCCCACACAAAAACCAAACAATGGATCAGGCACATCGACCCCCAAATCCCTCCTCCCACACAAAAACCAAACAATGGATCAGGCACATCAACCACACAAATCCCTCCTTCCACACAAAAAAACAAACAAAATGGATCAGACACATCGACCCCCAAATCCCTCCTCCCACACAAAAACCAAACAATGGATCAGGCACATCAACCACACAAATCCCTCCTCCCACACAAAAAAATGTACAAAACAGATCAGGCACATCAATCCGCAAATCTCTCCTCCCACACAAAAAAAGACTAAATGGATCGGGTACATTGACCCCATAGTTGCATCAGCTGCATGGAGAAGGGGAGCCTGCTACATGGCCAACAGCTGGCTCTCCATATAGTACTGCCCTGGCTTGCATATCACGCAAATAGCTGGAGCAACATCCATAGCTGACCCTGACCAAAGGAGGGCCTCATCTCATCTGTTGAAAGTTCATTGGGCTGAAATTAGCTTGGACTAGGATTGCTGCTCAAATGGGTTTAATGTGGGATTAGTGTAAATCAGACATAGAGTTAAGGAGTGTACAGCACAGAGACAGGCTCTTTGGCCCTACTTATTCATGCCAAGAAATGGTGGTTAATCTAGACACAGTTGACTAAATGCTGTATCTCTCAATAACTCTATGACTTTACTGTCCTGGACCAGTTGCAGAAAGCCAATTTTACCAGTATTCTGTAATCACTAGTCAGATGGTGAGGTCTCATCTGTGATTTGGCTTTATGCTTCAGGTGGTGTCGACCACTAGTCCTATTCCTGGTGGGCTTTGAAAGAAGGTAAAGCTAGAACTGAGCGTCAAAACTGTTGCAGATCTCAATGGTTTTTACGTGTATGTGATTATCAGAGCCACTTAAATCCTATTTACGTTTAAGTAAGCGATTTAAAACATTCTTAAAAAATTGAAAACTCAGAAATCACACAACTAATTTGGAGCACTAAACTAAATAAGATATGTATATTTTTAAAATTCTCTGTCTACAGGACAAGGGTAGAGCTTGCAAAGTCTTGGAAGTGCATGTGTGTGTGTGGAGGAACTTTAAGCTGAAAGTTTTAAGTTTAATTTATTGGAGTGAGGGTCCAATGAATAAATGGTGGTGATGGACAACTGAAAATTAGTGTGAAACAGCATGCAATCAGCAGGGAAGTCTGCTTGGAGATTATGGAGGGAGGAAAATAGGAGACCAATAAGTACTACAGGTGTGAATGAACTTTAAAGTGCCAAAACACGAGGGGAAATGTAGATTAAAAATTAAATAGGAAGAGATCATACGGTTGGCCCGGTGAATGAAGTGAGCTTGGAAAGAATGAAGGAGAAAAATTACCATTAGAAGAGATAGTTGACAGGAGGTCTTGGGAAGAGGGAAGTAACAATTTACCTCAATATCAGTTATACAGTACACCAAAAACAGTGGGATAGGGAAGACAAAGAGATGGATAATCATGGAATAAATGAGAGATATTTGAAAAAGCTATTCTATGTAGAATATGTTGGCTGTTTCCTGTAAAGCATTGCCTAATCCCTTTGAAGTGAGTATTGTCAATCATTCATGATCAGAGGTAGAATGCTGTGAGCAAAAGTAAATGGAATGCTGATTAAGAAGGAAAACACACACTGTGCTTGTTTCAAACATATGCTTACAGCCCTATTGGATTGACGATTCAGATTATATTTACATTACTTGGCTGGATTTGAAGCGGCAGTACTTCCCACTAACTTCAAATAAAACTGCTTACAAAGGTAAAGTGATTTCCCCCTTTTCAGTGATGGATCCTGTCAGGCATCAGTTCAAGGTTCCTGAGAATCCATCATCAAGTTGAATGACCTTTTACTTAAAAAAACAGTCTGCAAACAGGGAAGAACAAAGCACAATTCTCAACTCATATGTTATGCCTTTACTCTAGCACAAAATAATATTAGTGACAGGTATGTAAGATTAAGGTGGAAGGTAAACTCAATTGTATTTGGAAATACATATTTATTTATTTATTCATCTTTTGGTGTATCAAACATAGAACATCACAGTACTTTGGCCCACATTTAACCTATTCTGAGATCAACCTAGCCCTTCTCTCATACATAGCCCTCCGTTCTCCTTCAGCTCCTGCACTTCCTTCAAACCCAAGTTGTAGTCCTGGGCAGTTGCAATGGTCTCAGCTATGTCACCCTTTTCGTTGGTTACATGGAACAGTCCATGTTCCAAGCCTACACTGGCATTGCTCCCCGACTCTTCCTATGCTAAATTGATGACTGTAGTAGTGCTGCTTCCTGCATCCACACTGAGCTTGTAAATTTCATCAACTTTGCCTCCAACATACACCCTGTCCTCAAATTTACTTGGTCCATTTCTGACAACCTCTCTCCCCTTTCTTGACCTCTCTGGTGATAGGCTATCTACTGATATCTTTTACAAACCTACTGACTCTCATATCTATCTTGACTATACCACTTACCACCATGTCACTTGTAAAAATGCTGTTCCCTTTTCTTAGTTCCTCCATCTCCACCAAATCTGTTCTCTGCTTAGGGTTTTTCATTCCAGAACAACTGAGATGTCCTCCTCCTTCAAAGAAAGGAGCTTCCCTTCTTCCATCATCAACATTGCTCTCACCTACATCTCTTCCATTTCACACACCTTATCCCATCCTTCTGCCGCCACACCAGGGATAGGGTTTCTGTTGTCCTCACCTACCACCCCACAAGCCTCCGCATCCAGCACATAATTCTCTGTAACCTCAGCCATCTCCAGCAGGATCGCATCACCAAGCACATCTACCCGCCCCCCTCCACTTTCTGCAGGGATCGTTCCCTGCGCAACACTCTTGTCCACTCATCCCTCCCCACTGATCTCCCTCCCAGCACTTATCCATGCAAGTGAAACAGGTACCACACCTGCCTCACTACAGGGCGCCAAACAGTCCTTCCAGGTGAGGCGACACTTTACCTGTGAGTCTGTAGGGTCATCTACTGTATCCGGTGCTCCCAGTGTGGCCTGCTGTATATTGGTGAGACCCAACGTAGTTTGGGAGACTGCTTTGTGAAGCATTTTCACTGTCTGCCTCAAAAAACAGGATTTCCTGGTGGCCACCCATTTCAATTTGACTTCTCATTCCCATTCCAACATGTCAGTACATGACCTCCTCTACTAACACGATGAAGTCATACTCAGGCTGAAGTACCAACACCTTATATTCCACCTGGGTAGCTGCTAACCTGATGGCATGAACATCGATTTCTCAAACTTACAGTAATTGTCCTCCCTCCTCTCCTTCACCATTCCCCATTCCTGTTTCCCTCTCACACTTTCTCTTCTTACCTGCCCATCACCTCCCACTGATGCTCCTCCCCCTTCCCTTTCTTCCATGGTCTTCTGTCTTCTCCTATCAGAATTCCCCTTCTCCATCCCTTTTACCTCTTTCACCAATGAACTTACCACCTCTTTACTTCACCCCTCCCCCTTTCCGGTTTCACCTATCACCTACCACCTTGTACTTCTTCCCCCTTCCTTTCCGGTCCTGATGAAAGGTCTAGGCCCAAAACGTCAACTGTTTATTCCCAACCATAGAAGCTGCCTGGCCTGTTGAGCTCCTCCAACACATTGTGTGTATTGCTGAAGATTTCCAGCATCTGTGCTACCTCTTGTGTCCTCCACTTTTCTATTCATCTAAGTGCCTATCTAAGAGTTTCTTAAATTTTCCTAATGTACCTGCCTCTACCACCGTTCACTGAGTAAAATGCATACCTCTGTCATTCCCCCCCCCATACTTTCCTTCACAATCACCTTAAAATGATGCCCCCTCATATTAGTATCTCACTGTCAACTAGATCTATGCTTCTTATGTATGTTGTTGGTAAACATTTATTGTATGTCCCTAATTAAACTTGAGAAGTAATGGTGGACCACTGCCTTGAATCATTGAAGCCCTTTTTACAAAGGAACTCCAGAATGTTTGTGGTTCGATGTCCAGGATTGATGAAGATTTTTGGTTTATTTCTAAGTTGGGATGGTGTTACTTGAAGGGGAAAATACAGGTGATGCTGATCTCTTTGATGGTGGGGATTGAAGGTTTAGGAGGTACTGTTGGAGTAACCAAGGTTGGTACCTGCAGTTTATTTCATAGATTAGTTGTTCTCAACCAAACACTTCGCTGAGTAGTAAATATAACTTCGTAATAAAACTCATTAAGATCTAATGCAAAATTTTTACCATATTCAGGATATTTTTGTGTTTTGTCAATGTAACTACATTCCTTTATAGTGGAAAAGGCTGCAAAACCTCACAGCCTCTACAAGAATGTTAAATCATTAACAGTGAGTTTGGGATTTCTATGTTAAAAGTGCGTGTCTGCAGAAATTTTAAATATTTTTGAAGTGTTCCTTTTTCCATTTGCAAGCTTTTCCTGTGACTGAGCTTTGGAACAGAGAATATCAGATGTCAAGCGTGTAATTTGTGCTTCACTGTGAGGAATGTTGGTCTGCGAGAGGACTCTGTTGGTTCACTTATCCTGTCAGTGGATTTGGAAGATTCTGTGGAGGCAGTGCTTGTGAATCTCTCATAGTTTCAAATGGCAGCTGTAGGTAGTTCATGACTCAGAGCTGTACATGAAGACAGGGATCATTGCTGTTCTGTAAATCATGAGCTTTGTGCCTGTTTTGATCATCAACCAGTCTTTTCCTTTGGCTAAAGATGTGCAGTGCATTGAACATTATGTTCAGTTTAATCATTGATATCGGCCTTCATTGTGACGTGACTCCTGAGGCAGCTACAATGGGCTGTGCCTGCTGTCTTCAATAGGAATGACTTTCCCTTTAAACCAAACAGAATCCCAGGATAGAATCTTTTGAAATTGTAATAAACAATCTCTGAAATTCTGTAAAGCACTATCATTTACATTTATGTGATTTTAAATTATTCCCTTCTCTATCTATCAGCGCTGCATCAAGAAAGAGGAAATGCAAGATTCCTGACTTGGCTGACTGTTAAACTGCCTGGGGAAGAAAGGTTTAGTGACAATATAGGGATGACAGGTTCAGGAAAACTCTGTGCTTTTCCTTTATCAGCACTTATTCTTTGCCTGACTGACACATCTCAATTTCAGGTGATTGCACCTGACATAGACGGTGCCTGACTGCTAATGAGTATAAAGATGAATGCAAATGGAGTTGTTGTGCTTATACCGTATGCACTTCAGGAATATTATACTTACCAAAAAAAATTGTCGACTATGACTCCAAAGCTATTATTTAGGTGGCAGGTCTCTTAGGAAAATAAGATGAGACATTTGTGACTGTTGACTTAAAGCAGTTTTTTGAAAAACTTTCTTCGAGACCCAGAAATTCTGCAAATGCCTGGAATCTTGAGCACTCAGCAGGTCAGGCAGCATCTATGGAGGGAAATGACCAGTCAGTGTTTCAGGCTGAGACCCTTTATTAGGATTTTTTTTTCGTTGTTTAACTCACCTATCGGTAGTGTGTTTCAAAGAAATGTCCTCTTCTGGGGAGACTTAGTCCAAAGTCTTAAAGGCTCAACAGCCAAGTAGTTGTTTTAATAGTTGGCAATGGTATTTGGTTAGGCTTCTGTAAAAAAAAAAGTCAACTGTTTCACCAGCAGAAACCAGGAATCTTTTTTTCCCCTCAGAGAATTAACTCCTTTCCATAATTCCATTCATCAGGATGTGTGTTGTATCCACAAGTTCTCCCTTATCTATTCTACCTGTCATATCCTCAGAAAATATATTTAAGTTTGAAATTTATATTACCCACTACTAAGATCATGCTAACTGATTAAAGATAATGATTTTCTCAGTGTCCTGTTATCACTGTCTCATTAATGGATTGTACCATCTTCCCAACATCTTGTATCAGATGATTAATTTGTTACTCAACATTTTATTATTCGCTCCATTCTTGAACATTTCTGATCTTCTAGTCAGCTGGGGCTGTTGCAAGATTTTTAAAAATCATACACATTTTTCAAAGTAATGACCGTAATCATAATTAAGAATGAGTTGTAATGAAATAGCCCTTTATGTTCTGGGTACAGCTCCTATCTTAGAGTAAATTGTCAGATAATATGTTTGACTGAGAAATACATTAGTCCAGTGGCGTGTAACAATCACCCATCCTAAATGCGTTTTCAATGTACATGGAGCACTGATTGCTGTTGTAAGAGAGATCATTGCTATTAAGTTTAGTGGGAGTGGATGAGGAAGTTCCATTAATAATTTTATTGTAACCTGCCATTAGATCATGAATTTATTATAGAGTTACTCCTAAAGCATACTCAGTGTATAACACCAGGCTTGTAGTTTTGTTGCTGAAATTATTTATTTTAATTCTGCACATTATAGTTTATACTTTTGAAAAGGTATTTGAGATGATATTGTGTTTTAGAGCCTGGTAAGTAGTAAAGTTTTACTAGATTTAGTTTGAGATGGAGAAGGGAGAATGATAATCAGTATTTATGATTTAGCCAGAGGGTGGTGAATCTGTGGAATTCATTACCATAGACGGCTGTGCAGGCCAAGTCATTAGGTATGTTTAAAGCGGAGATTGATAGGCTCTTGATTAGTGAGAGCATCAGAGGTTACAAGGAGAGGGCAGCAAAGGGGTTGAAAGGGAAAATAAATCAAAAACTCCATGATGGAATGGTAGAGCCGACTCGATGGTTCAAATGGTCTAATTCTGCTCCTCTTTCTTATAGTCGTATTTAAGGTCCAGTAAAGCAAAAATGAAATGGAAAGGAAATAACCACAATAAATTGTTAGAAGTGGTAAGTTTTAAAACAAGTTCCAACAACAGTACAAAACCAGGACATATCCTTCATTGGGTTATCTATGCATTTGTCTCTGTTTGTGCAGGTTTAACCCAAAATAAATGATAAACCAAAAAATAAAAGAAATCCTGAACATTCGAAGAGCTTTAAATATATATAGTCACTGAATATATTTAAAAAAGAGATGGGTGGGCTTCTAGGCAATTGAGCCATCAGAGAGGATCAACGGACAGGGATGAATATGGCATCAAGACAGAGGATCAGCCATGATCGTATTAAATGTAGGGGCAAAATAAAAGGGTTGAATGGCTTAATCTTTCACAATTTTTTTGGTTCCATCTGCCTTTTGTCTCTCCCTTTATGGTTCCCATTATCCCCTTCCTTACTTATTCCAGTACTTGTAGCCTTTTATCCCTTTTTATCACGCTCCAGATTCTGACACCACTTTCATCTCCTCTTTTCCTCACCAGGCTCCACCTGCCACGTTTTTTTTTTCCCTTGTCTGCTTTTACCTATCACTTACCTGCCTCAGTCTCCCACTGTAACCCCCTACCCCCATCTCCATTTGGCAACATCTTCCCACCTTCCACCACCTCTCCTCAGTCTACCTATCATCCACTGGATCCTGTCTCACCCGTCCCCTTCTCTTTATTTTTGCTAAATTCCCTATCCACTCTTAGTCTGATGCAGTGGATTGATCCAAAATGTTGAGAATTCCTCCCACTGATTCTGCTCAATCCATTGAGTTCCTCCAGCAATTTGTTATGTTTGTTTTTGCATACGAAATGTAGTGTTGCCTTAGTGATTTGGACATTTGATCACATCTGTCTAACGCGTTGACCTGGTATGCATTTTAATTTTAGAAAGTGGAAGGGTGACCCAAATGGTGGTTTGGTAAAATCGGCGCATGATAGATATTCTGCCTGCTAGATAGTCATAATTCAAAAGTTGTATCTTTTGAGAGTGTATTTGAGAAATATACTTTGATACAGAGGACAGTCGAAATCCATACTTCTCACTTTTTAAAACTACTTTGAGTGTAAAGTTCAGTAGAAACTTTCTAATTTAATGTTTGATTCTTATTAGGCTAAAAAAGGGGGTGGAAGAAATACCAGTTAAATTGAAATGATCTGCACTAATGTTAGGCATTTTTTCAATGGTTGACATCAGCTTCTATAATTAACCAGTTACTCCCAAGGCTTTCTAATCGATCATTTAATCTGTACAATGAGAAAATATCTTTCTGTTCCTGTAGCTTGTAGCATCTCTTCTCTCTATTTCATAAATGATTTGGAAAACAATTACTTTTACGTTTAATTAGTTAATCAGCTTTGTAAAGCACATTTGGATTTACCAGTGGTAATTCAAATCAATTTAAGCTCGTATTTACCACCTCATTGCCATCTGATATGCTCCAGTACTGACAAAATCCAATGGTTGTGGATGAGCTACCCTAGTATGAATGGTTTAAAGGGTCCAAAGGTTCATTTTATTATCAAAATATGTATGCAGAATACAACTCTGAAACTTATCTTCTCCAGGCAGTCATAACATACAGAAAACCACGTAAGTAGTTGCAAAAAGACATCAATCCCCCTCACACGAAAAGAAAAGGAAACAAAAACTCTCACACCTCAAACCCCTCCCTCGCACAAAAACTAACAGATCACCCAAACCCACCCTGCCAATTGGCAACAAGAAAGAATGGGTGAGAACACAAAAAAAAACGTAGAACTGGGAGAGGTCAATGTGAACTACAGTTAGTTTGAACTACAGTCCAGTCCACAAATCTCAGAATTTCATTAACATCTCCAAGAGCATCAGGACCCAGTAGCCCCTCAAAGGGCAGCGACACAAAGCAGTGGCCCTTCCAAGGGCTGTGACTCAAACCCAGTGGCCTCTCCGACGGTTCTATGTATGATACACAGAACCACTGAGTTCATTTGTATTTTATAACATTTTAATGTTACTGGGCAATGACTTAAAAGATTTCATCGAGAGTCCATTTTCCATTGCTGAACCAAAATGATCTTATAACTGAGATAGCTCAGTAAATTGAGAGCAGTATTTGCAAATGACAGTTATCTTTGGTGACACAGTGTTGAATTTTGAAAAGCATCCACTTTTAAAATTTATTGTGATCAGGTAAATTACGAGATCAACTGCTTTGTTTGACAGTTATTCATTTAGCCCAGTTAACGAACTATCTGCAACATTGCATACCATTAATTTATTTTAATATATATAAATACATTTATAGCTTAAATTGCAAATTTTGTGGTCCCAGGGCTGTAATTGTGAGTTGAGTGCAGAATCTCTGAATTAAAAAAAGTAATTTAACTCTGTTTTTCTGACAAGGATTTTTTAAAGTTTTTGGAGAGGCAAATCACTTTATTTTTGAAGAGAATACGATGGAGGAGACTTCTAGCCTTGTCATATGGGATGCCTTTAAAGCATATATTAGAGGACAAATCATTTCTTAACCTGCAAGTGTTAAGAAAAAAGCTAATAAAGAGAGAATTAATTTAGCCAATCAGCTGAAACAATTAGATGAAGAATATGCTTTGACCTCAGATCCTGCTGTATATAAAAGATGGGTTGAAATTAAAGCTAAATGTGATTTTTTATTAACATACCCTATTGAAACTCAACTTTTAAAGGATAAAAGTCAATTTTATATCCTTGGGGATAAAACAGGTAAATTATTGGCTAACCAAATTAAATGACAGATTAAAGAAATTTATAAAGCTAACGGTACTAGGACAACTGATCATTTAGAAATAAATGATACTTTTAGAGAATATTATTCTAAACTTTATAGCTCTGATCTTCTTAAAGATAATTCTATAATGGATAACTTTTTAGACCAAATAATTATCCCTGCGCTTTCTGTTGATGACCGAAAACAGTTGGATCAATGTATTTCTCATGAAGAAATAGCCGAAGCTGTACGTTCGTTGCATTCAGGGAAAGCTCCAGGTCCTGATGGATTTTCTGGAGAATTTTATAAGGCTTTTTCTTCTTTGCTCATACCCCATTTATGTTCAGTTTTTTCAGATTCTTTTAAGTTAGGTAGGTTACCGCAATCCTTTTACAAAGCTTCTATTTCACTTATCATTAAAAAGAATAAGAATCTAACTGAATGTTTTTCATATGGACCAATTTCTTAATGTTGATGCTAAAATTTTATCGGAAGTTCTGGCCCATAGGATGGAAAATATCTTACCATCTGTCATTTCTGACGATCAGACTGGCTTTATTAAAAATCGATATTCTCAGTTTAATATTCGTCAATTATTAAGTGTTACTTTTTCTCCTCCTAAAGAGATATTGGAGTGTGTGATATCCTTAGATGCTGAGAAGGCTTTTGATTGGGTTGAATGGCATTATTTATTTAAAATTTTAGAAAAATTTAAATTTGGGTCCAATTTTATTCAATGGATTAAACTACTGTAATTATCCCCTTTTGCTCGGGTTCTTACTAATCCTCAGAATTCTAAACCTTTCAAACATCAACGTGGAACCAGACAAGGTTGCCCTTTGAGTCCTTTGCTCTTTGACCTGGCTTTAGAACCTTTAGCTATTGCTTTTCGAGAATCTAATGATATCACTGGTATTTTACGGAAGGGTACTATCCATAAAGTTTCACTTTATGCGGATGATTTATTGCTTTACATTTCTAATGTCGAAACTTCATTACCTTCTGTGCCTTCTTTACTATCTTGTTTTAGTCAATTTTCTGGATATAAACTGAACCTACACAAGAGTGAACTTTTTCCTTTGAATAATTTGCCATTAACTGATATTAACCACCCTTTTAAAATTGTAAGAAACCAATTCACTTATTTAGGTGTAACAATTACTAAGAATTATAAATGTTTATTTAAAGAAAATTTTCTTACTTTATTAAATTATATAAAAAGAACATTATCAAATTGGTCGCCCCTTTCGTTATCATTGATTGCCGGAATTAACTCTATTAAAATGAATGTTTTACCTAAATTTATATACCTCTTTCAAACATTACCTGTTTTTATTCCTAAATCCTTTTTTGACTCTCTGGACTCTATTTTATCCTCCTACATATGGAAAAATAAATATCCTCGACTGAATAAAGTCCATCTCCAGAAGGTAAAAAGAATAGAGGTTTAGCTTTACCAAATTTTAAGTTTTATTACTGGGCAGCTAATATACGGAATCTCATGTTTTGGTTATACTATATTAACCATGAGGACTGTCCTGGATGGGTTTCTTTAGAAGCTAACTCGGTTAATAATTTTTCTATTATCTCCGTATTGGTATCTTCACTTCCTTTACCCTTAGGTAAGATAACTGAAAATGTGGTAGTGAAACATACTTTAAAGATTTGGATACAATTTAGAAAACATTTTGGTTTATTGAGATTCTCCCTTTCTAGTCCCATTTTTTAAAATTATTTTTTTAAGCCTTCTGTGACTGATGTAGTCTTTAAGCATTGGGAAGGATTGGGCATTACATGTTTCCGGGATCTGTTTGTGGGAGGAAGTCTTTCTTCGTTTGAACAATTGTCAACGAGATATAGTTACCAAAAACCCATTTTTTTTTGGTACTTACAAATTAGAGATTTTCTGTGATCTCAATGATATGCATTTCCTAATAGACCTGATAAGAACATATTAGATGACATTTTTAATATGAAACTGTTCTATAATGGTTCAATATCCAATATTTATGATATGTTGTTGGGAATGAGAAATGGTTCTTTAGACAAGATTAAAAATCTTTGGGAACAAGATTTACAGACCTCAATTTCAGAAGAAATTTGGAATGAGATTTTTAAATTGGTTGATACTTCATCACTATGTGCTCATCATTCCCTCCTACAATTTAAAGTGGTTCATAGGGCTTATATGACCAAGGATAAATTATCTCGTTTTTATAGAGATACATCTCCCTATTGTGATAGGTGTAACAATGGAGAAGCTTCACTTATTCATATGTTTTGGACTTGCCCAAGTCTTGGAAAATATTGGAAGGAAATATTCCAAGCTTTTTCTGTATTCTTTAAAGTAAATTTTAAGCCTAATCCTTTGACTGCCCTATTTGGTATTGTTGGAAGGAAAGATATCATTTTGAAGACATCTGATCTGCACATTCTGGCTTTTATCTCTCTTATGGCTGGAAGGGCAATTTTGTTTAAATGGAAGGATGCTGTTCCGCCTAATCATGTTCAGTGATTACGGAATATTATGGCATGCCTAAATTTAGAAAAGATTTGTTGTTCAATTTCTGCATCTAATCAAGATTTTCAAAATTTGTGGGGGCTGCTTTTAAATTATTTTCATAATCTTTGGCTTCTTGTTAAAGTAGCTAAGCTAAAGGCATCCGTTAGTCTTGCAAGACCGTGGATCTGCGCCTGGAAAATCTTCACTCTCCAGAGCACAGGCCTGGGCAAGGTTGTATGGAAGACCAGCGGTTGCCCATGCTGCAAGTCTCCCCTCTCCATGACACCAATGTTGTCCAAGGGAAGGGCATTAGGACCCATACAGCTTGGCACCAGTGTCATCGCAGAGCAATGTGTGATTAAGTGTCCTGCTCAAGGACACAACATGTCCCCTCCTCACCATATGACCTTCTTCCAGCTGACTTCAGTTTCCCACATGCCTTCTGGCAACCTCTAGCCAAGATTTCACATGAGTTTTTATTCCCCCAACAGTAGCTTTCTTTTTGCCACTCTCCCATAAAGCTGTGGCTGGTGAAGTACTCAGGCAACAATTGTTGTATGTGCAGTCTCTCCCATCTCAACTACTGAAACTTGTAACTCCTCCAGAGTTGTCATAGGTCTCTTGGTGGCCTTCCTCACTAGTCCCCTTCTTACCCAGTCACTCAGTTTTTGAGGACAGTCTGCTCTAGGCAGATTTACAGCTGTGCCATATTCTTTCCATTTCTTGATGATTGACTTAACTGCAACCCAAGGGATATTCAGTAACTTGGAAATTTTCTTGTATCCACTTTCTGACTTGTGCTTTTCAATAACCTTTTTGTGGAGTTGCTTGGAGTGTTCTTTTGTCTTCATAGTGTAGTTTTTGCCAAGATATTGACTCACCAGCAGTTGGGCCTTCCAGACACAGGTGTATTTTTACTGTAATCAATTGAAACACCTTGACTGCACACAGGTGATCACCATTTAACTAATTATGTGACTTCCAATACTAATTGGCTGTACTAGTGATGATTTGGTGTGTCATATTGAATACTTATGTAATCAATTATTTTGTATTTTATATTTGTAATTAATTTAGATCACTTTGTACTGATCTGTTTTCACTTTGACACGAAAGGGTCCTTTTCAGTTGAAGAGTGTCAAAAAGGCCAAATTAAATCCAATGTTGTAAAACAATAAAACATGAAAACTTTCAAGGTGGGGGGTGAATACTTTTTATAGGCACTGTAAAATGTATATTAAGTAGTTAAATTAACAATAGTGCAAAAGCAGAAATAATTTTTAAAAAGTGAGGTAGTGTCAGGGATTCAAAGTCCATTTGGAAATTGATGGCAGAGGGGAAGATGCTGTTTGTGAAACGCTGAGTGTGTGCCTTCAGGCTTCTGTATCTCCTTTCTGATGGTAGCAACGAGGACAGGGCTTGCCCTGGGTGATGGGCGTCCTCAAAAATCGACACTGCCATTTTGAGGCCCCACTCCTTGAAGATACCTTGAGTGCTATCTTGGATGTCTTGGAGTGAACTGTAGTGACTTGCAAGGAATTGCCTCTCATTTTTCTATGCTTTAAAGAGTAATGATCTAGCCATCTCAATCTCTTATCAAAAGACAAGCCTGCTTTTTCCAGAACCAGTCTAGTAAACCTGAATTGTGTTCCCTGAAAAGTAAGTGTACTTTTGTTCAGGTAAGGGGACCAAAACTAAACTCAGAACTCCAGATGCATTCTCATAATTGTTGTAATTTGCTTCTGAACCCAAAGCCTCTCATATTAAAGGCCAACATATAATTTACCTTGCTAATTGCTGCTGCACCTACATGTTAACTTTCAGTGTCTTGTTCACAAGGACAGTTTAGTCCCTTAGAAAATCAACTTTTCACAATCTGTCACTTTAAAAAAAAAATTAAATTCTGCTTTTCCCTCACATTTTGACTTGATATTTTTGAAACTTTGAGTTCATATTTTTCTACATTATATTCCCTCCTCCATGTTCTCAATTACTCAGCTTATCTACCATATTGGCTTGTCTTTGTCTTTGGTTTAAATTCAGTTTTCATCAGTTAAGTGTAAGAAAAATTGAAAACATGGAAACTCTGTTTTAAATTAAAATGTGAATGGCATTCAGTATATACCTGCATTTAGGCTTCTTACACAGTGTTGAAGAATCTACCCTGTTTTATCATATTTTACTGTAAGAGAACAGAAATAGTGATCATGAGGAGCCATTGCCTTACATCTCCGCCAATGTCAGGTTACATCTTGAATTTATACAGTAAATTTTGGGCAATAGCCAACAGCTAAGCCAACTTAGTCAGTGATTTCAAGAAGCACTTGTTAGGTATCAGGCAGTCTACAAATGTTTCTGCACGGTACAGAAAATTAGAACTTCATATCCACATTCACTTCCCCTATAAGCCAGACAATCTTGGACAAAGGTCAGCAATACCTCATTATTGACATGACTTATTGTTAGCTCGCATAAGCAAGACAGAGCCTGTGTCTTATCCTGTCACCCTCATGACCCAGATCTTGAGCAATACTGAACTAGACAAGCTTGACTACAAAACTTAATTCAAAATTTAATTTTCTTCCACACACAGGCATAGCTTACATTGTTCTTTTTATCTTTTTTCACCTCTGTGATTGGAATATGAATCTAAATTAACAGCCTATTTACAGGAAATTCACTGATAATCAAAAACTTTGTTGATAGGATATGGTGAAAGAATCCATGTTACTAGTTAGGAGTAAAATTCTTAAATTACACTTGCAGGATCTTGCTCTCCAAGGTATAATATAGGGCTGAAAAATCTATCCTGAGAGATGTGACTCTTGCTAAAGGGTGCTACAAGCTCAAGAAAGTACAGTGGGAATCTGGTTAGTTGGGCCATGGGTTAATCGGGGCAGCCATTTATGTGTTGGGTAACACTTGAACAAAAACTAAATTGAGAATAGCCGGGATTCCCTTTGTTTATTTGGGGCACCATGCTGCTTAATTGGAGCAGAACATTATTTCTGAACAGTTTCTGACTAGCGTCAACCATGTGCAGTTGCGTGTCTGTTCGACACAACACTGTGCTGAAAGTGATCAGTTTTTATATAGCGTCAGTTACATGGGTTTGTGTTCAAAGAACAGTGATGTTTGTCACTGATAATTGGTGAGAAATTTAAGTAGTAAGACAATTCAGAACTGTTCTGCTCACTGCGCTTTCATGCATTCTGGCCTGGAAATGCCAGAAATGGCCTGGAGTGAAAATGAAACGATTTCACTCCTTCAACACTTTGGGAATTATGATGGTATTGACAATCACCTTGATTGTTACAATGAAAATGAAGATTTGGACGATGCAATCGTCTAAGGCATTGTGTGAAAGCAGTCTGTTATCTGCACTGTGTCTGCACTGATTTTTTTCATTTACAGTCAGTCAAAAGAACATGCAAATCAATTCCTCTGTTGATAATTGTTAGGAACTAATGCACAGTTTTATAGTAGCATAGCGGAAATTGGTAGTGTTCTAATTTGTTCTATTTTTCATTTAAATACCTAATTTGTTACTCAGTTAAATGGTAGTTTGTCTTTTTTATACATTTTACTACTTCCATGAAACTTTGGCTAATTGGACAGGCGTTTAATCCAAAATGTACTGGTCCTGATGAGTCCCAAATAACCAAAATCCACTGTATATTGTGCAAGAGCTGAGTGCCCAAGTGTAGCAAAGGGTGCAGAGATACACACGTGATATCACTTACCTTTCACAGAAGAAGCTGCTGTAACTGGTCAGAAAACTGTTTTGTTCCCATCAAAAACACTGGAGTAGACCTTTTTAGGCTTTTTTTGCAAAGATTTGCCTCAGCAGAGGAAAGTTAGTGTGATGAGATCAAAAGTTCGGAGGGTTATCTATCTGATCTTCTCAAAGTTGTTTGTATAAAAAAGTAATGTATATTGACTTTACATGATTTTTTTGTTTACCAGTTGATTAATTTTATCGATGCACAGTAGACAGCAATTTGTAAGGTTTTAGTATAATTTTAGTAAATGTACTGTTTTTGCTGATACAGTAAGGCTTTGCCAACTACATTTCATGTATGGTCACTGCTGCAACATTACCTCATGGTTCTTGAACTCAATTCCCTGATTAATGAAGGCCAACACACCATACACTTTCTTAACCGTCTTACCAATTTGCGCAACAGCTTTGGGGGATCTATGGACATGAACCCCAGGATTCCACTGTCCCTCCACAGTAATGAGAATCCTGCTATTAACCATGTACTCAGCCTTTGCATTCAACCTTCCAAAGTGGATCATAGAGTCATAAAACACCACAGCACAGAAACAGGCTCTTCGGCCTATCTAGGTTGTACCGCACCATTAATTTGCACGGTTGCATGAACATGTTCTTGGCCCACAGCCCTCCATACCCCTCCCATCCATGTACCCGTTTAAATTTCCTACAATACTGCTTGCATTAAAATATACGCAGCTCAGAACATTAGCGCCACCGTGCTCGACCTTTTGATTCCTGACTTTGTATGTAAGCTTACAACATTATTCTCCACAACCACTCCACTGTCTGTCCTGGCACTCTGGTTCCCATTTCCCTGCAACTCTTGCTTGCTAAATTTCACACTCGTCATGATTGAATTCTATATCATATCCAATTATTTCTAAACCTCTATCTTCTTCATTTTTTGTGGTGTCACATGAGTTCCTCAATTATACATGGTAAGTTAGATAACAAACCAGTGCTACTAGGTATTTTGATACATGAATCTGTTAATGTATTAGTTCCAACTCTCTCGAATATCTACTCTACATTCTTTTCCCATTGTATTTCCAATTTTTGAAAGATACTTTTTGATATTTGCCTCAAATTATCCCTCAGAGCAAAAAAAAAGCTTGGAGAGATTTTTTTGGATTTTACTTTATTTCAAGATACAGCTCGGTTAATCAGCTTAAGATGGCAAAAAGCAAATATTTGCTGTCACCATAATCTTTTCCCTATGTGGGCTAAGAATTTTTTGATGGTTAGTATTTTGAAATAGGTTTAGGTCTGGTGAGAAATCAAATATTGTTTAACTGAAAATTAACATATTCTTCACGCTATATTCCTGTTTAGCTTTTCTACTTAATGTGCACAAGCTGCTGGTGGATTGGCATCAGTGCTGGACTTCAAGGCAAATGGTCTTGAGTTCGAACCTGGCCGACTGCTTGCACGCTTTTCATCTGAGCTAGTTTGAGCGGTGAGCTAACAAATCGGCCTCGTTAAAAACAGTCAAATGGTTATGGAAATGGCAAAAAATGCCACCTATTGCATGAAAAGGAACAATAACTTATTGAGCTCAGTTTTATGGATTCTGGCCTGAAGAGCATATTCTGCTTGTAGGAAACAAAAAAGCTGTAGATTTTGGACAATTTCAATAAGAACTGGCAAACCCTATAACACACAGCCATTTGGACGTAGATATAAAGAGAAAAGACAGATTGTGGCACTTTGTGTGTAATGCCATCATCAGAAAGTAAGACAGGGAGAAGCAGATATTTTAGTAAACTTGGAAAAATAGCAGAAGTGGGAGAAAGCTGCAGAGTACACCAAGCAGTGAATAAATGTGTTAAATGATCTGCAAACTGCTCAGTAGAAAACAGTTTGTTTTTATGAAAGATCCTCAAGAAGTTCTTTTGGATATATGGGGGTGGGGGGAGAAAATAAAAATAACAGGAGTGGGAGGCAAAAATGTGGGGTTAATGTCAAGAAAATATCAGGCATAAAGCTGCCACAGGATATACAGGAAGAATAAAATGGATCCACTAATTATGGAAAGTCTAAAAACATCCACTGCTCTGAAGAAAATAAAACTGGTGCATGAAATAAGGATTCAGAATGGTCATAAGGACACAGGAAATATTGAGTAACCCTTCACTCCTAGAGATGGACACAGTGAAAATACTGCATTCATATACCTGCTGTCTGTTCAGTTCTATGATTACACCAATAGAATTTTTCAGTAGAAGGCATCTAATATTATGAATGGTTAGTTTGATTTATCGAAACTATTTTACTTAAAATGATGCTGTATTTAAAGGTGGAGGAACATGGTAGTTGGAGCAAATGTCAGCTATCATTGTGTATTTGATCTAAACAGGATGCACTGAGGAACAGCACAGCAAAAGAGAGAAAAGCTCCAAGTTTTCTGGATACTTGAACTCTTGCTGCAGTAGGTGTTCCTAGTGTTAGGGATCAAGGGGCCCATAGACCTATATTCAGAAGGGAGAGGAAGCAGATATTATAACCATATAACAATTACAGCATGGAAACAGGCCATCTCGGCCCTTCTAGTCCGTGCTGAACATATTTGGTTTTTACTGATACAGAGTGAGGGCTTTGGTCCTCAGGTCCATGTCAGCTCCCAGGGAAACAATCCCTTTGTCCATTCCTACTGTCCTAAATTCCATGTACCTCTGCAATTTATTCTCACATTTAGACCATAAGACCATAAGACAAAGGAGCAGAAGTCGGCCATTCGGCCCATCGAGTCTGCTCTGCCATCCCATCATGAGCTGATCCATTCCCCCATTTAGTCCCACTCCCCCCCCTTCTCACCATAATCTTTGATGCCCTGGCTACTCAGATACCTATCAATCTCTGCCTTAAATACACCCAATGAATTGGCCTCCATTGCTGCCCGTGGCAACAAATTCCATAGATTCACCACCCTCTGACTAAAAAAATTTCTTTGCATTTCTGTTCTGAATGGGCGCCCTTCAATCCTTAAGTCATGCCCTCTCATACTAGACTCCCCCATCATGGGAAACAACTTTGCCACATCCACTCTGTCCATTTACTTGCCCAACAACTCCCTTTTTGATTTGATTCTTCTTTCCATTAATCTGAACAAAGGGGTAATTTGCAGTATCCTATTAACTCATCAATGCATCTTTGAGGTGTAGAAGGAAATGGAGCATTTGGAGAAAACTCAAGCAGTCAGTGAGATATATACAGCATGGAAAAAAGCCCTTTGGTCATAGGCTACATCCACACTGGACCAGATAAATCCGTAACCGAAGCTTCTTCTCTTCGTTTTGACCCTCTGTCCACACTGAAACGGCACTTTCCTCCCCTGAAAACGGAGCTTTTCTAAAACACTCTCCAGAGAGTTTAAATCTGAAAATGCCGGTTGGGCAGTGTAATCTGTACAAGATAACCGAAGCTTTTTAATAACGCTGTCATGACGTCCCGGAACAGATGGTGACGGCAGCATGGCATTTCATTGTTTTCTTGAACGCAACCTCCAACACCACAACAACAATATCTGACAATAGATGTGTGACAACCTAATGTAACATTGTTTGGAAATACAAGATAACACTGATGCAGATATGTTTTATACATTTAACAAGGTGCTTTATTAAGGTATTGCTTGTGCAAACATTCAATAGATGCAATTGTTACTACTTCCAACATGTCATTTTTAAAGTAGTAGCTTCTGTTTGGCATAGATGTGAAAATGTTAAGGCCAAAAAAGGAAAATTGTAAGTTTCACTTTTACTCAGGTAAAAATAAAATCACTTTTGCCCAGTAACTTGTTTTATTGCACGTTAAATACAGCAAAATAATACAGAAAGACATGGCAAAAGTAAAGGCAAACAAATGAGGTAACAGCAAATTTCATTTTTGCCCATTATTGCATTTAGTTATCGCTGTCGTCCCTCTCATCAGTGAAGAGACAATGGCTGTAGGAAATGTTTCCAGGGTGACCCATCTGTGGGAGTGGGGAAGATATTGGTGGGGCCACCTGGGGGTCTGTGTGTCCGTATGTGTAGCTATTATAGTGGCTGTGAGGCTGGTATTGTGGCAGTGAAAAGTACTGGTGGGGGGAGCCATCGTATTCCTCACCATTGCAAATCCCTCTGCAACAGAGTTAGTCAGTTTTTCAATGTTCGTCGTCAGCCGGGTCATACTGTCCGTGAACTCCCTGTCGGTTGCCTCCATACGCTCCAGTATTTGTTTTTTAAGTCTTAAGTCCTCCTGCGCGAGAGCCAACAGCTGTCCGTCGTTTGGCAATTTCCTTTTAAGTTTTTCTAGTCTGTAACTGGACAAACGCGCACCAAGTATACCGTTTCCTCTTTGCTTGTTTTCTGTAAATGTATCCTGCGCATGCCCAGTAGGAGGAGATTTGCCCAAATACCCATTTTAATGTAGACAGAGGTATTTTCAAAAACGCCTGGTGTGGATGCCTATCGTTTTTACGCGAAACCGGCGTTTTCAAAATTATCTGGTCTAGTGTGGACGTAGCCTTAGAAAGAATGTACAAACTCTACACAGTCAGGGCTCGATCGAGGTCCGATTGAACGCAGGTCTCTGGAGTTGCAAGGCAACAGCGCTAATTATTGCATCACTGTGGCTGGAGATTGTTACCAAAACCAGACCATAAGAAAGGCAGTGCCAGAAGAAATTTGCTGATCATTCTCCATAAAGTCACCTTCTGGTGCTATAACTTTGCCACTAAGTATTAGTAATGGGCATTGGTGCATTCATCATGTAACCCCTCTCCATCATTTTACACACTTTCAAAGATGTCTCTCTTCTCGGCACAAAATGAACATTCAATTGCTCTCCAACAGCCTCGCACATTTAGCTCTACTGTGAGCTTCATGCTTGTCTTTTTAACTTGCATACACTGCCAGTTGTTCATGACAAATGCATAACCTGACTGAATGTTGGCCTCTGGTCCTGTGCTCCTGAGCTAGCTACATCTCTAGTTAGACTTTTCTGTTACAGCTACAATGTTAGCATCTGTCCATGTACATCATGTTCACCAAAAGCAGGGCAAATAGCATGCTCCATATTAGTCCTTGTGGGTGCAATGGGCCTTCTGGTTCTCTCTGTATCATGCAGGAAACTGATTACTAATGTCTGCTGCCTGTCAAGGAGATATTGAGGTGACAGATGTGGCACCGATTTTGAGACAACCTGAAGGAAAAAGTACTGTTTCTTTATTCAAGGCTGTCAGCAGATTTTCCTGAAGCATTGGACAAAAAAACTGAAACTGCTTCCAAGTCTAACCACATCCTTTGTAGTATTCAGTGAGTATTCCTCACTGCCAAACAACACTGAAGAAGCTCCACACATACATCCAGTACAGGGCAATTGACTGGCATTTCTTTGATCTGATTAGATATAAATTTCCTCCAGCAGTGATGACTTGTGGCATTGGTGTATACCATAAACAAACTGCAATACAATTACTTATCTAGGTTTCTGTAGGAAGGCCCCTGCTCTTTATAATCAAAACCATGCCTCCCTAGAAAGTAACCCAACAGAAGAGCTGAGCACTGTGGTGTATGTTTTTAAAGCCATATTAACTTTTATTATGGATATTAAACTTGGAACTCTAGTTACTCTAGCTAGCATTGAACAATTATTGTTGACAATAGTGTTTTTTATTCTTACAGAGCATGGTCATGGATTATAAGACCAGTACTTAATGCAATTCATAATTTATCTTGTGAAGATGACAAAAAGCTGCCAACTTAATCTACCACAGTTAAAAACAAGGAATATCCAAGGTTTTTTTACATTTGCAAGGATCAAGAGGATAACTAAGAAAAGAGTAGGGCCTACTAGAGACAGAAAAACGAACATACTGTATGTTTGCAGGAAGAGCATGTGTGCATCTTCAAAAAGAGGGAGTGATCACAATTTTCCAACTGAGGGGGTGAAAGTATTGGAATAAACACAGTAAAAAAAGTGTTTAAAAAGGTGGTGCTGAAAGATTTGAGAAGGGCTGAAATTGCACCATTGTTTAAAAAGGGAGGAAAGGATAAATTTAATAGTTATTGGATAACCATAGGTTAGAGGATCACCTGGAGAAACACTGTCACGTTCAACTGGACCTGTGTGTGGTTGAATGATAATTAATCTTGATTTGATTTGATAGTTTGAGTAGAAGGCAGATTTCTTGAATACCTTTAAAGGGATTGATTTAAATGCTATATATAAAGGTATGATAATGAAGTTACAGGTTACAGAGGTAGAAAGCTGTATGCTGGAGCAAAGTATAGAGGGTTTTGTCATGTAGAGAGAAAAGTGGCAAATGGTGCTTTTTGGTGGCAAATGGTGCAAGTTGTGAAGAGGATTGTATTTGTATTCATTTATTTCTTATATCCAAGAGAGTAAAAATCAGCAGGTTGTTGTTATGTCTCCTGCTCGCTGTGAAAATGGGGGACATCTCCCTCTCCCTTGCCAGGGAGAGAGAGAACCTGTAGTTTGTCAAATTTCGGATGAAATGCAAAGCCTTTGGGGTAACTTTGGTCTGTGTCTTTACTATTGCTTAGCACATGACACGCTTGGGCTCGGTGATGGTACCGAAGTGCATTTTTTTGTGTTGGTGGGGGAGGGAAATCGTTGCTCGCTGCCACTTACATGCAGGAGGGGGTAGCTCGGGGGGGACTTTAGTGTTCTTGCATTTTAACTGTCGTTCATTCTCTGTTTCCATGGATGTTTGTGAAGAAAAAGCATTTCAAGATGTATATTGTATACATTTCTCTGACATTAAATTTGACCTTTGAACCTTTTATTATTTTTGTTTTCGCACCACTATTTTCAATTTAACTGTTTAATATACACTTGTATGCTTACTGTAATTAATTTATTTTTTTCTCTATATTTAGCATGTATTGCATTATACCGCTGCTGCTAAGTAAATAAATTTCACAACATATACAGGTGATATTAAACCTGATTCTGATTCTGAACACCCAATATATGACAACACTACCTCTTGAATACTGTACCACAGTCACTTGATGATAGGAAGAATGTTATCACACTGGAGAAGGTGAAGAAGAGGTTTACAAGAATATTGTCAAGGTTGGAAATTTGTAGTAAAGGAAAGATTGGGTAGGCTGGTGTTTTGAAAATACTGAACAACAAATTTTTTTGGAAGTGTTGCTTTTTTTTTGGTTATGATAGACTGTTGAAGCTCAACACAAATATAATTTTAGACTACTTGAATCATATAGGAATTCGAAGAAAGAAGAACTTAACTTTTATTGAATATAATTCATTTATTTGCATACTGATGCTGCTGCTTGGCAATAGTTCAACTTAGCTAGAAATGTTTTCTTGATGATTTTCGTTTGTACTCAGTATCTGAGGCTTCTTGCTTAAGTGTCCAACAATATTCAGCCAACATTGATGGATTCCATTTGCACTGATACCGATTCTCCATGACCACAATATCCTGGTGAAACTTTTCGCTGACAGTACCAAGATTTGCAGGGTAGACGTCCAAATGGGAATGCAGAAAATTAATCTTCCGTGATATGTTACACACCATGGTTTTATATGCTTGAAGCATGTTGTCAACCAGCTGCATGTAATTTGGTGCTCTGTAGATGCCAAGAAAATGTTCAACAACATCCTTGAATGATCTCTATGCGATTTTCTCTGGTCCCACTCGAAGTTATTTGGACTGCCTGTCATTGATGACCTGTCTGATTTGCAGATAAAAAAATCTGCCTTACTTAATCTTGGCATTAGTTATTTTGAGAAACATTTATCTAAAATATTGAAATCCTTCGTGGATGTTTTTGTGCTGGGGACAGCAGATTTCATCCTTGCACTCTTGAACCTAGCTTTTGACTTTGACAAACCCAAATCTCTAACCAGGTCATTTAACTCAGATTGAGTTATCAGATGAGGCTTATTCGACATAAAGGGTTCAAAATCTGTTTCGGTAATTATGTCATTTTCTGTTCCTAGCTCCTCTAGAATCCATATCCTGTTTTACTAAACCCCGACCTCCTATGCAGCATCCGCCCTGCCTTGGCATGTCCAGGCATGCCTGGACAAGATAGAAAACCTTTTAGTTTATATTGTAAGCAACATTTTAATGGTCTCAAATTATTAATTGAAATAACAAATATAGGTGATTTAATAAAAGTGTGTGCTAGGGAAATTTCATGGTGATTTTCATGATCAGCAGCCCAAAATCCATAAGAACACCTAAAAGTATTCAGGAAGCAAAATCTTTGTTGTCCAGTGAAATAAAAAAAAAAGAACTGCTGTTGCTGGGAACCCAAAATAAAAAGAGAAAATGCTGTACAGTAAATACTCAGCAGGTCAGGTTGCATTTGTGGGAAGAGAAAGTGATTTCATGTTTCGGGTTATCGGGATGAGAGAGTACACAACAGAAGCTTCTTAAGCCTTACAGAGGAGGTGGGATGAGATGTTTTTTATAGGATAAAGCATTGAAGATCATGAGGATAAAGTGTAATTGAGATTATCTGGTCAATAGGAGTGGTAGAGAGCGAGAGTACAGACAGCTGAATGTAGGAGCTTCAAAATAGAGGGTTGTTTATCTTGGAACAGGATGCCGAAGGGTGACAGTATTGAAGGATTCAAAATTATAAATGTGGATAGAGCTATTGCCTGGTGCTGAGAGGACAAAATCCAGTGGGTAAATACTTGGTAGAAGGCTTAGAAGGAAGTTGACAAAAAAATAATTTATCACCCAAAAGGTGGTAGGAGTTCACTTTCTGATAGGGTGATTGAAGCAGGACCGGACAGTTGATGAGCTATGATCTATTGCTGGAAGGTGGGATGAGGCTCTTCAAACTGCCTTTTAAATGCAATGAACTGAATAACCTGCATATTTCCTTTATATGATTTAAGATCCATCCAGCATTGGGCAGAGAGTTTCAGGGTTTAGGCTCTGCGTTTAAAAAACAGTAACATATTTCCAAGTGGATGGAAGTGACAAGGAGGGGAATCTGCAGGTGGCGGTGTTCCCATGCACTTGTCTTTGTAAACGATAGGGATCACGGGGTTTGTTAAATGCTGTTGGAATAGCCTCAGCAAACAGCTGCTGTACATTTTGTAGATGACACATACTGCAATTCTGATGTGCCGCAGGAGAAGGGCACCAGTGTTTAGCATGATGGATGGGCTGCCAGTCTTATAGCTTACAGTTAGCATACATCAGGACAATGCTTTCAATTGTCTTGCTTTTTTACTTCTATTTCATAACTTGGCAAAATGTTGAGTAGTTGATTATGAGGGTAATTTTGCATCTGGCTGTACTGACTATTTTTGAAAGGGCGCAAGTTTTTTTTCCCTGTAAGTGCCTGGCAAATCCATTTGGGAAGAGAGAAGTGAATAGTAATGTGCCATATAATGTCATGCACTGTGATCACACAGTCTTTCTGTGAAATCTGTGCTCCTTTAAACAGATTTTAATGTATGTTATAGCACTATTTTTATGTGATGCTTTTCATAAAAACTGGTGATTTAGAGTGAAAGCCAAATGGAGTGTTGTAAAATACCTTTAATGTTATAACAATGTTGATCTGCTCTCCTCCACCCACTCCTAAATTAGCATTTCATTTAACAAATTAAATACATTTTGTGGGATAACTTGCTGTCTTCTTCAGGATTTCCGTGTGATTCTTAATGATACAGCCAATTACACTTGACTTTTTGTTTGTCGCTGCATGATCTCCGGCAATGGCCTGCATTAACCTGGTAATCTAGCTCAGTCTGCTGAATTTGTATCAAACAAGGTAGATGTAGACTCTGTCTGCATCGAAGGATAAAGCAATTAAAGGAAGAGAGATGCTGGATTAGAGGCTCGATGGTCATTCTGATTTTGATAGTACTCTTAGGCTTAGCAGAATTCAGCTTTTAATAATTACAGCAGATAAAACTAGTTTAGTTTTTGGTATTATTTTGACTATAATCTATTCAAACTTTCTGTCTCCAAATGGAAGATCCAGGGGAATCGTGAATTTCAGGAAAAGGAGGACTTCAGGGAATTACACTCACTAGGGTAGCGTACCAAGTGGAGCTGTGGACTAATAGGTCTCTGGGTCCTAATGGACTACATCTCAGAGTATTAGAGAATTGGCTTGTGGAATCGTCGATGCAATGCTCTTGACTTTTAAAAATTCCCTACATGTTGAACTGATGCCATTTAGGTTTTAAAATAATGTATATAACATCTTAAACATGAGATTATGCAGATGCTGGAAATCCAAAGTAACACACACAAAATGCTGGAGGATCTCAGCAGGTCAGGTAAGACAGTCGATGTTTCGAGCCAAGACTCTTCATCAGGACATCTTTATTGAAAAAGAGTGGGAGACAGAAAGCACGGGTGTACAGGGCAGTTAATTTAACAACTATCAATGGGAATGTGCAGGAAGCTATTATTAAATACAGTATAGAAGGGCACTTAGAAAAATTCAAGACAATCAGGCAAATATAATGTGGTTTTGTGAAAGGCAAATGATGTTCAACTAATTTGAAACATAAGCTGTTGATAAAGGGGGACTAGTGAGCATAATAATCTTAACGATTAAGAAGGCATTTGATTAAAAACTTACCGTACTGGAGGTAGCAGTTTGATGTGGTTAGAAGACAGGTTGACATACAAAAACAGATAGTAGATATTATTGCATCTTTTTCTGGTTGGTAAGTTGTAATAAATGGTTTGCCACAGGGAATTAACAATTTGCATGAAATCAGCAAAAGTATTGTTGCAAAATGTTTGATACATAAAAACAGTTGGAGAGCATGTTGTCAATATAAAGTATGTGGTAGAAGGTTACAAAAGGATATAGATAGGTCAGGTGAGTGGACAAAGATCTGGCATATGGAGAATAATTTGGAAAATGTGAAATTGTCCATTTTGGTAGGAAAAGACCTATCATCTAATAGTGAGAGACTAAGAATCTGGGTGTCCTAATGAATGATATCCTCAAAGTTAGAATGCAGTGTAGAAAATAATGATGAAAGCTAATGGAATGTTATTGTTGAGTACTCGGGGAATTTCCATATTAAATTGGATCCTCAACAGCTGTGGTGTACAGAGGTGACTAGGAGTCCACATCCATAGATCTCTAAAAGTCTCAGCACATGTAGATACAGTGGTAAAGAAGGAATATGGCATGCTTGCCTTCATTGGTTGAAATACTGAGTTAAGAGTTTAAAGGAGATGAGCACAGAGAATGGTAGATGTCTGAAGCACACAGTCAGGGTTGATGTTGGAAGCCAATGCAATAGTGATATTTAAGAGGATTTCGGATAAGCACATGAATATGCATGTAAGGGGGATGTGGATCATCTACAGGCAGAATGCCTTTGTTTAATTTGGCGTCATGTTTGATACAGATATTGGGCGCCAAAGGATCTTTTCCTGTGCTATATTTTGCAATGTTCCATTAGAAAGATTTGCTTCAATTGGCGTGATAACACCTGGAATGCTGTGTGCAATATTTATCTGCTTATTTGAGGAAGGATATCAATTTTTTGAAGCACTACAGTAAAAGGTTTACCCAGAATAAGGAGGTTGTCTTGTGAGGAAAGGTTGGAAAGGCCATTCTGTGATCCACAGGCGTTTAGAAGAGAGAACTTGTTTGAAAAATTTAAGTTCCTGAGTGGTCTTGATTGAGCAGATTCTGAGAGGCTCAAAGTTCAAAATATACTTATTATCAAATTACATATACTGCCCTGAGATTCATTTTCTCACAGACATTCACAGTAGAACAAAGAAATACAATAGAATCAATGAAAAGCTACATTCAAAGAATGAAAGCCAACCAATGCACAAAAGACAAACTGTGCAAATACAAAAAAAAAGGTAAATAAATACTGAGAACATGAGTTGTAGAGCCCTTGAAAGTGAGTTCATAGGTTGTTGAAACAGTTCAGTGTTAAGGTGAGTGAAGTTAATCCACGTTGGTTCGGGAGCCTGGTAGTTGATGGGTAATAACTATTCCTGAATCTGGTGGTGTGGCATTAAAGGCACCTCTGCCCTCACCTCCTTGCCGATGGTAGGAGTGAGAGAAGAATATGGCCTGTATCCTGTTGTGGGAGTATCTGGAGCTGGGAATCATTATTTAAAACTCACTCTCATACATCGAAGGAAGAGTTCAGATGGATTATTTTCTTTCAGAGTGTTTTAATTTATTGGAGGTGGAATCAGAGTTTTTGTATATTTTTTGATGTGGATAGATTATTGATAAGCAAAGTGGAAATGTTACTATGGGTAAATGAGAATATGAAATTGAAGCTGCAATCAAATTAGCCATGATCTTTTTTTATAGCAAGGGCAAGCTTAAAGGAACAAGTAGCTTCTCCTCTTTCAAATCTCTATCTTTGTATATGCAAGCCTTTACCAATGATGATATACCACAATCTGGGATTGACTTTCAGGAGCAACTTGGGGTTTGCTGGAAATATTTTGATTGCCTCCTCTTGGCCACAGTGCTCTTCTGATGTTGCTGCCAACACGGAACAGGCCAAACCAGTGTTGAAATCCAGCTTGCAAAGTGTGGCTAAAACATAGCAATATGCGCTCTGGATATTTGACAGTACTGTTAACTTAATTGTCTCAGCCTTTTCAAATGAAGTACTCACGCCTATGCCTCCTGGGCACACATTAGGCAATTTCCATTGTTAAGGATGGAAAAATAGTCAGATTTTGAGTGTAAGGTGAATTCAACATTCATGAATGATTACCAGTATACTTCCATTCCTGCCATGCCTCAAACTTCCATTGTATAATTTTTGAATCTCTTGAAATACATAATAGAAAAAGCATTATAAAAATACATATTAATTTTTTGTTAATCTGGTAGTCAAACAGCATTAACAGTAATAGAACATTGTACATTTATTTGTTTAAAATGTTATACAAAAAGATCTTTGGTAAGTGCATTTTCTGCAGTCAGTAATGAAAAAAACTGAACCTAACTCACTGTTACTGACTAAGTGCCATAGTCCATTGTGTATTTTTGGGGGGGAAAGGCTTTCCAGCAATGCAGTGCCCAGAGCTGAATTTGTAGCCCCATCACGCCTGATTGTCTTTCAGGCAGGAAAACCACAATCAGGGTGTCAGACTCTGCATTATTTTCTTGACGTTGTCTGAAATACAATTTCTCAACCACAGCTGCTTACAGAGGTTACTCTTACAGCTGCACCAGCCAATGCTTTTCCTGAGAATAGCTGGAATTCCACATGCGTCAATGACCTCCCCACCAGCACTAATGTAAACAGTGTGCTCTTCGCACTAAATGATACATCTCAAATAACCCAGCTGAAATTTTAAGGTAACATTATCTAGGCCAGATGTAGGTGTTATGAAAATAATCAGAGGTGGAATATGAAAAGCAAACTAACTCATTTTTGAGGCTGACTGTTGTTAAGTAGTGAATTTAGATTTTTTTCTTGAAAAGTATTGGTATTGTGGTTTAAAATGTAAGAAATTAAGTTAGATTTGTTTTGAAATGGTTAACTCAGAAAAGAAAGCAGGAGTGGGAAGCGAAGCAGCTTAATGGCATCATGATCTCTTAAGTGATCACTTAGTGCTTTTCAAACACCTTACACTGCCTATATGCTTGAAGAGCAGAACAGTTTCCCACTGACCCATCAAGTGTTCCTGTCAAACAAGCATTATTGCCTGCCCCTGCAGTCAGCTCCATCCCGATTTCTCCACACAAACTCTCGCTTAATATTTTCAATGTGACCGATTTCCAGTCTTGATAAAGATCCATCAAGAACTGTTCAATAATTGTTTTCTTGCGCAGTCAAGACCTGCTATTAATTTCCAGAAAGTTTGTATTATTTTGCTTTACATTCTTTGAATATGTTTTCATTCAATGAATGGAAATTTTAAAAAGAACAGCACACAAGTTACAATTGAAGCTAATCTGAGAAAATTGTTAGATAAAGCTAATCATTTCCTGTTTTTAATTAGTTTCTGCCATTTTATAATTGAAGCCTATCATCCTTTACTTTTTCAAGAGCTTCAAAATAAATTTAAAATCAGTTCAATTGTGTATCGGTAGGGGAAAACACCATAATATTTGGATGGTGTTTAATTTCACCAGTGTACCGTGTCTCATCATGTCCATTTATTTTCTTTAACAATAAATGGTGATGACTTAAGGGCTTGATGTGTAGAGTGGAGACCGATTTGCCATGTGATTAATTTGTTCTGCAAATCTGAGTGCTGGTATTTGAACAATACACTCACTCCGTACAGATTAATTGCTGGGTGTAGTGTATCAATATTTCAGTAATATTGTACATATACATTGTTTGATTAAGCATTTTTTATTTGTTACATAATTCATTATGAGTTATATGTAAGAAGTATGTGAATGACTTGCGTCATTACACCACCATGCCTCACTTAAAAGAAAAGGGAAAAAAACTAAGTAGACCAGTATCCCGGTTGCCGTGTTTCTCTTTTGATTAGTTTCTAGAGTTACAAAACACTACCATGGCAACAAGAAAGTTTTAAAATGAACCCGAGATGACTACCTACATGTTCAAATGCAGCACATTTTTCTTTGGATGGGGAGAGAGACATTTGAGTTTTAAAAAAAGCAGAAAATGGATGAAATTAACAAGCAATGAGTACAGCCATGGGTTCATAGACAATGAGTACCAGGTACTAATAGTAATAAATAAATAATTAACCAGAAATGGCTGGCTACATTAGAAAGATAGATGCATTCGGTTGCACACAGATAGTTGGATGATGTATACTAAATGAATTGAGTAGTATTTTGAAACAAATGACATAGCTGATGATTATCGAGTGACAGAGTTGCTGAGTGCAATCTGTGGAAAAGCATACAGTTTGCTTAGGAGTTTAACTGCTTCAACCAACCCAGGTAAAATGAGTTCTGCTGATAGCGTAATGTAGGAACATTGAGAAATGAAAACTTTGTTGATTGCAGAATGTTTTTAGGTTCATAAACACAATCAAAAGGAAGGGGAGTCCATTTCAGCTAGTGTGGCTGAATTGAAGAAATTGAGAATTGTCAGTTCAATGATGGGCTTCATGATGCACTGTGAGATCATTTAGTTTGTAGACTCTTACAAGAAAGCATTCAAAATTGGCTCCTAACTGAAGCACAACTCACATTTAAAAGAACATTTAGTCAGAGGGTGGTGAATCTATGGAATTTGTTGCCACGGGCAGCAGTGGAGGCCAAGTCATTGGGTGTATTTAAGGCAGAGATTGATAGGTATCTGAGTAGCCAGGGCATCAAAGGTTATGGTGAGAAGGTGGGGGAGTGGGACTAAGTGGGAGAATGGATCAGTTCATGATAAAATGGCGGAGGAAACTCGATGGGCCGAATGGCCGACTTCTGCTCCTTTGTCTTATGGTCTTATGGTCTAACATTTGAAATTGCTGTATCAATGTAAACAGCAGCCAGAGATGCAATTGAGTTGCAGTCAGGAATGAAAATGAACAAAATTGTAACGTTTAAACAGAAACCTACCTGGCCGAACAAATCATGTTACCGTTGTGCAGGGGCTCACATTTATTTTAAAGTTGAAACTTGTGGAAAATGCAACAAAGTAGGATACATATGAAGAGCATGCTAGGCAGACAAAAATAAATGATTGCACAGGGAAGAGAAAAAGGTAAAAGTCAAGTTGCATTTTCAAAAAGAGCACTGAAGGGTCTCGGCCTGAAACGTCGACTGCACCTCTTCCTAGAGATGCTGCCTGGCCTGCTGCGTTCACCAGCAACTTTTATGTGTGTTGACTAATCTACTTGCTGTTGATGAAAATTCTGATAATGAGAGTGACACAGGACTGAAATAGCTTTGAGATTTACAATGTGAAAACTAACAAGAGACAAGCGATATAGCTTACCCCAGAAGAAAACAGCAAATTAATTAAAATTGAATTAGATACTGGCTTGGCTGTTTCAGTCATTCCACAAAATGACTGTAAATGGCATTTCAAAGATACTGAACTGAAAGTTGCAGATATACAGCTGGCAACTTATACTGGAGAAAAGATAACTCTTATGGGACTGATGTTTGTAACAGTGAAATACAACATCCAACAAGCCACATTGGGCTTGTATGTGTTAACCACAAGAGGGCCAGCATTGTGCGGCTGTGCTTGGCTGAGACAACAACTTGATTGGAGATCCCTCCACAATTTGGATGCCACATCCCTTGCAATAGAGTCAACTGAAAGCAAATTAAGAAAGGTAGCGGATGATGCAACAGTAGTTTTCAAGGATGGCATTGTAAAACTTAGATCAAGGGTAAAATAGTGTTAAATGCCACACCCAAGTTTTTCAAGGCCCATCCGGTTCCTTATACAGTCTGTGATAAAGTAGCCAGTAAGCTAGATTGCATGGAGGCTGAAGGAGTTCTTTCCAAGGTTGAGTGGAGACCATGGGCAATGCTAGTTGTCCCAATAGCCAGGAAGAATCTGTGGTGATTTTAAGGTCACCATCAACCAGTACAGAAAATAGATCAATACCCTCTGCCCAAAGCAGAGAATATCTTTGCAAACCTTCCTGGAGGGAAACACTTCAACAAAGTGGCCTTAGTTGAGGCCTACCTACAGATGGAGATGGAAGCAGAGTCCAAAGTGTTTTTTACCATAAACACTCACAAAGGGGTTTATTGCTGTAATAAGTTTATTTTTTTACCACTGCATCTGCACATACGCTCTGGCAGATAGCTATGGACCAGGTGCAAGGCTGCCTAGGCACTCAGTGTTGCCTGGATGACATCTGTGTTACCGGTGAGGATGACAAGGCATATCTTAAAAATCTCAAGTCAGTGATAAAAGATTAGAAGATTATGGGCTCAGAGCACAACGTGACAAGTGTGAGTTCTTTAAACCAAGCATCACTTATTGTGGTTGCATCATGGCTACACAAGGATTATATAAATGTGCCAAGAAAATTCAAGCAGTAGTGGATGCTCCAAGACCAAAGGACATGCCACAGTCTCAGTCCTTTTTAGGATTTGTCAATTACTATAACAGGTTGCCAGGCCTGTTTACTGTGCTCCAACCCTTGAACTCATTACTGCAGATTGGGAAGAAATGACAATCGACAAAGCAGTGTGAGGTGGCTTTCCAAAGGCAAAGGAAATGGTCAGTCACTGTACTCATACATATAGTCAACATCATACAGTGCAGCTTGCCTGTGTCACCTTGCCTTATGGTATAGGTGCAGTCATGTCACATGTTATCAGTAATGGAAGTGAATGCCCATAGACTTTGCAACACGTTCCCTTACCACTGCAGAGAAAAATTATGCACAGATTGACAGAGAAGCCTTGAGTCTGGTTTGGGGTGTAAAATGTTTTGTATGGGAGAGAGTTGACCCTCATCAATAACTGGTGTCCATTTTCAATCCACATTATAACGTTCCACTAGCAGCAGCAGCTTGAATGCAGAGCTGGGCTCTGTTTCTTAGAGAATACAATTACAATATCATATTCAAAAGGACAACTAGTCATGGAAATGCTGATGGATTGTTCCATTTAACCTTGGAAAAGGAAATACCTGAAAAATTTACAATAAGAGGATACTCCACTTGATGTATTCTCTCAAGTGCAGATTGAAAGTCTCCCTATTATGGCAGAGATGATCCAAAAGGAAACCAGGAAAGATTCCACACAGTCTCATGTCTACATGGCGACCCAAAATGGCTGGAATGTGCAGCAGAAATTCCAGATTCCCTATTTTTACCAGCACCTGTATGCACTTACCCTTAACGGGGGCTGCCTCATGGCGATTGAAAGTTGCTTACCATCCCAGCTGAGAGGTAAAGTGTGGAGGGAGCTACATGCTGTTCATCCAGGCATGGTAAAAATGGAAGTGTTGACTCGAAGCTTTGTCCAATGGCCTGCAATAGACCAGCAGATCGAACAACCTGTTCAGGATGCCAATACGTCCAAAAGCTGCCAAGAGCAGCGCCTATCTGTGGGAATCGCCTGCAATACCCTGGCAGAGGATTTTCATGTTGATTTTGCTGGACACAAATGGGCACAAATTTCCTAGTAGTAGTGGTTACAGCTATAAAATGGCCAGAAGTGTTCCCAATAACCTCCACTGCAGCCTCACACACTGCTGATGTGTTGAGTAATGCTTCGCCAGGATGTCTTTCGTCATAGATCATATGTAATTCATGGCATTTTTTTCTACAGAAAGGGAATTCACTCCTCACTGCAGTGATTTCAGGGAGGACATTATGCAAATACTGTGCTTCATTTCGTGGTAGTAATCATAGTTCATTCACTTTATACTGGTCCAAGGTAATTTCGGCTCTGATGCAAAGTAATAGGCTGGGATCCAGTCAGCAAGAACAAAAGTCACGAAGTGGGAGTTACTCTGCCACAATAAATATTGTGCAGAAGATCAGTGTGCTTAAGCAACAGTTTCATAATCTGGATTATTTATGATCAATGAATAGCCTGTCCATGTTGTACAATGATCAACATTGTATCTTTTATCGACATTATCAATATCTGACTATCAATACATCTCAGTGCTCTAGCATGAAGATAATTCTGCAGTTAAAACCAAAGAATAAATAAACATCAACTTTCAAAAAAAATGTCATGCTTGAAAAGGAAATAATTATTCTTAACCATGTGTTGTCAAACTGTTGCTTAGATCTGTGACTTAATTTATAAACCTCAGCACTTCCACTTTGACAGCCTGTGAAATCCTAGATGTTGCAGCTTGAATCAATTCAGAGCCAGCGACTGCAGATTTCAAGTAAATAAACATTTAATAGACATCACTTACTTAAAACTCTCACAAGTACAAAATGAAAAAGGGAAAATAAAGTTTCAATAACGTAGTAAATGGAAAATTAAAGGGAATACATTATTGTTGTTGTAGTGGTGCTCAAGTGACTCTTTTGGTCATGGGTTTGCAGGCAGTGTTATTGCTGTGTAAGTGAATGCAGCTTATTGAATATATAACAGTGCCATCTGTGGTGAGGCTGAGGGATATGGTGGAAAGAGTGCAGGCAAGAAAAGGGCCTGGGCCCAAGGTTGGGCTGTTAGGAAGAGAGAGACAATAAACTGCAGATGCTGGAATCTGGAGCAACACACAAAGTACTGGGGAAGCTCAGCAAGTCAGGCTACATTTGTAGAGAAAAATGTATTGTTGAAATTGTAGGTCAGGACCCTTCATCTGAACTGGACTGGATCTTTCTTCTGGGTTATTAGGAAGTTAGATCAGTGATCAGTTTAGTGGCTGGCTTTGAGGATTGGAATGACAGAGGTTTGAGCACTAATAATGGTGAAACACCACTGGTTGTAGACTTCCGGTCAGAAATAACACCTCTCCACCAATACCCTATGTTTTCTTTGGCGAAACCAATTTTGAATCCAATCTACCAAGACTCAATGTATCCTGAGTGCCTTAATCTTCTGGATCAACCTATTATGAAAAGCCTCGTCAAAAACTTTATTGAAGCCCATGTATGTGACATCCACTGCCTTGCACTCCATCTTGTTCCATCAAAAAAAACTCACACGTTTATAAGGCATGACCTCCCTTACACAAAGCCGTGCTGAGTATCCCTAATGAATCTATGCTTTTCAGGATGTGAAATGCTTCTATCCTGAAGAATTTTCTTCATTGATTTCCCTACCACTATATTTAATGCAGGAAATGACAAGCTGGATATCTCTGTATTTTTCAGTGATTAATATCTCATTTGAACTCTTTTCTCAGTCTTTTGCATGAAAAATGCAAGTATGTATTTGAAGCCATATACAAATAACTTAGGTACACAGCACAATACATCTTATTCTATTTCCACCCTCTTGTTCAAAAACATTTTAATCTTTGCTGTACCATTGAAAAGCTTTATTGTGAGATAATGTTTGCAACCTGAATACTGTTACTTGTCTGTACAGAGGACTACGGTCCTAGATTGTCTGTTTCACAATCGGATGCTGTGTCGTAGATTATATTAAAATTTTGGATCACACATCAGAAATTATTAAAGGCAGTTTTATAAGGTGAAAATATACAGGACTTCTCTGAACAAGTAATGACTTGACTTGACACAATCTCATGTAAGAATACTTTCAGGTAAATCCCATTGAGTATAGGAATGGTCAAAGGAAAAAATGTAGCCTTAGCGATTTTACTCAGAGTGTTATCAGTTAGAAACAGATGGGAGCTCCAGCCTGAAGGGATAATGTATTTAAAAGTTGCATCTCACTTTCTAACACAAATACTTGCCAGCACTTAAAGTAGCTGAACCGAGTCTTGTTTGATTGATAGAACCATTTTTGTTATATTTAGAAATTCAATCCAAAGTCACTGAAAAGAGGACTAAAATATAAACTGTTTCTTTTAAGAATTGTTTACATATCTTAATCACATGCAATATTTTACCACTTTATCTGGATAAGGATTTATTAACAAGAAATCAGCTATGATAGGGCTAAAATGATAAAAGAGCAAAATGAGGGAAATAATTAGCAATTGATTGTGTATATTCTCAAAAAATGTTTATTTGTAATTCATTATGTTAATAACTTTACAAGTTGCATGGGAAATTCATTATGTTAATAACTTTACAAGTTGCATGGGAAATTCACAAATATGTGAAATGATTAAAAATTAATACTATTTAAGTATTGTTTTAGAGGTTTTATTCTATTTAATACTTGCCTAAAAAGCCCTCCCACCCACCAGCCTCTTCTCTATCCCAGTGTAATTGTTTATGGTCCTGAGTCTGAAGCAAAATAATGACCTTTCCAGAAGGCCAGAGCTTGGTAATAAAGTTAGTTCTCCATTTCCTGTAGATGTTTGGATGCTTATCTATGTCCTACAGCTCACAGTGACCTTGTCTCAAGTGATTAAAATTATTGTAGTTCATGGTTGTGGTATTTTGAAGCTTGAATAGAATTTCATAAAGTGCAAAGGTTCCGAATTGTATACAATGTAAATCTACATATTACACATATGCTGTAATAGTTAGTCTTTAGATAAAGCAGAGGATTTTCAAACTAAAACTCAATAAATCAAAACAAGCTCCATAAGTTCAGCAGTATACTAAACCAATAATGCAACTGAAGTAGATGAAAATTTAAAAAAACAGTAAAAATCCGACATAAAAATATTTTAAAAAAGCAATAAAATGCTGGAAGCATTCAAGAGGTCAGGCAGTACCTATGGAAAGAGAAACTGGAATAATGTTTCAGGATAAAGATACTTTGGCAGAACTGGGAAAGAGGAAAAGACAATTTCACTCGCACAGCCTATTTACAGCCTCCTTTATTGTTATTACAAGGCCTGATATAAGTTTGAGAAATACCACCTGATCTTCCCTGTGGGCACATTGCAGCTTTCAGAACTTGATAATGAATTCAACAACTTCAGATAACTGATGGTCACTTATTGTGTCAGAGCTGTAGGTTATCCATCTGTAAATATTGCTTAGCTTTTCTGTCTCCAGTATCACAACTGGACTTGCTGGACATTTCCTACAGCTCTGTGTTGTCTGACTTTTGCTTGTGTTCTTTTTCTTTAACTTCCCTCATTAACATGGAACCTGCATGTATGATATTTCAAATTAGGAAAGTCAGTTGTAGATTTGAAGTATTGGAAGTTTTGAGTTCAAAATTTTCCTGCAAGACTCAGGAATGGAAGGAAGGTGGAGAAAGACATGAATTCATCTGTCTATCTTGATGAGGGTTCTCAGCCTGAAATATTAACTGTTTATTCCTCTCAGTAGTTGCTGCCTGACCTGTTGAGTTCCTCCAGCATTTTGTATGTGTTGCTCTGGATTTCAATCATCTGCAGAATCTGTTGTGTTTATTGTTTATCCTTCATTAACTTTTTAATTGCTTAAGATACTTTCCTGTCATCTCCTTTCTCTTGTTATATGATTAACATAATTATACTCATTGGAATCTTCAATTCCCTGATGTTATATGCTTTCTTTGTTTCCTATTTAAGAAATAATCTTAAGTTTCCCATTTACTTTCTCTGCATTTCCATGGTAATTATATTTGTAAGGAAGGTTCCTGGAAGACATACCTCAGGCCTCTTCTGTAGCTGATGCGTATCTATAGACCTGGAGGTTTCTTACGGGCTGATTGTGTCATTCTTTTGCTGTATTGTCTAACAGTTTGATATACTGCATTCCCCCATGCCTTTGGGACTGAAAACACATCAACTGAATAACAAGGTTTCACTCTGGAGGAAAGATTACATAGCATAATATTGCTCACCTCTTTTAGCTCATGAGTTTGTACAGCTAGTTTTTCTGAATATTCTTATGTCTTTGATATTACCATTGGACATGATAGATTTTCTCAAGGCACTGACAAACTGAGAATAAACAAAAGAAAATTCATTTCCAGCTGTCTGATTGTCCATGTTTGTTATCACTATGTTGAATTGTGCTCTCCTTGTTTGAACTCTTGTGCCTTTGTTTATTAATAACATGCTATGAAAATGCATTTCTCTTCAAGAAATGTGCATTTTTCATTTCTTTAAGTTTATTTTGTAGTAAATATGCAATAATATATTAGAGGTAAAAGTAAGATTTATAAATAATTTTATACCACATATCTAACATTTTTAATGACATACCCAAACAAGGTATAAACTCACCAATGAATACAACATAAAATGAAGATTGTAGATAAGTTTGATACAATTTAAAAATAAACTATTTAAAACGAAATAGTGTATCATTGACCTGAAAATGTTAAATGATCTGCTCCCCTACGTATATTGAGTGGCCTCTTGAATCTTTACTGTTCCCATTTCCAGCAGCTGCATTACTTTGGTTTTACGCTAAAAGCCAGAAGAGTCCACAATTTATGCATGAATGTAACCTTTATTTTTCTTATTCCATAACAATAAATCCTATTATAGACAGTCTAGGCAGTGTTTCAGTATTGGACAGAAACTGTAACAATTGATGAACCTGAGTATCTTTAGACCATTTATCATGTTTTGTTCTTCCCAAATTATTGCTGTAATTAACCGCAGGGTGATTCAAATGTTAATTTTTACACAGATTTTCCAATGTAATGATTAGCATTTTTTGAAAAATAATTCCCAATTTCATTATTTTAACAACACATTAGATTTTTGGGTGTGAGAGAGGTTGGGGGTTTGATGTTGTTGTCACTGCTCTTTTGCATGGGAAGGCTTTGGGGTTTGATATTTTAGCTGCTGTGTCTGGGTGGGTGATCTGTTAGATTTTGCACAAGGAAGGGGTTGGGGGATTTGGGGTTTGCAAGTTTTGTTTCTTTTTCTTATTCATTTGGGGGGTTGATCTTTTCTTTAAATGACTTTCACGGTTTTTCTGTAATTCATGGCTATATGGAGAAGACAAATCATAGAATTGTATTCTACATATATACTTCGATTAATAAGATGAACCTTTGAATTTCCCTCAAGTTACACAGAGGAATTTATGGGAACAAAGGATTGATTCATTTGTCTAAAGAGTCTGCATTGCTGTTTTGGTATAGATATCAACCTTTTTATTTTGAATGAACTAATACTTCTGCTGAACTTACAGAAAGAAAAAGTTTAGGTGAACACATCAAGGATTCATACTCAAAATATATTTTGGTGCAATTTCAAGTCTCACTAGCTTGAGGCGTAAGCTTTTGGAAACAGTTTTTCAATTGACTTAGTAGCTTCTTACTCTCAGTGGCAATGATAAATTGATTTGACACAGTCCTGAGACAAATTGCAAAGGCAGAGGATGCAAGAAGCCTCTTCCTCATATGTGACAAAATATTTCTCAGTCACATTTTCTGTTATATTTATGGTAAGATTGATAGTTATACCTTATGTTGCAATGTACAGAATTCCAAGTTCCAAGTGCAATAGTTTTGCAGAGTAGCAAGAATTTTCTCCATGATGAGACCTTTACATTTTCTCCTTGCATTAGTTTTCTAATGTAGATATTGTGATTTAAAAAATGATAAAAATTAAATATTTTTGCCAAGAAATTGATGTGTCATCCCTAGAGCCAAATAGGACATAAATTAACTTAAATATGTTATATTCTTCGTACAAAATTCATTGGGATTAGACACTGCTCTAGAGTGTGTTTAACACTGCAGGTGGGTGCTTAATTTACAAGCACATGTCTCAAGTTTGCCATGGGCTTTCACTTTCTTTGTGTAGTGGTCTATAATGGGTTTTAAATAGCTTTTGTATAAGAAAACATCCTCTAGCTAATTTTAATACAAATAATACAAATTTTTAAACCCTTTACCTTTTGTTAGGAAGGAACAGAGCTATCTTATTCAAATGCAACCTGTCGTATTTGTTTAAATTGCAGCTTGATTAAAGACTATGCTTTTTCTGGGCATTTTCTGGTAATTATTTCTTGGCTTGGTTGGTTCAAATTGTAGAATATCTCAGAGAAAGAAAGATGGATTAACTTCTGTATATCTTAATTGGGGAAAAACAAATTATTTCCTAAAATTGGTGCAAATGATATAATTTTTTTTGAAAGTTCTAGGTAAGTTAAAGCTGCTTCTGGAATGTGAAGAGTTTTCACATCCTGACCTCTCCCACTAAAAAAGTACATGTTGTGCTGCCTTTCATATCCCTTTCAAAATATCCAGAAGTGCTATATAGCCAAGAAATCAATGTTGAAAAATGCTCTCCATAAAGAAGTCTTGTGCTTTAACCCAACATGTAATTGTCATGAACAGCCCTTAAATATCAATTACATTTCCCCTTTTTATATCATCTGGTTAGCCTGATCCCCTTACCAACACATGTATTTTCCAGTATGTTCATGAGCCATGAGTATATTGATCCTTTGAAGATACAATCGATAGTTTCAATTAGACTATCATTTTTGCTGTCATGTAGGTATAATGAAATCCAGTTCCTCCAATGGACACCGACTGATCCCGTTGTATCGATGAGATTCATTCTTTCCACATCCCTTAACACAAAGTGGAAGTATTGTGTAGTTCTGTTTGTAACAAAATGAGTTTTATTGATCAGTCTGTTGTAAAGTGTATCTTTATCCTTGTCAAATATCAGCATTGGGTATAAGCAGACATTATGAAGTGAGTGCAACTTCAGAATAATGACACAGACACATTTATAAGGTGATCGTTGTATGGTCGGAACTGCTGAAATTAAAACCACATTTGAGCCAAAAATAATCTAACATCAATGTGAAATATGAATCCAACTAATGTGAATTGTTAAATGTAAATTCAACTAATTTTATTTTCAAGTAATATTCTCAACATCATCATCATCATTATGTGCCATGTTGTATGATGTAAGCGATCATAGTCCCGTGACCATGATTGTTCTTGGCAAATTTTTCTACAAAATTGTTTTGCCATTTCTTTCTTTCGGGCAGTGTTTTTATGAGATGGGTGACCCCAGCCATTATACTCTTCAGAGATTGTCTGCCTGGTGTCAGTGGTCACGTAACCAGGACTTGTGATATGCACCAGCTGTTCACTCAACCATCCACCACCTGCTCCCATGACCTCATGTGACCCTGATCGGGGGCTAAGCAGGTGCTACATCTTGCCCATGGGTATTTATTAAATTGCTCAGCTAAGAAGAGAAGATTTAAACTTCTTTAGGTTAGCATACCTCGAAGATACTCTGAAAATTATAAACACAAGAGATGCTGCAGATGCTGGAAAGCTTAAACAACACACACATATAAAATGCTGGAGGAACTCAGCAAAGGTTGTGTGTTGCTCAAGGTTTCCAGCACCTGCAGAATCTCTTGTGTTTAATTGCTTTGTTCTTTTCTTATTTTCCATTCTAAAAATTTCCTTTATTGTCTGTGTGGAGAACATAAATTTGTCTTCCCTACTCTGGACTCAATTTTTTCAAAATGAATAACTTGCTGAGAAAACTAAATTTTCTGAAGCTAGATATTTAATAACAGCTAATTGGAGAAGGTTGACTCTTTGGTTTAATTTGAAAACAGTTGGCACTAGTTTTAATAAAGCAATAGCAATCAAGAAACACAGTTGTCCCTGAGTTATGTTTGAGAACAAAGAGTTAGTGTATTTGCCCTACCTAATTAGGAATATTATTTGTAAACCACAACACGCATTTAAATAATTCTTCTTGTAATAGCAGTAGTCTCACAGAGCGTTTATGCCTGTTCAGAACTCTGCTGCCTGCATCCCTTTTGCCCGTCACCCATGACTTACATTGCCCCCCCCCCGTTCAGTAGCAAGCCAGATGTAAAATCCTCACCATTAATTTCACTTCCATGGTTTCCCATCTGTTTGGTCTTCAGTCTTTTAACCTTCCAAAATATCTTTATTACTGCAGCTAAGATCCACTGGGCTCTGCCAATTCTAATCTCATTGCATTAGCAGTTGTGCCTTCAATTGATAAGTCTGAAGCACTGGAACTGCTTACCCCAACTATTCTCCCTCCCCTTCACCTTCATCCTTTAAGCACTTCTTTAAAACTATTGTTTTATTCAAGCTTTTAGTCACCGGCTCCAATAGTTGTTAAATTTCTTTGATAACGCTTCCGCATGACATCAACTTTTGAAAGCTAAATGATTCCATTTAATTAAGGCATCATTCACCGACAGAAATTGGGGATTTCAATGGAATTGCAGAGTGTGTAATTTTCCTCCTAATGCATGGGGTAGTTGGGACACGTGCAGTAATGTCTTGTAGTCTCCAACCTGTCTGGATGTTGCTTCTGCAGTTTTGGCCCACGTGTGCGCAGCCTGCAGACAGTTGAACTGCCTGCACGTAAGTATTTCTTCAAATGCCCATGAGGTCTACTTTGGCATGATTTCAAGGTAACTTCACAGACAATGGTGTAGGTCTTGCTTTGTACTTCCCACAGGAAGGTCTCTTTCAAGTTAAATGCTTCCATTCCTTTTTGGTTCCTTGACCCTCTACTAATCTACATTTTTTGTTTGACTAACTCCCTATCCCTCAACTACCAGAGGACCCATCCACTTGCCATCCAATTGCTTGTCAGCATGTCCAACTCCTCGAGTTAACAGTCTGATCCCCAGTCAATCATCCTGCCATCCTTAAACAATAATTTGCCTGACTGCTTTCTGACCCACTCTCCACTTGATTTCTACCAATCCCGATTAGTTATACAGCCAAACCCACCACATGTTGTCTGACGTCCCACCAATTTTCTACGCTGACAGAACTTCTGATCCGCTTTCTTGACCATTCACCACACTTCCCACTGATTCTTGGTTAGCTCATGGCAGTTCCACCTCACTTCTGATTGCTGCATTGGTAAAATGCAGAAAGAAAAGATATATCACTATGTCAAGCCATTTTGACACTGCACACAATTTTGAGCATAGTGCACTCCTAAATTTTCTAGCGAAGGACCTGCACATATCATGCTTGTTGTCCTGTTGCACTTACCTGTCTATGCAGGCCACTGTAATTTCTAGATATTTTTAAACTATTATTAGAGTTGTGCTTCAAATGTTTGTAATCAATATATTGTATCAAAATTATCTTAAATCTAAGCAATGAAAGTGGATAAAATTAAAATAGTTCTGTGACAAAATAAGAAAGGATGTCTTTGAAGGTTGCAATCATAATACCAAAGATACATGATTTCATTCGCACAGCCTATTGTTTATACATTGAGAATTTATCTATGCTGTGTCTATAGATCATGATTTTTCGAATTACAGAACAAAAGCAAATGGATTTGTGTGGAAGGATTCACCAAATAAGACATTATAATCATTCATGAGTCTTATGCAAGAAAATACAAGTTTAGAAAAATCATGTGCAAGTATAAAAAATGAGGAAATTTGTTAAAGAAAATCTTGGAAGATAATGGGATTTGATTTTTAAATTGTAATCAGTCTCATTGTAAAATTAAATGACAAATAAAAGGTTAATATCAGTAACAGACACAAGTGCTTCTTAGAAAGAATCTGACATTTTGCCACAGCAAGTAAGAGATAGATGAAGTTAAGAAGAGCCTTAAGGGACTTAAGAAAGATGTGGTGTGGTATTGTAGACTTTGGGGTCAGAAAGCTAAAGACGAGATATGGCTGCAAATGACAGGGATTGAAAACCGAGGATGTGCAGGAAGCTAGAAGCTGGAAATCAAGAGCTTCCTTAACAACTGTAGGGCTAGTGAAATCATCCTGGAACTTTGAAAGGAGAATGCTTAAAACAATGAATTTCAGAGTGTAAGTGGGAATGAAACATTTCCCCTCATTTACAATTATATATTGTTAACAGCTGTATTATCTGACATTAAGATTTAACAATGGTATTGGATACCCTAGATCAGAGGCCTCCAACTAGGGTTCCAAGGAGCTCCCAATTAATGGTAGGGGTCCACAAAATAAAAAAGGGTTGGGAACCGCTGTCCTAGATGATCAATCCTATTTTTTGTGGAACCTTTGGTTATAATTATAACTAGCTACCTTTTTCCAGACAGTTGAAAGTGATGATGGATAGGTGATTCAATGAAGTAATGAAATAATTTGTTTGTTCATTCTACAGATACAAATGGGAAATGGAAATTGCATAAATTAGGCCCCAAGGAAATCAATCTAATATTGATATTAATTTATGTTTTGTTTGCCATTTTATTTAGAATGAAAATGATTACAATTTAAAAACCAAATCACATTATCTTCCAAGATTTTCTTCAACAAATTTCCTCATTTTTTATATTTTGCATGTGATTTTTCCAAACCTGTATTTTCTTGTATGAGATTAATGAATGATTATAATTTCTTATTTGGTGAATCCTTCCACACAAACCCATTTGCTTTTGTTCTGTAGTTTGGAAAAAATAGAAAAAATAGACAAAATAAGCATTATTCAGGCTTTCAAAAATTTGCCAAATTTTATTCAACTTGCCTAAATCTCTTTAAATTTCCCTTTCATTTATTTTACCATTACACTTCAGCACATGTTTAGGCCAGAAAATCCACAAGTTTGCAGTCTCAAGTACTGTGCTAAACTGGGTACATCATTGACACTTGTAACCAAGTGTGCCTGATCAAGGCCTCCGGTTGGCTTCCTTATCTCTTGAAATATAATGCAAATATTTGCCTATTCCCAGAGCCTGGAAATTGATTATCAGCTTCTAATTCATTTGGCAGTCACAAATTTAACTTTAGTGTTTCACACTGTTGTAGTTGTACGAGGTTTTTAACCTTGTCTTTTTATTCCGGAAAGGTACTGTACAACTATATACAGATTTTTATCCAAACTACTTCTTACTCTGACATTATAGTACATTCTTCCCAGTTTTGCAAAAAGTATAACCAGCATCAAATTAAAATGAGGCAAATTTACCAGCACTCCCTGTTATCCCTCATTCTGAACATGGATAATTGACATTATCTTTTGTGATAATACAAGCTTCACATTCTTGTCCACTTGTCTAAGCTGTTAACTCCTAATTATAAACTTTCTTAGGCGACAGATACAGGCTCTAAAATGAGTAGATTCATTATATTTTTCTTATCACATCATTGTTAATTTTGAATGGTGGGTCACACATCCATTGTACCTACTTATTTTTGTTTCATTGAAGCATTCCCTGTGAAGATTTATATTGTTGGCATTATATGGAACTTAGTATCCAGGAGTTTCTGCGACTCTGCCTTGCCTTAAACCTCGTAATTTAGCAAAGCATGACCCACCTAATTGTTAGGGTTAACTGTTTGTGACCTCATATTTAGTACTCATCAGAACAATGGTAGAGACAAATAAAATATATTTTTGCAGCTGTTTAGCCATTTCAACTGGAGAGAATTTCTTTTCATATTTAGATGAGCTTCATCAAGGACAGTCAGATTGCCGTCAGTCTTTTTTCTTTGTGATTATCTTGCTTCCATTAAATCTATGGGACCACTGACAACTCCAGATAGAAATTAGGCAAGTTAAAATACAGTCTGTATATCAAATGTGTTTGTGAGATGTATATTTGTTTTCCCACTCTCTTTCTTTAAGTGATAGATGACATCTTCCTTTTTAAATGGTTGTACACGCATCAGTATCCATGATTGCATTAGAATAGTAAACAGAGTACAGTGGTTTTCCTCTGCAATTTATTCAATTTTTCTTAAATGAACATTGAAATAGTGATGCTGAAATGATAATGATAGAGATCAAAGTGAGAATGTGGATAGTGATTGGATGCAAAGAGGCTTCTATGAAATATAAACGAGCTAAGTGAGTGGACAGTAGCAAGTAGGTGTGGTACAGTGTAGATAAATTGAAAATGGTGAGAGATTGGAATGTTCACAAGGCCTTGGATGCCCTTGTGCATAGTTCCTTGAAAATGACATGTAGGTGCCACTAGCATGTAAAAGTTACATGGGAAGTTGGTCTTGATTTGAATACAAAAGTAATTGTCTTTTGTACAATCTCAAGTTACTTTGGTGAGGTGCTCGCTGCAATATAGTGCACATTTTTTATTTCCTCAGAGAAGGAAACAGTCATAGAGTTGTAAAGGACACAAATAGGCCTGTTGGCTCAACTCATCCATGCTGACCAAGGTGCTTTCCTGGCTAGTGCCATTAATCTGCTTTTACCCAGTACCTCTAAACCTTTCCGATCCATGAATCTGTCCAAATGTCTTTTAAAGGTTGAAATTACCTTTCCACTTCAGCAGCTTGTTTTATATACACTCCCTCTTCAGTATTTTTTTTATCAAACTTGCCGCTCATGTCCCCTTTAAATCTTTGCCTTCTCAAGCCTATGTCTCCTAGTTTTAGATTTGCTTCCCCTCATAGATGGAATAGGTAACCTGTGCATTGAGTGTGGGTTAGAACTCTATTCTGTAGAGTTTGGAGAAATGTGAGTTGACCTCATTGACAACTACAAAATTCTTAGCAGGTTCGACATGGCCGATATGCACAGCAAAGGATGTTTCCGTTGATTAGAGAGTCCAGAACTGGTGATGCCAGGCTTTTAGTGCTGATATGATAAGAAGTCCTTAAGCACAAGTAATGATGAATGTTTGCATTAACCTGCACTGGAGGGCTGTAGAGGATTATTTTATTTGAAACAGATTGATAGATTTTGGATGTTAACAAAGGCAAGTGATATGGGGGTATGTTACTGAATGACCAGGAAAGCATCAGAACTGACTGAACAACAGGAATTCTGCAGATGCTGCAAATTCAAGCAACACACATCAAAGTTGCTGGTGAACGCAGCAGGCCAAGCAGCATCTATAGGAAGAGGCGCAGTCGACGTTTCAGGCCGAGACGCTTCGTCAGGACTAACTGAAGGAAGAGTGAGTAAGGGATTTGAAAGCTGGAGGGGGAGATGCAAAATGATAGGAGAAGACAGGAGGGGGAGGGATGGAGCCGAGAGCTGGACAGGTGATAGGCAAAAGGGGATACGAGAGGATCATGGGACAGGAGGTCCGGGAAGAAAGACAAGGGGGGGGAGTGACCCAGAACTGACTGACCTATTTCTGTTCAAATTTCTTAAGATGTGATTTTTTTTTTTCTGAACCAAATGGTCTGTTATCACTTGACTGACTCATGTAGACCTCAAAACTTTACCGTTACTATATTGGCAGAAAGTGCAGTGGCTTATTCTGGATAAAGGCTATACATATGCACCTGTGTACCTTGGGGCACAAACTGACTCTTCAGTAATCTCTTATCCCTGAATGTTAGAATTCAACTGTTTATCATTTCTGCTTAGAAGTTAAGGAAAGATTACAAGAATTAGCATTAAGATTCTTATTGTTTAGTTTCTTTTTTACAGCATCACCTCTAGCTTTCTTTGGTAGTTAAGTCTTCTGAAAGAAAATTTCATTAGATTGGCTTCCATTCTCCTATTCCAAGGGCATTAAGAAATATTATTTTTAAATGGAGTTTTGCAAGTACTCTACAGTTCAGGTGATATGTTCAGAGAGCGAAATAGAACTTAAGATTCAAGATTGTTTAATGTAATTTCCTCTACACAAGTGTAAGGAGAATGAAATAATTGTAGGTCAGATCCGTGCAGCACAATAAAAAACACAGAAGGTAAAGACCACAATAATAATACTAAAAACACACACAATAAATACAAATACATAAGATAGCTTATATATGTAGATGGGTTATACAGTATGTCCATAAAGTGACGCTAGGCTGTACTTTAGGTGACTGATGGGAAATAATAAAGTAGTGGTGAAGTTGGAAGGTGGAGGTGTTGATCAGTCTTACTCCTTGGGGAAAGTAACTGTTTTTGAGTCTGGTGGTCCTGGAGTGGATGCTATCTAACCTCCTCCCTGATGGGAGTGGAACAAAAAGTCTATGAACAGGGTGAGTGGGAACCTTTATGATGTTATTGGCCCTTTTCTAGCACCTTTCCGTATATATGTCCTTGATGGCTGGTGCCAGTGATGCTTTGGGCAGTTTTCACTACTCATTGTAGAGCTTTCCTCTCTGCTACAGTGCAGCTTCTGTACCAAGCAGTGGTGCAGCGTGTTAGGATGCTCTCTACTGTGCATCTGTAGAATGATGTGAGAATGGATGTGCAAAGTCAATCTCTCTTCAGCCTCCTCAGAAAGCAGATTGGTGAGATTTTTGACTGTGTAGGATGTGTTCTGAGACTATGAGAAGTTGTGTGATGTGCACTCCCAAGAGTTTGAAATTGCTTTCAGTTTCCGCTGCAGTGCTGCCAATCAAAAGAGGGGTGTGACTGGTGCGAGTTCTTCTGAAGTTGACAGCCATCTCCTTTGTCTTGTGGCCATGAAGGAAGTGGGTATTTGCCAGGCACCAGGCCTGAAGCTCTTCTACCTCCTCTCCGTAGGCCATCTCATCATTGTTTGTGATGAGCCCCACCACTGTCATGTCTTCAGCAAACTTGACGATGTGATTACTCGGGTGTTTGACTGTGCTATCACGTGCGAGCAGAGTCTACCGCAATGGGCTAGGATGCAGTCACATTGAAGTTGATGGGGAAGGAGGAGCGGTTGTGCGTGCTGTTTATCTGAGGTCTGTTCATTAGGAAGTCTAACACCTAGATGCACAGTATTTAGATCAAGGATTAAGAGTTTATTCACTAAGGTTTGTGGGACATTAGTTTTTCAGATCAGTTACCTTTCATAGAATTGAGGAAATTAGTGATAAACACTTTTAAAGATAGGACTTGCTTTGTTTTTGTATTGTATTTGTCATTCTAATGGGTGGAGAGGTGTGGATTTTCTAGGAACTGTCTATATGGCAATTTTGCATAATACGAAGCTACGCATGCTAAGAAATGCAGATTAGAAAAAAGCATTGTGGATTTACTTTTTTTCCACACAAGTTTTACAAGAGAAAATTTTGTTCTGTATCTTAAATTTTTGGGTAATGATTTTTGGATTTGGTAAGGATGATTTTTTGTTACCCAAATGGCCATTACACAGGAATCATATTATAAGAGGCATGTATCTGTCTGTCTGTGTTGTATTTTGTGTCGTACATTTATTATGGGTAATCTGTCACGTGGGTTGGGGCACGGTAGAAGCAAATGAGTACAGTTACATATTCATGATTTGTCTTTAGGTCAGTTTAGTCTAGTTGAGAGTTAGAGTCAGGTAGTAAGCCATGGTGTGATTTTTTTTTGCTGAACACTCTTAGAATGCTAAGACCTCTATTTGCTTCATCAGAGCACTAGTATATCATTATTAGACCACTTATTTTGTTATATCGCTAGTATTAGTTTCGATAGTTTTGTATCACTATGAGATTGTTCGTCTTTGCTGGTTTCTTAATAAAGGATCGAACATACTCTTTTGAACTTTGGAACTTCATTATTTGAAGCGCCTCATACCTTGTCAATCCCACGCGATGTCTTTGAGTGGTTTTGATTCGGTTTCAAGTAACTGCTGCACGTGTTCTGAAATAGAGAACATTACTTTGATCCAGAATTGGCAATTTAACAACAGTAAATTTGAATATACCTTGAATATTTAAACCAGGAAGTATTTAATAGATCTTTAACCTATACTTCTATTAAGTGTGGTGATATCATTGCCCACATTTATTAATCACATCCAGTCTCACGAACTTGCATTATCTTTCAGTCTGTTCTGATCTTTTCAAAGTGGCAAAGACGGAAATTGGTATTCATCTGTTTGCCTGAACAAAGACTGATGGAACTGACAGCTCGGTAGTAATCTCACAGAGCACACAAGCTACTTAGAGTGCAGGCCACCACCGAGTCCAGACAGCTGTGCAACATCCTGAGTTGAGAGGCTAAATAGATTGTGCAAATGGCCCCTAAGCTTCGTGCCTGCTTTCACAAGAGAGAAGTGAAGATAAACCAGCTGTTAGTTTTCCTTTATCAGTTCGAATTTTTAACTGATTCATATAAGAACAGTGCATTTTAAAAATTTTATATGTCTTAAATTATTTAATTTTAATTTTTAAGACATTATTTATATTTACTTTGACTGTTTTTAAATGTACATCATTGTCAGAGAAGTTTAGAAATAGTTGAATAGGTCTTTGCTCTGAAAAAGCCATCAAGGTGATCTGGGAAAAGGGGCCCAGGTCCTGCCACCTCAGGCCTATCAACAACTCAAGGACACAGCAGCAAAGGCTTAGGTTCATTTAGATCTGTGCTGGCAATAAAGTTTAATGTGGCAGGCTGGGTTGAACACATTCAATAGGTTCAATAGTTTCAATTTAATGTCAGAGAAATGTTTACAAAATATATCCTGAAATTCTTTTTCTTCACAAACACCCACAAAAACAGAGGAGTGCCCCAAAGAATGAATGACAGTTAAATGTTAGAACCTCAAAGACCCCCCCCAGCTCCTCCTCCCATGCATAAGCAGCAGCAAAGCAATGACGACCCCCCCCCGCCCCCGCCCCCGCCAGCAAAAAAGCATCTGGCTTGTTATATTGCTGAAAAAATATTTTAAGCTTGAATTTCTTTCTCTTCAAATCACAGAGCACTTTTTACTTTTAAAGATCACTATTTTTCCCTCATGAATGATTTAGTGTCTACGTGTCTGACATTATCCACATTATGTGTAAAAGGTGAAAACTTACAGGAAAAAGTATTTATTTTCTCACATCTCACAAACACAAACATATATTTTTCTTGTACTAAGAAATATCAAGCTACTTTCAAGGCCATCTCATTACCTTTGGAGGATGGCAAAATTGCAGGCCTTTGCTACTAACCAAGAATAGATAACTCGTTTATCAAATTATTATGTGGTGTGGAAACTGAACTGTGGTGGACAGAAGGGCTCTACAGTGGGTAGTCACAACTGCCTAACACATCACCAGCACCAACGTACCCACCATCATATGCAGAAAGATGCCAGAAAAAGGCCAGTAATATCATGAAGGATCCCACCCATCCTGCTTATGGACTGTTTGCCCCAGTCCCATCAGGGAAGAGGTGACACGACCATAAAAGCCAGGACCACAAGACTCAAATCCCAATCTGTCAGACTGATCACACTTCCACCCATTAACACACCCCACTAGCCCCCACCATCACTACATGCACATTAGCTAGCATGACTATATGTACATATAATCAATATATATAACAGTTACTTGTAGATTGTGTTTTATATGATAGCCTTTTTCGTTTTTTATGCTTATTTTGCATTTTTTTGTACGCTGCATCGGATCCAGAGTAACAACCATTTTGTTCTCCTTTATACTCACGTACAGAAGAATGACAATAAACAATCTTAAATTTTGAAATGTAGGTTCTACGTAAGCCCTCCTATGGGTGAAATGCCTTATGTTTATCTGCATTGACTGTCCCATTTTGTCCGAAAGAATGTATCTAATTTGAAATACATTTAAAGGTTAAAGGTCCATTAAAATTTACAACATTACTTACAATGGCAATAAAGTTATGTTTCGATAAAGTCAGTACAATGCCTTAAATCTTCATAAATTGAAAGGTCTGCTAAGAATTGGAATTCTATTTCCATTGACAAAGGTTTGAGGCATTAAGAATTCAATGAAGCTTAGCGTTATTGCCCTATCTATAGAAAGAAATTATAAGTTAACGAATTCATAATTTTCTCTGACTATTTGAAATTTGATTTTAGATTAGAACGATATTAATTCTACATTTTAAAGTCCTCCTAGTGAGGTTATTGCGCCAACTTTCCCTCAATTGCTGAATGGTCTGTTTATCAATCCAAAGAAAAAACAAATTTCTTCATTTTTGTTCATTTGAGATAATATCAGACTGTTCTGGAAAGTACAGTGTTTTTATACAGAATTTTAAATTAATAACATGTTCTGTTTGGCAGTAGATGCTAGGAATAGTAGAGTTGTATAATTCACTGGAAATCCGTAATTCTTGATACAATGTAGTTTAGTAATGCCCTGTGTTTGGTTTGACTCCTAATCTTAATCCTTCAGGAGGCATGTGGACATTTTTAATTGTATTCACCTTGTGGTGCAGAGACATGCTATCATTCAGTATGGCTTTGTCAAAGACCATTGTGTCATTATGCAGAATCTATTTGGCCAAAAAGGAAATTTTCAATTGACTTTGTTACTCTTGATTTATTGTTCTAAAGTCAGCAGAGAGACATAAAAATGCACCTTTTACTGTGGTGTACATTTGGCCATTATAATAGTGGAAAGTTTTGGTAATGAAAGTTATATTTTGATGACAAGAACTAAACACACAGTACAACGCACAGACTACAAAACCCATTCCCCATCACCACCAGCTCCTCTTGTTCTTTTTCCTTTCACAATAGCAATTTGTCCCACACCTCCCCCTCATCAGGCATATCAGGGTTGTGACACATTTTAAATTATATAACAGCCAGCATATGTCACAAATGGACATGCACAAAGCATTGGCTGTGCTTACGTAGGTGTCAAGGCCACAGACTGAGGTGTTTAATAAAAAGAAAAGGAGCTATTTATTACTTTTAACCATCTGATAAACCTATATACTTGCTTAAAAATGAAACCAGAGGGGAAAATACTCTGCTATTTTTGTATTATCTTTGGTTTATTTGAGTTCCTTAAGACTGTGTACATTATTAATTTTTAGAGATCAGAAAAGGGAGATACAAGTAAAATAAAATTCCAGCATGATCCACCTGGATGGTACTGTTACTCTGTGTATGTGGATAGTATACTTCAAGGCATTTGTTATAGAAGTGGTGCTGTTGATAGATATTTGGTGGAGGATACAACAAAAATAAATTGAATATTTATTTGCAAAAGAAATAATGTATGCATTTATAACAAATTAAAATGTAAAGAAAGACATTTCCAGGGATCATGACTACACGGGATGAACTGCCAGAGGAAGTGATAGAGGCAAGTACAATTACATTGTTTTAAAGTAGATTTAGAAGGTACATGATAGGAAAGATTTAGAGCAGGGGTTCTGAATCTGGGGTCCATGGACCCCTTGCTTTATGGTATTGGTCCATAGCATAAAAAAGGTTGTGACTCCCTAATTTAGAGGAACAAACACAGGCAAATGGGACTAGCTTAGGTAGACATTTTGGATGGCATGGTTGAGTTAGGCCGAAGGGCCGATTTCCAAGCTGTGTAATTCTATACATTTTTTTTTACATGTAACTATAATTATCTCTTGAAAATTGCAGTTAATGCATTTTCTTCTGAAATGTTATACTGAAAAGTTCCTTTCACATAATTATAGTGCATGAAGTTTATTCCACTATTTCCTGGTGATTTCATTCCCAACAATTTCCCATTAATACAACAGAGGGAGAAAGTAACAGAGCCTGTGGGAAGAAATACTGGTTTACTCCTTGAAAGCCAGTATACTATCAACTCCTGAAAGTGATTATATGGGTAGATGTTGGAAGTCATTGATGTGCAGCTCTTGCCTTTCCACCGGTTAAAACTAAACATCGACATACCCTTTATTTTCTTCACCCTTACGTCCTATGTAACTTGGTGTCTCAGCAACAACCTGGCACTCAACGTGTAAGACGAAAGAGCTGATTGTGAACTTCAAGAAGGGTAAAACGAAGGAACACATACCAATCTTCATAGAGGGATCAGAAGTAGAAAGAGTGAGCAGTTTCAAGTTCCTGGGTGTCAAGGTCTCTGAGAATCTCACCTGGTCCCAATATACCGATGCAGTTATAAAGAAGGCAAGACAGCAGCTATTCTTCATTAGGAGTTTGAAGAGATTTGGTATGTCAACAAATACACTCAAAAACTTCTATAGATGTACCGTGGAGAGCATTCTGACAGGCTGCATCACTGTCTGGTATGGGGGGGAGGGGGTGGGGGCACAGGACAGAAAGAAACTGCAGAGGATTGTACATTTAGTCAGCTCCATCTTGGGTACTAGCCTACAATGTACCCAGGACATCTTCAAAGAGCGGTGTCTCAGAAAGGCAGTGTCCATTATTAAGGACCTCCAGCACCCAGGGCATGCCCTTTTCTCGCTGTTGCCATCAGATAGGAAGTACAGAAGCCTGAAGGCACATTCTCAGCGATTCAGGAACAGCTTCTTCCCCTCTGCCATCCAATTCCTAAATGGACATTGAATCCTTGGACACTACCTCACTTTTTTAATATATAGTAGTTCTGTTTTTTGCACAATTTTTAATCTATTCAATATATGTATACTGTAATTAATTTAGTTATTTATTTATTGTGTTTTTTTTCTTCTAGATTATGTATTGCATTGAACTGCTGCTGTTAAGTTAACAAATTTCATGTCACGTGCTGGTAATAATAAACCTGATTCTGATTCTGATGTCAGCAATACCTTAACAGTCACTTCACATGCAGGTTATTGAATAATGTGTAGTATCTGCCATGATATATTAGAAAATATGATCAAAGGAGGTAGAACTAAAAACGTGACTTAAAAATGTGGAGAATTGGGGATGCTTGTGAAGGAGATTCAAAAGGTAATTGTAAGGATGCCGAAGGTGGATGAGTTATTTCTGGCCAAAATTTTCAGGTCATTACGTTTTTGTTCTGCTAGATTGTGATCTGCTGCCATTTGTTAATGATTCAAAATTAAATGAGCGTTTGATAGTGAGCATTAATTTGAAAATTATGATAAACAAAATGCATCAAGTGTTCTCTTAAAATGTGTTGTGAGCTGGGGCAGCAGGCTGAGGGTAGCAGACACCAATAGAATCAACAAACTCATTGGTAAGGCCAGTGATGTTGTGGGGATGGAACTGGACTCTCTGACAGTGGTGTCTGAAAAGAGGATGCTGTCCAAGTTGCATGCCATCTTGGACAATGTCTCCCATCCACTACATAATGTACTGGTTGGGCACAGGAGTACATTCAGCCAGAGACTTATTCCACCGAGATGCAACACTGAGTGTCATAGGAAGTCATTCCTGTCTGTGGCCATCAAACTTTACAACTCCTCCCTTGGAGGGTCAGACACCCTGAGCCAATAGGCTGGTCCTGGACTTATTTCCTGGTATTTACATATTACTATTTAATTACTTATGGTTTTATATTGCTTTATTTATACTCTATTCTTGGTTGGTGCAACTGTAAAGAAAACCAATTTCCTTCAGGATCAATAAAGTATGACTATGACTATCAGTAAGTGGGCACTGGTTTATTAGCACTGCCAATATCCCATGATTTGGACTTATCTTTAATCCAATGTGTATGTAAACGGATCTCTTAAACTAGGACTACTCTGACAGGTTTGTTGGATATGGAAATACTGGAACATCCTAGGATGAGGTGATTGTGGATTGGAAAACAATCTCTGGTTCTTGAATTTCTAGATTTGGACTTTGTGCCTATGATTTATGATAAATCTTAAAAACCATAGAGAGGTTTTGGAGCAATCTAATTGAAAGCTTAACTGTTAGCATTCTCCTCCCAGCAAATATTGTGTTCCATTCTAGGCCAGTATCTCCCCTACTCCATGCTTCAAGTATTCTTGGTTTAAACATTTGATGTTCTATTCATGTAATTATCACCTCATTTGGTCAAGATGTCATTCTAGAACTCTTTAAAGGTTATCTCACTCAACGTTCTGTTGGGCGATCTACCTGCAAATTTTCCAATTGCATGCAATGCCAGGCTGTGGTGAATATTCTCCCATGTCCCATTAAAGTCCTAAGAAGGTTTATGACATTTTCAGAAAAGAAAATACCCTTTCAAAGAATATGGTTTAGGTTCAAATGATTGCTAATAAACCTGTTTCATCTTCCTGCAGGCTTTAGCTAACTCAGGTTGAGAAATTATGACTTGATTTGTTTGTCCCCACTGAGAACTTAGATCATATTTAGCTAATATTCATCTTGTCTAATTAATGGCAGTGAAGCAACCCTTAGGTGTAGTGACTCACAGGTGTTGTCCATCTATCTGCCAGATTCACATTAACAGTTCAGAATAGGTAAGGAGCTGTTTATGACTTAATTATGCATCTTGTTTCAAATAAAGCCAAGCTCTTAATTTAGTTCACATGTAGTTTGAATAAAACACGAAATTTACATCTTCTTTACCTTTGGGAATGCTTAGATTGCTTAGATTAATACTGTAGAGGCCACGTGTGCAGTGAGGAATTGGCATGACCATTAAGTGCCTTCAAAAAGTACAGGGGCTTGAAATAAAACTTGTGTGTTAAGAGGTTTGAAAAAGCAGCAAAACAGCTTGTATTATGCATTCAACAGAGAAAATATCCCATCGTAATTTGTAGCAAAAAAAGAGGAAAATTGACCAAACATTTGATCATTGATGGCTTTGAGGATCTTCCTGAAAGAGAGTATCAATGTAGCAACCAGAATTTTAAGGAGGGGCTTCTCAAACTTAGTGCCTTTGTAGCTGAAAACACTTGAGACGGAGGAAGGGATACTGGATGTGCTTTGTAGACCATATCTGCAAATGATTGTGCAAGTAAAGAAGATTATAGAATCTATAAGAGGAAGGCTATGGAGACACTTTTAACATAAGGGTGAGAATTTTAAAATTGAGTTGCTACTTTCCTGAGAGCTATTATGGGTCAGGAAGCACATGTGATATGGGAACAGGTCTTGTTTTGATTTGGGACATAGGCAGCAATCTTTTGGATGGTCTCAAGTTTGCAGAGGGTAGAGCAAATAAGGGCAGCCAGGAATTCATTGGAACAGAGGAGGGTTACACTAGTTATAAACTGAGACAGGTGTAGAGCCCAGCATATGTAAATTATTGGAGTTAGCACAGATATGTAGTGCAAAGCTCAATTCATTGTCACATCAGACATAGGGACAGAAGTTCGCCATTCTGTCCCTCTATTCTCTTATATTGTTCATTGTAAGCATGACTAGAACCTCCATCTTAGCTTTCTAATACAGAATATTATACTTGTGTGTAGAAACTGACCATAGACTATGAAGATTTTACTTGTGTTTTGTTTAAAGTTGCCATTGGAGATTGTAGACCTCAAGTACTAGGACTAAAATTTTCTGAAATTTACATCAGAAAGTTAATGTAGCATTATCTTAGGTTATATTTTTATATTTTTCAGTAATATTTGTCTTTGGGAATTTTAAGATTATTTTCATGCATCTTCCATAGATGTTCATAAATGTTTTTCAGCTGCATTTCTTTTTTTGATGTATGCGGTTCCAATTTTTTTCAGCTTATTTACTGTTGTTTCATTTTGAGCAGTCAATGAAGTGTGAGAGAGCGAATATAGCAGTGGAAGTGTGACAATGAAGGAAATACACATTGAAATAAAACTGCTGTGTATTAATAGGTTTCTATGCCTGGAACTTATTTGGATTTAATTAATGTTGATGTTATTTTATCCCATGTTACATAAGGGACCAGTATTTACAGTTAGCAGCAAAAATGTTCCCACTAAGATCAAGTGATTTCGGTGAAAAGAGCTTCCCTTCTTTAAAAATATGTGCAAAGGTTAATATTCCATCTGTGGAAGAGTTTGCAGTTCCCCACGTTGGTCTTATGGATCACTTCAGAACCCACAAACTTAGGGTCATCTTGATTCTGAGGCATTGCCTAAGAAAACAAGATTACTTTTTAGCATAATCTGACACCTTGCTCAAAATACACCTGGCAAGAAATGAAAAGGCACTTTTACACAGGATATAAAGGAAATTAATGAAGTCTGAGGAGTTGTAGTGGAGAATGGCTGTTTTATTACTTCAAGGAGAAGTGGAAGGGATTGTAAATGCTGGCAGGGGATCATCAGACAAGGGATTTAAAACAGTCTAAACGATTGCTATGTTTTGGGAGCCAGAGCTTGATCAGAAATGAGAAGAATAATGGCCAAATCTCTAATCTGCAGATAAGCAGACATGCTGGGCTGAGGGTTAGAAGAGGTGGAGGAAAAGAAAGGAAAAGGGGAATGACTGTCAGCCACAGGGAAGGGTTGATGGGTTGAGTTTGTGTCTGTTGACAAATGGGAGAATGGGTGCTGATGTGTAGAGGGATCAGATATATATAGGGGTCAGGTCACCAGGATGATAAATGGGGCAGCTAGCCAAGGATTGTCAGCTGGGGCTGAGTCAAAGTCACTACCCAGTTGGGGTGTGGGTGAAAGTGAATTGCTAAGGAGACAATGGGTAACTTAACACAGTTCTCTGTGAGTCAGATTCCCAGCACCAGCCTCCGTTGGCAGGGATCAACACAGAACAGGTCTCCCTTTCATAGTCATGAAGCAAACCTCAGCAATGCTGCGAATACCTACTTCTATATACCCTTACTTTACTTGTCGCCAAACAATTGATACTAGAGCGTACAATCATCACAGCGATATTTGATTCTGCACTTCTCGCTCCCTGAAGTACAAATCGATAGTAAATATTAAAAATTTAAATTATAAATCATAAATAGAAAATAGAAAAGGGAAAGTAAGATAGTGCAAAAAAACTGAGAGGCAGGTCCGGATACTTGGAGGGTATGGCCCGGATCCGGATCAGGATCCGTTCAGCAGTCCTTATCACAGTTGGAAAGAAGCTGTTCCCAAATCTGGCCGTATGAGTCTTCAAGCTCCTCAGCCTTCTCCCGGAGGGAAGAGGGACAAAAAGTGTGTTGGCTGGGTGGGTCGTATCCTTGATTATCCTGGCAGCACTGCTCCGACAGTGTGCAGTGTAAAGTGAGTCCAAGGATGGAAGATTCGTTTGTGTGATGTGCTGGGCTGTGTTCACGATCTTCTGCAGCTTCTTCTGGTCTTGGACAGGACAACTTCCGTACTAGGTTGTGATGCACCTTAGAAGAATGCTTTCTACGGTGCATCTATAAAAATTAGTGAGGATTTTAGGGGACAGGCCAAATTTCTTTAGCTTTCTCAGGAAGTAAAGGTGCTGGTGGGCCTTCTTGGCAGTGGACTCTGCTTGGCTGGACCAAGTCAGGTCATTTGTGATATTGACCCCAAGGAACTTAAAGCTTTTGATCTGTTCCACTTGTGCACCACCGATGTAAATGGGGTCGTGCGGTCCACTACTCCTTCTGAAATCAACAACCAATTCCTTCGTCTTGCTGACGTTGAGGGATACCTGCAATAAAATCTCAGGAGTTCCTGATTAACACGTTATGAATACTTGCATCTTTACTCATTTGTGTTTGTACATGTCAGTTACAAGGAATATCCGAGTGAAAATTGTGGATGTTGTCCAAATTGCAATCTATTACTCTACATTGCTCTTAGAAATTGTATCACATGAGTGAGTGAGGTTTCCGTTGGTCAGGGTTGACCATGGATGTTGCATCCTAGTTATTTAGAGATGTAAGCCTGGACAGTACGATATGGGGAACAAGCTGTTGCACATGTGGCAAACTTCCCCTCTCCATGCATTTGAATAACCGAAAGGAACAGCAGAGGCCGACACAGTTTGGTACCAGCAGCATTGCAGAAGCTGGCAGTCAGCGTTGAACTCAAAGTAGGACTGCCTTTGGGTCTCTAGCTCCAGATTTTTCTCTCAGGGTTTACTCCTAAAGTCGTCCCCATGAGCGAGTATACAGTGGCATGCAAAAGTTTGGGCACCCCGGTCAAAATTTCTGTTACTGTGAATAGTTAAGTGAGTAGAAGATGAACTGATCTCCAAAAGTCATAAAGTTAAGGGTGAAACATTCTTTTCAACATTTTAAGCAAGATTAGTGTATTATTTTTGTTTTGTACAATTTTAGAGTGGGGAAAAAAGGAAAGGAACACCATGCAAAAGTTTGGGCACCCCAGGAGATTTGAGCTCTCAGATAACTTTGACCAAAGTCTCAGACCTTAATTAGCTTGTTAGGGCTATGGTTTGTTCACAGTCATCATTAGGAAAGGCCAGATGATGCAAATTTCAAAGCTTTATCAATACTCTGACTCCTCAAACCTTGTCCCAGCAATCAGCAGCCATGGGCTCTTCTAAGCAGCTGCCTAGCACTCTGAAAATTAAAATAAATGATGCCCACAAAACAAGAGAAGGCTATAAGAAGATAGCAAAGCATTTTCAGTTAGCCGTTTCGTCAGTTCATAATGTAGTTAAGAAATGGCAGTTAACAGGAACGGTGGAGTTGAGGTCTGGAAGACCAAGAAAACTTTCCGAGAGAACTGCTCGTAGGATTGCTAGAAAGGCAAATCAAAATCCCCGTTTGTCATCCATATCAATGATCTGGATGATAATGTGGTAAATTGGATCAGCAAGTTTGCTGATGATACAAAGATTGGTGGTGTAGTAGACAGTGAGGAAGATTTTCAGAGCCTGCAGAGGGACTTGGACCAGCTGGAAAAATGGGCTAATAAATGGCAGATGGAGTTTAATACTGACAAGTGTGAGGTATTGCACGTTGGAAGGACAAACCAACGTAGAACATACAGGGTTAATGGTAAGGCACTGAGGAGTGCAGTGGAACAGAGGGATCTGGGAATACAGATACAAAATTCCCTAAAAGTGGCATCACAGGTAGATAGGGTCGTAAAGAGAGCTTTTGGCACATTGGCCTTTATTAATCAAAGTATTGAGTATAAGAGCTGGAGTGTTATGATGAGGTTGTATAAGGCATTGGTGAGGCCGAATCTGGAGTATTGTGTTCAGTTTTGGTCACCAAATTACAGGAAGGATAGAAATAAGGTTGAAAGAGTGCAGAGAAGGTTTACAAGGATGTTGCCGGGACTTGAGAAACTCAGTTACAGAGAAAGGTTGAATAGGTGAGGACTTTATTCCCTGGCGCGTAGAAGAATGAGGGGAGATTTGATAGAGGTATATAAAATTATAATGGGTATAGATAGAGTGAATGCAAGCAGGCTTTTTCCACTGAGGCAAGGGGAGAAAAAAACCAGAGGACATGGGTTTAGGGTGAGGGGGGAAAAGTTTAAAGGGAACATTAGGGGGGGCTTCTTCACACAGAGAGTGGTGGGAGTATGGAATGAGCTGCCAGACGAGGTGGTAAATGCGGGTTCTTTTTTAACATTTAAGAATAAATTGGACAGATACATGGATGGGAGGTGTATGGAGGGATATGGTCCGTGTGCAGGTCAGTGGGACTAGGCAGAAAATGGTTCAGCACAGCCAAGAAGGGCCAAAAGGCCTGTTTCTGTGCTGTAGTTTCTATGGTTTCTATGGACTGCAAAAGACCTTCAGGAAGATTTAGCAGACTCTGGAGTGGTGGTGCACTGTTCCACTGTGCAGCAACACCTGCACAAATATGACCTTCATGCTATTCACAGTAACAGAAATTTTAACAGGGGTGCCCAAACTTTTGCGTGCCACTGCAGCTGCAAGGCAGCAGAGGTTTGAGATCGGAGATTTCCTTCTCCTAGGAGAGCTGTTGACCATGGCTAGCAAGCCCCATCTGCCTGAGGTGACTGGCCTGTGCCTCTTCTCCTGTCGGTAGAAACGGTTCTGCTGGGCTTTAGTAGCTAAACCCCATGTGAAGGCCAGGAGCTGGACTTAAGACGCACACCATTGGGAGCATTTAAGAGGTAGTGGGAGCTTGTCCCCGTTACCACCCCTTGACATTACAACCTTAAGGAACTGGAACCAATCATGTAGCTTGTAGCACGGTCCTAATGAGGGAATATGGATTAGTGTAGACAGACAGGAAGATTAACATGAATGTGATAGGCTGAAGGGCCTGTTTCTCTGCTACACAGCTCTATTGCTAAAGTTTTGGTTCTGATTGTGATTCCCCATTTTAACATTTTTTAAGTTTGCTTCTAATTAGTTTAGCTTTGCCATGCTGTTTCCCCCAGCTGTCGTTGTGTATCTTCCTGCTGTGGGAACATTGTTTTCAAGATTACCGGCCACCTGTAGCTTCTCACCTGCCTGAACTCCCTCTGCTTTCTCTGCTTCTACTTCATTTCAAAATTATCCCTGCTCTGAAGGTCAGATTCTGTGCTCTTCACTGCAGCAAGACCGTTAAACCATCTGCAATTATAACCCGGAATGTGCTTGATTAACCTTTCTGGCTATGTATTGAATTAACTTTTTAACATGTAGTACATTGCTATATATCTTTCAAATATGAAATTTATTATTAATAGCCATGTGAGTTCATAGCATATTGTGAAAAAGCTGGCTTTAAAAGTTTGTAAGGGTACAGAGGATAGGGCAATGAATCTCTTTTTAAATTATTAGCAAAAATGCTCTCAGACCTGACCCAAATAATGTCAAGCCCTCTGCCTATAAGTTTCAGACCTTAATCCTTTCTCTTTTGTAGTTGTAGAATACACCTTCTGGTGCTACTTGGACACATCTTCAGTGATGAACCCTGGGTCATAGGGTGTTTCAGGTCTTTAATCATTAGACAACCTCGACCAGGCGACCCAGCCGGGGGTGATCAGCCTCCAACTTGTGTCCAAGTGGCGCACTAATCCATGGATCCCACCCCCCCCCCCCCCGGATCCACAGCCACCGCGAGGCCTTTTCAGCAGCCTCCAGAATGTTCTTGGTGGCTCTTCTGCACTGCAGTCCTTTAACTCCAAGGAGTTTTAGAGTCTGCTGTAATGAATGGCCAGCAAAGCACCGGCACCCAACTTCGACTGGCTCACAGCGAGCTCTCCAGCCATTGCTCCAGCATTCTGCAACAAGATCTGTGTATCTAGCCCTCTTGTGCTTGTTGGCCTCTTGATTCTGGTCTTCCAAGGGGACAGTAATTTCCAGCAGGTCCACTTGCTTTGTAGACTCCGATATTAACACCATGTCCAGGTGGAGTGGAGTGGTTGCTATGTTCTCTGGGAACTTGAGCTGCCTCCCTGGTCGACTTGGAGCTGCCAGTCTCATGTAGTGGCAAGAAGCCCTCCTGAGGAGCTAGGCCGATGTTGAGCCTTCTCCCCGCTCTAATAAAGGTGTTGGACTGTTCGAGAGCGTGCTGATTTTCTCAGTATTGTTGAATCTGAAAATTTCACTGGCAAAGATCTGTTGATCCTTTGAATCCTTCTGCATTTGAATTATAGCAGCTATACTGCTCCCAGACTCTTGCTTGTAATCTGTTCTTAGTGCAATATGCCCCCAAGTTATAGAGGGGCTGCTTTCTGAGAAAATTGTCCATATCACATTTTTCCATAATGCACTGTTTTTCCCTATTGAATGTTATATTATAAATGGCAGTGATTTCCTACAGAATATTTTCTCACAGCAGTAATGCCCCTGCATGTACATAGTCTTTTGGCAAGGGAATTATGGTGTTATTGTAGGAGAGAAAGTTTTTTTTGGTTTAATTGAGTAGAAATGGATGTTTCAAAAAGTGTAATTGCATCGATGGAAGAAATTACCTTGCAGTTTCCAAAGCAAATCCCTTTAACAACAAACAGAAAATGCTGGAAGAATCCAGCAGGTCAGGAAGCATCTATGGGGAGGAATAAACAGTTGACATTTCAGGCAGAGACCCTTCATTTGGGCAGCAGAGGAATGGGAAAGAAGCCAGAACAAGGAGGTGGGCAGGGTTGGGGAGAGGGGATGAAGTGAGAAGCAGAGAGGTGATAGGTGGAAGAGATAAAGGGGTGAAGAAGAAGGAAGCTAATAGAAGAGCAAAGTGGACCATGGGAGAAGGGGAAGGAGGAAGGCAGGTCAGGAGAAGTGGTAAGATGGGAGCCAAAGTGAGGAGTGGAAAAGAGAGAAGGGGGGGAAGGGGGAGAAGTTAGCAGAATTTAGAGAAATTGATGTTCCTGGAGTCAGGTTGGAAGCTACCCAGCCAGAATATGAGGTGTTGCTCCTCCAACCTGAGAGTGGCCTCATTGTGGCAGTAGAAGAGAGTTTGGAATGCGAAGTAGAATTAAAATGGGTGGCCACCTGGAAAGCCTGACTTTGGTGAACTACTTAAATCCCTTTAAGTAGTTCGCAGCAATATGCAATTATTGTCTTTAGTAAACTAGTTCAATCTTTTTACATTTTACACGAGTTCAGTAAGAGCAATTTTTTATTGTGCATATCAAATTCTTTGCTATTTGATTTGTGAATTCTTTGAAGGTGAATTTGGGTTTCCTGAAATACTGTATGCGAAAGTACAGTGTACACTGTACTTCTACATCTGGAAAACCCCTTTCCCTGTGCTCCTGGATCATAATGCACTACCTATTGCTTCCAAATCCCATCTTTTCCATTTGCTACCACATACCTGTGATACCATTCTCAGTGCTTTTTCACCCTTGCTCATTGGCCGGTTACACCTGGAATCCATCCACCCAATGAATGGAAATCCACTTTTCCAGTTTCTAAACATTTGTCTGTGTCAAAGTTCTTATATTTACAAAGACCAAGACATCACCATCTCTCTGCCCCTAAACAGCACATGAACGCATGTCAATTCTTCAGCTTCCTAGGACCCCTTTGCCAAGTCTATAAATTTTAAAAATGCCTCTTGTAGTCCTCAGAATTATTAAATGTTTCCACCCACTGTAATCTCAAACACATTTGAAGTTAACTTCCTGTGTTTCTTGAATTTTCAAAACAGACATAGGGAAGTAGGTGTAATCTGTGTAGATGCCGAATAATCAAAGCTACCAATTTATAACTTGCATTAAATATGGAAGTATTTTATGATACAAATTCAAAAATACAATAAAAATGAATTCATTGTAATAAAAATATTAACATACAGGTTGCCCATTAATCAGTGCTCCTGATAATACATTCTGCACTATATCACACAAATATGCTTCTGCATTTGCTAACAAAAGTATCATCAGTGGTTTTAAATATTCATCAGATCTTTGTAAGATTCTATAAGACCTACGTCTTATGGTCTTATAGAGGGATAATAAATCTGCCATGACTGAATGGCAGAGCGGATTTGGTGGGATGAGTGGCCTAATTCTGCTCCTATGTCTTATGGTCAGATTTCACACTTCCAATGACTGACTGGTTATAATTGCAAAGGATAGGCATGTCATTCACTTCAAGGTTGAAATTAATATCCCCTGGCAAATTGTGATATAATTTTATCAAACCATGCTCTGAATTCACTTGCCTGAATTTATAAACTATGGCCTTGAAATGACAGGGATTTGGCTTAAGCAGTGGAATAATCTAATTGTGCATTGCATTGTGCCCTGCTTCTGGCCTCGGAATACAGTGAATTGTTGACTTACTGTGAGGAGAAAGGGAATAATCCATTTATTTCTGGTTGATTTTGTAAGAATAGATATTCTGCTCACATTCATCAGTGTCGCCAGTTCATCAGGTACGAGAAAGGACAAAAAATCAGTCCCAGATTAGAGCACTGGGAATTCACAAAGTACACTTGTCCAGGAATTTTTGACTAAGGACCAGTGGGAATCAGGGGCGTTATATTGCGACAATGTACGAGTGCTATTTAACCTTCAAAACGTAGATAATGAAAAATGTCTCTGTATTTTCTACCACTTAACTGATGTGTTATCTTGGCATCTGAACATTATTGAAGGGAAGTGCCTTTCAGTTTCTCAACAGTGCATGTCCCGGTGCTTTGCAAGTGATATTGGACTTCTTTTACAGTTTTTTTGATTTGCATTTTATTTATTCGGGTATGCAGAATTTTACTTCATGTTTTACTTCAGTTTTGGTTCCTCTGTTTTCTCTTTTTCCATTTAACTACCTATTTTGTGGAAGGCCTTGAGACGCCGCTCTTGTCTGGAGTAGAGGGTCCAGGTCTCGCTGCAGTAAAGAAGTGTGCTGAGGACGCAGGCTCTGTAGACTGCAACCTTGGTTTGCGTCGTTAGCTTTTTGTTCTCCCAGACGCTCTTTGTCAGCCTGGTGAATGTTGAGGCTGCTCGTCCGATCTGTCTGTTGATCTCGGGGTCTAGGGAGAGGCTGTCTGTGATGGTGGAGCCAAGGTATGTAAACTTGAGACTGAGACGCATCCTGGACATCAAGTGGGTTGACCCTGTCATCAACAATGAGGTCCTGGCCCACGCCCAGATACCCAGCCTCTTCACCCTGCTCCAACAACGCCGTCTCCGCTGGCTGGGCCACGTATACCGCATGTCAGACAGGAGGATCCCGAAAGACCTGCTGTATGGGGAACTGGCCTCCGGCAAGAGAGCACAAGGGCGGCCCCATCTTCGTTTCAAAGATGTCTGCAAGAGAGACATGGTGTCACTGAACATGAATGTTGAGAGGTGGGAGGACATTGCAAGCGATCGCTGGAGGCTGAAACTACGCAGAAGTCTAAAAAGAGGAGAAGAGAAGCTGAGGCTTGCTGCTGAAGAAAAGCGCACTCGTCGGAAAAACAGCACCAAGATAACACTGGAGGACAGCGCCTTCAAGTGCAGTAGCTGCAGCCATGACTGTCACTCCCGTGTGGGCCTCTACAGCCACAACAGACACTGCTTTACCAACACAGACTGAAGCAAGACTTTCCAGGCGCAGACCCATAGTCTCGCGAGACTAACGGATGCCACAACATGCAACACCTATTTTGTGAGAATTTCAAAAAATCCCTGCTGGGACAGTACCCCTCTTTCACAAAATATACCGAGGAAGATGAGATGTTTGCAAAGAAATAAACGGAACAGGATCACTCTCTTCCTCCAACAGATCATACAGGCGCATGGTTGCCCATTCTGCTGCACCCACTGACCTTTTATTATCTTAGGTTAGAGACAGTCTTATCAGGTGCACTTTCCCATAGAGCATTGTCACTGGGATTGTGACTGCAATTTCCATATCTTGTTGTGAAAGTACATGTGTTATTAAGGTGTTGGAAATTTAAGGAATATGTGTTTTTCAATGACACCTCTTTAAATCTTTGGATTTTCCTTGTAGGAGGGCAGAACAGTAAGTGCATAGAAACATCGTTCTGTCCAAGTAGTGCATGCACTGTCTTGGAATTATATTATTGTTTCTTCATGTTTCTGTATCCAAATCCTGGAACTCTATCTGAAAAGATTGTGGAAATGTTTTCACCACCTTCTCAAAAGTGCACAGAGATGGACAATATATTTTGATCAAGCCAAGCTTACAGGCTGCGAGGTTTACTTATGCTCCTCTTGCATGTGCGTAATGTGCACTGATGAAACCAGGACTTAAGAAACCTCATAACCTCAGCATAGATAATTGGGTTTTGGATTAAATTCCTTCTCACAGCACACATCAGTGTTACAGCACACATCAGTGTTACACCACATGAAAGAATTTGGTTTGGTTGCAAAAAGTCTAGGAAGCCCTAAAGCGATTTAAAAAGAAAATTGATAAGGACAGGGCATGTTAATTGTAATAGGAATAGGAATGATGGGGTTAAGAGCTGCTAAGAAATGAAGAAAACAAGCTACTGGTGGAGGATAAGTAAATAGCAGAGATAATGGTCAATGATTTGACATGGCAGGGTGCCTACCTATACCTGCTGTTAGTTAGATTTGTCCTTCCTCATTTAGGATTTGAATAGTTTTGTGTGGTAAATTACCAAGTACAAGCAGATTACCAAGAGGGAAATAATACACTGGGTACCTGATTACACAGGGAAAGTAGCTGTGAAACATTGCAATCAGTTGGATTGAAGGATTGTAAAATTTATAGCACAAGGACTATGAAAGAAGTGCAAATTGGAGAACAACCGGCAAAAATACCTGGAAGGGAAAAGGCTGGAAGAAAAATAATTACTTTTTTTTAAAACTGCGACACAAATTGAAATGTGAAGGAATAAGATGCCACACTCCTCATGGCAGAAAATGATTGTCAGGCAGTATCTGTGGAAAGAGAAACAAAGGTAATATTTCTGGTTGATTACCTTTAATCAGAACTGAAGTTAACATCACAGAGAAGATTATTATTTAAACAAATGACTGTATAGAGGTGGATCTGGCAAAAGGTACCGAAGCATTCGGGCTCTCATGACCAGACTGTGCAAAAGTTTCTTCCCCCAAGCCATCAGACTCCTTAATACTCAGAGACTAGACTGACATGTACATCATTTGTTATTATATTGTAATTTGTCCTCTACTGTGCCTATTATCTTGTTTATTATTTATTGTACTGCCCTGCACTGTTTCGTGCACTTTACGTACTCCTGTGTAGGTCTGTGGTGTAGTGTGGTTTTTGTGTTGTCTTACGTAGTCCAGTGTAGCCTTGTGTTGGCTCACTTAGTCTAGTGTAGTTTTGTGTTGTTTCATGTAGCACCATGGTCCTGGAGGAACATTGTTTCATTTTTACTGTGTACTGTACCAGCAGTTTATGGTTGAATTGACAATAAAAAGCGACTTGACTTGATAAAATGTAAAATCCAGTCTACATAAGGATCTCAAGGAAACAGGAGGAAAAAGTGGAAAATGATTATAATTTATGCCACTTTGAAGTTCTGGGAGAAGGTGCTAAAAAGATTAAAATGCCAGGATTTAAGAGAAAATGTAAATGTAGTAATAAATTTGTCAGCTTCTTTAAAATCAAAAGATAAAAAGATTTCATCAACCAATTAACGAATCTTCAAATAGGCTTTTGATGTTGATGTTAGCTGTAAAAGAGGCATATATTATCCAAGGACTGACCAAAAAATCTACTAAATTCTTGGAAGCAGGCAACTGAAAGTCTTAAAACTGATTTGTATAACTTATTTCTCTCCTGGATGTGGAAGTCATTGTGTAGGCTAGCATTTCAACCACAACCCACCCAGCAAACTGCTCTGTCCAAAAGCTCCCTTCTGTGGAATGTTATAGGGCTATTAAAACAAAAATTTCATGCCAGCTTAAAAATTTCTTCCCCCAGACAGTTCACATGATCAATCATTCTAGTTAGCCTCCCCAACACCCTTTTTCTTACTACTTCAGTCACTGCACTGCACTGTAAACACTTGAAAACACTTTTTATATTGTGAATACATGCTGGTATTTACGTATGTATGCATATATTATTCCATATCTGTACTTCTGACTTTATTTTTAAGTAATTCTTTATTCTTTATATGTTGAAGGTAGTTGTTTGTTTCATTTCATGTTAACACACCGCATTCCTAACACAGTTGGACCATCAGTTAATTAGGGCAGCTGCTTATTTGGGCCAAATCTAAAAGAACAAAAGCCAATCAAGAAAATAGCCAAGATTCCTTTTGTTTATTTGGGACACTATGCACTTAATTAGGGCAGGAGACTGTTCCAAACAGTTTCTTACTCCCAGGGTTCTGAAAGAGGTGGCTGAGAGATTGTGGAGGCATTACCTATGATATTTTATAAATAACTAGATTCTGGCATGGTTCTAGAGGACTGGAAAATTGCAAAAAGGAAGGGAGGCAGAAGAAAGGAAATTATTGGCAAATTAGCTTGACTTCAGTGGTAAGGAAGATGTTGGAGTCGATTGTAACGGATGAGGTCTCTGGGTGTTTGGAGCCAAAGTCAGCATGGTTACCTTAAGGGGAAATCTTGCCTAACAAATCTGTTGAAATTCTTTGCGGAAATAACAAACAGGATCAGCAAAGGGGAATCAGTGGGTGTTGTGTACTTAGATTTTCAGAAGGCCTTTGACAAGGTGCGCACATAAGGCTGCTTAACAAATTAAAAGCCTATGGTATTACAGGAAAGATACTAGCATGGATAGACCATTGGCTGACTGGCAGGAGGCAAAGAGTGGGAATAAGGGGGGCCTTTTCTCGTTGACTGCCAGTGACTAGTGGTGTCTGCAGAGGTCGGTGTTATGACCGCTTCTTTTGATGTTCTCTGTCAATGATTTGGATGATGTAATTGATAGGTTTGTCGCCAAGCTTGTGGATGATACAAATATAGGTGGAGAGGGGTAGGTCGTGTTGAGGAAGCAGGGCGGCGGCAGAAGGATTTAGATAGATGAAGAGAATGGGCAAAGAAGTGGCAGATGGAATAGTGTTGGGAAGTGTATGGTTATGCACTTTGGTAGAAGGAACAAAAGCACACACTATTTTCTAAATGGGCAGAAAATTCAAACTTCTGAGGTGCAAAGCAACTTGGGAGTCCTTGTGCAGGATTCCTTGAAGGTTAACTTATAGATTGAGTCCATGCTGAGGAAGGTAAATGCAATATTAGCATTCATTTTGCGAGGATTAGAACATAAATGTAAGGATGTATTGTGAGGCTTTATAAGGCATTAGTGAGGCCTTACTTGGAGTATGATGCGCAGGTTGGGCCTCTTATCTATGAGAGGATGTGCTGACGTTGGAGAGATTCAGAAGAGGTTTACAAGAAAGATTCTGGGAACAAGATGTTTATCGTATGAAGGGTGTTTGATAGCTCTGGACTTGTACTCACTGGAATTCAGAAGAATGAGGGAGATCTCATTGAACCCTATCGAATGCTGAAAGACGTAGATAGAGAGGATGTGGAGAGGATGTTTCCTAACATGGGAGAGTCTCGGACCAGCGGGCACAACCTCAGAATAGAAGGACATCCATTTAGAATGGAGATGAGGACAAATTTCTTTAGCCAGAGAGTGGTGAATCTGTGGTATTCATTGCCACAGGTGGTTCTGGAGGCCAAGTCATTGGGTGTATTTAAGACGAAGGTTGATAGAATCTTGATTAGTCAGGGTGAGAAGGTTACAGGGAGAATGCAGGGGAATGGGGTTGAAAAGGAAATTGGATCAGCCATGATGAAATGGCAGAGCAGACTTGATGGGCTGAATGGTCTCATGGTCTAGCTAAGCCAGCCGGTGGTGTAGTGACATCCGCATTGGACTTCAGGGTGAGTGGTTCTGGGTTCAAATCTGGCTGGCTCCTTGCATGCTTTCCATCGGTGCTGGATTGAGTGTCAAGCTAGCAGCTCAGCCTCGTAAAACAGACAAGTGCTAAAGAAACAGCAAGGTCAAGGTTACAGTGGTCTAACTAGTGTCAGTTTGCATGGTCATGAGACACTTCACTGAGCTTAGAGCAAGCAGTTTTTAGCTAATGTCAGTTGCGAGTGTTTGTGTTCAAAATACAGTGAACCTGATACATGGTGAGAAATAAGCAGTGAGACAATTTAGAACCACTTCACTCATTGCGTTTCCAAGCATTCAGACCTGGAGATGTCAGAAAGGACCAAGACTGAAAATGTAACATTTCACGACTTCAACAAGTTAGGAACTATGAAAATATCACCATCTTGAATGTTATAATGAAAATGAAGATTTGGAGGATGCAATAATAGAAAGCATTGTATGAAGCAGTGCACTATATACTAAGTGTCTGCATTGATTTTGTGCGTTTGCAGTCAATCAAAGGAACGTAGTAGCGTACAGGTACACTGGATGAATCCCTCCATTGATAGAAATTAGGAAAGAATACATGGTTTTATCGTATTGTAGTAGTATTGATGGTGTTCTAACTTGTTCTGTATTTCATTCACATACATAACTTCTTACTCAATTAAAAGATAGCTTGTATTTTTTATACCTATCTAACTATTTCCATGAAACTACAGCTAATTGGGCAGCTACTTAATTGGGCCAAAATGTACTGGTCCCAATGTGACCCAATTAACCAGAATCCACTGTATTCCTAACTGCCCACTGCAGAAATAATGTTGACATTGTGTGACTTGCATGGTTCACAAGCTGACCTTGCAGTACAGCAGGCTGAATTTCAGCTACACCGTTCAGATGCTGGAGAATTCCTGTTTGTGCTGGAACACAGTGACATCAGCCAATAGTTGCTGCATTTACATTGGATCAATGAGAGTGTCTCAGGTATTATTGATCCATTTCACCATGTTGGCTCTTAATCAGCTGACTTGTGCCCAGAAACGAGTTAGAACTTACCAGGGTCCTGCTCTGGTCCTTTTGTATCCATATTGTCCTAATATAGAGGGTTGTGTTGTACCAGTCTGGAAACAAGCAGGTAGCTGTGATAGAGCAGGCCATTTCTGATGCCATGAGGATGCTTCAGTATTGACTGCTTCTTCATCATGGATATGATCTATCAGCGCAAAAAATATGACTGGCTGCTTCTGCCCAATGTACGTTAGCAGTTTGTTTCTCCTCGTCAGATGGCAACAGTGAACAAGTACAAAAGTATGATTAGCTTGAAGAAAGTAGAAGCAAACAAAACATGCCTCCCCCCCCCCCCGCCACCTCTGTGTGGTCGACCACTGCAGAAAAATGCCTGGATGCCTGGAGCTACACAGGCAATGATGGGGTATAAAGTAGATGATGGGTAGACAACCGTGGCTGACAAGGGAAGCTTAAGGACCGCATAAAAGCCAAGGAAAGGGCATATTCTTTCCAACTGTGGTAAGACTGCTGAACAGATCCTGACACGGATCTGGGCCGTACCCTCCAAATATCCGGACCTGCCTCTCGGTTTTTTTGCACTACCTTACTTCCCATTTTTCTATTTTCTATTTATGATTTATAATTTAAATTTTTAATATTTACTAATTTTAACTATTTTAATATTTAATATTTGTAATCCAGGGAGTGTGAAGCACAGAATCAAATATCGCTGTGATGATTGTACGTTCTAGTACCAATTGTTTGGCGACAATAAAGTATAAAGTATATGATGTAAAAGTGAGTGGGAAGTTGGATGATTGGGAAGTTTATAAAATCCAACAAAAAGTAAATTAAAAAGTCATAAGAAGGGAAAGGATGAAATATGTGAGCAAACTAGTCAACAATATAAGGAGGATACTAAACGTTTTTTCAGTTATATAAAGAGTAAATGGGAGGTGAGAGTTGGTATTAGACCACTGGAAAATGATGCTGGTGAAGTAGTAATGGGGGACAAAGAAATGGCAGATGAACTTAATAAGTACTTCGCACCAGTCTCCACTGTAGAAGACACTGGCTGTGTGCCAGAGGTCCGTGAGTGTTAGGGAGCAGGAGTGAATGCCATTGTTATTACAAAGAAAAAAGTACTAGGCAAACTCAAAAGTCTTAAGGTGGATAAGTCATCTGGACTAGATGGACTGCATCTCAGCGTTCTGAAAGAGGTTGCTGAAGAGATAGCAAACGCATTGGTTATGATCTTTCAAGAATCACTTGATTCTGGCATGGTTCTGGAGGACTGGAAAATTGCAAATGTCACTCCACTCTTTAAGAAGGGAGGAAGGCAAAAGAAAGGAAATTATAGGCCAATTAGCCTAACCTCAATGGTTGGGAAAGTGTTGAGCCCATTACTAATGATGAGCTTTTGGGGTACTTCAGAATCAGGTTTATTATCACCAGTATGTGACGTGAAACTTGTTAACTTAGCAGCAACAGTTCAATGCAATACATAATCTAGCAGAGAAAAAAATAATAATAAATAAACAAGTAAATCAATTACATATATTGAATAGATTTTTAAAAATGTGCAAAAACAGAAATACTGTATGTTTTTAAAAAAGTGAGGTAGTGTCCAAAGCTTCAATGTCCATTTAGGAATCAGATGGCAGAGGGGAAGAAGCTGTTCCTGAATCGCTGAGTGTGTACCTTCAGGCTTCTGTACCTCCTACCTGATGGTAACAGTGAGAAAAGGGCAAGCCCTGGGTGTTAGAAACATAGAAACAGCACAATACAGGCCCTTTGGCTCCCAAAGCTGTGCTGAATATGTCCTTACCTTAGAACTACCAAGGCTTACCCATAGCCCTCTATTTTTCTAAGCTCCATGCATCCATCCAGGAGTCTCTTAAAAGACCCTATCGTGTCCGCCTCCATCACCACCGCCCGCAGCCCATTCCACGCACTCACCACCCTCTGAGGAAAATACTTACCCCTGACATCTCTGTACCTACTTACAAGCACCTTAAAACTATGCCCTCTCGTGCTAGCCATTTCAGCCCTGGGAAAAAGCCTCTGACTATCCACAGGATCAATGCCTCTCATCATCTTATACACCTCTATCAGGTCACCTCTCATCCTTCATCGCTCCAATGAGAAAAGGCCGAGCTTACTCAACCTATCCTCATAAGGCATGCTCCCCAATCCAGGCAACATCCTTGTAAATCTCCTCTGCACCCTTTCTATAGTTTCCACATCCTTCCTGTAGTGAGGCAACCAGAATTGAGCACAGTACTCCAAGTGGAGTCTGACCAGGGCCCTATATATTGTAGTTGCAACATTTACTCTCGGCTGTTAAACTGAATCCCACGATTGATGAAGGCCAATGCTCCGTATGCCTTCTTAACCACAGAGCCAACCTGCGTAGCAGCTTTGAGTGTCCTATGGACTCAGACCGCAAGATCCCTCTTAGAGGTCCTTAATAATGGTTGCTGCCTTTCTGAGACACTGCTCCCTAAAGGTGTCCTGGGTACTTTGTAGGCTAATACCCAAGATGGAGCTGACAAGTTTACAACCTTCTGCAGCTTATTTTGGTCCTGTGCAGTAGCCCCTCCATACCAGGCAGTGATGCAGCCTGTCAGAATGCTCTCCACAGTACAACTATGGAAGTTTTTTCGTGTATTTGTTGACACGCCAAATCTCTTCAAACTCCTAATAAAGTATAGCCGCTGTCTTGCGTTGTTTATAACTACTTCAATATGTTGGGACCAAGTTAGATCCTCAGAGATCTTGACATCCAGGCAGCCAGGAACTCGAAGCTGCTCACTCTTTCCACTCTATGAGGATTGGTATGTGTTCCTTTGTCTTACCCTTCCTGAAGTCCACAATCAGCTCTTTTGTCTTACTGACGTTGAGTGCCATGTTATTGCTGCAGCACCATTCCACTAGTTGGCATATCTCATTTCTGTACGCCCTCTTGTCACCACCTGAGATTCTATCAACAATGGTTGTATCGTCAGCAAACTTATAGATGGTATTTGAGTTATGCCTAGCCACACAGTTATGTGTACATAGAGAGTAGAGCAGCGGGCTAAGCACACACCCCTGAGGTGCGCCAGCATTGATTGTCAGCAAGGAGGATATGTTATCACAAATCCGCATAGATTGTGGCCTTCCGGTTAGGAAGTCGCGGACTAATAATAACAATAATAACTTGAGGACTAATAATAACATAAGTCAAAGTCAGCATGATTTCTGTAAAGGGGAATCTTGCCTGACAAATCTGTTAGAGTTCTTGGAGGAAGTACAAAGCAGGGTGGACAGAGAAGAAGTAGTGGATGTCTGTACCTGGACTTTAGGAGGCATTTGATAACATGCCACACATGAGGTTGCGTAACATGATAAAATCCCATGGTCTTGCGTGAAAGATACTGGCAATATTAGAAGAATGGCTGAAAAGCAGGAGGCAGCAAGTGGGAACAAAGGGGACCTTTTCTGGTTGGCTGCCAGTGACTAGTGGTGTTCTTCAGGGATTGGGACCCCTACTTTTCACGTTGCTTGTCAGAGATTTAGACAATGGAATTGATGGCTTCGTGACAAAGTTTGCAGATAATATGAAGATAGGTGGAGGGGTAGATAGTGCTGAGGAAGCAATGCAGTTACAGAAGGACTGAGACAAATTAGAAGAATGGGCAAAAAAGTGGTAGAATGCATAGTGTTGGGAAATGTTTGATAATGCATTTTGGTAAAAGGAACAAAAGGGCAGACTGTTATCTAAATGGGGAGAAAATTTCAAACATCAGAGGTGCAAAGGGACTTAGGAGTCCTCATGCAAGATTCCCGGAAGGTTAATTTACAGGTTGAGTCTATGGTAAGGAAGGCAAATGCAATGTTTGCATTCATTTCAAGGAGAATAGAATATAAAAACGAAGATATAATGCTGAGGCTTTATAAGACACTAGTCAGGCCGCACTTGGAGTATTGTCAACAGTTTTGGGCCCCATATCTCAGACAGGATGTCACTGGAAAGAGTCCAGAGGAGGTTTATGAGGATGATTATGAGGAGGTTTATATAGTTAAGCCTACAAGAGGAGAAGCTGTATTTGATTTGGTATTGAGAAATGAACCTGATCAGGTGTCAGATCTCTCAGTGGGAGAGCATTGTGGAGATAGTGATCATAATTCTATCTCCTTTACAGAAGCATTGGAGAGAGATAGGAACAGACAAGTTAGAAACGCGTTTAATTGGAGTAAGGGGAATTATGAGGCTATCAGGCAGGAAATTGGAAGCTTAAATTAGAAACAGATGTTCTCAGGAAAAAGTACAGAAGAAATGTGGCAAATGTTCAGGGGATATTTGTGTGGAGTTCTGCATAGGTACGTTCCCATGAGACAGAGAAGTTATGGTAGGGTACAGGAACCATGGTGTACGAAGGATGTAATAAATCTAGTCAAGAAGAAAAGAAAAGCTTACAAAAGGTTCAGAGAGCTAAGTAATGTTAGAGATCTAGAAGATTATAAGGCTAATAGGAAGGAGTTTAAGAAGGAAATTAGGAGAGCCAGAAGGGGCCATGAGAAGGCCTTGGTGGGCAGGATTAAGGAAAACCTCAAGGCATTCTACAAGTATGTCAAGAGCAAGAGGATAAGATGTGAAAGAATAGGACCTATCAAGTGTGACAGTGGGAAAGTATGTATGGTACCGGAGGAAATAGCAGAGGTACTTTATGAATACTCTATTTCAGTATTCACTATGGAAAAGGATCTTGGTAATTGTTGTCATGACTTGCAGCAGACTGAAAAGCTTGAGCATGTAGATATTAAGAAAGAGGATGTGCTGGAGCTTTTGGAAAGCGTCAAGTTGGATAAGTCGCTGGGACCGGATGAGATGTAACCCAGGCTACTGTGGGAGGCGAGGGAGGAGATTGCTGAGCCTCTGGTGATGATCTTTGCATCATCAATGGGGACGGGAGAGGTTCCGGAGGATTGAAGGGTTGCGGATGTTGTTCCTTTATTCAAGAAAGGGAGGAGAGATAGCCCAGGAAATTATAGATCAGTGAGTCTTACCTAAGTTGATGGAGAAAATCCTGATGGGCAGGATTTATGAACATTTGGAGAGGTATAATATGATTAGGAATAGTCAGCATGGCTTTTTCAAGGGCAGGTTGTGCCTTATGAGCCCGATTGGATTTTTTGAGGATGTGACTAAACACATTGATGAAGGAAGATCAGTAGATGTAGTGTATATGGATTTCAGCAAGGCATTTGATAAGATACCCCATGCAAGGCTTATTGAGAAAGTAAGGAGGCATGGGATCCAAGGTGATATTGCTTTGTGGATCTAGAACTGGCTTGCCCACAGAAGGTAAAGAGTGGTTGTAGACGGGTCATATTCTGCATGGAGGTCTGTCACCAGTGGAGTGCCTCAGGGATCTGTTCTGGGACCTTTACTCTTTGTGATTTTTATAAATGACCTGGATAAGGAAGTGGAGGGATGGGTTAGTAAGTTTGCTGATGACACAAAGGTTGGAGGTGTTGTGGATAGTGTGGAGGGCTGTCAGAGGTTACAGCGGGGTATTGATAGGATGCAAAACTGGGCTGAGAAGTGGCAGATGAAGTTCAACCCAGGTAAGTGTGAAGTGGTTCATTTTGGTAGGTCAAATATGATGGCAGAATATAGTATTAATTGTAAGACTCTTGGCAGGGTGGAGGATCAGAGGGATCTTGGGGTCCAAGTCCATAGGACGCTCAAAGCAGCTGCGCAGGTTGACTCTGTGGTTAAGAAGGCGTACGGTGTATCGGCCTTCATCAATCGTGGAATTGAATTTAGGAGCCGAGAGGTAATGTTGCAGCTATATAGGACCCTGGTCAGACCCCACTTGGAGTATTGTGCTCAGTTCTGGTCGCCTCACTACAGGAAGGAAGTGAAAGCCGTAGAAAGGGTGCAGAGGAAATTTACAAGGATGTTGCCTGGATTGAGGAGCATGCCTCATGAGAATAGGTTGAGCGAACTTGGCCTTTTCTCCTTAGAGTGATGGAGGATGAGAGGTGACCTGATAGAGGTGTATAAGATCAGCGGTCCCCAACCACCGGGCCACAAAGCACATGCTACTGGGCCGCAAGGAAACGATATGATTTGGCGATATGTTGGCTGCACCTTTCCTCATTCCCTGTCACGCCCACTGTTGAGCTTGAACGCACGCGAGGTCATTACCCGCACGTCATCCATGTCAGCGCGGGAAGAAGATCAACTCCTCGAGCTCGCAAATGACGGCGGGCTGAAAAGTATGTTTGTCATAACATCTCTGCTGGCATTCTGGATCAAAGTCAAGGCTAAATATCCTGAGATAGCCACGAAAGCACTGAAAACGTTGCTTCCATTTCCAACATATCTCTGCAATGAATGCAACAAAAACTAAATCGCAGAATAGACTGGACATAAGGAACCCCCTTCGAGTATCGCTGTCTCCCATCACCCCTCGACGGGACCGTCTTCTTGCAGGAAAGCAAGCCCAGGGCTCCCACTGATTCAGCAATATTGGTGTGTTGCAATGATTTTATATGTTCATACGGGGAAAATATGTGCTGTATGTTTAATATCCAAATGTTACTTAAAATGTTATGATGCTATTGACTTATAAGTGACTTATATAACCATACAATAATTACAGCACGGAAACAGGCCATCTCAGCCCTTCTAGTCCATGACGAACGCTACTCTCACCTAGTCCCACCGACCTGCACTCAGCCCATAACCCTCCATTCCTTTCCTGTCCATATACCTGTCCAATTTTTCTTTAAATGATAATATCGAACCTGCCTCTACTACTTCTACTGGAAGTTTGTTAAACACTTGCTTCAAGCTCCCCTGTCCTCCCCTGATAATTGAGTTATCACTATATTCATGCGAGGAAAATATGCCTTGTGTGTTTAATATTAAATTTGTTAGATAAACTCTTTTAGAAACGAAATTGAGTGTATTAACCACTTATCACCTATATTCCGGTCGTGATTAACACCCCCCCCCCAACGAACAGAATCGCCAAGAACGATTTGCAGAAAAAAAATCGGCAGGTACACGCGTGCGCAGGTCACACATGCGCACTGGTGCCGGTGCAAGGCTTCATGGTCATTGTAGTCTTTCTCTGGGTAAACACAACGTATTTGATTGCTACTCTTGTCCGTTGGCAACCCTACCCCCTCGAGTTGGCTGGTCTGCAAGGATATTGTCAATAATAAACCGGTCCGCGTTGCAAAAAAGCTTGGGGACCCCTACATAAGATGATGAGAGGCATTGATCCTGTGGATAGTCAGAGGCTTTTTCCCAGAGATGAAATGGTTGCCACAAGAGGACACAGGTTTAAGGTGCTGGGGAAGTAGGTACAGAGGAGATGTCAGGGGTATGCTTTTTACTCAGGGAATGGTGAGTGCGTGAAATGGGCTGCCAGCAATGGTGGTGGAGGCGGATACGATAGGGTTTTTTAAGAGACTTTTGGATAAGTACATGGAGCTTAGAAAAATAGAAGGCTATAGGTAAGCCTAGTATTTTCTAAGGTAGGGACATGTTTGGCACAACTTTGTGGGCTGAAGGACCTGTATTATGCTGTAGGTTTTCTATGATTCTAGGGATGAAGGGATTAACATATGAGGAGGGTTTGACCGCTTTCGGTCTGTACTCATTGGATTTTAGAAGAATGCAGGGGGATCTCATTGAAACCTACCAAAATTGAAAGGTAAACACAAAATACTCTGCAGATGCTGGGGTCAAAGCAACACTCACAACACGCTGGAGGAACTCAGCAGTTCAGGCAGCATCCGTGGAAACGATCAGTCAACGTTTTGGGCCGGAACCCTTCGTCAGGACTGAAGAGGGAAGGGGCAGAGGCTCTCTAAAGAAGGTGGGGGGAGGGTGGGAAGGAGAAGGCTGGTAGATTCCAGGTGAAAAACCAGTAAGGGGAAAATAAAGGGGTGGGGGAGGGGATAGGCAGGAGAGGTGAAGAAGGAATAGGGGAAAGCACAATGGGTAGTAGAAGGAGGCGGAACCATGAGGGAGGTAGTAGGCAGCTGGGGGAGGGGGCAGAGTGAAATTGGGATAGGGGACGGGAGGGGGAGGGAATTACCGGAAGTTGGAGAATTCAATGTTCATACCAAGGGGCAACACCTCATATACCATCTAGGTAGTCTCCAGCCCCTTGGTATGAACACTGAATTCTCCAACTTCCGGTAATTCCCTCCCCCTCCCGTCCCCTATCCCAATTTCACTCTGCCCCCTCCCCCAGCTGCCTACTACCTCCCTCATGGTTCCGCCTCCTTCTACTACCCATTGTGCTTTCCCCTATTCCTTCTTCACCTCTCCTGCCTATCCCCTCCCCCACCCCCTTATCTTTCCCCTGACTGGTTTTTCACCTGGAACCTACCAGCCTTCTCCTTCCCACCCTCCCCGCACCTTCTTTACAGGGCCTCTCCCTCTTCCCTCTTCAGTCCTGACGAAGGGTTCCGGCCCGAAACGTTGACTGATCGTTTCCACGGATGCTGCCCGACCTGCTGAGTTCCTCCAGTGTGTTGTAAATGTTGAAAGGACTGGATAACATGGATGTGGAGAGGATGTTTCCTGTGGTGGGGGTGTCCAGAACTAGAGGGCACAGCCTCAAAATTGAGCGGTGACTCTTTAGAACAGGGGTAAGGGGGAATTTTTTTTAGCCAGAGAGTAGTGAATCTGTTGGATGTTTTGGAACAGACAGCTGTAGAGGCTAAGACTGTGGATATATTTAAAGTGAAAATTGACAGTTTCCTGATTGGTCAGAGCATCAAAGGTTATGGTGAGAAGACAGGTATATGGGGTTGAATGGGATCCAGGATCAACCATGATGGAACAGTGGAACAGACTTGACGAGCTCAATGCCTAATTCTGCTCCTATATCTTATAGTCTTATAACTATGCTCCTAAATTCAGTTGAGCTCATATAATAATAAAATAACACAGGCAATGCACAACAGAAACACATTGGCATTTGGTGCCTAGCTAATATACAGGTATTATTTTTGGCTGCTAGACTTCATATCGCTGTCTCTGTCCTAATAGTGTGAATTTGCAAATTGAGGATTCATAATCTTAAGGATCTGTGGCGTAATAGCAAAGTATTCATAAATCAAATGTCTTCTAAATTGAGGAATACCCTGTGTAACATGCTACATTCAGTAACAGACAGCAACTTAAACAATTTCTTCAGTCACTCATCATGTGGCAGATTTTATGCATGTCATTTTAACTTCAGAATTAGTTGGTTTGGTTTGGTAAAAAGTTAAATGTTTAAATTCTTAAACAAGACCCGTGTTGTCTCAAACCGTACCTACCTTTGGTTGTAACAGAAGGTGAACAAGTAGCAGTTGACTAACATGCACTCAAAAGGGAGGGTAAGTAATTAAAATCTTTAAAGGGAGGTTGCATGCCTTCATGTTAACAATTTTAGCCTGGGTTGGCTGAGCTTTGGGAAACACAGTAGATAATAGAACAAAAAGCCTTCATTAGAATCCCAAATACATTTTAGACCAAGAGAAGTAGATTTCTTCCACCTCTACAATCTCATCTGACCATCTTCCACCATGCCCCCATGCCGGGACTGCCTCTCTCTGTGTTGTCACTCTACTCATGATGCTCAGTAAGCCTACCTGTTTCTGAGCTACAGTCTGTTCCAAATCCTTCCTCAGCCGATGGGCAACCAAGCCTTTCAGTTTGACAGGGTTCATGGCAGGGAATGTACTAGTTAAACAAATCCATAAACTCATCAATCAGCATTCAAGGAAACCCTTGTTTCCAGATTTCCCCATTGTAGTTCCTGCCTCTAACTGTAATACCTGTTCTGGGGCATATGAGGGACCAGCACTGTGTTCTGAAATGAAAGCAGGCCATTTTAGAGCTTTGATATCTCTTTAATTTCATATTGTTCATTTGAACACGTTGCTGTTAGGTAGAATGCTCAATTGCAGAAAACAGATGATATCGTATTGAGATGCAATGCCATTTGGTGAAACAAAAATTTTAAAGTTAAACAATCATTAGTCCTTTCTTTCCATTTGTATTATTTTTGTGTTGAGAAGATAATGCAAAACCTTTAAACTATCTCCAACACTGCATGTTGATTTTCATTATCTTGAATATGACTGTACTCTATTGCAGAGTGTAGATCATTACAAAGTACAGACTGCTGTTTTTGATAACAGCTTGTTTTTTCTGCTATGAAGTGATAAATCATCTGGTTCCCTTGTGCACAGCTTGTCTATGATTGAAGACACAGTTTCGTGCTTTTACAAAGCATGTAATTGAGTAGCAAAATATTATCTCTATTGGCACCTACATGACTATTCACCATTTGGTTTTGTGTCATGACAGGTTTACATCCGGATCAAAGATGATGAATGGAATGTGTACAGAAGATATACTGAATTCAGAGCACTACACAATAGACTACGGACCAAATTCCCTACAGTGAATACTTTTCATTTCCCACCGAAAAAAGCAATTGGAAACAAGGTACTTAATAGATTTTGTGGAAATGTGCACGTTTTGCCATTATGAAAAGGACATTGCTGATTTTCTAATTTTTGAAAGATCATTAATGTATATCTGCTCCCATCGTAACTTTTCCAATATAGCCTAATCTGTATATTGAACTCAAAGGTGCAGCAAACTTAGGTGGAAATGAGACTAACTGACCAAATGGAAGTAGAGAGATAATTGCTTGTTATAAAAATTATCTTTGAATGCTGACTTGGTGTACTACCTTCTGCTTCTTGAAGACTTGAACATTCAAACTTTCATTTTCATTTTGCCAAGAAGCTGTCCACCTTGATGCATTTCAAATCATAGTCGGGGTCTTTAATCAAGCTTGCTTGAAGAAATCTCTGCCCAATTATTATTAGCATATAACCTGCAGCACCGGGGGTTCTAGACCACTGCTATACTATGATTAGGAGTGCCTACCATTCCATGCCTGGACCCCATTTCGGGAAATCTGATCATTTGGCTGTGCTTCTCCTGCCTGCATACAAGTAGAGGCCAAAGAGCAAGTTTCCAGAGATAAGGACAACAAAGAAGTAATTGCATGAGGCAGAGGAATGGCTACAGGATTGCTTTGAGTTGGTGGACTGAGTCGTGTTCAAGGACTCGTCAGAGGATCTGAATGAAAACATCACAATTGTCACAGACTTTATTAAAACAGACACAGACAAGTGTGTCCCCACAAAATCATTCAGTCTTCCCCAACCAGAAGCCCTAAATGAACAATGAGATCCACAATCTGCTGAGGGCTAGATCTTACTTGGCTACCAAGATACAAGAGGTCCAGGTACCATCTTTGGAAAGCCATCTCATGTGCAAAGTGACAATTCAGGACCAATCCTGGGTCACTGGGGGATGCACAACAGCTGCAGCAGAGCTTAAATCCTATCACCTCTTACAAAGTGAAAGCAAGCAACCTACTGTAGGTGACAGCAAGGCTTCACTCCCAGATGAGCTCAATGCCTTCTGTGTTTGTTTTGGCCATCAAAACATGGAGGAGCCTTCACAATCTCCTACAGCCCCTAATAACCCTGTGATTTCAGTCTCCGAGGCTGATCTGAGAGCACGCTTCAGGAAGGTGAACCCAATGGAAAGCATCTGGCCCAGATGGGGTACCTGGAAGAGTACTAAAGATCTGTGTTGATCAACAGGCTGGAGTGTTCACTGGTATCTTTAACCTCGTGTTTGGCAGCCTTCAGTTATACCAGTTGCTAAGAAGAATGTGATAACCTGTCTCAATAACTATCATCCAGTAGCAATTATGTCCACTGTGATGAAATACTTTGAGAGGTTTGTGATGAAACATATCAACTCCTGTCTAAGAAGTGACCTGGCTCTGCTCCAGGTCCACAGTAGATGCAATTTCATTGGCTCTTCACTCAACTTTGACCTACTTTGATTGGTGTGCTGTTTGGAGTAGTACTTGCAGGCAATGTTATTCCACTTGTTTCCCTTATCCTGTCTTGTTACAGATGCCTCAACATTTGGGAGTTGATGTTGAAAAAAGACAAATTGTTGTAATCCATTTTCTAGATACGTACAATTTATGGCAGGAATGGGAATAAGTTCCAAGGGCAGGAAGCCAATAAAGTGAATACTTGGTCCCCGAAGGTATAAACTTCTTGAGTGTTGTTGGATTCAGGACATAACAGTCCTGAATTGTAGGTGTTGGCTGAAATTATTTATGCCTTTTGCAATAGGCAGATGTCTTTAGATTCAATCTCTTTCTTATCTTAAAATAGTACAGATATGAGACTATTCAAAACTGGTCTAAATAACTAGTTGCAATCAATTTGCCTAAACACCTGCTGATTATGCATCCAAGTTTATATTATCAAATTCCTCTAAGTTTCCTTGTCAGTAAGTTGTCTAAGCAAACTCCTGTGATGTCCATTACCACCTCAGTCCCGTGATCTTTTAACCTCTGTGCCTTGATAGTATATTCCATATATAGCTTAATTTCCTTACTACCTGTTTCCCACTCTGTTTCTCGGGATTTATTTACTCTTTCTCTTAGCCATGCAGGGATAATTACTTAGTGACAGGAAAGAACTGTACGTCTTTACGGTCCTACTACATCTGAACAATGAAACTCCTTCAATCCCAGACTGCAAAGTAATTTAATTATCACGTATTTTGATAATAGCTTAAAATCTTGAAGCATCATGTCACTATATTTCCAAAGGAAAGTTAAATACTTATTTTACCTACTGTTCCTTTCCTTTTCATTTTTATATTGTTTGGTGCCTACCTTGGAACTTCTACAATTAAGTATCTATCTTGCTGCACCATTTCCTGAGCAATATACACTTTTTTACATACTTGAGCATTCTATTGAGATATTGTTACAAATATTGGGAATACTGTCTTGAATGTAATCCATAATTACCTAATTATAATTACCATAATTATCATGAGCAAAGCAATCCAAAAATGCATTAATTCATTGATCTAAAGAAATAAAAGAGGATTGGAGGTATCATGGTGGAATCCAAATCTAAAGGTGCCAGTGACTGAAAGCATACCATGAATCATTGTTTTGAGTATTCCTGACTGTCTGAATCATCCCTTGACGGTGGCATAACATAAATCCACCGGTATCCTCAGTGTCAAGAGGTCCGAAAGAGAGGTAAAGGCATCAAAGGTTGCAGGGAGGATGCTGGAGAATGGGGTTGAAAGGGAAAATAAATCAGCCATGACGGAATAGCAGTGCAGACACGATGGGCCGAATGGCATAATTCTGTTGCTCTGTCTTATGGTTTTATGGGCCTTCTACTCGTCAAGAACTGGAAGGTTGTTGTTCCAATCAATTCTATTGTTGGTAATTTGGAGAAGGTGGGGTCAAGTAGATTATTCCTTGTTTGTTTTTACATTTCCCACGTTTGGCAGCTATGCCATTCAGGACTTGCTAGACCAGTGATGAAGTTAACAAGCCACTTCATGATTAATCATTTTAGCTATAGCAAGGGTGAACTTTTGCTTTCTAGCCATTATTAGGTTTTCTTTCAAATGTCAAGGGGCTTGTATTCATTGGAGATGGTGGTAATTGTCCTCAGATTCCTTGGGCCACGTTTGATCCAGACTCCAAGTTGTCTCACCAGGTTAATGTTGGGAATTCCCAAGGCTATTCACTTATAACTGTTTACCACTCTTGCGGGTTTGAGCTTCTTTTGGAATGTACCCAGATAGTTCCTAGCAGAGTCGAAATCATCAGCTGAAAGATGCAATTCTCTGGTTGCCGCATTAGTCGTTAAGTCCATGGAACACGTTTTTAAGTTAAAGCACAAGTCCCCAGAAGTGCAAGTGGAGATTATTATAAGGTTGCCTGTGGTGCATCTAATTGAAGGTGATCAAGTCTTATAGTCTTACACAGACAGCTGTGCAGGCCAAGTCATTGGGTGTATTTAAGACGGAGGTTGATAGGTTCTTGGTTAATCAGGGCATCAGAGAGTTTTATTTGGGTTTTTTTTTAGCGCTGGAATTGGTTACGTCCTGACATGCGGGACAGAAGCAAGGTCGCATTGCATATTCCAGCTAATGCGGGCCGGTTTAGCGAGCAGAGCGGCGGACACCCCTGCTGAAATCCGGAGGAAAACACACAGAGGATGCAGAGGGGGATCAAAAAGTCGAGGAAGGAGGACCAGGTCGAGACAACAAAGACTTATGGAGAAGAGGAGTTCGGTGGGTAATACCGTTCCGCCTGACCGGAAGTGCACTGAGAGCGGTAAGCGTAAAGGAGTTGGGTGCTTACTGATCAGGTTAACAACAGATGGTGCAATCCGGGTCATATTACAATCGAGGAACATGTTTGCAGACTGGATATTGAACTTTTTACTGTTGGACTTCGGCCACATTCCACCGTGATACAACACTTGGCAGCACGGGAGGTCGTTCCTGCCTGTGGCTATCGAACGTGCAGCTCCTCCCGTGGAGGGTCAGACACCCTGAGCCAATAGACTGGTCCTGGACTTATTTTCCATCTGGCATAGTTTGCATTTTGCTGTTTGATTGTTGGTGGTTTTTGTATTGCTATATTTACACTCTAATCTTGGTTGGTGCGGCTGTAATGAAACCAAATTTCCCTCAGGATTAATAAAGTATATCTATCTATCTATCTATCTATCTATCTATCTATCTATCATTAAAGGTTACGAAGAGAAGGCAGAAGATTGGGTTGAGTAGGATAATAAATCAGCCATGATGGAATGGCGGGGCAGACTCAATGGGAAAAAATTGGCCTAATTCTGCTCCCATGTTTTATGGTCTTAAGTTTTCAAAAAACTAGTTGATTCTCAGGTCATTTCAATTTTTCTACAAGGCATTGTTATTGCAGTTTAAAGCAGATTGTCACCATTTTAAAGGACAAAGGAAGGTAATAGAGTGTGATTAAAAAGGGTCGGTTTCTTCAAAGTGATTTCACATCAGTGGTGTGTTGTGATGTTTACCTTATGCTGATGGAATGACCATGTGATCATTTTTCCATCATATTTGAAGGAAATATAAACATGATAATAATCTAATGGAAATTCATATGTACAAAAAGAAAACAAGGTTAAAAAAGGACAAAACAATGTCATGTTGTTGGTTAAATGAAAAAGTAAAGCATTACTGAGATTCAATCAGGAAATTATTCCTGTGGTAAGTAATACAGGTGGACGGCAACAAATTGGATAATTATTTTTCCACACAGAAACATCTGTGATAAATCAACTTGTGAATCTTCTGAGGAGTATGTGATGTTGTTTTAATCCACAGCTCTGCTTTCTGTATATTTTTCTTGTTGCAATTAAGTTAAACATCAAATGAAATAGATATTCACCATCTGCACAGTTAATAGTGTGTACTTAATTGCATAACACCGCACTGTGGGATGACAAACTGTATATGGCACAGGGAAGATGAGGAAGTGCGATCAATTAGAATAACCTGTTTGACAATTCACAAAAGATATGAATGATCAATTGATTCCGTACTATGTTCTAAAATTCTAATTCTGGATTTACTTTATTTCTAGACATGTTGAATAGGGAGACCCAAAGTGCTAAGAGGAAGTTTTAGCGGTATCCAATGGTTATATTTGCAGAGATTTATAATTGAAGGACCAGGTCTATTCTCATGGCCGAAAGGCTTCATTATTGTAGGAAGGGGTAATGGTGCTTGAGGGTGGTTGGGGTGTTGAACCTTTTTGCAAAGAAAACGTTTCCATTTTCAAAAATGTCTTTTTATGTAACTTGGCAATTAAATATAAAAATAAAAATCTCAGTCATACAGCCGTTCTTTTAGCAAGACCATTTCTCATCAACCTGTTAACAATGCTGGAGTCACGACAGGTTAGTAACAGTTCTCCAGCTTTTGTGTTTCATCTTCTGTCATTCATCAGATGATTTAAATACAGCCTGTGGCATCTTGACCTCAAATGCTGTTTGGAATACTGTAAACATTGACTGTATTTACAGCAGAATAATTACCTGAAGAATAACTTCTTAACTGTGTTATCAGCAATGATTTAATTTTTCATTCAGCCAATGGTGGTCAACTGAATATAGTTTTGGCTACATTCCAGACATAAAATTGAAGACAGATTTTGGTACTGAGAAGCAGCTGGATAAAAAATTACAGTATGAAGTCTGGAATTAACACATAAGTTATTAGTGTAGACATCTTGATTTAAGACTTAACTAAATCATGTTAATCTTTATAACTGTATTTAGGAAAATGCAATGGAGAGTGTTTAGTGGGAAATCTTTATGCAAGATCTAAAGTAAATCCATACAATGTCCAAAGTACATTTCTATATCAAAATTTTAAAAAACTTACAAAATAAGCTAATCTTTTGTAACCTGGAATGATTATTTGCCCTTTGCTTTAACTCTCCCCTGCAGTATTAAGGAGATACACACCTATATTTAAATTGAAAAAAATACATTGGGGTGAAATTTTAATCTTGGTTACTTGTGCTGAATCACATCTATAATAATATAATAATAATAGCTTTACAGAGCACTTCAAAGTTCAAAGTAAATTTATTATCGAAGTACATATATGTCACCATATACAACCCTGAGATTCATTTTTTGCAGACATACTCAATAAATCCAATAACCATAATAGAATTAATGAAAGACTGCACTAACTGGGCATACAACCACTGTGCAAAAGACAATAAACTGCGTAAATACAAAAAGTAAGAAATAATAATAAACAAATAAGCAATAAATAATGAGAACATAAGATGAAGAGTCCTTGAAAGTGAGTCCATAGGTTGTGGAAACATTTCCATGATGAAGCAAGTGAAGTTGAGTGAAGTTATCCCCTTTGGTTCAAGAGCCTGATGGTTGAGGGTTAATAACTGATCCTGAAACTGGTGGTGTGGGTCATGAAGCTCCTCTACTTTATTTTCTTATGGCAGTACTGAGAAGAGAGCATGGTCTGTATGGTAGGGGTCCTTGATGATAGATACTGCTTTCCTGCGATAGTGATCTGTGTAGATGTACTCAATGGTTGGGAGGGCTTTATTCATGATGGACTGGTTTATTTTTCTTCTTGTCGGCTTTTCTGTTGCACGTTTCGATGGAGATATGGCATTTAAAGCTAAACTTTATCTTTAAAGTGCTTAAAGATAATGTATCATAGAGTCATAGAAAAGCACAGCATAGAAGCAGGCCTCTTGACCCATCTAGTCCATGCCAAACCATTTAAACTTTCTAGTCCCGATTACCTGCACCCGACCATTGCCCTCCATACCACTGCCATCCATGTACCTATCCCAACTTCACTTAAACATTCAAATCGAACTTTCTGGCACCACTTAAGCTGGCAGCTCGTTCTGCACTCTCACCACCCTCTGAATGAAGAACTTTTCACCTATCATCCTTAAACCTTGATCTCTAGTTGTATTCCCATCCAAACTCAGTGGAAAAAGCCTGCTTGCATTTACCCTATCTATACCCCTCATAATTTTGTATACCTCTATCAAATCTCCCCTTAAAGATTCCAAGGAATAAAGCCCTAACCTGTTCAGTCTTTCTTTATAACTCAGGTCCTTCAGCCCTGGCAACATCCTTGTAAATTTTTTCTGTACTCTTTCAACCTATCAGTTTAATTACTGCTGGGAGGTTATTGGTAAAAAGTTTTTTTTTCGAAGACTGATGGTCTTGTGAATTAACTTTTTGCTAGCCCTATTTTATAACTACTGAAGATATTTCCATTTCTATAATTAACTTTACTCTCTTGAAAAATGCTTTAAAAATTTATGGGAGAATTTGTGTTAAGCTGGATTTCCATAAATTGGGTCTTCTGTAATCCAGGAAGGCCGTGTATTTATAGAAGCAGGCCATAACAGGCAAGAAGACTCTCAGTCTGATTGGAATGAAATATTTGTTCACTCAACTTCAAAATAAGAAGTGCTGTGCAGTTGAGAATCTGATTAATCTGGATGAGAGCAACCATGTACACAACCTATCCCACCTCACCTCAAGACAAAAATGACATCAATAGTAAAATGCAAAATCCATTTGTACTGCAATTTACTACTCTGCTGGTCTGAATGATGACATTTCTTGTTCATGCACAGAACATACCGAACCTTACAAACCTTATTTCCCATTAAATTGAACCAGAATCGGAATGAGATTTACTATCACCGGCATATATCATGAAACTTGTAAAGTTTACGGCAGCAGTACAATGCAATTCATGATAAATAAGTAGTGCAAAAAAAACCAAATAAAAATGTAGTGAGGTACTGTTCGTGGGTTTAATGTCCCTGTAGAAATCGAATGGCAGAGGGGAAGGGCCACTTTTCAACATAATTGTATAAAGGCTAACAGTGTTGTAAAAGCGAGCCTGAAGGCTTTGTGTGTCAATGCAAGGAGCATTCGTAACAAGGTGGATGAATTAAAAGTGCAGATTGTTATTGATGAATATGATATAGTTGGGATCACAGAGACATGGCTCCAGGGTAACCAAGGATGGGAGCTCAACATTCAGGGATATTCAATATTCAGGAGGGATAGACATGAAAGAAAAGGAGGTGGGGTAGCATTGCTGGTTAGAGAGGAGATTAACGCAACAGAAAGGAAAGACATTAGCCGGGAGGATGTGGAATCGATATGGGTAGAGCTGCATAACACTAAGGGGCAGAAAACGCTGGTGGGAGTTGTGTACAGGCCACCTAACAGTAGTAGTGAGGTTGGGGATGGTATTAAACAGGAAATTAGAAATGCGTGCAATAAAGGAACAGCAGTTATAATGGGTGACCTCAATCTACATATAGATTGGGTGAACCAAATTGGTAAGGGTGCTGAGGAAGAGGATTTCTTGGAATGTAGGTGGGATGGTTTTTTGAACCAACATGTCGAGGAACCAACTAGAGAGCAGGCTATTCTAGACTGGGTATTGAGCAATAAGGAAGGGTTAATTGGCAATCTTGTCATGAAAGGCCCCTTGGGTAAGAGTGACTATAATATGTTGGAATTCTTCATTAAGATGGAGAGTGACATAGTTAATTCAGAAACAAAGGTTCTGAACTTAAAGAAGGGTAACTTTGAAGGTATGAGACGTGAATTAGCTAAGATAGACTGGCAAATGACACTTAAAGGGTTGATGGTGGATATGCAATGGCAAGCATTTAAAGATTGCATGGATGAACTACAACAATTGTTCATCCCAGTTTGGCAAAAGAATAAATCAGGGAAGGTAGTGCACCCGTGGCTGACAAGGGAAATTAGGGATAGTGTCAATTCCAAAGAAGAAGCATACAAATTAGCCAGAAAAAGTGGCTCACCTGAGGACTGGGAGAAATTCAGAGTCCAGCAGAGGAGGACGAAGGGCTTAATTAGGAAAGGGAAAAAAGATTATGAGAGAAAGCTGGCAGGGAACATAAAAACTGACTATAAAAGCTTTTATAGATATGTGAAAAGAAACAGATTGGTTAAGACGAATGTAGGTCCCCTACAGACAGAAACAGGTGAATTGATTATGGGGAGGAAGGACATGGCAGACCAATTAAATAACTACTTTGGTTCTGTCTTCACTAAGGAGGACATAAATAATCTTCCAGAAATAGTAGGGGACAGAGGGTCCAGTGAGGTGGAGGAACTGAGGGAAATACATGTTAGTAGGGAAGTGGTGTTAGGTAAATTGAAGGGATTAAAGGCAGATAAATCCCCAGGGCCAGATGGTCTGCATCCCAGTGTGCTTAAGGAAGTAGCCCAAGAAATAGTGGATGCATCAGTGATAATTTTTCAAAACTCTTTAGATTCTGGACTAGTTCCTGAGGATTGGAGGGTGGCTAATGTAACCCCACTTTTTAAAAAAGGAGGGAGAGAGAAACCAGGGAATTATAGACTGGTTAGCCTAACAACGGTAGTGGAGAAGATGCTAGAGTCAGTTATCAAAGATGTGATAACAGCACATTTGGAAAGCGGTGAAATCATCGGACAAAGTCAGCATGGATTTGTGAAAGGAAAATCATGTCTGACGAATCTCATAGAATTTTTTGAGGATGTAACAAGTAGAGTGGATAGGGGAGAATCAGTGGATGTGGTATATTTGGATTTTCAAAAGGCTTTTGACAAGGTCCCACACAGGAGATTAGTGTGCAAACTTAAAGCACACGGTATTGGGGGTAAGGTATTGATGTGGATAGAGAATTGGTTGGCAGACAGGAAGCAAAGAGTGGGAATAAACGGGAGCTTTTCAGAATGGCAGGCAGTGACTAGTGGGGTACCGCAAGGCTCCGTGCTGGGACCCCAGTTGTTTACAATATATATTAATGACTTAGATGAAGGAATTAAATGCAGCATCTCCAAGTTTGCGGATGACACGGAGCTGGGCGGCAGTGTTAGCTGTGAGGAGGATGCTAAGAGGATGCAGGGTGACTTGGATAGGTTAGGTGAGTGGGCAAACTCATGGCAGATGCAATTTAATGTGGATAAATGTGAGGTTATCCACTTTGGTGGCAAGAATAGGAAAACAGATTATTATTTGAATGGTGGCCGATTAGGAAAAGGGGAGGTGCAACGAGACCTGGGTGTCATTATACACCAGTCATTGAAAGTGGGCATGCAGGTACAGCAGGCGGTGAAAAAGGCGAATGGTATGCTGGCATTCATAGCAAGAGGATTCGAGTACAGGAGCAGGGAGGTACTACTGCAGTTGTACAAGGCCTTGATGAGACCACATCTGGAGTATTGTGTGCAGTTTTGGTCCCCTAATCTGAGGAAAGACATCCTTGCCATAGAGGGAGTACAAAGAAGGTTCACCAGATTGATTCTTGGGATGGCAGGACTTTCATATGATGAAAGACTGGATCGACTAGGCTTATATTCGTTGGAATTTAGAAGATTGAGGGGGGATCTTATTGAAACGTATAAAATCCTAAAGGGATTGGACAGGCTAGATGCAGGAAGATTGTTCCCGATGTTGGGGAAGTCCAGAATGAGGGGTCACAGTTTGAGGATAAAGGGGAAGCCTTTTAGGACTGAGATTAGGAAAAACTTCTTCACATAGACAGTGGTGAATCTGTGGAATTCTCTGCCACAGGAAACAGTTGAGGCCAGTTCATTGGCTATACTTAAGAGGGAGTTAGATATGGCCCTTGTGGCTAAAGGGATCAGGGGGCATGGAGGGAAGGCTGGTACAGGGTTCTGAGTTGGATGATCAGCCGTGATCATACTGAATGGCAGTGCAGGCTCGAAGGGCCGAGTGGCCTACTCCTGCACCTATTTTCTATGTTTTCTATGTCTATGTTTTTAGAAGCTCTTCCTGAATCACTGACTGTGTGCGTTCAGGCTTCTGTACCTCCTTCCTGACAGTAACAATGAGAAGGGGAAATGTCCTGTGTGGTGGTGGTTCTTAATAATGGACATCGCCTTCCTAAGGCCCAGCTCCTTGAAGATGTCTTGAATACTATGGAGGCTAGTAACCATGATGGGGCTGACTAATTTTACAAGTTTCTTTGATCTTGTGCGGTAGTCTTCCCATACCAGACAGTGATGCAGCGAGTCAGAGTGATCTCCACGGTACATTTGTGCTGTTTAAAGCACTAATGTATTGATTACTTGCTTTGTCCATGCTGAGATCTGTGACCATTCCAAAGACAGCCTCATGAGTTTGAGCTCCTTGTCACACTTACCTTCCTCGCGTCAGAAACATTCTAGGCTGCCAAGTTGGGTGCTTCCATTAGGGTGATCACCAATTGCTGTCATCAAGGAGAGGAAACTTCATCTACTCTTCCCTCAGTTCACAGAAGCAGGCAGAGAGGGCATGGAGATTTTGCAAGTATTAGAGCTTTCCCAAAGGCCTGACATTCACAGGCTGCACTCATGTTCCCATAGAGCCTCCTGATAGGAGCACCTAGCTGTGCCGTAGGAGAATGTGGCCCCTTTGCACCAAAAATATGGCTCTTGTAAGCATTGTTCATCATTATCATTTTCCATACCACACCAATCCCATGAATGAACTCTCCTAAGCTCTCAATGTAGCAACTATTCACTCAGTAGCAACACTTGATAACTGTAAGAATGGCGTTCACATTGTGTGGAACATTTTAAGAGCTGACGTCGGGACTGCACTAGATGAGTTAAATGGTGACCACAAAACAACATGCAACACATCTTTGGAGAACCTTTTCTTTCTCCCGTCCCATGATCCTCTCCCTTCTCCAGCCTTGTATCTTCTTGCCAATCAACTTTCCAGCTCATAGCTCCATCCCTGCCCCTCCTGTCTTCTCCTATCATTTCGGATCTCCCCTCCCCCTCCCACTTTCAAATCTCTTACTATCTCTTCTTTCAGTTAGTCCTGACGAAGGGTCTCGGCCTGAAACGTCGACTGTACCTCTTCCTATAGATGCTGCCTGGCCTGCTGCGTTCCACCAGCAATTTGTGTGTGTTGCTTGAATTTTCAGCATCTGCAGATTTCCTCGTGTTCGGAGAACCAATGTCAGTTTCTACACAACATAGAGACACCCCGACCTAGCACTTCTGTGAACTAGTTCTCTCTGTTTACTTGACTTCCACAGTCCTAATATGCCCCATTATGTTTTTTTCAGTACCAAAAGAACAGTGTGAAGCAATATGAGCTCTTAATTACCTTTCCCATAAGCAAGGCAAGATGTTGACCTTCAGCCTAAATGGCAGTTAATCTTAAATGATCTCATCCATGTGTTTGTATTGATTAGACCTTGTCAGCTTGAAAGATGCAGATTTAGGAGAGCAGGAGGGAAATGGCTGTGCTTTACATAACAAAATATGTCTGTTCTTACAAATATATTATCACATTTTCCAATAAACCATGTCTACTTGATAACTGGTAATTACTAAGTGGTTCTTGTACATGCTGAAGACCAACAACAGGCTTCTAGTATATATTCCTCAGGAGTGACAATGGTAAAATCGTGCAGTGCTATGTTTTTGCTTTCGTACATGTAGGTGAATGTACGTCTGCTTACATGCATATATGACGGGTGATTGATAAGTTCGAGGCCTAAGGTAGAAGGAGTCAATTTTAGAAAACCTAGCACATTTATTTTTCAACATAGTCCCCTCCTACATTTACACACATAGTCCAGCGGTCGTGGAGCATATGGATCCCTTCTTTGTAGAAGTCGGCGTCTTGGACCTCCAGGGTCCACAGCAGGGGTGATTGATAAGTTTGTGGCCTAAGGTAGAAGGAGATGAGATATACGGCTCTCGTTACATGCACGTGCAGTTCGATTCTTTGAGTGATTATGCAGAAAGTTTGAAGGTAATAACCTTCATCGACTTCTACAAAGAAGAGATCCTTATGCTCCACGACCGCTGGACTAAGTGTGTACATGTAGGAGGGGACTATGTTGAAAAATAAATGTGCTAGGTTTTCTAAAATTGACTGCTTCTACCCTAGGCCACAAACTTATCAATCACCGTTCGTATGTATGTAGATAAGTGAAAGCCATTTAAGTCCATTAACAGAAAGTAGTTTTGAAAAAAGCTTATTTTCCATTTAAAGAGATTCATTATTGATTCAAAATAAACCATTTTCGCAAAGACCTAGCAACATAGGTAAAATTTAAAAGAGAGGTTCTGCTGTAGGGCTTGGATATAATTCAACCAATAGAGCCATAAAGGTAAGGAGCCTAATTGAGCTTCCCTCTCAAATGCAGCAATGGGCAGCGAAATGAGAGATATGGTAGACATCGGCTGAGACAATCTGGACTTATCCTGAGGATAGGAAGCTGGAAAGTGACCATGGCAGTAAAGGCACAGTGATTTTGTAGAAGGTCACGTATAGCGAAGGGAAAGAAAGCTGTTTGATTGTTGATCCTTCAAATAGCATGGTTTCAGGGGAAACAGTGTAATAAAACTTGGCTATTTTCTGAGCTGACTGATTTCATCATTGATCAATGTGGTTGAGCACTTTTATAGAGAGGGGCAAATACACTTTCAACCTCTCTGTGCTTGAGATGGCTGATATATGAATTGTAGTGTATTTAATATTTCAGTAATATTTGAATAATATTGTAACTATATTGTTTGATTAAGCATTCCTTGGTTACGTAGTTCAGTTTGGGTTATAGAATACAGAACTTAGAACAGTACAGCACAGGAACAAGCCATTTGATTATTTTTGGGAGTTACAAAATGTAACACGATTGATTGTATAGGGCAGTGGACTCTGGAGTAAAATAAATAAAAACAATCTTGTTTGAATTATTTGTATTTTAATGCTGTTATTTTTCAAATTTATGGTACTTAAAATTAAGTTTAATTCTGTACAGTTTTAGAACATAAAATGGTACAGCACAGTGCAGGCCTTCCAGCCCACAATGTTGTGCCAACCTTTTAGCCTAACCTAAGATCAATCTAACCCTTCCTTCCTACACAGCCCTCCATTTTTCCTACATCCTTGTGCCAATCTATCATAATATGCCTACTTTTAATAGTTTTTACAAACGTTTGTACTTTAAAACCTATTTGAATAGATTTTTTTAAAGTGTTCGCACTAGTTTAAAACCCTTTGTAGCACCAGGCTGAGCATTCAGGGATCTGGGCCTGGAGGAATGCTATTTTGTTTATCGGAGTCTACTCCAATCTGCAGGATGGCTCTCCAGACAGCACCTCGGTCTGCCATCCATATCTGTAAAAGATAAATGTAGGTGAGCACTTCAACATGGCATATGTAGGCAAGGGGCTGGATTCAACATAATCCAGCTCATTATTCAGCGGGTTTTGACAAGGTAAATGCTGTGAGGGAAATTTAAGACTGGGAAATAGCCTTAAGGTATGTTTAAAATTTGGATTGAAGGAATTTATTTTTGATGGTTGTGAATCTCTGGAATACTCTTTCCTGAGTCGTTAATGATATTTGAGAGAGAAATAATTGCTGGATTACAGGGAATCAATGATAATTATTTTGATTCTCCCATGTCAATAAAAGTGGATTGCTTGTTCCAGTCAGGTCATCCGTGATTGTTTTGGCAGGCTGGTCAGTGAGGTAAAAATAAAGGCATTTGAGACAAAGGAGAGTGGACAGTGGGTCTAAGATTAACTCAGAGTCAGAAAGCAATCAACAGGAATTCTGCAGATGCTGGAAATTCAAGCAACATACATCAAAGTTGCTGGTGAACGCAGCAGGCCAAGCAGCATCTCTAGGAAGAGGTACAGTCGACGTTTCAGGCCGAGACGAAGGGTCTCGGCCTGAAACGTCGACTGTACCTCTTCCTAGAGATGCTGCTTGGCCTGCTGCGTTCACCAGCAACTTTGATGTATGTTGTCAGAAAGCAATGGCTGCTTTTTCCATTGCAATCCCTTGCTTTTATCCATGTGTAAAAATTAAAAGCAATGCAATACTTAAATAGTGAAAGATTTGGAAATGATGATCTTCTTGTACCCTTTTCTAAGAAAGGATGTTCTTACATACAGGGAGTGCAATGATGTTTACCAGACTGTTTCATGGAATGGCGCTACTGTGTTACATGAGGAAATACTGTATGTGATATGAGGAGATAGGTCAACTAAGATTTGCAGTCACTTAAGTTGAGGAGAATAAGAGAGGATTAAATTTAAATTTACAAAATTCTGACTGAGTTAGATAAACTATCCGTGGGAAGGATGTTTCTTCTGTAGTGTCTAAAGAAGTGGCCACTTGAGTTATAAGCAAATGAACTTGGATTGAGATATAGAGGGCAGTGAAGCTGTGAAATTTGCCATCATGGATGGCTGTAGAGATTAGGTTTCTGAATAGATTTAGGAGGTAGGTACATTTTTTTATGCAAAAGTTATCAAGTGACATCAGGAGAGAGCAGAGTATGGTATTGCGATATGTGATCAGCTTTGTTGAAGCAGGCTCAAAGGGCTTAATGGCCTCCTCCTGGTCCTATTTTCCTTTCTAATAAATATTATATTTTAGTTTTAAATGTGGAAATGTGATCATTGTTTGCATATAGCACCGAAACTGTGGTGTGGAGAAAATGAGCAATGTTGTAATGTATCCACACGTCTTAGAAGGTAGCAGTATAGGTCAATAGGCCGGTTACGAAAGCATGTGGAGTGCTTACCTTTGGGTGCTGAGGCACGGAATATAAAAGCTATTCTAGATTTGTGCATAAGGTGAGGAAGTTGCGCAGATTTGTTCTTGCAGAAACATTGCTCCAGGCCAACATCCCACTCATGCACCATCACTATTCAAGTCACGGCACTCAGGGACCTCTGGTAATATCATTTTTTGCTGTTGTAACTATGTGTGCTGTGTGTGACTGTATGTACTGTGTTTTGTATCTTGGCATCAGAGGAACAATGTTTTATTTAGCTGTATACATGTATATCATTGAATGACAATTAAACTTGAACTTAAGCAATCAGTTTTGCTAGTGTGAAGTTCTAGTTATCATAGTACTGGAAAGATGTGGTTGCACTAGAGCAGGTGTAAAGCAAATTTACAAAGATCTTGTCAGAACTGATGAAGTTTTGCCCTGAGAAACTGTTAGAGAAGGCGTGAAGGTTTTCTTTGGTTCAGAGTAGACTGAAGGGAAGCTTTAATTGTGATGTTGATATTTTGAGCGGTCTAGATCAAGTAAATAGGAGGAACATATTTCTTTTGACAAAGGGGTTAAAAACCAAGGGACTTAGATTTAAAGTAATTTGTAGAAACAGAGATGAGTTATGTCACACAGAACAGGCCCTTTAGTTCTGGCCATCAGATATCTTTCCATACTAATCCCATTCTCAATTCTTGGCCCATATCCTTCTGTGCCATGGCATTTTAGATGCTCATCTAAATAGTAATTTGTATGGTGATACTTCTCTTCACCACCCACCATATATGCTGATTTCCACCATCTATTGAGTGAAAAAATTCTTTCTTAATTCCCCTATAAATACCCTACTCTTTACCTTATACCTTTATCCTCTGGTTAGAGACAGCTCTGTTAAATGGAAACTTCTCACTTTCTATCCTATCTCTGACCCTCATAATATTGTTTACTTCAGTTAGATTCTCATCAGCCTTTTCTACTTCAAAAAACAAAAAGGTCTATCCAACACACGTAAAAGTTGCTGGTGAACGCAGCAGGCCAGGCAGCATCTCTAGGAAGAGGTACAGTCGACGTTTTGGGCCGAGACCCTTTGTAGGTCTATCCACTCTCTTTTCAAAGCTGAAATGTTCCATCTCAGCCAACGTTCTAGTGAATCTCCTCTTCCCACACTGCAGTGCAGTTGCAGTTTTTTATAATTGGTGACTAGAGCACACAGCATAGAAAAAACGACATAATGGACTTTTAACATCGTAAATCAGTGAGTCGTTTGTTATGTCTTCCCTCTCGCTGTGAAATGGAGACATCTCTTTTTCCCTTATTAGGGAGAGAGAGAGAGCCTGTGGTATGCTGAATTACCGGGTAAATGAGAAGTCTTTGGGGTACTACAAGTCTGTGTCTTTATTGATGCCTTGCTACACGCTTGAGTGCTCGGTGGGGGGTGCCGCTGCTTTTTTGTTGGTGGAGGGGGTCGTTGCTTTGCTGCTGCTTATGTGTAGGGGCGGAGCTGGGGGGGGGCTTTGGAGTTCTAACATTTAACTGTCATTCATTCTTTGGGGCACTCCTCTTTTTGTGGATGGTTGTGAAGAAAAAAACATTTCATGATGTATATTGTATACATTTTTCTGATATTGAATGTACCTTTGAAACTTTGAATAAATACATGTAGTTTTTCAGCCATGACTTTATTAATGTTTTTATAGTTGTACAATAACTTCCTCTATATTCTATGCTTTGGTTAATGATAGCAAGTACTCCTTATATCTACTCAGTAAGTCACCTTATCTATCTGTGTCACAGCCTTAAGGGACCTTTGGAGATGTTGGCCTCGATGATGTGTTCCAGAGTACCTCCTGGGGTACTACCATTCACTTTGGATACTAGTCTTCTTACACATTTTCAAATATGTCATATCATAATTTTAGGGTTTAAATTCAGTCTGCCGTTTCTCATGACATATGACAAATCATTAACATTAATTCCATAACCAAATACTACTATCCTCATTATCAACAGCACCCCCAATGTTCATGTCATCCATAAACTTACTAATCATACAGTACCTCCTACATTCATATCCAGATCATTGTACAACGAACAGCATGAGACCCAGAATAATTTCTACAATTCGCCACTGATTGCAAAAATTCCTCAACAATTACCTTCTGCTTTTCACCAAGCCAATTTCAGAGCAAATTTGTGAAAGTTTTTTAAGATCCCATTGTGCTGTTATTTGGATCTGTTTCTCATGTGGGACTTTCTTAAAAGAACATATGAATATCCCTGTCAATTACATCAATGACATTCCCCTCGTTTTGTCACCTCTGTGAACAATTCAAACAAATCAGTTGGACAGAATTTTCATTTAACAAAGCCAGGCTGGCTTTCCCCAATCAATCCCTGTCTCTTTAAGTGCAGATTAATTGTATCCCTTAGAATTGTTTCCATTAGCTTCCCTGCCTTTGACATTAGACTTTACTGGCCTGTAATTGTCTAGCTTGTCCCCAAGGCCCTTGAATAAATGTGCTGTATTTCCTGACCTTCAGTCATTTGACAGTGAAGATTGAAAAGTTTCTGTCAGAGCCTGAGCAATCTCCTTCCTTGTCTATAACAGGATGCTGGGATTTTATTCATCCTCATTCACATTTTGATAACTTATATCTCCTTTTCAATGGTAATTTGATCTAGAATTCCACCACCCTCCTCCTTAAATTCTCCAGCTACAGTGATCGCTCTCACCTTGGTTATGCTGTCATTTAGGTCAAAAGATACGAAAGGTTGGGAGCACATACCGCCAGGCTAAAGAATAATATTGCTATTATTAGACCTCTTGTGCACATGAATTCTTGATCTCACAATCTACCCCACCATGACCCTTGCACTTTATTTGTCTCCCTGCACTGCACTTTCTCTGTAACTCTAAGACTAGAATCTGCATTCTGTTTTCATTTTACCTCAATATATTGCGATATGTAATTTCACTGTATCTCGGTACATGCGACAATAATAAACCAATGCCATTTTTACTCCATAATGATATAGATGGCAAGTATCCATCTAAAACCTCACCCATGCACTCTGCTTCTATGCTCACGTTGCTCCTTTGGTTCATATTGTGTCCTGCTCTTTTCCTGGTTCCCTTTTGCTCTTAATACAGTAAATTCTGGTTCATTGGGTTAATCGGAAAAGTCGCTTATTCTTGGACAACTCTTAACAGAACAAAAACTAATTGAGAAAATATCCAGGATTCCCTTTGCTTAATTGGGACAGGAGACTGTTGCCGAACTGTTTCAATCAAGCATCAGTCACATGTACTTGTGTGGCCATTAGACGTAATTGAGCGAACAGTTTTTAAATAGCGTCAGTTGCGTGTGCTTGTGTTATGTTATTGGTTTGGGCCAACCAATGCCAATTCAAAAAGTAATGATTTTTGATAATTTAGTTTTTTTTTGTTTTGATTTTATCCAGGAAGATAGTGCATTATCTACACTAGGTGTCTGCCTGACTTTGTTCATTTACAGTCATTCAAAAGAACAGTGTCATTTGCATTTGAACAAGAATTCAGCATGCCATGCAGCATCTATGGAAAAGAATACAGTCGACATTTCAGGGCGAGACCGTTCAGCATGACTGGAGAAAAAATATCAGTTGCGTCTGCTTGTGTTATGTTATCTACTTGGGCCAACAGACGCTGATTCAAAAAGCAGTGAATTTTGATCATTTTGTTTCTTGTTTTGACTTTAAGCTGGAAGGCAGTCCATTATCTGCATATACTTGGTGTCTGCCTGATTTTGTTCATTTACAGTCAAATCAAAAGAACACAGCAGCGTACGTGCTGGATGAATTCCTCCTTCGATAACTGTTAGGAACTAATACACAGTTTTATAGTACTGTAGTAGTGTAGGTAGTGTTCTAATTTGTTCTGTATTTTGTTTAAATGCATAGGTTCTCTCTCAGTTAAATAATAGTTTGTCATTTTTATACTTTTTCAACTATTTCCATGAAACTTCGGCTAATTAGGGCAGCTGCTTAAATGTGCCAAAATGTACTGTTTCCAATGTGTCCTCGTTCACCAGATCCACTGTATAATAAAATGCTTTGGGATTTCCCATAATGTTAGCCACTTGTGCCATTTTTCCCCCTTTTCATGCTTCTAATTTCTTTAAGTATTCACAAGGCATTCTGTTCTCCAGGAGAGCCTCTCCTGTTTTTAGTTCTTGATACATGCCAAAGGCTAACTTTTTAAATTTCTGCAAACATCATTATCCAGTGTTTTTTAGATGTTGGTCTTACCAATCACTTTTGCATGGTCCTGTCTTATCATATTGAAAATAGCCTTCTCTCAGTAAAAGACCTTAATTTCCATTCTATCCTCGTCCTTCTCTGTAACAACCCTGGAACTCAAAGAATTAGAGTCATTGAAATTCTCTTCTACTGACATGGCCACTGCTCGCCTGCCTATATGCTCAACAATTAGATCCAGTATTGTCCCTTTTCCAATTAGGACAATCAAAGCCCTTGTTCAAAAGACCCTCCTGGGTGCACTATACATATTCCATCCCCTCCAAATCTTTGACACTAAGCTGATCCCAGTAAATGCTGGTGAAGAATATGTGGTAAAAAATAATCACTCAGAGATGGGTTGGTCTAACTGCACAAGAGTGTGGTAGAGGCAGAAACTCCATCACATTTATTAAGTGCTTGGATGTCTAATTAAAAGACAAAGACTCCCAGTGCTGGAAGGTGGAACTGGGTAGTTCCTTTTCAACACAATGGCTACCCACCTTACTTAGTTAATTCCTTTTTTTTTCCATTTAGATTGACATTCCCACAGCATATTTAGTCTTTATTCTAACTTCTAAGTAATATTCACAAACACCCACTTAAAAGTGATGTTGTGTTTTAAGTCTGTGGGAAGAATGTATTGAAGCAAAGCTTGCCACTGATGGTTATCAGCGTCAATGCGGTACATTAAAAAAAAATTAGAACACTTGCTCCAGACCCATAGGAACTGAATTATTGCTCTTTCAGAAATCGGTACAAGTTAATGCAGTTTAAAACATCTTTATTACAAGAATGCCTGTTGTGTAAGAAATTAAAACCCATCACACTTGATATTTCATGTTGTGTTCAACATTCTTAATGGTAATGAATTTGATAGTATAGACATCATAAATTTGAATCTCACCATGGCAAATTCTGAAACTGTATACAGTAAGTTAGGTGCATTGTGATGTGGTAGCAGGAAATAATTATTAAAATGTATAGATGGTTGTTAAAACTGTAGCTGGGTTACTTGTATTAGAAAAGGGAAGGAATCTGGTACCCCTGATTAGCATAAGAAGCAGGTCCAAAGGGCAGTAACCAGTTTCACAAGTCACACACATTAGGCCTTATAAATTCTAATTTTTGCCCAGTAAACTGGTGCAACATGAACAAATTTCATTCCCTAAAGCTTTTTTTTTGAAATGGTGATTTATCACCATAAATTACTTAGGTGAATGCAATGAGTGATTAAAGTAATGGAACCCGTTAAATCCACTTTTACCACTGGCTTTAATAATAAACCATTTTATGGACGGGCGGGGGGGAGAATGGATTTATTATAGATAATTGTCAAGTGAACTACTTTCCTGTTTTGCCTGTTGTATCATTAGTTGTCATATGGCGTTGCCAATTAAAGTGTTTTTTTTTAAAGCTGACACAACTGCAGTCCTGAATTCGGCATTGGAGGTTCTTGAGTGAGCCCATTTGTATCCTGAATATTAACCTCCATATCTGAAGACAGAATATAGTATTAATGGTAAGACTCTTGGCAGTGTGGAGGATCAGAGAGATCTTGGGGTCTCTGTCCATAGGACACTTAAGGCTGCTGTGCAGGTTGACAGTGTTGTTTAGAAGACGTTTGGTGCATTGGCATTCATCAGCTGTGGGTTTGAGTTCAGGAGCCGTGAGGTAATGTTACAGCTATATAAGATGTTGGTCGGACCCCACTTGGAGTACTGTGTTCAGTTCTGGCCACCTCAATACAGGAAGGATGTGGATACTATAGAGTGAGAGTGCAGAAGAGATTTACAAAGATGCTGCCTGGATTGGAGAGTGTGCCTTAAGAGAATAGGTTGAGTGAACTTGGCCTTTTCTCTTTGGAGCGACAGAGGATTAGAGGAGACCTGACAGAGGTGAATAAGATGATGAGAGGCATTGATCATCTGGATAGCCAGAGGCTTTTTTCCCCGGGCTGAAATGGATAACACGAGGGGGCATAGTTTTAGGGTGCTTGGAAGTAGGTACCGAGGGGATGTCAGGGGTAAGTTTTTCACACAGAGAGTGGTGGGTGGATGGAATGCACTGCCAGTGACGGTGGTGGAGGCAGATACAATAGGGTCTTTTAGGAGATTCATGCATAGGTACATGGAGTTTAGAAAAACAGAGGGCTATCTGGTAGAGTAATTCTAGGCAGTTTCTAGAGTAGGTTACATGGTCGGGACAACATTGTGGGCCGAAGGGCCTGTATTGTGCTGTTGATTTCTATGTTCTATGTTCAAATAATGTGCCTGGAGAATGCTTACACAAATCAAAAAAATAGTCCCTCTCCTACAAACCTATATTGTCCCACAAACCTACAAACCAAGGCTTATATTGTAAGGAAATTAATGATAAAGAGGTGCTGAATGGAAAAGGTGAGGCACTGGTATTCTCAATGTGTGTTGATAATTTTGCCCTCCTGCATATTGTCCCTGCTGCATTGCTGGAGGATGATGCTGATTTTCATTTTAATCTCAGGTAATCACTTCATAAAGAACAGGTGACTTCTGGTCAAGTGCATGTCACTGGGAAAGCTTCAAGTTCTATCTGACTTCAAATCATTGGCTGTTGTACACTGGGCAAACAAAATCTTATTGGTTTTGTTCAAGTGCTGTTTTCTACCCACAAGCAAAATTCTGACTAAGAACTAATTTCAACAACAATATTTTTGTATGGTTGCAACTGAGTTTAAAAAAAATATATCTACCTTAGTAAATGCACTAGGATGGGTTAATCTGGAGAAGTGAAGCAGTGGGAATGTGGGTCTTTAAAGTTTATTAAATTTAAAGAAATTGCTTGTTACAGGCTGCAGAGAGGGGACAACTACAATTCATTCACAAGGCGCACAGAGTTTCTACAATTACCAAACTGCTGCATGTAGCAGGCAAGTTTCAGTGAGCAGCATGTTATCAACAAAACTTTTACTATGTTTTCAAATTGATTAGAAAGATAAGATAAAGATCTATTTTGAAAATGCTAGATTCTAAAGATAAAGGTAAATCTAAAGAGCATCGCATAAAATCACTTGCACCACAGTATTCCATTAGTGATTCCAATAAAGAATATTTGTTATACTTTGAGCATTCTGTCCCTCATTGGCATTTTATATAATAAAATTTTACATAATAGCTATATACAATTGAGAATATGTAATGTTCAAATTTAGTTAGACCTTATTCCAGAATTTTTTAATGTTAGAAATTTGCCAGAAGGATATAAGGCAAAGAAATGATGCATGCTTTTGTCAGTGTGATATCAGTCACCCTGAAGAGTGATCATGTTATCGGACACGTACTGCAGTGTAATCTTTCCATTTTCTGGGTAATTTATTGCTTCTTATTGTCCATAGATGTATAATATTTTACTGCAGATTAATCCAAAAAAAAGGTAGCTGCTTAACTTATTTCAGTGCTTTGTCCTTCCCTGCAAGAATCTAAATGGAAAGGAAAGTCATTCAGATGTTAAAATACAGAGAGCTTTAAGATGCTTGTCAGTCTCAAGAGACATGGGTTTGCCTTACAATACGACTGGATCTCAAATGCAATAATAGTAAAGAAAGGTAATTTGTGAACATTAACTAATTTCCTAATCTGCTTTCATGCTGTATGAATATACTCAACTGCACTCTTAATCATTTTATGTTTTAGGTTTTGTATCTTTGCATAGAGGATATTGGAGTTGACAGATTAGTATGCTTTTACTTTAGTGCTTCTTTCTTGAAGTTCTTGCATTCGCACATTAGTTGCTGCTTTAAGGCTGGTGCACTATAGCAGGGGTCCCCAACCATTTTTGCACCGCGGACCGGTTTATTATTGACAATATTCTTGCGGACCGGCCAACCGAGGGTGGGGGGGGGTAGGGTTGCCAACGGACAAGAGAAGCAGTCAAATACATTGTGTTTACCCTGAGAAAGACTACAATGACCATGAAGCCTTGCGCAGGCACCTGTGTGCGCATGCGTGTACTTGCCGATTTTTTTTCTACAAATCGTTTTTGGCGATTCTGTTCGGGGCTGGGGGGTCAGTGTTAATCATGACTGGAATATAAGTGATAAGTGGCTAATACACTCAATTTTGTTTCTAAAAGGGGTTATCTAACGAATTTAATATTAAACACACAGTGCATATTTTCCTCGCAAGAATATAGTGGTAAGTCAATTATCAGGGGAGGACAGGGGAGCTTGAAGGAAGTGTTGAACGAACTTCCAGTAATAGTGGTAGAGGCAGGTTCGATATTATCATTTAAAGAAAAATTGGATAGGTATATGGACAGGAAAGGAATGGAGAGTTATTGGCTGTGTGCAGGTCGGTGGGACTAGGTGAGAGTAGTGTTCGGCACGGACTGGAAGGGCAGAGATGGCCTGTTTCCGTGCTGCAATTGTTATATGGTTATATAAGTCACTTATAAGTCAATAGCTTCATAACATTTTAAGTAACGTTTGGATATTAAACACACAGTACATATTTTACCCGTATGAACATATAAAATCATTGCAACACACCAATATCGCTGAGTCAGTGGGAGCCCTGGGCTTGTTTCCCTGCAACAAGACGGTCCCATCGAGGGGTGATGGGAGACAGCGATACTCGAATGGGGTTCCGTATGTCCAGTCTGTTCCGCAATTTAGTTTTTGTTGCATTTATTGCAGAGTTATGTTGGAAATGGAAGCAACGTTTTCAGTGCTTTCGTGGATACCTCAGGATATTTAGCCTTGACTTTGATCCAGAATGTCGGCAGAGATGTTATGTCAAACATACTTGTCAGCCCGCCGTCACTTGCAAGCTTGAGGAGTTGATCTTCTTCCCGCGCTGACATGGATGACGCGTGCGTAATGACCTCGCGTGCGTTCAAGCTCAACAGTGGGCATGACAGGGAATGAGGAAAGGTGCAGCTGACTCATATCGCCAAATGATATCGTTTCCTCGCGGCCCAGTAGCACATGCTTTGCAGCTCGGTGGTTGGGGACCGCTGCACTACAGGTAATGATGAATTTCATCATTTGACAATTGCCTGAAGCTGAGAGGTAATTCCCAAACTATTGGAAGTAGCCCAAGTTTTCCAGAGACTAAAAGACAAACTGCGGGAGGAATTCCGAAGGTAAAGCGGCATCTGTGGAATCAGAGAGATGTTTGAGATTTGGGCGTGACCCTATAAAAGGAACAAGAACGTAGGAGGGAGATAGGCAGTCTGGTGAGGTGAGGTGAGGGAAGGGGTAAAACAGAAGCTGGCGTACAAAAGGTGGAACAGGTGATGAGGGTATGGAGGGGTGTAGGTGACGGAACTGCTGGGGAAGGCTGGAAGTGGAGACGACAACGTTGCAAATTCTGTTATGTGAGCGGTAAGGAAGATGATAAATAGAATGAGATACGGCAAGCGATGATGAGTAGATGATCAGAATGGAGGAATAGAAGTCCCATTGGGTTTAGTGTGTGAATGGTGGGTAGATAGAACCAGAGGAGGGGGGAAGAAACTGGGTAATGGGTGAGGGGAAAAATGTTAGGGTTGTTAACATCTGCAAATCAACCTGTATTGTCCAGAAATCGGTAGCTTAAAATATAGTATCACAAACCTAAGGCTGTGAGATCTCTCAGGAAATTTTAGTTTAGTTCAGTTTAGACAAGGGCAAGGTATTTTTCCATGCTCTATGATTCTACTTTGAAATTGCCAAATTTTCTTATTTAAATTAATTATCTTTGTTACAAATCTCATATTTCTTTGTGTTCCTGTGTTCTTCTTTCTGATTTGATGGATTCTTATTTTCTGCCTACTCTGTACTTCCTTTCTTTATTTTCCCTGTAGTTCTTAAATCATATTAATTAATGAGATGCCTCATTAGTCCTGTTGTTCATCAGGGTTCCAGATGCTTGTTGCATATTTCTGTATTGTTCAACTTCAAGTTCAGTTTATGGTCATTCAGCCATTCACATGTATTCCACAAACGAAGCAACATTCCTCCTGACCAAGGTGCACTACGCAGTACACAACTCATACACATAACACAAAGCATTGTTACCACAAGTAAATTAACAAATTAGAATCAGAATCAGAATCGGGTCTATTATCACTGGCATGTCATGTGAAATTTGTTAACTTCGCAGCAGCAGTTCAATGCAATACATAATATAGAAGAAAAAACAAAAATAATAATAAATAAGTAAAATGATTTACAGTATACATATATTGAATAGATTAAAAATTGTGCAAAAAACAGAAATAATATATATTTAAAAAGTGAGCTAGGTCCAAGAGTTCAATGTCCATTTAGGAATTGGATGGCAGAGGGGAAGAAGCTGTTCCTGAATCGCTGAGTGGGTGCCTTCAGGCTTCTGTACCTCCTACCTGTTGGTAACAGTGAGAAAAGGGCATGCACTGGGTGCTGGAGGTCCTTAATAATGGACACTACCTTTCTGAGACACCGCTCCTTGAAGATGTCCTGGGTACTTTGTAGGCTAGTACCCAAGATGGAGCCGACTAAATTTACAACTCTCTGTAGCTTCTATCAGTCCTGTGCAGTAGCTAGCACCCCCCCGCCCATACCAGACAGTAATGCAGCCTGTCAGAATGCTCTCCATAGTACATCTATAGAAGTTTTTGAGTGTATTTGTTGACATACCAAATCTCTTCAAACTCCTAATGAAGCAAAGCCACTGTCTTGCTTTCTTTATAACTGCATCGATATGTTGGGACCAGGTTAGATCCTCAGAGATCTTGACACCCAGGAATTTGAAACTGCTCACTCTCTCCACTTCTGATCCCTCTATAAGGATTGGTACATGTTCCTTTGTCTTACCTTTCCTGAAGTCCACAATCAGCTCTTTTGTCTTACTGTCGCTGAGTGCCAGGTTGTTGCTGCAACACCATTCCTCTAGTTGGCATATCTCGCTCCTGTACCACCTTCTCATCACCATCTGAGATTCTACCAACAATAGTTGTATCATCAGCAAATTTATAGATGGTAATTGAGCTATGCTTAGCCACACAGTCATGGGTACATAGAGAGCAGAGCAGTGGGCTAAGCACATACCCCTGAGGTGCACCAGTGTTGATCGTCAGTGAGGAGGAGATGTTATCACCAATCCACACAGATTGTGTTCTTCTGGTTAGGAAGTTGAGGATCCAATTGCAGGGGGAGGTACAGAAGCCCAGATTTTGCAACTTCTCAATCAGGATTGTGGGAATGATGGTACTAAATGCTGAGCTATAGTCAAATGAACAGCATCCTGACGTAGGTGTTTGTGATGTCCAGGTGGTCTAAAGCTGTGTGAAGAGCCATTGAGATTGCGTCTGCTGTTGACCTATTGTGGCGATAGGCAAACTGCAATGGGTTCAGGTCCTTGCTGAGGCAGGAGTTCAGTCTAGTCATGACCAACCTCTCAAAGCATTTCATCATTGTAGATGTGAGTGCTACGGGGCGATAATCGTTAAGGCAGCCCACATTATTCTTCTTAGGCACTGGTATAATTGTTGCCTTTTTGAACCAAGTGGAACATCTGCCGGAAGCAGTGAGAGGTTGGACATGTCCTTGAATACTCCCACTAGTTGGTTGGCACAGGTTTTCAAAGCCTTACCAGGTACTCCATCAGGACATTCCACCTTGCAAGGGTTCACTCTCTTTAAAGACAGCCTAACATTGGCCTCTGAAACAGAGATCACAGGGTCATCAGGTGCAGCAGGGATCTTCACAGCTATTTTTTATAGTCTCCTTTTCAAAGTGTGCATAGAAGGCATTGAGTTCATCTGGTAGTGAAGCATCGCTGCCACTCATGCTATTGGGTTTCGATTTGTAGGAAGTTATGTCTTGCAAACTCTGCCAGAATTGTCATACATCTGATGTTGCCTCCAACCTCATTCGAAATTGTCTCTGAGCCCTTGAAATAGTCCTCTGCAAATCATACCTGGTTTTCCGGTACAGGCCTGGGTTGCCGACTTGAATGCCACACATTAGCCTTCAGCAGACGACATACCTCCTGGTTCATCCACGGTTTTTGGTTTGGGAATGTACAGTAAGTCATTGTGGGCACACGCTCATCCACATAGGTTTTAATGAAGTCGGTAACAACTGCAGTATTCTCATCCAGGTTCAAAGGTGAATCCCTGAATACAGTTTAGTCACCGATTCAAAGCAGTCCTATAGGTACTCCTGTGCTTCCCCTGTCCATAACTTCTTGGTCCTCTCTACCAGTAATAATAATGTGTTTATAGTATTTCATTTCCAGCAACTTTGGCAAAAACATTATATCTTAACTGTGCAAAAGGAAGTTGAATGAATGGAATGTGCCAAATTATGCCAGAGTCCATCAAAGTCCGACCCATCATGCTTGCAGCAATATTTCCAAAACTTGGACCATATTTTCTCAGGTGTTGATGATTTGGCTACCTGACCTTACTTTGGAAGACTGTAGCTAGCCTTCATAGCAATCAGCATTATTTGTGGGGTTATCTGTTCCTCAAGGATATTTGTTCTTCAGTGATTTCATCTTCCATCTCGATAGCTCTGCTGACATCTCCATTGATATAGGAAACAACACAAAGATCCTGGTGAAAGATTTAATTACCTGACATTGTTATACAATTTGCCTGCAATTTTTCCATGGTGTGCTTTTAGTATTACTACATAGCCAAAGAACTCCTCCATTTTTACCATAAGGATTCCTATAAAAATGATTAAAAGATCTAGACCTCAAGGAAAAAGTGAGAATGCCTTTATAATCCCCTGCCAGCTTCCAAACCATTGACATACTGGAACCTAGACATCCAGGTTGCTTGTTTACTCCCTGTCTCATTAAATTTTTGTTAACAAATGGATCACACACTGGTATTGATAAGTCCCTCTTAACGAGGTGTGTCTGGGTTTGTGGATTTTCTTTGATCCACGGTAAGGAACGTTTTGTTTGTATGAGCCTCCATAGTTTAATTAGTATTAGCTTTTTCCATTTATAGCTTTCTGTCTGAGCACAGACTCCATTTGAGAGTAATTCTTTAGGCATCTCTTCTGCAGAATTGACTAACTCATTTCACATTAAACTTTAATGCCACTGCTTAGGGCTGTATTTAAACCCAGAGCCCAGATGTCATTGAGAAGTGCAGCAGCCAGGCCAGTCAGATTTGTTCCATTCCATGCACTTCATTTTGTTTTACTTTGTTTAGGGTCTTTGGGTGTCATAAAATTAATGAAGTTGGTTTCTGAGATTATTCTGACCCAGATTTCTGTGGGAAGGGCAAAAGTTCAATAAGTTTGGGTACAAGGAAAATAATGGTTTTCTGTCCTAAGAGTGTTCATGGTTCCAAATTGGAAAATTGCTGTTCTTGCCATAGGCAAATTACCTTATTATGTCAATCAAAATAATCTGAAAATATCAAAATTGTTTAGTGTACAACACATTGAGGTTTTTCAGTACCTCAAGCCACACTTTGAAGTGGCAGGACGTGAGAGCCATGTCAGGTTTTATGTAAGGAACCTCTCCACCTCTCATGTGTCACACATGAGTTTTAAGCTGTCACATTCAGTGGATTCAGCCTAAAGCTTAGGAAAGTGCACCAAGTCCTTTTCTCTGCTAGTTCCTTCATGTAATTTATCAGCCAAATTTGGAAGCTCTAGGCCAGGGGTCCCCAACCTTTTTTGCACTGCGGACCAGTTTAATATTGACAATATTCTTGCGGACCCACTGACCCGGGGGGTGGTAGGGTTGCCAATGAACAAGAACAGCAGTCAAATACGTTGTGTTTACCCCGAGAAAGACTACAATGACCATGAAGCCTTGCGCGGGCACCAGTGCGCATGCGTGACTTGTGCATGCCTGTACTTGCGGATTTTTTTCTACAAATCGTTTTTTGGCGATTCTGTGTGGGTGGGGGGGTGGGGGTGTTAATCATGACCGGAATATAGGTGATAAGTGGCTAATACATTCAATTTCATTTCTAAAAGGGTTTATCTAACGAATTTAATATTAAACACACAGCGTATATTTTCCTCGCCTGAATACAGTGATAAGTCAATTATCAGGGGAGCTTGAAGTAAGTGTTGAATGAACTTCCAGTAGAAGTGGTAGAGGCAGGTTCGATATTATCATTTAAAGAAAAATTAGATAGGTATATGGACAGGAAAGGAATAGAGGGTTGTGGGCTGAGTGCAGGTCGGTGGGACTAGGTGACAGTAGCGTTCGGCACGGACTAGCAGGGCAGTGGCCTGTTTCCGTGCTGTAATTGTTATATGGTTATATAAGTCACTTATAAGTCAATAGCATCATAACATTTTAAGTAATGTTTGGATATTAAACACACAACACATATTTGCCCCGTATGAACATATAAAATCATTGCAACACACCAATATCGCTGAATCAGTGGGAGCCCTGGGCTTGTTTTCCTACAACAACACGGTCCCATCGAGGGTTGACAGGAGACAGCGATACTCAAAAGGGGTTCCTTATATCCAGTCTATTCCGCAGTTTAGTTTTCGTTGCATTCATTGCAGAAAACTCCGCTTCGCAGAAAAATGTTGAAATGGAAGCAGCGTTTTCAGTGCTTTCGTGGCTACCTCGGGATACTCAGCCTTGACTGTGATCCAGAATGCCAGCAAAGATGTTAGGTCAAACATACTTTTCAGCCCGATGTCATTTGCAAGCTCGAGGAGTTGATCTCCTTCCCGCGCTGACATGGATGACATGTGGGTAATGACCTCGCGTGCATTCAAGCTCAACAGTGCGTAACAGGGAATAAGGAAAGGTTTCCTCGTGGCCCGGTAGCTCATGCTTTGTGGCTAGGTACCGGTCTGTGGCCCGGTGGTTGGGGACCGCTGCTATAGGCTAATCTGGGCAGTTCCATTATGAAAATCAGAGCACTATAGTACAGAATAATCAGGCAAGGTGCCCTTCTTTTCTCATCTGCAAGGCAATCAGTTGAAGAAGTTGCTAGAAATGGTTTGTTTAGGAATACCCCTCTGAGGAATTCCTCCATCAGAAGGATAATTGTCCCAAAACAACTCTGAGCCACTTCTTTCTCTCACGAATAACTCCAGCAGCGGAACTATTTTCATCTTGACCTCAGAGCTGTTTGGCTTCCTTGGTGCCATCTTTAGCTGAATGGTGCTTTAATGTCAAACATTTCTCTTAGCTACCAGCTTTTATGCCAATGTTTGGAAAAGATAGAAAAGAGGTTTGGAGTCAGCACAGATGTGATGGAGCAGGTGGCTGCTTCCTGTGCATTAGGTTCATCTGAGCTGATTCTACGATTTTATGAAAATACTATCAATTTTGCTTATGATTTGAAGAAGCCTGCTTGATTGTTAATGGTCAGTTTCATTTATTCTTCGTGTTTTCCTACTTTGCCAGTGGAGGACTCATAGTTGCACAAACTTAGCTCATTTAGGAGTGGCTAGATAATACTGTTCACTGGTCTTTAACGGTGTAGCCAAGATATTATCATGGATAAAAAGGCTTTGTACACACAATAGTTATGACTGAAAATGTCAGCAGAGTCAGTTGTATTTTTATGCTGGACATTGAACATTCCCAGAATAAAGTATGGCAAAGGGAATCAGTCTTCAATGGCCAGTTAATTCAACACCAATAAAGTGAGGAACTAAAAACAGAAAATGCTCGAAATGCTCAGCAGCCCAAAAAGCATCTGTGCAAACAGTAACTGCTAACTGATTCCGGGACCCTTTGTCAGCTGATACCTGACTTACTAATTGCACTTTTTTCAGATTTCCAGCATTTTTGTCTGGAGGAGGAATAATTACAGTTCATGGTTCTGTCTCTGCTGCAGTTACATTCTAAGTAGGGAAATAGTTCTGTAGTATCTCAAGGTCGGTACGTTATTTCAAGAAAAGTATTTTGTTACGCTCCCCACCTGCTTTTACATCAAAACTGGTTGATCTTCAGCGTATTGGTGATTTGTTAATGTGGGGTTCACTTTGCCAGTGTTTGTCACATTTCTCACTCTACTCTTCTTTTGCTTGGGCTGATTGAACAATCTGCTGGCCTAGTCCTTTTTTGCACCAAGATTCTCATGGTCTTTGCTGAATAATATTGGCTCCCAATTCCCTATTCCTCATGTTGAATGCCTGTTGTAGCTTCGGCTTTTCCTTTCTGTTTACCCTCTTTCAGCACAGCCATGTCCACAATGTCCCTCCTCTGCTCCTTTTCCCTCTGGCTCTTCAGGTTCTTCAACAAATGTGGATAACTTCACTCAGCTTCACTTGCCCCAACACTGAACTGTTCCTACAAACTCTGGACTCATTTTCAATGACTCTTCATCTCGTGTTCTCGATATAGATTACTTGCTTGCTTGCTTACTTACTTACTTGTTTACTTAATTACTTTTTTTTGTATTTGCAGTTTGTTGTCTTTTACACACTGGTTGTCCACCCTGTTGCTGCAGTTTTTTATTGATTCTATTATGGTTATTGGATTTATTGAGTATGCATGCTAGAAAATGAACCGCAAGGCTGTACATGGTGAATGTGTGTATTTAGATACTAAATTTACTTTGAACTTTGTGTGCATTGAGTTCTATCTTATTAACATTGATGGATATGCCTGCTAGATCCAGTTCGAGCAACCTCTTTCCTTTCATTCGCTTTCTCTCTTCCTATCTCTAAGATTCACAATTTTTTTAAAAAATGCATTAAGTCCACTACCAGGTTTGTCTGATAACAGCGCTATGGCGTATAATTGCAATGTTGAAGAGGTTATGTACATTGTTGTTTTAAGTGAAACTGAAGCTGAGAGTTTCTGAGTTGATCCATCTTTCCTTGTGCGCTAGATAAGAGTGATGTCACAGTCTCAGCGAAGTTGTGATACCTCCTTGATAAGAGTTTACCAAGGAAAGAGGAAGAAAAGAGGCATGGCCATGCGAATGCATTCATTTTTCCAGTTTGCTATAAATCTTCACAAACACAAGAGGTTCTACATATGCTGAAAGTCCAGAACAACACATACAAAATGCTGGAGGAATGCAACATGTCGGGCAGCATCTATGGAGCCCTGATGAAGGGACCCAGCCTGAAACATTGATTTTTTATTCCTCTCCATTGATGCTGCCTGACCTGCTGAGTTCCTCCAGTATTTTGTGTGTGTTGCTCCTTAAATTTACATAATATTGTCTTTATTAAAATCTAGTGAGTCCTATCTTCCCTTGTCCATAAAATATGATTCAATACCTGGCATCTGTATACCCTTCTGGAGCACCTGTCTCCACCTGCAGTTTGGAATAAACACAATTAGCCCTTAGTGGTGACACTTGGTCACAATACAGCACATCCTGCCTTAAGATATTAACATAGAAATGTAGAAATCTACAGCACATTACAGGCCCTTCAGCCCACAATGTTATGCCGACCATATAACCTGCTCTAGAAACTGCCTGGAATTTCCCTAATATAGCCCTCTGTAATGATAAGGAGCTTATTATATTAATGACCGGAAACATAAAGCAGTTATTAATGTATTGGCTCACTATGCACAATCAATTTCAACACTGGATTATTGTTTAGTGTGCTAGGTATTGGGAAGGAGCCACACATGAGGCTGCTTAACAAGCTATGAGCCTATGGTATTGCAGGAAAGATTCCAGCATGGATAAAACAGTGGCAGATTGGCAGAAGGCAGAGAGTGGGAATACAAGGAGCCTTTTCTGGTTGGCTGCCAGTGACTGGTGGTATTCCACAGGGGTCTGTGTTGGGACCGATTCTTTTTACGTTGTATGTCAATGATTTGGATGATGGAATTGATGGCATTGTTGCAAGGTTTGCAGACAATATGAAGATAGGTGGAGGTGCAGGTAGTTTAGAGGAAGTAGAGAGGCTATAGAAGGAACACACACAAAATGCTGGAGGAACTCAGCAGGCCAGGCAGCATCTATGGAAAAGAATAAACAGTTGATGTTTTGGGCCCAGACCCTTCATCAGGCTACAGATGGACTTAGACAGATTAGGAGAATTGAGAAAGAAATGGCAGATGGAATACAGTGTTGGGAGGTGTAAGGATATGCACTTTGGTAGAAGAAGTGAAAATATTGACTATTTTGTGGAGAGAACAATACAAAAAAAAACTGAGGTGCAAAAGGACTTGTGCAGGATTCCCTAAGGTTAATTTGCAGGTTGAGTCTGTAGTGAGGAAGTCAAATGCAATGTTAGCATTCATTTCAAGAAGACTAGGTTATAAAAGCAAGGGTGTAATGTTGAGACTTTATAAAGCATTGGTGAGGCTTCAATTGAGTATTGTGAGCAATTTTCAACCCCTTGGAAAGGACATGCTGAAACTTCCTGAAGGTTCAGTGAAGATTCACAAAAATGAATCCAAGTTTGAATGGCTTGTCATATGAAGAGTGTTGATGGCTCTGGATCTCATACTTGGACCACATCACAAACGAGCAGGTCCGCAAGGCCATTCAGCACCACATTGGCCCCCATGAAGACCTTCTCACAATGGTGAAAAAAAGAAAGCTGAGATGGTACGGCCACGTAACATGATCCAGTGACTTGCAAAGACCGTTCTACAAGGAACTGTGGAGGGGTAAAGAAGGAGAGGCAGACAGAGGAAAAGATGGACGGACAACATTAAAGAATGGACAGGGAGAACATTTGCGGTGACCCAGGCTCTGGCACACAACCATGACAGATGGAACAGACTGGTGCAAAGCTTGTCATAACGGCGCCCTAACGACTTCACCAGGAGTTTAGGGTGCAAAGCTAGGCAAGGCAAGACCTGTATTCACTGGAATTCAGGAGAATGAGGGGTGACCTCATTGAAATCTATCGAATAGTGATAGGCCTTGATGGAGTGGGTGTGGAGAGGATGTGTGCTATGGTTGGAGAGTTTAAGACATAGAGGGCATAGCCTCAGAATAGAGGGCCATCCTTTTAGAATAAAGATGAGGTGATTTCTTTTGCCAGAAAGTGATGAATCTGTAGAATTCTTTGCCACAGGCAGTTGTGGAAACCAAGTCCTTATGTATATTTAAGGCAAAGGTTGATAGATTTTTGATTGGTCAAGGCATGAAGGGATTATAGGGAGAAGGCAGGAGACTGGGGCTGCGAGGAACATTGGATCAGCCAGATGAAATGGCAGAGCAGATTAAATGGGCCAAATGGCCTAATTCTGTTCCAATATCTTATGGCCGTAGGGTATTAATTTAGCTTAATCTTTTCAGTGTGATTTGAGGTTCAAATATTATCAGCTGAAACAACTGTTCAGGTGAGTATGTTGGACTAGTTACTCTGCTTTTTTTCAAAGGAAGGATTTTAGCATAAAAATATATTTATATAGGAAAAATTAACCAGCACAAGGTGATTTAATTGCCTATGTATGAGAGCACAGTCATTCCTTGGAATTAGTCAGATCTAAATGTCAGACTGCAGTTATTTTTATTGAAGAACTAAACAGACTTGAAAAGACTGAGAATGTCAGTGATGCATACCAAATGAGAAAAGTTCAGTGTAATCCATAATGCCACTAATTTATTACGAGCAATCTCAGCTTTGTTCAAGTTCTGAATACTTAAGGGCTAAAAATACAATGTATTTCTTCCTGAATCAAATGCTATAACTGATGCCTGTCTCAAAGAAAATAATCTTGAAGTAACTATCTCCTATGTATTTCATTTCTAATCCTTCTCCTAATGTCCTGTAATCCTGAGGTTAATTATTCACTCTGGATTTATTATAACAGATTATCTACTCAGTGCCTAACCCAATGAGTTTTCTGGATGTGAGGATACTACTCGTTGGACTTAAAATTGGAGGGACTGATGCTGATACATAACTCAAAAGTAGAAAGGATTTAGTCTAATTTATGAATATATAATTCATCTTGGTGTAACATAATGGGCCAGATTTTCAACTACCACAAGATATACAGCTATGTGCCCTTGGACTAAGCTGTTTTCTCCAGTGAATTCCCCAGCACGGTTTCCCTCGGTAGCTGGATTCCAGGACATTACCACACCCTGATTTATTCTTGCTTAAGTGAGAGACTACATTCCCAGATTGACAAGCAACATACATCAAAGTTGCTGGTGAACGCAGCAGGCCAAGCAGCATCTGTAGGAAGAGGTGCAGTCGACGTTTCAGGCCGAGACCCTTTGTCAGGACTAAACTTTGCGTTTAAATTCCCAGAATGATCTCAACAGTCAGTAAAATTAGTCCACTGATGATGCCATAGCCTCTGCCTTCCACGCCATCCTTTCCCACATGGAAAATGATGTCTCATACACCAGGATGTTGTTTATCGACTTTAGCTTAGCGTTTAATATGATCAGCCCTCAGAAGCTGGTGAGTAAGCTGTCCTTGTTGGGTCTGAACACCTTTCTATGTACAAAGGAGTAATTGGATCTTGAACTTCTTGACAGAAAAATCAGTCAGTCCATGTTGGCAACAGCATTTCTAGCTCCATCATGCTGAGCACTAATGCCCCCCAGGGCTGTGTACTCAACCTGCTGCTGTTCACGCAGCTGACACATGGTTGTACTGCTAGATCCAGTTCCAACTGAATCATCAAATTTGCGAATGACACAACAGGAGTTGGTGTCAACAACAATGATGATGGAACACGTACAGAGAGAAGGTAGAGTGGCTTGCAGAATGGTGCGAGCACAACAATTTGATTTTCATTGTGGACAAGACTGAAGAGATGATTATGGACTTTAGGAAGATGCAGGCTGATCACTCCTTGCTGCACATAAAAGTCTCGAACATGGAAAAAGTTAGGAGTACTAAGTTTCTGAGAGTGCACCCAATGGACGACCTCTCCTGGTCTCTCAACACCACCTCTTTAGTCAAGAAAGCATGACAGTGTTTCCACTTCTCGAGGAGATTAAGGTGAGCGAGGCTTCCCCACTCCTCCACCCCCTGCATTGTAACCAATTTTTACAGAACACAATTGAGAACGTCCTGATCAGCTACATCACTGTCTGGTACGTGAAAGACAGTGTAGTGACCACGACACCCTACAAAGGATCATGAGGGTTACCTATCCGAGATACTTACCAAGAACATTGCATGCACAGGCGCCCCCCCCCCCCATTAGCATTGTCAATAATTGCTTCCATCCATCCTACATTCTCCTTGACTCTACCATCGGGCAGGAGGTGCCGCAGCATTAGGACTGTTAAGATGGGAAACAGCTTGATCCCCCAGGCTGTGAACTTGCTGAACTCCCTGCCATCACCCAGGCCTCACCACCTATGAAGTGCCAGTAGCGTTATACTGTTTACTTTTGAATTTGTGGTGTAAATACACCTTATTATTTGTGGTAATATTTCATATGCTGTGTATGAGTTATTCATACTGTGTTGTGCACCTTGATCTGGAGGAATATTGTTTTGCGGTTATATGTGAACTCAGTTGAAATGACAGCAAACTTGAACTAGATCTAAAGCCAAGCTCCTCAGGGTCACAGAGTATCAATCTGGCCTGATATTGAATATTGTGAATGACTTTGCCATTCAGAAAGACTAAAGAGCTAATCTAAAGCAAGATTTGTACTTATTTAAATGCTAAAATAAAACTCGCAAACATACAAAACAATGCTTTTGTACAGTCTGGATGAAGGGCCTTGATCTGAACATCAACAATCCATGTTGCTCCAGGTTCCAACGTCTACAGTGTCTAGTTTCTCGTACTACATTTAAACTGATAGATTTAAATTAAAAAACATTATTTGCTTATGTGCTATGGGCAGGCACTACTTTCTTTTGATTCCAGTGGGGCCCATTGTACTTTGGCTGGGTTTAACCTCGTGTATTCTCAGTGGGCAGTTTTCCCATTCAATGAGTTGTCACAAAACAACAAATTTCATGGCATATGTTAGTGATGATAAGCCTGACTCTGAATCTGAGAAATCTAGAACAGCAGCACAATACAGGGGCAGCCAACTGCACAGGGTGGCTTGTAACAAATTGTCACTATTGACTTACAGATTCCTGCTTCAGACTTCGGGATTTTGCAGAGAAAATTGTTTAATTCCCAAAAGAAACACTGCAGTGCTATTGGAAAATATATCAGGTCACATTCTTACTTAAGAGACATTATTAAAGCATCTTTCGGTATTTTCACACGATTGTGTCAAATGGTGGAAAATAATAATAATTCTCAATTGCAGTGGTGTGTTTATTTCAAATTTGGAAAAGCTTTTCTTCTAGTGTGTGATCATTAAAATCAACAACACAGCGTTAAAATTGCCTCATTTGTGTTTAAGGCAAAATGATTTAGCTTCGTTTAGCTTCGGTTGCCCTTGCATCTGTCTAATATAGTGTTCAAAATAAGTCATAAAAGGATTGTCTCTTTATTCAGAACTGTTGTACTCCACTGCCAGTTTTGTTTTGTATCCATCCCACATTAGACTCATGCTTAAAAAATGCTTATGAGATGCAATAAAAAACTTAGCAAAATTGACTAGCTTGGACATCTCTAATCAGTCAGATTCAGTTGGCTGGATTGTTATACTGGAATGGATCACCACAGGTTAAGTAGACCTTGTAATGCTATATAAATATTTTCTTCCTCAGGCAGAGCCACTTACAATGGATGCCCTATATGAATTATTGTCATTGAATTGTCTTTAAAGTTATTACTTTTTTTTATTAATACAGTCCAATCCAATTAAAAACAGTGGCACAGGTAACCCTGCTGTATTACACTCCAGCAATTCGTATTCGATCCTGACTTCCGGTATTGCCTGAACAAATTTTGTCCATTCTCGTCCCTGTGTCCCATGTGTTTTTTCTGGGTGCTTTGGTACCTCCCATATTGGAAAGATGTGGTGGTTGGTACAGCAGGTTAATTGACGACCAAAAATTATCCCTAGTGAATGGGGTGGGAGAATGAGGAATCTGTGTGAGAATAGGTTACAGGAAAAGGAGGAGGAAATTGGATTAATGAGATTGTTTTGAGGGCTGCATAGATTCGATAGGTTGAATGGACTCCTTTGTTGCAAAAGGATATGAAAAATATCTGCAAAATGAATAACAAAAAGAGTAAGTGCTGAAGATTTTCATCATCTATAATAGAGACAACAATTCTCAATCCCTATATTGCCTAACCTGTTGGATATTTTCAGAATTTTTCTCATTTTGTGTCAGATTTCCAGTAACTATAGTTGTTTTTTGTGTTTTCTTTTCAAAATTAACAACGTGTTCATTTTTATTGTGTGTAAATTTAGTGAATGCATTTAGAAGTTTGAATGGAAGCACAAGAAGTAATTCATGGTTCACTGTTCTGCAAACATATCTGATCAAACTCTTCCTGTTTTACTTCCAGGATCTGTCATATACACAGAAAATATGATTTGAACAATCATTTCTTTAAGTGTATGCAATTGCTTTGTTGCCTTACTGGATGCAATGTTATGTTCAAATAAATATTAGCAAGCCTAATTGGGGTTGAGACGAATAATAAATCAGCATTAATGGAATGGCAGAGCAGCCTTGATGGGCTGAATGGCCTGATTCTGCTTCTATGTCTTATGGCCTAATTTGACATTATAAATTAATTTAAATATGTTAATTTATAGTAAAGATGCATTGCTTACTTGTTACCTTTTTTAAGCTACATCTGGCTAAGGGAACATCTCACCAGCATATAAGAGTGGGCAGGGTTCCTTTTGTTCCAAGTTAAAGATAAAGAAAATAATAAACAAGTGGCAACTCCAACAAAGGTGCAGGTGCTGCAGCCTCCTTCCAGCACCATATATTTTGGAAAGTAAGTAAGTCAAATTGTGATGATTGTGGTGGTAGTTTCAAACAAAACCACTGACATTGAGCCATACAGAAACCAAACACTTATATGTCCAAGAGCCTGGGACGTCCTGCCAGATCTGAATTCATCTTTGAGCCCCATTCCTGGATACCCTACGAAATCCAGCAGTGGGGCAATATCTTGCCACATGTTCTAAACATTATGCTAGGGATTTGGAACTAAGATGCTTTCCCTGGTCAGACCTGGATCAGGATCTAATACTATACTGGGAATTCTTCAATTTTAATGGGAATTATAGGTATGTAGATTAAATGGCAAAGTATTAAGTAGGGTTTTAATTATTTTGTTCAGTCCAATTATTTTAATTATTGGTAAATGTTAATGCATTTTAATAAAATAATTTTCAAAAAAGTTTCAAAAAGTTGCTAGAGAAGCAAAATGGTCCCTAATTAAAAACTGTATTTCCACTTAACGGTACCTAAAATCTTGCATTGTGTTTTAGATCACATTTCTATTCCTTGGAATTAAAATGAATTCTGCAGTTTTAATTTGTTTTAGCTTATTTGTTTACTTAATTAATGCTCTTAAATGGAAAGTTCAGAATTTTACAATAATATCTCAGTGATATGCAATTTCTTGAGGGATTTTGGCATTGGTGTGATAGTTAATATATGTCACCTCTGAACCATTTCCACATTTAAATTGCAGTTTTCTATTTGTAAGGTAATAGGTTTCATCCAGAGCTTTGAACACAATCCAATCAAGTGTTAACTTTTATATATTTCAATTAAAATAGAATTTGAGCATCTGAAATATAGTGAAGTGCAGTGCATATAAATTATTCTCTGAGCTTTTCAAAATGCTAATTATGAATTTTGTGTCTTTTCCCATTTGTGGATTTATACTTCACTTAAACTTAAAATGTGATAGGAACCTCCTGTGTATGCAGTCATTCATGTTGAAATTATGTCTATCTGACATTTGCAATTTGTTCTAGAAACGTGGGTTATTTCTGCTTGATATGATCAATTTTTTTTACTAAAATCATCAATTACTAGAATTCTTATTGAAATTACATTCTTTTAGCAATAGCTGATGCATAAACTGTTAAATGTTTTGAGTAACACAAATATTAGGTAAATACACACAAGCCGGGGAGCACCGACATTGTGGATTTAAATTCATTTCAGAATAACACCGTAGGACTATTCTTGTATTTATCAGTGAAAATGAAGCAATTCACACTGGATCAGTTGCACTAGTGATGTCTAGTTTAAGGCAAGATGTTGGTAAAGATTTGAGAGTGCTTAACCCCTACATTCTGATGATAATATACCAAGATCTTGGCTTCTTCTCTTTTTCTCACACTGATTGTCAAAGATATGCCACAGACATAAGATGCTCCTGGAGAAGCTCTCTGTAATTTCATTAGCTGATGTTCTGGTTGGACAGCATGCAGAGAGATCTTCTGAATCTCTGATTGTTAGCATCTGTTTGCTGCTCATGGTAGAAACCCATGTAATCATCTGATTTATGTAATACACTTCTTCTAGGAATGGCTTTGGCCGCAAGTAGCAGATTGCTGCCCCATATTAGTACCTGGAAAAGAAGCAGGTAGATAGGAAGCAGATCCATTAAAATGTTGAAGCAATCTAGAATAGAGAACAGCACAGCACAGGAAACATGGGAGCAGAATTAAGCCATTCAGCCCATCAAGTCCATCATGGCTGATTTATTGTCCTTCTCAACCCATATATCTGCCTTTTCCCCATTTCATTGACACCTTTTCTAATATAGAACCTATCAACGCCACTTTAAATATACCCAATGACTTGGCCTCCACAGCCATCTTGACAATGAATTCCTAAGATTCTTGCTAAGGAAATTCCTCCACATCTCTTTTCTAAAGGGATGCCCTTGTATTCTGGTTCTAGGCTCCTCCGACAATAGGAAACATCCTCTGCACATCAGTCTATCTTGGCCTTTCAATATATGATGGGTTTCAATGAGATCCCCCCACCCCCCATACTTCTAAACTCCACTGGGTATGGTCCCAGAGAATCAAATGCTCCTCATATGTTAACCCTTTCATTCCTGAGATCATTCTTGCGAACCTCTTCTAGACCGTCTCCCATGTTAGCAAGTTCTTAGATAAGGGGCCCAAATCTGCTCACCATATTCCGAGTACAAATGTTCTTTCATGAACTTCAAAGCATAAATTTAGGCAAAGGAATTCAGAGATTAGGATCCCTCTGTCCAAGGAGTTGTTGTTCTGAGCAAAATAGATGTTCGAATTCAGTTGAAGGAACTTGAACATAAAGACTTTAAAAGTTCAATTTTATTTTAGGATTTATAAATAGGGGCACAATGTGTGAGCAAATAATATTGTTAAATCTTTAGAAGGCAGTTGTTAGCTTGCAATTGAAATAGCGTGAGCAGTTTTAGATAGAAAGCCAAACAGCATTTACAAGAAAGTGATGACAAAATTTGAAAATTTATCATTATAGAAGGAGACTTTATGTACTGAAACTACTTCCATTGCCACAGAGTATGCTTAGAGATTGAATTATTTCAAATTTTGTGTTATGTTGGGTTGAATAGGAAAAGATAATTTCCGTTGATTGGAAAGTGAGTGGCAATGAACCATCAATTTAATTTTGTCCTTATAAAGAAGGCTTGAAATTCTTTATACAGTGTGTTGTTTAGAATGGAAAGCATGCCCATAGAAAGCAATTAAGACTGTGAGACTATTTCACCTTTTTAATGGAGAAGAAGATAAATATTTGAAGCAGACATTGATACATAGCCACAGGCAAAACCTTCTTAAAGATCTGTTGTGGATGTGCTGATACAAATGCCTTCTTTATGTGCTATACACTTCTGTTATTCTAAAATAAGGTCTAGCATGGCTAAGTATGCTGTTGACAGCAACATTCTTCCTTGTATATACAGACATCCCACCCTGCAAAAACTCATTTCAGGGAGGTAGTATCATCAATTTGCGGGAGACTCCCAGAACTTCTGGGAAAGGTGGGATGTCTGCAATAGAGTAGCTCCTTAGCAGCTAGCCAGCTAGTTTAAATAATGTTAGTTATGCTAATGAACGAATGACACCTGTCTTTTACAGTCTTAACCCACCATGGGCAATAGAAAAGTCACTGTTGCAAACAGTGCAGTGAGCAACACTGTCATTATTTTGACCCCTATTAGGCAGGGGTACACTTTAGTGTAGTCTGGGGTGACGTACGTTTTATATTTTCTTTTTTTGGAACTCTTTGCCATGGCACGCTCGCGCTCTCTCTCTCGTGGTCGCTCGCGCTCTCTCTCTCGTGGTCGCTCGCGCTCTCTCTCGCGCACTCTCTCATGCTCTCGCTCTCGCTCTCTCTCGCGCGCGCTCTCTCTCTCTCTCGTGGTCGCTCTCGCACTCTCTTTTGCTTTCTCTTGCTCGCTCGCTCTCTCAAAAAAATTGATTTCCGTGATATTGTATATAATTTGCGGGCATCAGGGAGCCAGTATTAATATGCGGGAGACTCCGGGAACTTCTGGGAGAGGTGGGATGTCTGTATATATACAATAATATGAATACAAGTAACAAGTATTAAAAATCATCATAAAACTGGACCAGTGACATTATTTCCTACAAGAATTTTAAGTGCCGTTTTGTCAGATTCCTCAATTTACAGCTGACTTCTTAATTGCTTAAGTAGAAATGTGATCAGCTGGCTGAGTCCTGTGAGATTTAAGCTCATGCGTTTTGAGGCCCAACTAGCAACTACTGTGATGGGCAGCCTTTAAAATCTAGCTGTAAAGAATAAACAGGGCTGCCCATCACAGTAGTACTTAAAACCACACTAAATTCTGCATCTTATTCAAATTAGGATTAGCACACATCTATTTAGTAACACAATCCATTTGATTTTACCGTTTACCTGTATAAAAACAAACAGGTCTCCGAGTTGGCACAGGGATACTAATATCTTTGTAATGTCTCCAATTGGTTGCTAAAATTTTACATGGTGATTTTACAGGCCTTGGGCAGGAGCAGTCAGAAAAATAGCAATTTAACCTATTTTGGTTTGTTAGCTGAGGTTTAAATGTCGGCAGAAATGACAAGAGAACGAAAATGCTAATCTTCCAACAGGGCTTTTAAAGTGCTTTTAAGAATCACAGAGCTCTTTTGACACAGCAGAAGGTAATTTGTCGTAGTAAATCTGTGGCAATCCTGTAGAGGCATCCAATGGGTCCTTTCCTCGCACTGTTCTCACAGATTTTGAAACTAATTGAATCATAGAGCCAGATGGTATGGGACAGATTAATTCACCCACCACGTTTGTGTCGGGTACCCATCTGTTTTGCCCCATCTTGCAGTACTTGGCCTCTAGTCTGAAGTGCCGAGGTCATATAAGTGCTTGTCTAGACATTTCTTAAATGCTGGCAGCAACTTTACTTTCACCACTCTCTTTGGCAGTGTGTTCCAAGTACTCAGCATTCTCGGGGTGAAAAGTTCCCCTTAGTTAATCCAAGTTCCTTTTAAATTAATGTATGGATCTACCTCTACCACCCTTCCTGTTGACTGGCACCATTTGTTTAAAGTGTTTTGCATGAGTCCCCATTATTCTCAAGTTCTCCAAACTAAACTTGAAAGCTGAAATCTCTCAACCTTGGAACCATTCTTGTACATCACTTCTCGCTCGTAAGTTATGATGATCAGAATTGGGAACAATAATCTAATTATGGTACTTTGATGACTGGATGTGATCCTGTATCATTAGCTCTGCATGCACACACATGTAAAAAGTCCATTCTAAATTCCAGAAAATGTAAATGTGATATGGCATTCTCTTTATTCAAAGTTTATACATTTTTGAATAATAGTATTTTATTCTAGAAACATTGATCACGTTAAAACAAAAAATGTACAACTTGGATAAGATTGTTTTTCAAAATGTTATTTAATACAGAAAAATTGTTCATCGGCCATTAACATTTCTTATTTTTCATCCATAAATGATCATCTTGGAGCTCCATCAGTATCATTTCTTAAGTAGAGCTTAGATATCTTTAGCCATGAATCATAACATTTCACTATTTCAACAGTTAACCCATATGCATTCAGATCTTTCTGAGTGGACTCTCTTGCTGTTAATCTAGGACTCGTATAATTTTGCAAATGCTTGTTTACTTTCCAGCTAACACGGTAAAAAATATCATGGACTGTGGCAACTATTATTGTGGAAAAAACAAAGTACTGATCATGGCTATTGGTCTGTGCTGCAGAGGTGTGCAGACAGCAGATATCATTGGCTGCATAAGTTTAATACTGGCCTTGTAGAATACCTTGTTAAGAAAAGGATGGCATTGTAATTACAGCATTTCCATTTTCATGTTCTTCTAAGGATGCAAAGTTTGTCGAGGAACGCCGTAAACAACTCCAGGAGTATCTGAGAAACATAATGAACAAAATTATACAGACACTCCCAGAGTTTACATCCAGTCCTAAGAAGGAGACCCTTATAAATCTACTTCCATTTTGTGTGTAAGTATTGAGCTGCTTTTTAAAGAAAATACATTTATGTCTTTTACACAGAGTACATTTCTGGGGTATTTAGAATATATACTGTATGTAGGCTTATTTTCAATTGTGCTGTTTTGTTTCAAATAATTCACATTTTTCATTCATAGAAAGTAATATCCTGTTAATGCATTTGAAAATTATTCCCACAGCCTAGCTCAGTGCCTGTTTCAGAGAGCTACTTAGAGGAGTACTACACATAATTCTAGTCTGATTCATCGTAAAACTTCAGTTCTGAATGCATTTACTTTTTTGATTTGCACAATTTTTTTCTCTCCCTGTACATTGGGTGCTTGACGGTCTATTTTTTAACAGGTTCTTTTGGGGCTTCTTTGTGTTGTGGCTGCCTGTAGAGAGACAACCCTCAAGGTTGTATAATATATATATACTTTGATAATAACTGTACTTTGAACTTCGAAATAGCTGATTGTTCCTGTAATTCTCGCCTGCAGTAGGTCATGGCATCCTCTGATTTATTACATTTTATTGCCTTCTATTCGTTTAAAGTTTTTACCTTTAGTGTCTGCTCCCCCTGGGGTTCCACTTTTCAGGATATATTGTGCGATTTTATTCTGAAGTAATAATTGTCATTTGGATAGCTGGCAACTTGAACTCATATGTCTTAAATCAGCATTAATAATGTATAACAAATGGCATTTATTGTGATACTAAAAAACTGAATGCTGATTAAAACATGAGGCAGAGAACTGTATTCTGAAAAATTCATTATCATTTTTAGTACATAATGATCTTTGGAGAATATGGCATTTAACGTTTAAGTACTGCCCATTGGCTCATTCTGTCAAGTTGTGTGTTTTGCTTTTTTGTTGTGCTTCCAAGTTTTATTTCTGCCATAAAACCCAATATGTTTGTTGCACCATTGTAAAAATTTAAATTTACACTGATCTGCCAGCGGCTATATTTTCATGAAGGCTTTCTTGATGCTGTTTTTACAATATAAATTAATTTAAAAACTAATTTCCATAGTAAATAAATAAATAATCATACTCTTTCTTTTTTTCTGGTCAAACACCATAACAATATTTATCAAACATTTGTGAAGGAATTCTTTAAATTCGGTCCCTTCAAAACATCCCTTTTATGCAAAATAGTAATGCTGAGACAAGTTAGTGTTTAAAGTTCAAAGTAAATTTATTATCAAAGTACATATATGGATTTTCATGAGTCAGTGAGGCTTTCCACAAAATCTCTTTATGTAACAGAGCATGTTTCAGGTATGCTGACAGTATAGCTGGCCCATGTTGACCTGCTAGACCACACTGATGTTGGTTTATTTTAACCTGCCACTGGATTTGAAGATCTTTACAGAGGTGGTGTTATCAGTATCTGTGAGGTGTTTTGAAGTGCCTGCTGTTGAGAGCCCACATTTCTGAAGCATACAGGAAAATAGCATCACTGTTGTGAGTAGACTGTATGTACAGTAATGGGTGTGAGGTTTTGATCTTCAAACACTCTTCATCAGCCAGCCAAAGACTGGGTCCGTGCATTGGAGACAGTGGTGCATTGTTATTGATAACTTGATAATTGATGCTGTGGTGAGGTAGAGAGTGATCCATGTTTCCAGGATCTCATCAGGGTCTATTGTTGGGGAGAGATATTGAGGACGATAGGGTCGATTTGTCTGAAGGATATTTACTATAAGGGGCATTCCCTCTAATACTTTAGAGAATAAGTCAATAGAGTTCATATACTTAGCATACCTACACAAGTGTCATCGGTCAACCCTAGCATTATGACCTCCATTGGTTCTGAAATGGAGGTGTTGAAGATTAGTTTCCTATTAATGGACTCCATTCCGTTATGCAGTTGGAGGTAAGGTGAAATGTTGCAATTTAGAGGTTGTGGAGAGATTTGAAGTGATATCAGCAATGAAATTCATCACCATCCCCAGTTCACGGAGGTAAAAAGTGCTTGAAGATCAGGATCTTAGTTGAGAATACATCTGTGGTTAATCTTTTGGTTTAATTCACTGCTTCCTTATCATGCATGGAAGGATTAGAATGAAGAAGACACTTTGAGTGAAGCCAAATTTAAGAATGAATCTCCACAATTCCTCTTTGGGACAGGTTTTTGTCAGGTTACCAAAGAACTTCTGCAGTGGTCGACGATGCTCCTTCTATCTTTCTTTGTGCTGTCATATAATAAAAATCATGTCTATTTTACTTGTTGATGGGCAGAGTCTGCCCTGTGACCCAGGCCACTGCGTGAATCAGTTGAAGTCAAGCATTGCAGTGTTGTTTCTTGTAGCAGGCAGGAGGCAAACCATTCTGTAAGTACTGCAGCCAAACCAAGCTCCTTTCTTAAAGAAGGTCATAGTTAGGCATCTCTGAGTTCTATTGATGCTCCCTTCCCTTCTCACATGAAGACAAATTTGTGAATTCAGCCAGTTGTACAAGTTCAATATGCACTCTATCCAGATACTGTGGTTGTTTTTCAGCAGGTGTATACCTTTACAATCTTTTCTTGGGTGGGTGTAGTGGTGGGTTGGAGACCGAACAGAGCATCTGAAACGTTATCTTTTTTTTTGTTCACAGTCGCTGCCAAAACTGTTATTTCTTTATTATTCTACTAGAAATAAATTGACAATTTATGTTTAAGGAATCTTGTGCACATATTAGTTACCAAGTGGCCTTTCCGCTGGTTATCATTTTTTTTTCTGCACATGTGGTCATAGGTCTAATTACTAACATTTCCCCATAAAATTAAGATCAACTGTGATAGATAAATTAATTCCACCCTCTATCCTTCAGCTAATACTCAGTTTCTTATCCCTTCTCCACCTAATTCATCTGCCCAGCATCCACATGCCTCCCACTGGGTTCCCTCACCTAATATTCCCAACTGCTCACCCTACTTCCCTTATTTGATTCCACGCTGCGCTTTCAGATCCCATCATCTGCAGCCCTTTATTGCCTCCGCTATCATCTTCCAGTCTCTCGTGCTATTTCCACCCATCTCTCCTCCTTCTGTCAGTCAAATCACCTCACCTGGACCCACCTATCACTTAATGGCTCTTGCCCTACCTGTCCCCTCTATATTGGTCATCTCTCCTTTACTCCCTCAGTCCAGATGTACAGTCTTGATATAAAACATCGGCTATCCAGTTCGCCCCGCAAATGTTACCTGACTGACTTAGTTTCTCCAGCAGTTTGCCTTTTGCTCAAGATTCCAGTATTTACACCCTCTTGTGTCTCCAATCTTATTCTCTGGGATATAACACGGTAATTTTGTTGTGCAGTTTGATTTAGGCCATGTTATATGCTACATTGCCTCTGCCCAATCAGTTAGCTTATATTAGGCAGAGGATTTTTTCCTTCACTATTTGAAAGTTTGAAATAGTTTTAAGGTAACTCAACTGTAGCTCTGTGTCTGTCTCCCATGTCTCTGAATCAGAGAGCTTCAATTCAAGTCACAATTGAAAGACTTGAGAACCAATTCTCCCCAAAATTTGGCATTAAGTGGATGGGGCATTGTCTTTGAGGTAATGCATTAAAGCAAAAGCTCTCTCTTTCTGAAGTGAATGAGAAAGACCTCATGGTATTGTAAGAGAGAAACTTCTCCAAAATGGTCTGGTTAATATTTATCCTGAATCGATATCTGTAAAACTTAGTATCTAGTCATTGTGACATGCTGATGCAGCCATAATTCTCAACAAAACTCCAACCAGTTACACTGTAAATGAAGTACAACATTATCAAGAACATTGGGACATCCTGAAGTTGGAAAAGTGTCTTTTACTTTAAAGTTCTATTCACAGCAAGCTTTTCGGATTGTTTTCCTGCAGCCGTGAGCACAGTCAATAACCATGAGCACCATCTTACCTAGTATCAAGTGACTCTTCAAAGTTCAAAGTATATTTATTATCAAAGTACTGTAAATAAATATCACCATCTACTACCCTGTATGGTGGCCGGTGGTTGAGTGGCGTGCGCACTGGACTTCAAGGCAAGTGGTTCCAAGTTCGAATCTGGCCAAATTGTTGCGCACTTTGCATCCGTGCCTGGTTGAGAGTCGAGCTAGCTATTTAGCCTCGTTTAAAAAAACAGATAAGTGCCTCATGAACAGCAAGTTTGCTGCCCGATGCACCACAGCAAGAATACTACCCTGAGATTCATTTTCTTGCAGGCATTCATAGTAATGAGAAAGCAGCACAATAGAATCAGTGAAAAACCACACACAGTGGAGATGGACAGTCAACAAATGTGCAAGAGGCAGACTGAGCAAATACACAAAGAAAAGATAATAATAATAAATAAACAACAAATATTGAAAACACGGTTCTAGTGTTTTTAAAAATGAGTCATAGGCTGTGGAGTCTGTTAAGTTTTGGGATGAGTGAAGTTACCCTCTCTGGTTCAAGAGCCTGATGGTTGAAGGGTATTAACTGTTCCTGAGCCTGTGGTGTGGGACTGGAGGCTCCTGTACCTCCTTCCTGATGGCTACTGTGTTGAAGAGTGCATGGCCTGGATGGTGGGGGTCCTTGATGATAGATACTGCTTTCCTGCAACAGCACTCCTTCTAAATGTGCTCAATGGTGGTAAGAGCTTTACCCTTGATGGACTGGGTAGTATTCATCACTTTTTCCAGTTCTTTCTGTTTAAGTGCATTGGTGTTCCATATAGACGCCTTTACAACTTCAGGATGTCCCAACAAAGTTATACTTTTTATTACAGTATAATTGGTTGTTATTCTGTTCTGAAATGTGCGTGCAACATTGGTATTTATACAGACACCTTTACAATTTCAGTATGTCCCAGCAATGCTGCACTTAATTTACAGTGTAATTGTTAGTTGTTTTGTTGAGAAATGTGGTTGTAACAGCAAGAGACCCAGCCCAAAACATCGACTGTTTCTTCCCCACTGTAAATGCTGCTGGACTTGCCGAGTTGGAGAAGATCCAGTTTGCTCCTCAGGCAGGAGGTGGTACGCTTCATGACCAGCCTCCAAAGGCACTTCATCACTGTGGATGTAAATGCTATGTGACTCGGGACTAGGGATTGAGTTTTATGGAGTTTGTTTCAGGATAAATATTGGACAGAATATAGATATCTGAATTCTGGATAAAGGTAATTTGGGTAGACACCCTGCTACTGAGTGAAGAAGACATTGAGCAAATTAAGTTCAAAGATGACAAAAAACATTAAAAGAAAAAAGAAGTCAGTTAAGGATAAAGCCATGGGTGCTTCTTATTTCTTGGTGCTAGGGATGTGGGGAGTGAAGCTAGTCTCCTGCCTGAGCAGAATGCCAAGGTATTGCACAGCATGGTTCTGTCTGAGTCAGTAGCCAAGATTGTAATGGAGACAGTGATGAGTGAATGTAGTTTTGAGTAGAGGCCAAAGAGGATGGTTTGATGTGCAGATGAAAAGAAGTTTGACACATCCACAGCAATTTTGGGTTATGACGCTTGACAGTGGGAGCTCATTATTGGGTTTAGAAATATGGTAAAGCAATAGAATTTAGTGACATTTACATATGTCTTGTGGGCAAGTCACCAAGGAGTAATATGTAGGCTGAGACTGTTGTCCACTTTATAGTTGCTCCCTCTGAATCATTCATTGTCCATCTGCAGAGTTACAATACTGGTCATGTCATGGCAGTGCGAGCTCACAATGACATAACTAAACTGATATTTATATGTAAGAGGCACGAAGCTAAAATATTTGGAGAAAAGCAGGAGATGCTGTAAATAAGCTGCTGTGAATTTTACAGACAAATTAACATTTTGAGTTTTCATTGGAAACAAAGAGATAAAGGGAATCAATTTTTCGAAATGAAGAAACAACAAAAAAGAGTAAAAGTAACTGCATGATATTTAAATAGTAATTGGGGATGGTTAAATGACTGAATGATTTTAATGTGAGATAATAGGAGAAAATATGAAGTGTATTGCATATAGAGAAGATACTGAGAATTTGTGAATAATTCAATTCAAGTTTAACTGTTATCCAACCATACATGAGTACTGCCAAATGAGACAGCATTACTCTAATGCCAAGGTGCAAAATACAGTACTGACAGTCACACAGCACAAAGCACACATAGCACATGCAGTACAAGATAGCAAGCATGTAAGCATATCAGTGAGATACAGCTACACAAAAAAAGTAATCCAGCCATGAGTGCTGCATAAATCTGCTGTCAGTCACACTACAGTTTGTCTTCTGCCAAGCGAACACTGGCGGTTAGCACTAACTCCAGCCCAGATGCCACCCCATACCACCCCTGGTGGAGCACACTGGCTCCGATGCCTCTCTCCTGGCGGCTGTAAGCAGGCAACACCACGGCTTGAGGCCAAGTCCTTGGACATAAAAGATAGCAAGCACATAAAAGATATAAATAAAATACAACCATGCAAAACTAATATATATGGGGAGTTAGTGGTAAGGAGTAACATGGTTTGCACATTGACTGTTTGTCCATCTTTGTATATAGCTTTTCATTGATTCTGTTGTGTTTCTTTGTATCTACTGTGAATGCCCACAGCAGATTGAATCTCAGAGTAGTATATGATGGCATATATGTACTATGATAATAGATTTACTTTGAACTTTGAACTAAAGTCAGAAAGGCAACAAGGTGAGACTGACATAGTAAAACTGATACCAAAGAAGCAATAGGTGGGCTCATATTAAGAATGGTTTCCTACAAAAGATCAACTGCTCCAACACCACCTTCCGAAATGCAGTTGGGCTCATCACTTCATTAGCAGTCCCTGTCCGTACAGAAGTGGCAGCTAATGTTTCAAATGAAGGAAGTCATAATTTAAAAGCAAAGAGTTGTAATGTATCTAACAATAAAGTTCTGTATGGAAATGAAATGTTAGAAATTGAAATGGAATTGGAAATAGCTGGGAGTCCTCAGCAACTTAGACAGCATCCACGAAAAGAGAAAGAGTATTAATGTTTCAGGTCAAACGCCTTTTGCCTAATGTTTGATCTTGCAATGAGCATCAGTGAAGCTAACATTGAACACCAAAAAATATAATTTAGAAGGTGATGGAGCACAATTAGTCTGAAATGAAAACAACCATACAAACTCTACTCAGAGGGTGACAACTCAGTTTATTTCTAGGAGTTTGTATTTTTGACTTAGATTCTTTAGGATTTTGCTTCTTATGCACATCAAATATCTCAGGTATCTCGACGCCAATAGAGACATTTGAGTCATTTACCCAAATTTCTATAAGACATTTATAGTGGCTTGTAATAAATCAAAGTCAAAGTAAAATTTATTGTCGAAGTACGTACATGTTACCAAATACAAAGGAATTTATGAAAATTATGCGTAAGGAAAGACGGGCGAACAAGCAATGTGCAGATTGTGGTAGGAACCCACATTAACCGAAGTCAGCAAGGATCCCTGGTGTCCCGGCCATTATTTTCCCTTATCCACAACATTAAATCTAATTAACTGGTTAATTTTTATTGCTCTTTATGAGATCTCAATGTACATAAATTGATTACTTTATCATCCCAAAAACAATAGTGGTTATGCTGTAGAGTTAATTAATTGACTCTGAAGCTCTAATGGACATTCTAAGGACATAAAATTGCAATGTATATTCTTATTTTAATCAATAACAGTAGTTTTTAATCTAGTTTCTGACTGAATTGCTTCTGTCACATTCAATAGAAATTAGGTGAATGGATCAAAAATGGAGGGAGGTGATAGCATTTTTACTTCAAAGAATATCCCTAAGGTAGAAATGGACAAAACCGTTGTGATAATTATTTACTTGTTTGTTTATTATTATGTTTTATTTTATTTATTTATTTTCTCTCTCTCTCTGCTGCATTGAACTGCTGCTACTAAGTTAACAAATTTCACGTCACATGCCAGTGATAATAAACCTGATTCTGATGGCAATTTAAAATCCTGATATAGCCTGCCCCAGTGTTGGCTTGTGTGGAACTGAGCTAAGCATCATGACGTGAAGTAATTGATGCTGGGCACAGGAAGAAGATGCTTGATCTTAATCAGTTTAATGACATGATTGATGTTACGTGATTTGTTGGACATATTAAAATCAATTGTAGGCACCTCACTTGACACTGTGATAAAAATGGAATTGTTATTTATATGCTGTGATTACAGTATAATTGCTTCAGTTTGAGGATGGTGCAATTGCGTTATTATACAGCTGGTACTAACTAGTAATCACGAGCTGTGGTTAAGCATAATATTTGCTCTTCAGTATATCTGCTGATAGTGCATGCAGAGTTCCCAACTAAGTAGGTAGAAGTAAGTACAGATAGACTTACTTACCAGGTAGCAAGTTCACTAGTTATCTCTGCTAAAGCACAATACAGATTTGAGGGAGCATTGATCCAAGAGCTACAGTTGTTATAAAATCTTCACAACCTGATGGTAGGGGTAGTCTGACAATGACATTTAAGTATACAAAATCATGGGCTATAGAAAGAGTTAATGCAAGCATGCCTTTTCCACTGAGTTTGGGTGAGACTTGAACTAGAGGTCATAGGTTAAGGGAGAAAGGTGAAATATTTAAGGGGAACTTCTTTACTGAGTGGGCTAGCTGGTGGTGTAGTGGCATCAGCGCCGGACTTTGGAGCGAAGGCTCCCAAGCTCGAATCCAGCTGGCTGTCTTGCACGCTTTCCATCCGTGCTGGGTTGAACATCGAGCTAGCAACTTGGCCTCGTAAAAATAAGAAAGCCTGCTAAAAAAAAAAGCGCTGTCAATGACAGCATCCCGATGACTCCACTTAGAGTTAAGGGCTTTCTTCTTCTTCTTTACTGAGTGGGTGGTGCAAGTGTGGAACAGGCTGTCAGAGGAAGCAGATTTCAACATCTAAGAAAAGTTTGGATAGGCACATGGATGTACAGGTTGATGCGAATAGGCAGATTAAGAGTCTGGCATGGGCTAACCAACCTGTTTCTGTGCTGTAGTGCTCTATGGCTTTATGATGTCAAGTAGACAGCATGGTCACTTTGTTGCCATGTCCTCGACCAGTCACTATTCTGCTCCTTGATAATTGGCTCAGCCAGCTCCCAGGTGGCTGCAGTTTATAGATGGTACCGTAGGTCTGAACTCTTTGATCACAAAAAAAAATACTTCAAACTGAATAGGGAAACAGGAGTGTGCAGATAATGTGCACTGGCTGATGTATAATGTTAGGTTTTTGCATATGATTACCTTCAGTAAATTATTTGCCTTCATTACTTCTTTGTAGGATTTGTGCTCTTTTTCATTCTTAGGGTATTCCCTTGTTTATAATTTTTGATTCAATTTCTTAGCCCCCCAGTGTACTACCTCTACCCTTTGAATAAAATATAGTCAATTTTGGGAAATATGCCTAAAGGTTAAAAGAAAAAAGACTGCTTCATTAAAACACCAGCTCTAAGGGATTCTTTAAGCTATTTGACAAATATACTGTATTTGCCTTCATCAGTTTTGTTTATAGAAATCTAATGCTCATGTGGTATCTGTGTGGAACAACTGGGAGCTCAGTAAAGAATGAGCAAATTCTAGAAACTACACCATCTATTGAGTCTATTTGCTTTGTTCATAAATAATAACCTATTAAATACAACATGGCACATTCATCTTCATTACACGATTCAGTATTTTCACAATATTGACACAACATGTTGCAACCTTGGTCAATGGAGTTAGTCTAGACTTCGAACCCAAAAAAGTTTTTTGGGTTCAAAGTTCAAAGTAAATGTTATTATCAAAGTACAGATATGTTACCATATACAACCCTGAGTTTCATTTTCTTGAGGGCATACTCAGCAAATCAATAGAATATTAACTGTAACAAGATCAATGAAAGATCAACCAGCGTGCAGAAGACAACAAGGTGTGCAAATGCAAATATACATAAATAACAAGAACATGAGATAATGAGATAAAGAGTCCTTAAAAGTAAGATCATTGATTATGGGAACATTTCAATGATGGGGCAAGTGAGTGTAGTTATCCCCTTTTGTTCATGAGCCTAATAGTTGAGGGGTAGTAACTGTTCTTGAAACTGGTTGTGCAAGTCCTGAGTCTCTTGTACCTTCTTCCTGATGGCAGTAGTGTGAAGAGAGCATGATCCAGGTGGTGGTTTTCTCAAATGATGGATGCTGCTGTCCTGCAACAGTGTTTCACGTAGATTATGCTCAGTGGTTGGGAGGGCTTTACTTGTGGTGTACTGGGCCGTATCCACTACCTTTTGCAGGATTTTCCATTCAGAAGCATTGATGTTTCCATACCAGGCTGCGGAGCAGCCAGTCTATACACTCTCCACTAAATATCTATAGAAGTTTGTTATGCTGAATCTCCACAGACTTGAGGAAGTAGAGGCGCTGCTGTGCTTTCTTCACAATTGCATTTACATGGAGGGTCCAGGACAGGTCAGCTGAAATAGCAACACCCAGGAATTTAAAGTTGCTCACCCTCTCCACTTCTGATCCTCATATGAGTACTGACTCATGGACCTCTGGTTTCCCTCTCCTAATCAGTTCTTTGGTCTTGCTGATATTGAGTGAGAGGTTTTTGTTATGACACCACTCAGCCAGATTTTCAGCTCCCTCCTGATTCATCATCACCTTTGATTTGGTCCACAATGGTGGTGGTATCACCAAACTTGAATATGCCATTAGAGGTGTGCATAGCCACACAGTCTTAGGTGTAAAGCAAGTAGAGCAGGGGGCTAAGCACATGGCCTTGTGGTGCACCTGTGCTGACAGAGATCATGGAGGAAATCTGAATTGACTGTGCTCTACCTGTGATTAGTGTCCCCTTGTCTCCCAGACCACTTCTCCCATTCACTCTCTGGCCATTCCATAAAAGCTATAAAGAATTTTGATTAATGATGCACAGTGAAAGAAAATAGGAACAATGACAAATAATTGCAAAAATTATTCAAATCTATTTAAAGCTACAAATAAAATTATTTTCTTATTTAATTACAGTAAAAACAATTTGAGAGCATATATTAGTAGTTCAATTATTCATTACTTCATTGGTGCTTCGCTTTTCAATGAGATGGATGGGGTTGGAGCACTGATATCTGCTTCTCAATTTCAGGCTGATTGTCACTCAGGAGTCTCAGATCTCCACAATCAGTAATTTGCAGTTGATTTGAAAGAAGTTGGTGACTGTACTGAAGCCATATTCCTGTAAATAAGATGCTGGAAAAGTAATAAAGAACATCTTGACCTTTTCCAACTGTGCAGGATAGTGTTCAGAGATTTCTTTTTGCAACCAAATGTCTTGATTTGATTTCTTTGAATCTCTGCTTCAGCTCAAAAGTCATCTTGTGGTGAAATCAGTTCTTCCTCCATCCTTCCTGTTAACTCCTCATTACAAGTGTTCAGGAATGGATTGATTATCCAATGTGGAATTCAAATTGAGAGAAGATCTTGAAAAGCAACACACACAAAATGCTGAAGAAACTCAGCAGGCCAGGCAGAATTTATGGAGAAGAGTAAACAGTCAATGTTTTGGGCCGAGACCCTCATCGGGACCAGAGAAAAAATGATGAGAAGTCAAAGTAAGAAGGTGGGGGGAGGGATGGAAGAAATACAAGGTGATAGGCAAAACCGGGAGGGGGGACGGGGTGAAATAAAGAGCTAAGAAGTCGATTAGTGAAAGAGATAAAGGGCTAGAGAAGGGAGAATCTGATAGGTCAGACAGAAGGCCATGGAAGAAAGGGAAGGGGGAGGAGCACAAGAGCGAGGTGATTTTGCAGGAAAAGAGATAAGGTGAGAGAGGGAAATGGAAATGGGGAATGGTGAAGGAAAGGGGGTGCCATTACTGGAAGTTAGAGAAGTCGATGTTCATGCCATCAGGTTGGAGGCTACCCAGATGGAATATAAGGTGTTGCACCTCTAACCTAGCCTCATCACGACAGTAGAGGAGGCCATGGACTGATGTTGGAATGGGATTGGGAAGTAGAAATGAAATGGGTGGCTACTGGGATCTTCCATTTTTTCTGGCAGATGGAGCGTAGGTTCTTGGCGAAGTGGTCTCCCAATCTACTTTGGGTCTCACTGATATATAGCAGGCAACACCTGGAGCACTGGATACAGTAGATGACCCCAAAAGACTCACAGCTGAAGTGTTGCCTCACCTGGAAGGACTGTTTGGGGCCCTGAATGGTAGTGAGGGAGGAGGTGTAGGAGCAGGTGTAGCACTTGTTCTGCTTGCAAGGGTAAGTGCGGGGACGGAGATCAGTGGGGAGGGATGAATGAAGTCGTGTAGGGAGTGATTGCTGCAGAAAGCAGAAAGTTGGGGTGGAGGTAAAAATGTGCTTAGTGGTGGGATTCCATTGGAGCTGGTGGAAGTTACGGAGGCTGGTGAGGTGGTAAGTGAGGACAGAGGAACTCTATCCCTGGTGAGGTGGCGGGAGGATGTGCATGAAATGGAAGAGGTGTTGGTGAGGGCAGCATTAGTGGTGGAGGAAGGGAAGCCTCTTTCTTTGAAGAAGGAGTACATCTCCTTAGTTCTGGAATGAAAAGCCTCATCTTGAGAGCAGATGTGGCAAGACAGAGGAATTGAGAGAAGTGGATGGCATTTTTCAAATAGCAGGATGGGAAGAGGTGTAGTCCATGTAGGCATGAGAATCGGTGGGTTTATAAAAGATATCAGTAGATAAGCTGTCTCCATAGATAGAGACAGAGAGATCAAGAAAGAGGATGGAGGTTTCAGAAATGGACCAGGTAAAATTGAGAGCAAGGTGGAAATTAGAGGAAAAGTGAATGAAGTTGACGAGCCCCGCGTGGATACAGGAAGCAGCACCAATGCAATCATCAGTGTAGTGTAGGAAAAGTTGGAGAGTGAAGCCAGTGTAGGCTTAAAGCGTAGACTGTTCCATGTAGCCGACAAAAAGGCAGGCATGGCTGGGACCCATAAGAGTGCCCATGGCTACACCTTTTGTTTGAAGGAAGTAGGAGGAGCCGAAGGAGAAATTATTGAGAGTGAGCACCAGACAGAGGAGAGTGGTGGTGGAGGGGAGCTGGTTGGGTCTGGTGTCCAAAAGAAATAGAGCTTTGAGGCCTTCCTGTGGGGGATGGAGGTGTATAGGGATTGGACATCCATACTGAAAATAAGATGATTGGGGCCAGGGAATCATTGAAAAAATTAAGAGCATGTGAAGTGTCATGGATGTAGGTAAGGGGGGACTGAACCAGGAGAGATAAAACTGAGTTGAAGTATGGTGTGGGAGACAATGGCCTGGTGCTGCTTAGTCCTGTTTGAGGGATAAGTGGGAGGAGGTGTCTGACAGTTGTCGCCTGGCCTCAGTAAGGTAGAGGAAACTCCACCAGACTACTACAGCACCCTCCTTAGCTGTGGGTTTGATGGTGAGGTACAGACGGAGTTGAGAGCAGTGTGTTTAGAAGAAGTGAGGTTGGAATTGGAGAGTGGCATAGTGAAGTCAAGACAGTTGTTGTCTTGTCAGCAGTTAGCAATGAAAAGATCCAGAGCAGGCAGAAGACCAGAGCAGGGTGTCCAGTTCGGAAGAAGTAAGGTGGGAATTGGAGTAAGGAGTGGTGAAGTCTATATGGTTGATGTCTCGTAGGCAGTTAGCATCTCTCAGAAAAGTATGAATGCAGCTCACCCAGGTGGGTACAGTATACTTGAAGGTCATCACCTGGTACTCCATCTTTCTCTTCCAATTCAGAGAGGCTTGGAAATTGGAAAAGATCACGACAGCCAATGTTGCACTTAAATAGGATAAACTTGGACAGAAATAGATGACTGATTTGATAAGATTCACATCATTTCCTTGCAATTGAAGACTGATTTCATTAAACTTTGTGAATAATTCTGACAAATAAGCAATTTCACACCTAATATTCTTGAGTTACTGAATGAAGCACCCAAGTCTTCAAAGAAATTTATCACAGTTTCAAAAAGTGCATAAAAGCATCTCAGGCAGTTTTCTTTTGACAGCCATCTTGCTTCTGTGTGCAACAGGAAGTGTTCAAACTGTTCATCATTTGTAATACAAAGCTCTCAAAAAGTTGAGAATTGAGATACTTTATTGGGCCCAAAGTAAATTACAGTATCGGAGTCGCATTAAGAGCGCACAGATATACAAATATTAAAAGAGAGGTAAGAAAGATCAAAAATAAGATGTGCATGATTTACAAGTCAAAGATTACAAGATCACTTCCACAGCTATATATTGACTCTTTATAGAGCCTGATAGCCAAGGTAAGAATGACCTCGTATAGTACTGTGGTACATATATTATATAGTAGATAATAATTCTCTTGTGTATTAATTGATTTTAGCCAACATGGTATATGCAAATGAGTTAAACAAAAGGTACAAAATGGGCCTCAGTGAATCCTCCTGAGGTGATTGGAGATGCACCCTAATTGTGCTTGTGAACTAAGTTGAAGAAGGAGTTGAACATCAGTTGATCTGTGTAAATATATATATATTTTATATATAGTGTATAGTTTTTGTTTTTTCCTCACTGTATATATATTTTCACATTTTGGGACTTTGTGTGATGACTTGGGAGCACTTGCACCTGCTATTGCTGTGGAGCCAGTTTTTTTTCCCCCAAGAGACATGGAGCCCATAGAAAGCCTCTACATCACACACTGTGATAACAGTATTTAATGATTTGTGCAGCCGATCACTCAGGTGTTTTGCCACAAGATGTTGTCTGTAAGTTACTCAGTGAATGGTAAATATGGTAGGTACAGCTTTTTTCAAGACAGTAATAACCCCACGGTGGCATCCTGTCATTGATGGTGCCCCATCTGTTGCACTAGTAAGAATGTTGGTGAACGGAATGTCCTCTTTGAAAATTTGCTTAAGAACCTGAAATATTGATTTCCCCCTTCGTATCCATTTCTAGTCCCCTTGCAAACAACAACTTTCGAACCATGCTTCCAGCCTTTATGAAGAGAACATAACCAAGAAGCAAAGGTTCATTGCCTAGCTAAGTCGACTCATCCAATTGCGGAGTAATTTCTGTTTTCCTAAGTATGTTGCACAATGTGTCTTCCATATTCTTAGACTCTTTATCTATTAGTCTTTGAATAGAGTCATCGCTGAACAGAATCACTTTAATTATTTGGTCTGGTAACTAATGCAAAACCAAATTCCAAACCTCTCTTACTGCTGGCAGAATCAGTTCTTCTCCAAATGTATGAAGCTTTCCAGATTTAGCAGTGAAATGTTCTATGAAGCACACAAACCACCACTGTTTCGTTGTGCAGTGTTGGCAAGCATGTTTTGAAGTGTTCTCCCTTTCTGAAAGTTTTCACAAAGTGACTGAAAATAAGCCAAGTTTGCTTTGCCAGAGTGTATTTTCATCAAATCTTCAAGGAGCCTGGACCGTTTCATTGCCTCATTTGAAAAAAAGACTTTTTCACACAGACTCATTGGATAGGGGAGGGAACGTTGGATGCTGTTGGTGGCTTGCTGCTGGTATAAATCCATATTTTGGATACTCCACACCAGTTTTGTTTGGTCTGCCTCTGGTCTGCAATGTTCATTATAGATTAATGACACGGTCAGTCAGTTGCCTAATGTTTAATTCAAACCTCAAGCTCTGCAATCAATAAGGGGGAAAGTTATAACATCATCATAATTCAGTCAATACCTTACTCTGCCTGAAGGTACATAGTGTGGGGCAGTGATATCTCAGTTGGGCCATAGGCTAGTTAAATGCTATCAAGTCTGTTCAGAGTCTGCCCTTTTGAAATTTACGCTACTGAGCAGCATACTCTAATTCACAGGAATTGCATCACTGTGTAATTAGAGTATGAGAATCATACTAGCAAATATTATACTATGGTAGTGAACGGCAATAAAGAGCGGGCCAGGCCTGGCAATAACACAATTTCTTCAGTCTAGGTTTCTCATGATATGCCAAATACAGAAGTGTCACATTGCTTTTCAGCAACTGTAATGCACTTCGAGCAAAGTTTAAAAGAACAATGGGTTAGTAAGATTGTGATCATTATAATCAATTATGAGGCACTGAGGATCAAATCTTAATAATAAGTAATTCATTTTTTAAATTAAGCCTGTAATCCCTCAACTGCCCCCTTTCTACCACCCCCTTTATCTTTATCTATGAAATTTCCACCACCTCCAAGAGGCTATATCGCCCACTTTAGGAATTACTGGTCTAGTCATTGTGGATGAGGTATTTAAAAGAGTAGATTTAATTTTGTGAAAACTTTGGAAGTTATGGCTTTCTTAAAGAACAAATATCATAAACTTACATAAAAGCACGAGTCAATTCCCATCAATTATAATGTTGAGCAGATTTAATCCACTGCAGATCAACATTAGTATATCTTCTCATCTGTGATATTTTCTGCTTAAAAAATTTTCACAATATACTTTTTGAGCTCTAGAGATACAAGAGATTGCAGATGCTAGAATCAGAAGCAACAAAGAACCTGCTTGAGGAGCTCAGCCAGTCTAGAAATATCTGGTCGTGCCAAGAGAGTATGGAGGGTGGAAAGAGGAACAGTTGACATTTGGATTTTGACCAAAAATTTCGACAGTCCTTCCTGTCCCATAGATGAGGCTCAACCCACGGGGTAATCCACAATTTAAAAAAAAATTATTACATTAGACCATAAGACAAAGGAGCAGAAGTCGGCCATTCGGCCCATCGAGTCTGCTCCGCCATTTTATCATGAGCTGATCCATTCTCCCATTTAGTCCCACTCCCCCGCCTTCTCACCATAACCTTTGATTCCCTGACTACTCAGATACCTATCAATCTCTGGCTTAAATACACCCAATGACTTGGCCTCCACTGCTGCCCATGGCAATAAATTCCATAGATTCACCACTCTCTGACTAAAAATGCAACTGGTATATCATAAAGGAGAATGCTTGCTTGAGGGAGGAGAAGATGGTGGTGCGACGTTCCGAATGAATATCGTATGTGTAACTAGGGGGGCCGTGCACAATCCGGATTTGATGGAGACAGCCATGAGAAGCATGGAGGAACATCTGGAGTAACTTCTGAAATGCCTGCTTTGCTGCCGCTGCTACTGTGCAATCGAGAATCTCCGGAGACGAAGGCCCCGAATCCTCAGCTTTGCCTACTGCCTGTTGCCGGGGCCGGGGTCGAAGCGCTCAGCAGAGATGGTGCTGGGTGCTCGGTGTCAAAGAGCTGGTCAGAGGCTCGAAGTTTTCGGATGGACTCAGAGTTGGACTGTGGTCGGATGCTTCCAGGATGCTGCACCGGCAAGTTGGCGGCGCTGGAGGTTTACCATCTGCATGAGATGATGGGACTTTCGGGAGACTTTGAGACTTTTACCGTGCCATGATCTGTTCTTATCAAATTACGGTATTGCTTTGCACTGTTGTAACTATATGTTATAATTATGTGGTTTTTGTTAGTTTTTAAGTCGGTTTGTCATGTGTTTCCGTGGTATCATTCTGGAAAAACATTGTATCATTTGCTAATGCATGCATTACTAAATGACAATAAAAGAGGACTGCATGTCCTCATAATCATAATAATTAATATGCTCACACTTAGTGCTTGAGTAAGTTAGAAGAGATGGGAGGCTATTCTGGTCATCAACTATCAGTTAATGGCCAGTGCCTCCATTAATGTCGATTTGTATAGGGCTTGGGATTCCTCATGTTCTGGTAATCTCTTTTCTGTGTAATTCCAGTTCCTCAGTAGGAATGGAAAGAGGTAGGGCTTGACAATTTTAAGGGATTTGGGAATTGATAGGAGTATTTGTTCTAATAGCCAGCTACAGATATGAGTGCATATGAGGGAATTCTACTGATTTGTCCCACGGTGATTCAGGGAGTAATGCAGAAAGAGTTTGAGGGAAACATTTAAATATTTGGAAAAGGGTAGATGTGGGTAGAATAATGTGTCAAAGGAGTTGAGCCTTGGCAGTTGGAGTAACATCACTGAGTTCCTCCAAGCACTCCAGTCAGTTCACAGTTCAAGTACATAAATGTCACCACATACAATCCAGAGATTAATTTTCTGGTAGGCATTCACAGTAAATACAAAGAAACAACAAAAAGCAAGCATAATAATAATAATAATAAATAAACAATAAATATCAAAACCATTGAGATGAAGAGTCCTTGAAGCTGAGTCCATAGGCTGTGGGAACAGTTCAGTGATATAATGCTGCTGGTTCAAGAGCTTAATGGTTGAGGGATGAACCTGGTGGTGTGAAACGAGAAGAGAGCCTGGCCTGGAAGGTGAAGATCTCTGATGATGTGTGCTGCTGCTCCACATACGAAAGATGTACTCAGTGGCGGGGAAGGTTTTACCCATGATGGGCTGAGCTGTACCCACTACATTTTGTAGGGTTTTTCTGTTCAAGGGCATACCAGTCCATGATATAACCAGTCAATATACTCTCCACTGCACATTTATAGACGTTAGTCAAAATTTTAGATGGCATGCCAAATCTTGGCAAACTTCTAAGAAAGTAGAGGTGCTGCTATATAATGGTATTTTTTTCTTTGTAATGGCATTTATGTGCTGGACCCAGAACAGGTCCTCTGAAATGCTAACACAAAGGAATTTAGTTGCTGACTGTCCCCACCTCTGATTCCCCTCATGGACTAGCTCATGGACCTCTAGTTTCCTCCTCCTGAAGTCAATAATCAGCTTCTTGCTCTTGCTGATGTTGAGTGAGAGGTGGTTGTTGTGCCACCACTCAGACAGATTTTCAAACCTCCTCCTATATGCTGATTCATTAGCACCTTTGATTCAGCCAATGATAGTGGTGACATCAGCAAACATAAGTATGGCATTAGAGCTGTGCTTAGCCTCACAGTCACAAGTATAAAACAAGTACATTAGCGGTGTTAGTACACATCCTTGTGATGTGCCTGTGCTGACGGTGATTGTTGTTGTCAATTCAAAGTGGCTGGGGTCTGCAAGAGTTGAAATTGAGAATTCAGTTGCACAAGGAGGTACTGAGGCCTAGGTCTTGGAGCTTATTGATCAGTTTTGAGTCAGATCAGTAGAACTGGCATTACTTGCACTCTAATGCCATCTACTCATTTTTCTGGGCACCAGGCAACTTAAAAGGAAAATATCTTCCATCTTAACACATACAAAATACTGGAGGACCTGAGTTCTGATGAAATGTCTTGGCCTGAAATGATGACACCTTATTCTTTCCCGTAGATCCTACCTAACCTGCTGAGTTCCTCCAAAATTTTATATGTGTTACTTTGAATTTCCAACATCTGCACTATCTCTTGTGTTTAAATTTTCCAACTTGCTGATCCTGAACTACATTGCAACTGCATCTTTAATGCCTGAATGATACCATTTGCTTGATGGTTCAGAAATTGCAGTCACTTGATCATTCACATTTTACATTCCCTGTCAGTAACATGAAATCCATCAGACTGCCCTGCACAATCCCAGCCCCCACCACCCCCTCCCTCCAACACCAAACCTCTGTGCCTCTGGATAAAGCAACAGGTGCTTATCGCTCCATAAGAATACTACTGGCTTCTGGTAACTATATCAGGCTGACAAAGCAAATGGCCTACCTACATTGCAAATTACACCTTTTTTTAAGCAGTATACTAAGTTAGCTTATACATCCATTACTCAAGAAATCAAGATTTTCAAATTGTATACTGTATACATTCTCTGATTTTAAATGGAACCATTACTAGCTGATACTTTTATGTTGGGGTGGAAAATAATTTCTAGAATTTTCTCCCTACCCTAGAGTTCATTGTTTAGACAATGAATTTAGCAGCTTTTGTTTAAAGCCCACACTGTCAAAACATGGGCAATTACAGAGACAACTTGTACCTTTTGGAATTTCGGCATTATAAAATGTCCCAAGATGCTTCAGAAGGTGTAATTAGATAAAAATTGAATCTTGTTTTATGAGTTATGCAACAAATTTATGAGACGTCTCGTAAAAGGAATGGGGTTTAAAGAAAAAGAGACAAATGTTTTGGAAGAGTATTTGGGATCTTAGGACTGATCTGGTGGAGGGATGATCAAGAGGGCTGTATTGAAGGAAAGGAGTAAGCATTTCTTGAACAGTTGTCCATTCAGTGGGTGGTGTTACAGAAATCTGGAAGACTGAGATTTGAAAACGAGGATGACAGCTTTAAAAATGTGTGTTTTTTAACTAACAGTGGGCACTACATGATGGATGAACAAGGTTTGGTGTGAATTAGGATATGGATAGAAAAGGTAGAAAATGGGAGGTTAGTTGCAGTTGTTAAGCTGGTTGTGACTGGAGGTTTACTAAATAGGCATGGATGTTGGATTACAACAGAAGAGCTTGAGAAAGAAGTGCAGCAGAAATAGACAGTGTTAGTGAATACACAGAAGCACCTATCCAGGTTTAAAAAAATAAACATTTGCATTCGTACAGTTCATTCTTGGACATTTGCCACAGACTGGAATTGAGATGGTGGCCATGGAATAGTTTGCCGCAAGGACTAAAGGCAGCAACCCAGCTCTCTGTCCATACAATGTAACATGTCAAACAAGCAGTCTAACAATTGCGAGCAGGTGGAGGGGTTGAGAGTTAGTGTGAGTCTTGTGTTGGGCACGTGGCCAAGTGGTTAAGGCGTTGGTCTAGTTATCTCAAGGTCGCTAGTTTGAGCCTCAGCTGTGGCAGCGTGTTTGTGCCCTTGAGCAAGGCACTTAATCACACATTGCTCTAGTCTGTGCGAGGAGTGGCGCCCCACAAAGATGTCCAATCTGCGCCTTGTAAGGCATGAAAATGCCCAATGTAGGCCTCTCATGGTCTTAGTCGACGTTTCCTCCCTCCCCCTTCCCCCTTGTCTGACTGTTTTCAAATTTCATTGCAGAAACCCAGTGCATACACTCAGTGGCCACTTCATTAGGTTCACCTTTCACTTCTGGTCAAGATGGCACCTGCATACAATGCTTCTTCGGTCGACACCTAGATAGATCATGGAACCATATACTTCACTTCTTTTATGTCTTTTACATTTGTTTTTCATCTTGAATGTGATTATGGACCTGTTGGAGCCTGTGATTTGCAGTTTGGAGATCATTTGAGTGTTTCAGTGCTCTTCAGTCTCTGAGCGTGCGGGAACCTCTTGGCGAGGTGTCTGCAAGCCAATGTTTGACTCCATTTCGCCGATTAAAGTGATGAGGGAGATTGAAACGCTGGCTGCCTGCCTTTTTATCGCTGAGGGATCACTCTGCTGCCAGAGAGGGGAGTCTGCCTTTTTTAATCGCTGGTGAGGTCGCTCTGCTACAGAGAGGGGAGTCTGCTTTTTTTAAAAATAAAATCGCTGGTGAGATTGCTCTACTCCAGAGATGGGAGACTACCTTTTTATCGCTGGTGAGAGCACTCTGCTACAGAGTGGAGAGATTTCCCTCTTATCACTGGTGTTATTGTTCCGCTACAGAGAGGGGAGACTGCCTTTTTATCACTGGTGAGATCAATCTGCTGCTGGAGCGGGGATACTGCCTTTGACCACTGGTGAGATCGCTCTGATGTGGAGAGGGAGAATATTGCCCAGGTTTTCTGTGTTTTGGATGTGGACTTGGACTGTGGAATTGTTTCAGTCTTATGGTTTTTTTTGTATTCTGTGTTTTTTACCTGATTCTTATTTGTGTGTGTGCGTGTGGGTGTGTGTGTGTGCAGGGGATGGGGATTTGGGAAGGGGGAGTGTTAATGTGTCCTATTCTGTTTTAGTTCATTTTTTTGTGTGGGGAGGAGGAATTTGGAGCTGATGATCATGCTGCCTTTCTGTCTTTCTTGGTTTCATGGCTACCTGGAGAAGAAGAATTTCAAAGTTGTATCTTTGATAATAAATGAACTTTTGACCTTTATACATTCATGCAAATATCTAATCAGCCAATCATGTGGCAGAAATTCAAAGCACAAAAGCATGCAGACCAAATATCAGAATGGAGAAGAAATGTTATCTAAGTGATTTTGATAATGGAATGATTGTTGGTGCCAGTTGGGGTGATTTGAGTGTCTTAGAAACTGCTGATCTCCTGGGATTTTCATACACAACATGCTCTAGAGTTTACAGAGAATGGTGCAATAAAAAAACCCAGTGTGTAGTGGTTCATTAATACCTTGCTAATGAGAGAGGTCAGAGGTGAATGACCAGAATCAGGTTTACTATCACTGGCATACGACTGGAAAGTGGCAGTAAGTCAAATAACCATGTGTTACAACAGTGCTGTGCAGAAGAGCATTTTTGAATGCAGGACATGTTGAACCTTAAAGTGGATGTGCTACAGCAGCAGAACATCTTGAACATCCACTCAGTGGCCGCTTATTAGGTGCCTCCTGCGCCTACTAAAGTGACCACTTAGTGTAGCTGAGTAATAGTTAAGCGGAGAACACCAGGGAGAATTGTGCAGAGCAAGAGAGAGAAGTCATTTTGGATGTTTCTCTGGTTAGATAGGGATGGAAGTTGCACTCTATTAATGATGCTTATACATCCTAGTAGCACTGGATCTAGTCTGATCATCTCCATCCACACGACCCTTCATTTCTTTCAGAATTGCATACTTATGCAGCTCCTTCTGACATACTTATTAAGATGCATTTCTCCATGTGTGTTTGCTGGCACAGAAGAGCTCTTTGGCTGGTCTCCTTTCTACAATTATAAATGTCTAGCGACAGTCATCACACATTGCAGTGTCAAAAGTACAACAACAGGATGTCACTAATTTTCTGCTAAGTTTTCTGGCCTTGGAGAGCAAATAGAGAATTTAGAAAAAGCTGCTAGTCACCAGAGAAACCATCACACTCCATAATGCTCATTACCTTAATGGGGCAGCAGAGTGCTCTCTGTTTCACTTACTATCACTTGTTAAAAATGATGTGCCTCTCCTACCTTTCTAAAGCAATGCATCATGAGGTTCCCATAGGATCATGATATTTGATTCTAAATGAAATTCTAGACCTAGACTTTAAGGACCAAGGCAAGGCACCTGCAAAAGTTGGTGTTGGAGTGTGTGGCAGCACTTACTGTCTGCCCCCAGCACATCTTCGGGTGTGTTGGCTGTTAACGACTCATTTTACTGTATATTTCGGTGTACACGTGACAAATAAGTCTGTCTGAAGTTTAGGCTTTTAGCTGAAATTGACAGAATCACTTAGATTCCTTGCAACAAGGCTAGCCATTTCTTCTTGGTCACTACAATCAGTAAATACTTTAAGTTATTAAATAAGATGCATGGAGTAATTGATCATGTGATATCAATGTAGTAGAGATACAGTGAGTGAAACAAGATCAGGTATCTTAATCTCCATAATCTCCAAAATAACTTCATACTCATGTAACAACCTGGGAAAGGTTTCACTGCTAATGTAATGGTTTCTCTGTAGCGCAGTGTTTGGGTTACGACTAGAGATAACAGGGGCTTTGGAATGTGTGCTGGCCAATGATGGGAGTTGTTTTCTTTCTTGTGTGCCTGAGCGAAGGCTTTGCGGTCTTTTGTTTGATGAAAGAGGGAGGGAGAAGATGCTAGAACGGGGAAGTAGTATACTGCAGGACGGAGTGGACTTGGAATGGGGTCGGGAGTCAATGCCCAGGGAGAAAATCAATGGAGAATGAACAGATGGGAAAACCACGAGCTCCAACGTTGTACATTAGACTGTTTCATGAGAATGGGCCCTTTTTCTATTTTTGTTTCTTTACTAACCCTATAGTCAAATTAAGAATTATAAAGCTCAATTGTTTAATTGCACATTGTCTACTGTTTGTTATTTCGTGGTACTGATTAGTAACAGGGGAGCACATCATGCAGCATCCACCCAAACAAGATTTCTTAAGTTTGGCCGGGCTGGAGGTTGTCTTCCCCCAGATTAAGCCGCTGGCCGAACCCGAGGGTTACACTCATAATCATATTGTCCCATTTTAGGAGATTTAAACAAATTAGATTGACAGCTTCACTATACACCATCAGGATAGGACAGTTGAGCCTCTCAAAAGCAGAGGTGGAGGTGTATGCCTCATGATCAACTTCCTTTGGTGCACAGATGTATCTGTGTTGTCCCAATTCTGCTCACTAAACCTGGAATATCCATGCAATTAAGTGTCTTCTATTTCACCTGCCGTGGGAAGATTTCAGCGATCATTTTGGTAGCAGTGTACATTCCACCTCCGGCCAATGTCAAACAGGCTGTAGATGATCTGAGCAGTGTGATCAACATGCACGAAACAGTACACCCTGACACCTTCACCATCATTTTAGGGGATTTTAACCAGACCAGCTTAAAAAAGTCACTAAATAATTACCATCAACAAATCACTTGCAATACTAGAGGAAACAATACATTGGACCACTGTTACACTGCAGATGCTGGATGATAGTCATTAAGGCAGCTCACACTACTCTTCTTAGGCACTTATACACCACCATCAAGTATACTTACCATGCTATTCCACGCCCGATCTTCAGAGAGTTTGATCATCTGTGCTGATGAAATGCTTTGAGAGGTTGGCCATGGCTAGAAAGAGCTCCTGCCTCAGCAATGACCTGGATCCACTACAATTTTAAGTTCCTGGGTGTCAAGATCTCTGATGATCTAACCTTGTCCCAACATATCGATGCAGCTATAAAGAATGCAGGAGAGTGGCTATATTTCATTAGGAGTTTGAGGAGGTTTGGTTTGTCACCTAAAACACTCAAAAACTTCTATGGATGCACATTGGAGAGCATTCTGACAAGCTACATCACTGTCTGGTATAAGGGGGCTACTGCACAGGACCGAAAGAAGCTACAGAAAGTTTTAATCGTAGTCAGCTCCATCTTGGGTACTAGCCTCCATTGTATCCAAGACATCATCAAGGAGCAGTATCTCAGAAAGGCAATATCTATTATTATGGATCCTTATCATCCAGGACATGCTGTTTTCCTCATTGTTAACCTCAGGAAGGAAGTACAAAACTCTGAAGGCACACACTCAGTGATTCAGGAACAGCTTCTTCCCCTCAGCCATCTGATTCCTAAATGGTCATTGAAACCATGAACACTACTTCACTTTTTTAATGTTATTTCTGTTCTGCATTATTTTAATCTAAGTATTTAATATGTATATTATATACTTACTGTAAATGATTTACTGATTTATTTTTTCTTTCTATATTATCATGTATTGCATTGAACTGCTGCTGCTAAGTTAATAAATTTCATGACACATGTCGGTGATAATAAACCTGATTCTGATTCTGATCTTGTTGGCTAAGGTTTTAGGCTCCCATTATCTCTTTCTTTTGCTGTCAAATTTCAAATGAATATGCTTCTGTGAAGCTGTTTAGATATTTCACTATGTTATAGGTGCAAAATAAATGCTAGTTTGCGTTATTAAACTAATGTGTCATTTTCAGTTTTGATGTTGTTAGTTTGTGCGCAACAGGAACTGAATTAAGACTATTTCAGCTTATTACACTGAACTAGCAAAGAAGGAGCGATCTACGGGTGTCCACTCCAAAATTTAAATGTACTTCCCAACATTTTGAGCCCTTGACCAAATCACTCTTGAGTCAGCCACAAGAAATTGCACAGAAGCTGCCCAGCTTCATTACACTCTGAAATTTCTGCTCTCTAATCTCCACTAATGGGCCAAATAGATATAATGGTAGTGCAAATATAGTTTTTCACGTCATTCAGCAGCCAATTACTACTATAATGCATTTTCACCAATATGAATTTAAATTATGCTAAACTGTTGCACACTAGTTAGCTATAACTTAAAAATGATGTCCTCTATGTATATCATTGAAATGTTTTCATTTTACTGCTGAAAATTAAAAAGTGCAATGCTAAACTTGTAATAAATTTAATTCTTTATACTTTCTGTGAATGCAAAAGCTGACTGTCTGATTTTCTTGTTCTTTTTACATTTCTCCAAATAAAGCTATCCTCCATGCAGCTGATCTCCAGTAATTGCCATGATGTTGATTTAAAATTGTGATTTAAAAAAAATTCTACTGCCTTTTTGCCATGTTTGAGTTATCTATCTTAACACATTGAAGAACCACACTTGTGCCGAAAACTTCCTGCCAGGAGGCACACAAAAGTCTTCCTGGAATTATAGTTCCCCACATGGGGAGCGCATAATGAAATCTATCCCAGCACTCCAATTATTGGTGCTCCTTACACAGAGTCTCTGCATCACCCAGCTTGCTTTCATTCTTACAAGTACCCTGTTGTTTTTGTTTTCATCAAGATTTATTTTTTCATTTCCTTTTAATAGATGAAGCATGTCTTTGTTAATTAGCAATCTGTTTGCTTGAGGGATTTTGGCTCAAAGATTACAGATAGGTCATGGACCAGAGTTCAAAACCAACAACACCACCAGCTAACAAGATTTATTGCATCTCAGCAGAGAAAGGATCCAGAGCCCAGGGTGTGGACTCCTGCGCGTTATCTGTTGTCCGTCGTGACTTTCTTTGCAGCCTACTTTTCTCAAAGATGAGCAAGTTACAAGCTTAAATTGTTTTCATATATGCAGAGAATTCTACAAACCAGGGGTAAAGTGTGTTCAGTACTGTGTAAAAGTTTTAAATATATAGCTAGGGTGCCTTAGACTTTAACACCGTACTGTATTTGTCAACGTGGAACGCATAGCGAGTTTGTAAATATTGTGGGAGCAAAGGATGTTTGGAATGGTGAGGGTGGAACGCCACGGGAGGGATGTGGGACAGATGGCAGAGAAGGAAGGCCGGGGCAGATGGTGGTGCGGGTGTAGATACACCAAGCCCTAAGACACAAGGCATGGTCATTAGATTCCAATTCGTTTATTGATCATTACAGAATGTCTTTCTGGTGCTTCCTGCTCCCATCCCCTTCCCCTTTGCCCAACCATGATTCCTCTCTCCTTGCCCCCTTCCCAATCTCAATTTACAATAGAGACCCATATTAGAATCTGGTTTACCATCACCCACATATGTCATGACATTTGTTTTTTTTTGTGGCAGCAATACTGTACAATACAGAAAATTACCACAGTCCTATGCAAAAATCTTAGGCACCCTAGGTATTTAAATGTTATGAAAATTTTTGCACAGTACTGTAGGTGTCTTTCTTAAAAACAAATTAAGTTGAATGTGTGTAGTGGTATAGGTCCTTAATATTTTATCTGGCTGTGGGCAATAAATGGGAGAAGGTTCTAGCATCATGTGAATTTAAGAGATAGTGGTTCAATTATTCACAAATATCTTCAACCACTTGCGCTCAGATCCCCCTGTGTCCTCTGCAGCCCATTGTGTTATTTAATATTACATAATGAACCCGATGAGAATGCTGGGCAAATTGCAAGTTATAACTTTGACAACATTCTAATTTTAGTCATGATAAAATGATGTACCCCAATAATTGCCAAGTTTAACCTCATTAGCCCTTTTGCCTTAAGCCGGAACATTGTGCTATCATGTCCTGATTGACGAACACGAACACAAAAAAAAATTTGGCTGACACTCCAGTGCAATATTGAGTGATTGCTGCATTATTGAAAGCCCTGTCCTTTAGGTGTCATCTTAACTACTGCTTTCCCAGGTGGATATAAAAGATTTGATAGCACAATGTTGAAGAAAAGAGCTGTTCCCTGCACACCATCAAACTTTATCTATCAAAACTGTTTACTAAAATCAAATCTATAGCTCATTGACGCTGGCACATATGACAACTTGCACCGCTGACAAATTATTAAGACTGTTTTTGCTGCACAACAGTGACAGGATTTCAAGGTAAGTACTGGATTGCTCCAAGGTATGAAGGTTCATTGTAAACATTTTTTTCTTTACTAATCTATCTATTCTACTCACCATTGTAATTATGATACTGGCAGCTAATTGAAAAGGTACAACGTAGGTTCTGTCTGATCTAACCACTAAATGCGACATAATCTTTAGATTACCACAGGACTATCCTCTGAATTATCAACAAGGTAATGAATGTTACCCTCCAAGCCTAATCATTTGCGGCCATTCATTTTAATTTTGACCAGAACCAGTTATGTTTACGTTTCAGTACAACTGAGGTACTGATGGAGATAACACTGCTCATTGCAAGACAGAGGTGAGAATACATACAATTTTCATGTAAAGTCCAAAGACCCCTTAAGAATGTTTGTTCATCAGACTGAACAAAGCAAATACAGTGGATTCTGGTTAATTGGGCCATCAGTTAATCAGGAGAGCCCCTTATTTAGGACAACTTTTAAAGTACAAAAACTAATTGAGATAATATCCAGGATTTCCTTCATTTACTTGGGGCAGGAGGCTGTGGCCAAACAGTTTCTAACTAATTTCAGTCACTTTTGTGGCCATTCAGCACTACACTGTGCTTAGAGCGATCAGTTTTTAAATAGCATGAGTTGTGTATGTTTGTGTTCAAAAAAAGCATTGATTTCTGTTGCTGATAGTTGGTGAGAAATAGGCAGTAAGGCAATTCAGATCTGTTTTGCTCACTGTGGTTTCAAGCGTTCAGGCTTGGTGATGCCAGAAATGGACGGGAGTGAAAATAAAACGTTTTCATTATTCAGCAAGTTAGGAACTATGACGAATTTGAAGGTATTGACAATCATCTTGAAGTTACAATGAAAGTGAAAATTTGGAGGTTGTAATCCTCAAAAGCATTGCTTAAAGGCAGTCCATTATCCACACTAGGTGTCTGCACTGATTTTGCTCATTTATCAAAAGAATATGGCACGGCAGTGGATGAATTCCTCTGTCAATAACTATTAGAAACTGATACAGTTTTATGGTACTGTTGTGATATTGATAGTGTTCTAATGTGTTCTGTATTTCATGTAAATACATGACTTGTTACTCCGTTAAATGATAGTTTCATAGTATAAAAACTTTATAATGCTCAGGACATTGCTGTAGGGCTTTGTTGGCACTGTCCTGAGATCCTCAGCATTATGGAAGGCCATCATCAGGCAGTTTGAGATCAATTGGGTGAGAGTGTTAAATTGAGCAATAGCTATGGGACCAAGAAATGCTAGGCTGTAATGTGGAAGACATACATTCCAGAACTAGCTGTATTTTGACCCAAGGCAGGTTATTATCATCTTCCTTTTACCTTCAGTTGCACTGCCTTATAACTTCGACAGCAAAGGTGTCACCATTGACCCTTCTAATAACTTGTAGGTAAAATTAAAAGGGAGACTGGTTGTTCTGTGATGTGTCTCACCTTCCCTACTATTTAGAAAGTTTGGATTAAAGAGGTGATGTTGTCTTAAATGGTTGACAACACATAGAAAGCAGCACAGGTCCACAATCTGTAAGTGTTATAGATAGATAGGTAGATATACTTTATTAATCCCGAGAGAAATTTGGTTTTGTCACAGCCTCACCAACCAAGAATAGAGTGTAAATATAGCAGTACAAAACCCTCCAACAATCAAACAACAAAATGCAAACTATGCCAGATGGAAAATAAGTCCAGGACCAGTCTATTGGCTCAGGGTGTCTGACCCTCCACGGGAGGAGCTGCACGTTCGATGGCCACGGGCAGGAACGACCTCCCGTGCCGCCAAGTGTTGTATCACGGTGGAATGTGGCCAAAGTCCAACAGTAAAAAGTTCAATATCCAGTCTGAAAACACGTTCCTCGATCATAATATGCCCCGGATTGCACCATCCGTTGTTAACCAGATCAGTAAGCACCCAACTCCTTTACGCTTACCGCTCTCAGTGCACTTCCGGTCAGCTGGAACGGTATTACCCACCGAACTCCTCTTCTCCAAAAGTCTCTGTTGTCTCGACCCGGTCCTCTTTCCTTGGCTTTGTGATCCCCCTCTGCATCCTCTGTGTGTTTTCCTCCAGATTTCAGCAGGGGTGTCCACCGCTCTGCTCGCTAATCCGGCCGGTATTTGCTGTTCCGTGGAATACACAATGCGACCTTGCTTCTGTCCCGCATGTCGGGACGTAACCATTTCCAGCGCTAAAGAAAACCCAAATAAAACTCTCTCTACCAGCATGTTAGAGAGGGTGCAGCTTCGACGTGTTACCGTGAGGAAAAGAAAATGCAAAAAATAACGTAAATTAAAAAGTAAGAAGAAGAAAGTAAGAATAGATCAGAACGGCTGTACCAGGCTGCATGCACGACCGGCGCATACAGTGGGTCCAGTGGTACTATCTGTCACAGGCATTGCACTAACTCACCAAACTGACTGCACAAACACCTCACATCCCTTTAAGCTCTACCATCCAGAAAGAAATCTGAGTAAGATCATCAGAATACTTTCATCTTATAGTTTCCCAGTAAGTTGCACATAACTGTGACTCGAATACACATTAACATTCTTCCATTGTAACTGGTTTGCCATTCCCAGCAGCATTTTTTGAGCATAGCAGTAATGGGTTTCCTTCCTGCCTGAGAACAATCATCTTAAAAACCTTTGTTTGACTCTGTCTTGTTCCTTACCTATTTACTGCCCTTAGAAACCTTCACCTGTAGACATGGGCTCAACATCCATATACAAGTTAAAGTTCTGCCCGAAGCCACTTACCCTTCCATTTCCTTTGGTTATACCCTAGTGTTCACAACATCAGTGTGTTATATATCTCTGAACCAAGTATTTCCCTTTTCTCAAAGACTGTCTTCTCAAACTCAACCCTGACGTTGGCTGCTGAAATCCTCATCCATACTCTGTCCCCCTACACCATTGCTTTGTTTTCTCCTCCCATCACATCTTTCAAATCTCAGTTGCCAGTAACATCAGGTCCCATCCTTTCATCCTGTTCTCTTCATCCAACTGAAATTCATTCCTTGTTCCACTATACCTCAAATTTTAAAAACTTACCATCCAGACTCTTGAATATTTCCAGTGACTCATAGTAAATCACTTTTATTCTTCACTATAATAAAAATATATTGAATGTACATCAAGCATCAACCATTCAGCTGTTCTAGGTCAGCATTGATCTGCTTCCCAGAACAACCATTAACATCGAAGTGATTCCCAGGTTGATAATATCCCGGGTTTTGTTGAGTCATAGATTGCAACAAATTGTACAGGTGAGTCATTGACCTCATGAGTTGAAATAACCTGCTGGAATGAAATCTGCAACAATTGGTCATTCCCTGAGTTCGAACTGGCATTGGCTTCACTAAACTCAAAATGTTTTATCATCACACATTAAACTAGCAGGCTTATCTCTCCAGTAGTCTCCATATTGATTTCATAATCCAATTTTGGTTTCCCTTCCTGGTTGCTTTAGCATTGTCTTTTATTGCTGTGTCTACAATCAGATCATTTGAAGTTTTATCTGTTTCTTTATCAGTCACTAGTTTACACAAACTACATCTCAATGTATCACATTCTTACCTGCACATCTTTGTTCTGGTTCAGTTAACAAGTCTCTGAAAAGCTTTCACCTTTAATCTGTCCCACTGTCCCTCACATACAACCATAATTATCTACATTAACTTTTGTGTTTCTAGCTACCATTTCCACCTCTCTGCCACCAATAGTTGCCTCAGACATAATGTCCCTATGACTAATAATTTTGAATGCGAGGACCATCTAATGTTACTTTACCAATTAGATTTGCTTGTGTTTTTCTCTTCTTATCCAGGTGTTTAATTATTGTTCCACAGCTCGTTAATTATATGTGCTTAAGTTGTTTAAACAGATCAACTGAATGTAAGTAGGTCAATCTAATTGTAACCAACATCCTTAAAATCCCACTAGAGTAAAGGCAGACATTCAATATCTGTACTTAGAGCTGTAGCTATTGTTTGTGCAACTATGTTGTTTTCTAAGTTACTGAGAAAGGTGCCTTTTAAATACTTTTGCTTCTGGGAAAGGAGTGGGGAGTGCTTCGTGTCAATCCACAAACCTACCTATCTCTTATGGATTTGGATAGCCCTCCCCATGACATATTCAAGGCTGAATCCTTCCGTCTGCCCATCAGCATCTATGATCGTTATTTATCGTATTCATTCTTGACTCAACTGATGTCCTGACCATCGTGCACAGCCCCCAGGTCTTTCCCCCAACAAACAAGAGGTTTGGCACAATCCTCAGCTGTGGTCTTTAAAGGAGCCTTCCTATCCATACAGTCAAGCCTGTTAAGTTTCTCGACCAATCTTCTCCCCTGCCTCCATCGCAGGCTTTATATTAGCTCAGCCAATGGATTGAATCACCTTGGGCCAGCCTGCTCGCTGCCTGTGGTCCTTGAACATCAACACTTTTTTTTCTGGGTGCAGAGAGCAAATGATCCAAATACTTTTCCAGCCATGGGCACCTTGTGAGGCAGCAAATGGCAAGAAGGCCTCAGGCAGCATATACTGCTGTCAAAGGCCTGTGAACAGTCTTTAAACGTTAATGAAATATATATTTGAATATTTTTTACATTTTTCTAAATAATCTATGTAAAAATAAACAAATGCAATTAAAATATAGTAAACCACTAACAATTATGACAGAATAAGGTAAAACAACTCAATCATTGAACCCATAGTTTTTTTCAAGCGTTACCAATCCCATTTGAATGATGCTGTCATTCACTAGCCTCACTCAGGTTCTTCTTCGTCTTGTAAAGTTTTATGCTGGTTGGCAGACTAACATAAGGAGCATTACTGAGTTGGAGTGTGGAGCAAAGAGACTTCCTGTACACCTACTAAAACTTCCACTGACAAAAAATCTCTAATGCTTTTCAGAAAGTCAAATACATACTTACATACCTTACGATGACAGTGATATCCCAACAAACTTTCCATGTTAAACTGTGTTTGCCCCAAGTATTTCAATTTAGCAATTAGGTCGTTCCTTTGCACCTCATAGGAACTGCATTCAAATAATATATGTTGCACCATTTCTGGACAAGTGCACTTCCTGCAAATGCTCATATCATGCAAATTAGTTCTGAACAAGGAATTATTCATCCTAGTATATAAATGTGTGAGTGTAACTTCTTCCCTCCTTTAGTACCCATCTCCAATTTGGGTTCCCACCATCCTCCGAATTTTATATAAATGCCGTCCTTCCTTTTCCTTATCCCAACTTTGTTGCCACAGTGATGGAAAATACTTTTTATTATGGCTCTCACCTCCTTTATGCAAAGGTGCCACTACATTTGTATTATTAATTTTCAGTCATTGCTTGACTAGAATGCCTGCCACCGCATTTCCTACAACCCCAACGGGGCAGGGACCCATAAGAAATGTAGACACAACCCTAGACCCGGCTGCCTCAACAGAGGTTGTCCAATCTCAAGACGACCTCACTCAGGTTGAATGAATTAGCCATATTTGAATGGTGAGAGAATTGTAAGGTAAAATGTCAATCGCTGCTATATAAATGAACTTCATGGAAAGATCAGCAATGGAACGGACAGTCTGACGGACCATCATTGGAATGTCATGATGTTTCACTCTTCCCACAGTTGCTGCTCGACCTCCCAGAGTTCCTCCAGCAGATGAGATTTAAAGTTAATATTTTTCCTGCTGTAAAAATGAATCACTATCCCTTTACTGTATATGCAGTCTAAATGCTGCATGCATTGGATGAGGCCATTCAGAGCCTAATTGTTGTTTGGGCTTCAGATCAGCCTCTGGCTTGTTTAGTTATTTTAAAGTGTGTTGTTTAATTTCACACAGAGGATACATAAATTCTTCATGCTGTGGCAAGATATTTTCAATTTCTGTAGAACAATGCCTCCCAAATAACTGATTTCTCTTTATTTAAAAAAACTGCAGAAATTTTGAATCTTCTGAGGTGTAATGAACTGAAAATGCTTCTGGGATGAGATCTTCTTAGGGAGTGATATATACGAATTACATCTTGCTGTGCTAACTACTTTTTTATGGGCAAATTATCTGAAAATTTTGTGTTGATGTGTATTTAAAGCCATGTAGCAGGGTAGCAAATGGAATTACATCTTCATTTTACATTTTACGTCCAAAATTTTGACTCTGACCATTTTATTTTGCACTTCATTTTTTGCTTACCTTTCTTTTTACTCAAAAACTCCTTTTAGAAAGCCATTATCTACTTCGTTAACTCCCTGTAACACACTGAGGCCTCTGGTTCCTGTGCTCCCTGTAGCTCAAAGGAGCCCTGTTTCTGCTCTTCATGTAACGTACTGGGGCCTAGTTTCCACACTCCCTGTAACACAATATAGTTACTGTGGTTCCTTTAACATACTAGGGCTCCAGAACCCATGGTCTCGTGAACTCAGTGAATTCCCTTTGCACTGACCATCATCACCCCAGATATGTTTTGCACGGAAAAAGGAATCCACTTCCCAAGTCTATTATTTCAGACATTATTTTTGTGCTTAAAATAAAGGTACCTTAACATCAGAAGGTAGAAACAAACCACGATTATAAATTCTACACAGTGTCACAGTGAACTGCAGGCAAGAAAGCTTGAAATTATAGGTAGAGCTCCTTAAAACAGAGTTGCACATAAAAGGTGCACAGCAGGCTTTGATTCTGTTTAAACTGCTAAATATAGATTTTTTTTCTCATTATTGGCTATTAACCTTTCAATTCCAGGAAAAGAGTTCTGAATTTACAGCATGTGGAAGTGTGGACAGCTTGTTCTAATTCTAATTCTAATTTTGTTCTTAAGTGATTTTTAGCTCACTGTACATTATTAATTTAAAACATTCATGGGGCAGGTGTATCTCTGTCCTGGGATTGTTAGCTTACTGCCCTTAACCCAGGCTGTTTCTTCCATCGTGGTCTCAGGCATAGTTTTCCACTGGGAGCCAGGATTTGGATTGTGCATTGCAACATAGGATCTGTCTCAGGGTAAGCAGTGAGCTGCACTCTCAGAGCAGCTTGAATAGCCAGCGAAGCCCCAGATCCAGGTATACAGCTTTTACAGCTATCACTGTTATCAAATAATAGCCTTCAGATTCACAAATAATCAAAACCACTCAGCATTTGTTTAAGCAGAAGCAAACTACTGTATTAAAAAAGTTAAACATGACAAATGAAAAGCATAAAAATATACAAATGAGGAGCAGGAGTAGACACTCAATTGATTCCTTGAAACTGCTTTGCCAGTGAATAAGATTATGGCTGATCTGATTGATACCTCAGCTCTCACTGTAACATTTCAACCCCTTGCTTATCGATAGCCATCCACAACTGCTTAAGAAATATTCAAAGATTTTGCTCCCATTCTAAAAGAGTGTTCCAAATACTTGCCAGAGTCTCTGAGAGATAAAAGTTCACCTCCTCTTCATCTTTAAATGGGTGACCCCAACTTTTAAATGTAAATTGGTTTATTATTGTCACGTACTGAGGTACAGTGAAAAATTGGTTTTGCGTACCTTCCAGACAGATAATTTCATCACATCAGTAATTGAGTTTGTACAAGGGAAAGCAGAACATGTAGTATAAAGTGTTAAAGTTACAGAGAAAGTGTAGTGCAGACAAACAATAAGGTGCAAGACCATAATAAGGTAATTATGAAGTTGAGTCCATCTTAGGAGACTATTCAATAAACAGAAACTATCCATGAACCTGGTGGTACATGCTGTCAAGCTTTGTCTTTTTTGCTAATGAGTAACCCTTAGTTTAAGATTCTCCCACAAGAAGAAACATCTCCACACCCAGCTTATGATGACCCTTGAAAGTTTTGTATGTTTAAAACAAGTCCCTTGCCATCCTTTTAAATTCTGGTGGATAAAAACTGACCTTATCCAATCCTCTGAAACAGTTGATCCACTCCAGATAACATTTTAAATATTTGGGAACCTGCTTCCAACATTTAACATCTTTCTGTAAGTGAGGATACTACGACTGTACAAAGTATTTCAGATGTGGTCTTACAATGGAATAAATAGCCAAGACTTAGTCTTCTACTCTGGTACTTATTTTCCCTGATTAAAAAAACATTCTTAATGGTAGATAGTTCTAATTTCTTGCTAGTTTGTAGTCATTCCTGCACTAGATCAACCAGATTCTCTGTATCTCAAGAGTTCCGCACTGTCTCGTCATTAGGTCAATGCGCCTTCTTTCCATTTTCCCTGCCAAAATGAATCACTTCAAATTTCCCACGTCACACTTCATTTGCCCAAAAACTTCATCTTCTCGCATAACCAATCTATATCTCCAAGTAGTCATTAGTGTCCTTTCTGCAACTTGCTTTCTTGCTTTCTTTTTGTCCTAAGCAAATCTAAAGTCGAAGTCGAGTTTATTATTATGTCCAAGTACAATGAAAACCTTGTCTTTAGTCCCTTCATCCAGCTCATTTATATAAATTGTAAAAAAAAAAGTAATGTCCCAACATCAATCCCTGTGGTACATTGCATATTACATCTTATATCCCATCATCCAGAAATAGATCTATTATGGTTACAATAATTCCAGTTGTAGGAGAAATCTGACTATCTGTTATCCAGTTTGTGATACCAAAAGGTTTGGCACTTAGGTCACAGGAGATAACTCCCATGCTCCCTCCAATGTGCTGGGGCCCTGATTTATGCCCCAAAATGAAATTCAACTTAATTATTTGGATGATCAAGTAGATAAGACTCCTTGAATTACAAGTTGCAAGATTTTAGTGTTTTTAGTTTTATTAAGAGTTAAGATTTCTTTTCTGTGTCAAGTTATATAAGAAGATAAGGAATAAGAGTACGGATAGGACACACATCTCATTAAAATGACTTGTTCATTCCTCTACTTTCTCTTGAATCCTGTTGCTTTACATCATTGTACTCGTTTTTATATTAGTAGAAATATACCAGCAATGGGGTTAAACAGGCATATAGCATTGTGGTTAGTGCAATCACTTTACAGCACCGGCGACGACTGATTGGGGTTTGATTCCCACTGTCGTCTGTATGTTCTCATGACCATGTGGGTTTCCTCTGCATGCTCCAGTTTCCTCCCACATTCCATACATGTACAGTTAGGGTTAGGGTTAGTGAGTTGTTGGTGCCGGAAGCTTAGTGACACTTGCTGGCTGCCCTGCACAATCCTTGCTGATTTGATTTGACACTAACAATGTATTTCACTGTATGTTTTGCTGTTTCAATGTACTGTACATGTGGCAAATAAAGATAATCATTAACCTTTAATATCTTTACATAGTTTTGGAATTCTAACTTACCAAATAAGCCTCAGACCCTAAGATGTTTAACATGCATTCCACACTTTTGAAAGGTTCTGACAAACTACATATTAATATTTCATTCTTTATGAACTGTGATTGGGAAAAATATGTGCAACCTATGAATTTTGTCAATTTTGTGTTTTTATAAAATGTGTAAAATATGAAAATAACAATAAGAGTTCTTGAGGAGGATTGTTCTTAAGTATATAGTGATGACTACTACTTTAAACAGATTAAATTATTTTTTGTTTAATTATTCATCATAGATATATAGTGTGGCATTGCTCAGCATCAAACTCTGAGTTATTAATATTTATAGTACAGCTTATTAAGAGCCAAAATTCCATTGAACATGCTATCTGGGGAATTGAATTCAAGTAAACACAATCCCTCAGTATCTTTCAAAAGCAAAATAGTGTTCTATTTTACAAAATCTTTCTGTGCTTTAAAAATATTTTGCTTTTGATTGGGAATCTCTTGTGCCATGTGTGAACCGGTTACTGGCACTTGCATTTGATCTTTTTGCATAATATCTCTGGCATTTCTTGAATATATTTTCATAAAGAAGTATTGCTCATATATGTAACTGCCTTGCAAGGCATCTTCTGAATTGAAATTTTATCGCATTAACTATGATTCTGTAATCATTATTGTAATGTTCAGTTTATTTGTTTTTAATACGGGAATTATTTGTCATTTATGTTTTTGGGCAGTATTTGCACATTGCACATGAAATTTAAAGCTGGGATGTTATTGTACAGAGATGTTCCCCACTGGAACAGCAGTTTTATTCAGTATAAAACATAAAGCAAGGCAATCCTTAACTGATTTCCCTGCTTTCAGCTAAGATGGTGGTAGGAATGCTGCTTTGTCATACTCCTTAAACTTTGGAGGGGCAAACTAATCAAAAGATAAGCTGCAGTGCGTCCAGATGGAGAGAAAACTATTTGGGCATTGAACAAGGTCACAGACTAGTAAATATGAATAGCTAGAATACATTGTTAGGACGTACACCAATAGTTATTACAGTGAGCTATCAGGAGGTGCCTGTCATGTGGGGACATATACCCCATTGAGCAGTCACTGATTTTAGGTCAATCGAACATTGGCAAAAGAGAAGAGTTTGTACTTGTGTCTTTCATATTCCAAGTGTGGCCCAAAGCATTTCAACGATCAATTAAGTCCTTTTGAAATGAAGTTAAATGACCAATTAAACTATCCTGCTTTTGGTTGAAGATCAAATATTGGTGAGGACACTGTCAAGAGTTTCCTTGTACTGGGCCATTGACTGATAGGCATGAGTTTAAATACTGCCATGACACCTGAGAAGTTTAAATTCAAGAGATTAAATAAGGCAGGAATGAACGAAAAAAAAGGAGTTGGGCTCAATAATTATGAGACTACCATGTTATCCTAGAAAGCTGTTTGATTCACTAATGCCATTTGGAGAAGATGATGTTCGCTTTACCTCGTCTGGACAGTAATTAACTCCGGACTGTTCAAGTTTAATTGTCATTAAACCATACACGTGTATACAGCTAAATGAAACATTGTTTCTCCAGAGCCAAGGTGAAAAACATACTACGTACAGTCACACACAACACACATAGTTACGATGCAGCACATACAGTCATTAAAAAAAATCACAAATCCCTGAGTGGCATGGGCCGAGGAATGATGGTACATGGGTTGTTGTCCTGGAGCCATATTTCTGCAATAACTGGCACACAGCAGGTCAGACACAGACGAGGGCAATCCAGTTTGTCTTCCAGGGAGTGAACACTGGAGAGCAGCACAGACAGGAGAGCTGGCCTGCATGGGCTAGCCCCCAACCCAGCATAAATTCCAGTGCACCTGCCACGCCTGTGTTCTCTCCCTGGGTGGCTGTAGAATGGTGGAAGCAGATTCAATACTTAATAAAGCAAATATAGAAATATTTTGAAAATTATTCAGGACCATTTAGTTTTGGAAGGATATAAATGAAAACTATGGAGGTTGTGTTAAACCTAGAACTTAGGGTACTACATTTAGTTCAGTCACCATATTTATAAAAATGATGTAGAGACACTGAAGAGGGTGTGGGGAAAATTTAGAAAGGGGGCATTAGATATATGAACATAGCCATATCAGGATGGATAAAGAGACTTGAGAGAGAAAAGGCTGGGGTGATTGGCATCTTTAAAATTTATAAGTGTTTGTTATAATCTGAGCAGAGAGATTGTTTATGGTTGTGAGTAAAAGCTTAACTATACAATTCTGTGCAAATGTCTTAGGCACATATATATAGCCCAAGACTTTTGCACAGTACTATATATATTGGTCAAAATAGGAAAGTAGTTGGGAAACAGAAATAAGAGTAGTTAGTTTTGTTTTAACACAATAATATTAAGGACTATTTGCATGATTTTTAATCTGTTCAGTATACATATACTGTAATTGATTTACTTATTTATTTTTACTGTTTTTCTTCTATGTTATGTATTGCATTGACTGCTGCTGCTAAGTTAACAAATTTCACGACACATGCCAGTGATAATAAACCTGATTCTGATTCTGGGAACTGGAAAGACATACTATATAGTACTGTGCAAAAGTCTAAGGCACCCTAGCTATATATATTTGCTTAAGACTTTTATATGTCACCGGGAAATACAATGAGTAATTCAAAGCTCTTCAACCAAAGAGTGGGAAGAATATGAACTTTATCGTAGATGGACTGGTTGAAAGGATGAGTTTATAAATCTCCCTTTCTCCCTTTGATAAGAAAAAAGATAATAGGTTTTTAGTAGGGTTTATGAGAAGGTCCAACGTGTTAAGCTGGTGCAGAAAATTAAGGCACAAGGGATCTAAGGGACTTTGGCAAACTAGATTCCCAATTAGCTGGGTGATAGGAGGCCAATTGAGAATTTGTGGCTGGACTTGAAAAGGGCTGTTCATTCATGATCCCCATGCAATCTGACAGAGCTTGAGCAGTTTTGTAAAGAGGAATGGTGTAAAATTGCAGTATCCAGATGTGCAAAGCTGATAGAGACCTATCCACACAGTCAAGACTGTAATTGCTGCCAAAGGTGGATCTACTAAATATTGACTTGAAGTGGGTGAATACTTATGCCATCAATTATTTTATGTTTTATATTTGTAATTAAATTAGATCACTTTGTGGAGGTCTGATTTCACTTTGTCACAAAAGAGTCTTTCTGTTGATCAGTGTCAAAGAAGTCAAATTAAATCCATTGTGATTCGATGTTGTAAAACAATAAAAAATGAAAAATTCCAAGGGGGAGTGAATACTTTTTATAGGCATTGTATAAATTACTATTTAATATCTTACAATGTATATGTTTTATGTTTTTCTTTATCTTTGTTCCATTTTGATCCTTGAAACTATTTACACTTACAGCATATTCCATGCTGTTACAAAATATGTGCTAGTTCTTGGAAAGGAGACATATTATTGGAATTGTTAGCAGAAGCCGTAAATTTTATTATGTATTGATGTTCTCTTTTGTACTCCATATGTCACTTCTATTTTAACAATATGTAACCCTCAGGCTCGGCCAGCACGTGTTCGTCTAGGGGAAGACAGTCTCTGGCCCCGCCAAACTGAGAAATCTTGTTTCTGTGGATGCTGTGTGATGTGTCGCCCAGTTACAAATCCGCACCGCAAAATATAGGCAGTACACCATACGCAATTAAATGATTGAACTTTATACCGTTGAAGTCAGGAGTTTACATACACCTTAGCCAAATACATTTAAACTCAGTTTTTCACAATCCCTGACATTTAATCCTAGAAAACATTCCCTGTCTTAGGTCAGTTAGGATCACTACTTTATTTTAAGAATGTGAAATGTCAGAATAATAGTAGAGAGAATGATTTATTTCAGCTTTTATTTCTTTCATCACTTTCCCAGTGGGTCAGAAGTTTACATACACTTTGTTAGTATTTGGTAGCATTGCCTTTAAATTGTTTAACTTGGGTCAAATGTTTTGGGTGGCCTTCCACAAACTTTCACAGTAAGTTGCTGGAATTTTGTTCCATTCCTCCAGACAGAACTGGAGTAACTGAGTCAGGTTTGTAGGCCTCCTTGCTCGCACATGCTTTTTCAGTTCTGCCCACAGTTGTTCTATCGGATTGAGGTCAGAAAATGATGTCAAGTCTGGTTCATCCTTGGGAGCAATTTCCAAACGCCTGAAGGTACCACATTCATCTGTACAAACAATAGTACGCAAATATAAACACCCTGGGACCATGCAGCCGTCATACTGCTCAGGAAGGAGACGCATTCTGTCTTCTGGAGATGAACGTACTTTGGCACGAAAAGTGCAAATCTGTTGGGCTGTCATACAGAGTCTGAATTACTTTAATAAACCTTTCTTGAATGCTGAATCTTCCTAACACTCTGTATAGGAATGCCCAACTAACCGAATCAAAAGCTTTCTCAGCGTCCAATCCTACTATCATTGTCTCTGTCTCGTTCTTATTAACCTGTTCTAATATGTGCAGAGTTCTCCTTATGTTGAAAAGTGCAAATCAATCCCAGAACAACAGCAAAGGATCTTGTGAAGATGCTGGAGGAAACAGGTAGACAAATATCTATATCCACAGTAAAATGAATCCTATATTGACATAACTTGAAAGGTTGCTCAGCAAGGAAGAAGCCACTGCTCCAAAAGCGCCATAAAAAAGCCAGACTACAGTTTGCAAGTGCACATGGGGACCAAGATCTTACTTCTTGGAGAAATGTCCTCTGGTCTGATGAAACAAAAATTGAACTGTTTGGCCATAATGACCATCGTTATGTTTGGAGGAAAAAGGGCGAGGCTTGCAAGCCGAAGAACACCATCCCAACCGTGAAGCATAGGGGTGGCAGCATCATCTTGTGGGGGTGCTTTGCTGCAGGAGGGACTGGTGCACTTCACAGAATAGATGGCATCATGAGGAAGGAAAATTATGTGGATATATTGAACCAACATCTCAAGACATCAGCCAGGAAGTTAAAGCTTGGTCGCAAATGGGTCTTCCAAATGGACAATGACCCCAAGCATGCCTCCAAAGTTGTGGCAAAATTGCTTAAGGACAACAAAGTCAAAGTGTTGGAGTGGCCATCACACAGCCCTGACCTCAATCCGATAGAAAATTTGTGGGCAGAACTGAAAAAGCGTGTACGAGCAAGGAGGCCTACAAACCTGACTCAGTTACACCAGTTCTGTCTGGAGGAATGGAACAGAATTCCAGCAACTTACTGTGAGAAGCTTGTGGAGGGCAACCCAAAATGTTTGACCAAAGTTAAACAATTTAAAGGCAATGCTACCAAATACTAACAAAGTGTATGTGAACTTCTGACCCACTGGGAAAGTGATGAACGAAATAAAAGCTGAAATAAATCATTCTCTCTACTATTATAGTGATCCTAACTGACCTAAGACAGGGAATGTTGTCTAGGATTAAATGTCAGGAATTGTGAAAAACTGAGTTTAAATGTATTTGTCTAAGGTGTATGTAAACTTCTGACTTCAACTGTAAATCTTAATCTGAATATAGGGTTAGTAAAGAAAATAAAAAGAAAAAAGGGCCCATTTTAAGGAAAAGGTCAAAAGTGCACATTGGAGCGCACTAACACGGCCATTGACCTCCCCCGAGCGTTGCTGACCTTTGGACCCTCGCTCCCAGTGCACTCCGTACGGTCGTCTACCAGCTCTCTCCACACACGTCTTCCTTCTTCTTCCCTCGTCGACAAAAGACCACAAAAATCTCTCTTCCAGACCCACAAGAAAGAACAATATCCCTCTCATTGGGTAGCCCCATATTTCAAAGCCCCATTATCTCTAGTCACAACACAAACATTGCTGCTACAGAGAAACCATTACACTAGCAGTGAAATATTACAGAGAGGCCATTGCATTAGCAGTGAAACCTTACAGCGTGTGAGTCTTTACTACAAACTTACTGTGCTTCTTTCAAACTTTGAGGACTCTTTTCTTAATCTCTGCTCTCTTTAATTATTGGTTCATCAGCTACATACAATTTAACATTTATCCTGCTGGCTTCAATGCACAGATCCAGGTTCATTCTTGAATACTTTGATTCTTCATTAACTTTGTGGAGTACAAACCTTTCTCAGTACCTGAAGGAAGAATGAATTGATAACATTGTAGAACAGAAAATAAAGATAACAATGAAAAATCTATTTCTCTGTTACCTTCTTTGAAATAAGTTCGAAAGTAGTCAATTCTTTTCTTTCAGAAAGAAGTTTAATTCATGGATATGCTCTTACCCGCAACAAAAAAAATGTTAATGACCCATCTTTCTGAAAGCAAAATCATTGCCAACAGAAGGATAGAAGTGGTTCAAGCGCTTTCACTTGCTCTTTATCAGTGCAACGAGCAATTGGTAACAAATGTGGCCTTTCTGGTATCAATTCTTGTCCCAAGAGCACCATAAAAATGATCAGAATCAGCTTTAATATCACTGGCATATGTTGTGAAATTTGTTGTTTTGTGGCAGAATACGTAAGAAAATCTATAAGTTACATAAGTAGGTGTATATGTTTTTATATATATGTATAAAATAGTGCAGAAAGAGAAGGGAAAAAATACTGAGGTAGTGTACATGGGGGTTCATCGTCCATTCAGAAATCTGATAGAGGGGAGTTCATTGTCCATTCAGAAATCTGATAGAGGCAATAGCAGAGGGGAAGAAGCTGTTCCTGAAACATTGGATGTGTGTCTTCAGGCTTCTGTACCATTCTGATGGTAGCAATGAGAAGAAGGCATGTCCTGGGTGGTTAGGTCCTTAATGATGGATATCGCCTTTTTGAGGCATCGTCTTTTGAAGGTGCTGTTGAGAGTTGGGGAGGCTAGTGCTCATGATGGAGCTGGCTAGATTTACAACTTTCTGCAGCTTTTTCCATTCCTGTACAGTGGACAAAAATGGAAGATACGCATCAATTAACAAAACCTGATTTCCTTCATTGAGTTATGTTTTTTATGGGTTATTTTATTTTATTTTCTTATGGGCATTTTTTTTATTCTCTGCACTTTGGGTGTTATTTTTTCATATATATGGCGTTTGTTTTGGGATATTTCTTTCTCTTGTGGCTGCCTGTAAGGAGACAACTCTCAAGATTGTATAATGTATACATACTTTGATAATAAATATACTTTGAACTTTGCTGGTGATCACAGAAACCATGTGGTGTAACAGCATTCATTCCTTCACCAACATTGTTTCAGTGACACTTACATATTTTTCTTCCAATCTATTTTTGAATCCTCTATGTTATCAAAATATGCCCACATACGTCAGTAATAAAAGAATTAGATTAGATTAAATTAAATTAGATTATGAGGACACTCAGTCCTCATTTATTGTCATTTAGAAATGCATACATTAAAATATGACACAATGTTCCTCCGGTATGATATCACAGAAACACAAGACAGACCAAGACTAAAACTGACAAAAACCACATAATTATAACATATAGTTACAACAGTCTGAGCAATACCATAATTTGATAAGAGCAGACCATGGGCACGGTAAAAGAAAAAAGTCTCAAAGTCCCGATAACCCCAACATCTCATGCAGATGGTAGAAGGAAGAAACTCTCCATGCCATGAGCTTCCAGCGCCGCAAACTTGCCGATGCAGCATCCTGGAAGCACCTGACCACAGTCCAACTCTGAGTCCGTCCGAAAACTTCGAGCCTTCCGACCAGCCCTCCAACACTGAGCACCGAGCACCATCTCTGCCAAGTGCTTTGACCCTGACCCCGGCCGCCAAGCAACAGGCAAAGCCGAGGATTCGGGGCCTTCCCCTCTGGAGATTTCGGAGCACACGGTAGCGGCAACAGCGAAAAAGGCATTTCAGAAGTTTCAGCAGATATTCCTCCGTGCTCTCACATCTGCCTCCATCAAATCAGAATTGTGCACAGCACCCTACTTGACAGATTACAGATATTCATCACTGGAGAGGCCGCGTGCACTGCGCTGTGCTGTGACGCCATCTTCTCCTCCCGCCAATGATCTAAACTCTGAAAGGAAATCAAGTTTTAAACACTCTTGAAGTTGCAGGCAACACACATCAAAGTTGCTGGTGAACGCAGCAGGCCGGGCAGCATGTCTAGGAAGAGGTACAGTCGACATTTCAGGCCGAGACCCTTCATCAGGACTATCCTGACGAAGGGTCTTGGCCTGAAATGTCGACTGTACCTCTTCCTAGAGATGCTGCCTGGCCTGCTGTGTTCACTAGCAACTTTGATGTGTGTTGCTTGAATTTCCAGCATCTGCAGAATTCCTCTTGTTTGTGAAGTTGCAGGGTTTATTTTGTTCCAGATTTTCTATTCTTGAGGAGCAAGGTGAATTTGTGTGTGTGTGTATAGCACTGTCATGATACGAAGGAAGAAAAATGATTGATTATGAAACTTTGAAATCATCCCCAGACTGAATGATCATCTTAGTGAGGATCGTTACCATCTGTAAGGTTGACCACATTTTTTAGCCTCCTATACCAATATCTTTCAGCACAGAATAAAGTTATAACAAAACTCTCACTTGTAGCCTGTAGTTGATTTTGTCTGTCTCCCCTAAACTTGGCAATTTCTCACATTCACATTTTGCACAGTTTTTATGTCTTTACATTTTCATTAGCCAAGATGTTTTGCACTTTTTCTCTTTTCAGGTCATTTTCAATCCACGTTTTAACAAAAGGTCTATATCCAAAACAAGCACCAGCTTTTTCATTCTCTATGTCTATCCAACGAACTGTGTGTTTTGATCTTAGTTGTCAATCTGGGCAGCAAGTGTTCTACCCAGAAGGTTATAGCAGGCCATTTGCTCACCATTACATTCAGACAATGGTACTTGGACAGAATGTGAAAGAATTAAATACGGGACAATTTAAGTAGTGAGTTTATTTTTCTCCTGAGTAACATATTTCATGATGTTAGAAAACCTCTTTCCTTCCTCAGGATTTCCCTTAAAACCTATCTCTTTGACCAATACCTCTTTAGGTGGTTTTGATAGACACCCATGTGAAGTGTCTTGGGATATTTCTAAACATAAACTGCTGTTAGCTAGGATGAATTGAAACTGGAAAAGAAATCTTTAAGACTGCTGACATAATGAAAATATCAATGCACTTGTACTTGTCCAGTGTTCCTACAGGTTAATGTAAACTGGCCTGGGACTGAGCTCTATTTGTTTTCAGTTCAAAGGGCAGAAGGTTATGAATGTGTCTAAGCCTGACAACTTGTTAGTTCACCATAGGAACTCTGTTTGAAAATTAAAGTGTACAGCCACATACAGTATGTGCATGGGCAGCATTTTTAATTGTTAAAGAAACTGGGAAATGGTTTTGCATCAGGCAGGAGACTCCAATGCATTAAAACAACAATGGTCAGGATGGGAAGCAGTTTCTTCCCTCAGGCCATTAGGTTTCTGAACTCCCTGCTGCATCGCATTCGAAGTGTCACTGGTTAATCTGTTCTGTACTTTACAATAGTTAATTTATGCACTTTAGTTTGTTATTTATGTGTGATTCATCTGTAAATTTTATCTGTACCTTTGTATATTACTGTATGTTATGTGCGTTATGTGTACTACTGTGCTTTACACCCTGGTTCAGAGAAACGTCTTATTCCTATATACATTATATAGTTATAATGTTATATATACGTATATAGTTAACTGACAATAAACTTGACTTGAAATTTTATATCATTTCAATTAGCTGATCTGAGTTTTTAAAAATCACCTTCATAATCTAATTACAATAGAGTTAGCCTTTCATATACTTTTATAAAAACAAAATGTGACCTCACTAACAGAGACATGCAAAGTGAGATTGTAGAACTGTGAATCTATCTAAAGCCACCAATAGGTGCAGCATTAAATTCATATTCCATACGAGGGAAGTAATATGTCATGTTTATTTTACAATAAGTCAGTTGTTAATTTTACATATATGATAGATTTGTATCATATGAGATGAATTTTAGCTTTTGTTAAATTAACTGAGAAACTATATGTAAGAGCATTGTTGCTAGTTATCGTTGGTAGGAATAAACTGCAATTAAAATTCACTCATTAGGTCTTGTAGTTCATTGTTTTCTGTTGATGCCAAGTGAACTAATCAACACAGATTGCCAATTTATTAGCATTGCAAATTCAAGAACCAGTCATGATCCTAAATCCTCTACTTCAAAGGCTCGATGAATTTACATAAAGCGTGTTACTGTGATGGATAAAAAATGGAAAACAACATAATGATGAAGTACAAGCTTGAAGCATCCTTCAAGGCTCAGTGGATAGGTGCATTAAATGGTCTGTGATATGAGATATATTTATTTAACTTGCATGCATACTAGTCTATTATGCTGATTTGTCTGTGGTGGATCCAAAGCCCGTTCCCTTTGGTGAACAATTGAGTTTTATGACCCTAATTGTCATTCTTTTCCAAGCATGTCTTTGTGCATGTTTTGTTGATACAGACTTGTTGCTTATCAGCAAAATGGCAAAAAAAAAATCATATGCAAAAATATTGACCAAACTATTTAGAACATAGAACATAGAATAGTACAGCACAGTACAGGCCCTTCGGCCCACAATGTTGTGCTGACCCTCAAACCCTGCCTCCCATATAAGCCCCCACCTTAGATTCCTCCATATACCTGTCTAGTAGTCTCTTAAACTTCACTAGTGTATCTGCCTCCACCACTGACTCAGGCAGTGCATTCCACGCACCAACCACTCTCTGAGTAAAAAACCTTCCTCTAATATCCCCCTTGAACTTCCCACCCCTTACCTTAAAGCCATGTCCTCTTGTATTGAGCAGTGGTGCCCTGGGGAAGAGGCGCTGGCTATCCACTCTATCTATTCCTCTTATTATCTTGTACACCTCTATCATGTCTCCTCTCATCCTCCTTCCCTCCAAAGAGTAAAGCCCTAACATCATGTTTCCTGAGTGATACATCTAATGTGAGTTCCATATCTTAGCATTTAAAAATTCAGTAATAGTTATATTATCATGATTTACTGCTATTATTGAGCATGATAAAAGGAAGTCAGTAACACATTTTCTATCCTACATTCAGTTTTTTCCTTTCAATTTTCTATCATTCCCTTTTCTGCATTTTTGTCAATGCATCGCTTGGGTTCTAAGCTCTGGAATATAATGTCCTTACCCCCAACCCATCCTCTCTACCCCTCTCCTATAAAGATCTTCCTTAAAATCTACCTCTTTGCTACCTGTCATTTTGGCCAATAAAATTGCTATCATCCAGAATATAAGTGATCTTGCCAAAGGCTTTCAGCCCAAAATGTCGATTGTATTTTTTTCCATAGAGGCTGTCTAGCCTGCTGAGTTCCTCCAGCATTTTTGTGTGTTGCAATAATCAAGAGGGCATAGTTTTTCTCACAATTAACCTGGTTGATTGCATCTCATTGAGAAAAACTGTAGGTCCATCAGTATAAAGATGCAAGATCAAATGTCTAGTTCATTAATAAAAGTATGCTCACTTCATACCAGATATCAGCGTGCAGTTTATGCTTGGAAAGTCCTGAGCCTCCAATTTGGAAAGGGAGCATGCTTGTGAGGTATAAGAGTAATCCATGACTTTGATCGATTCTCAAAATCAGAAATGTTGGTTCAATTCCACCTTAGTCAATTAACCACAAAAAGCAGGTTGACAATCTGGAGGAGTTCTGAGAGATTGCTACATTGTCAACTATCACCTTCTACCTATCCTCCTTCCCCTCCACCCACCTTTATATTCTAGTGACATCCCCCTTCCTGTCCAGTCCTGAAGAAGGGTTTCAGCCATAGATGTTGCCTGACCTGCTGAGTTTCCCTGGGATTTTGTGTGTGTTGCTTTGAATTTCCAACGTCTACAGAATTTCACCTTTTTATTGTTAGAGATTATTTCTTTTAGATAATTATCCAAACCGAGGATTCATCTGCTCTGTTAAATTAATATAAAATATCCCATGGACTATTTTCAAAACAGTGTCTTCTCCAGTGTTCAGGCCTTCAATCAAAATTAGTGAAAAAGATTATCACTTCATTGTCAAGTAGAAGATTGTGGGAGCTTCTTTTGTTTAAATTGCAACATTGACTGCACTTTAAAAGTACTTCATTAGCTGTAATTGGAAGAATGCAAAAATCCTGGGGGTTTACAGATTTGGAAACAAGCATGAGTTTTCAGAATGAAGATATTCGGGGGATTTATTGTTTAAGTAGCTCAGTAAGACCAGGGGTGGATGAATGGGACATTTTCAGTTTGGATATGCCAGCTAAACTTTGGAAGATAGATGAGCGGATCATTTCAAGGTGCAGTAATAAAGATTGGTTAAAATATTTGGCAATGAAATAGAGGGATGAGCAGCCAGCTCCAAAACAAATATAGACACTTTCTGGTTTCCTTGGGGTGCCAGGAGAAGGGAAAACATCTAGGGGCCACAGTCCCTTTCTTCCTATCAAATGTTAGTCTAAAACTCAAGGCCTGATGACTGAATCTGTGAGTCCACGGGGAAGTCTAGAGGACTGATGTCTGGATATGGCCTGTCCTGAGCTTGGAGGACTCTGTGTGTGAGTGGGTGGGTGGGAGGGAAGAACGGGGCTTGTTTTGCTATTGCTGCTTGTGTTGTTCTGCTGCACATGGTGGGCATGCTATGTTGGCATCAGAAGGTGCGGCGACACTTGCTGGCTGCCACTGGCATAAGTTTAGGTTATGTTGGTTGTTAATGCAAATGACACATTTCACTGTATGCTTTGATGTACATGTGATAAATAAATGAATCTCAATCTATCCCACCTACACCCTCACATGTCTCAGTCAGTCTCCTGTAGAATTGAGTTTAAAGGCCTGGTTTTTATCTCACACTGACTCTACTGCTGGTTTTAAGAGGGTAGAGGGAATAGTTAAAGGATATTTCCATGGCAGGTTCTTTCTTGCACAGAGTGTTTGGTGTTAAACGTGCTGCTGGGGGAAGTGCAGGAAGAGTTTACATTAGCAATGTTTAAAAGATATTTAAACAGACAGAGGAACAGTCAGAGAGTGGAGGGATATGATCTACGTGCTAGCAGATTGGATTAGTTTGGATTGACATTATGGTTAATACAGATGTCCTGGGCATGTGCTGCAGATTTTCAGTTGAAGTTCTTAAGGTTTAGAAATGCTCTTTCTCATCATTTTGATTCCTACAACATCTGATCCAAAATAATGCAATACCAGTCCCTTAAGCTAGTTTCACACCATTTCTCACAAATGAAATTCTACTGATATACACCGCCTTAAACCACTTATATTTCAGGCTCCACATCACAGCAACGTCAAGTGAATATGTACTTGTTCTATATGTATATCTTGTAGTTTGCAGTAAAAGGCTCCAGGAATCTTTGATTTTTTTTAATTAATAGCTCCTTTAACTTTTTAGTAATATTGGCAGTACCATCAAAATATTAGTGATCTGAATTCAAATTTGATAACAATTCCTTTAAAAAGGTATTTGGTGAGGGTGGTGGGAAGCTATAGCAGCGCAGCAGTTAGCACGACGCTATTACAGCTTGGGACGTCGGAGTTTGGAGTTCAATTCTGACGTCCTCTGTAAGCAATTCTGTTGTTCTTCCTGTGTGTGTGGGTTTCCTCTGGGTGCTCCGATTTCTTCCGACAGTCTAAAGACGTATTGACCATTGTAAGTTGTCCCGTGATTAGACTAGGGTTAAACTGGTGGGTTGCTGAGCAGTGTGGCTCGAAGGGCTGGTTGGGCCTGTTCCATTCTGTATGTCTAAGTGAGAAAATTCTTTTTTATCTCCACAGTGATTTACAGCCAACTGGAGAACCTGCAAATAAGACAAAGTCAAAAGTCGCCTCGAAGTTTTCTAAGTTGAGCAGGACTCAGCACAGAGAGACACGAAATCCGGAGCCACAGAGTGGCGACTTATGACCTGTTCATTTTTCAGAAGATCCCAGCATACTGGACGGCTGCCCTTTATTTGACCTATCAAAGAACCTTTCCGTAGACAGTTGATTTATGTGGAGGAACTTAATGCTTCAGTGTTATTTCTTGGGAAATGATCTGGAAAAATGGCACATTCTCACGCAACTTTCATTGTTGGTAACTTTGAATTCAATATTGCTTTAAAGAACCATCAATATAAATTAAGATACCTTACACTAGCATAGTTTGAAATATCTACAATCTGTATTGATTATTTATTTTGGTGGTACAATCAGATCTGTCTCTTGCTATTTTTTTGCCCTGCGTTCCAAATGTGATTTCTCATTCTCCAGAACTACATCAGCTTCTTGGTGTTCACTCATACACCTGCTTGTACACTCCCTAACTATATACATCTGGAGAAAGAAAGATTTCTGTACCAATTTACAAACATGATGTTATCTCTTTTTGTGTTGCTGGATGCCTGTGACTCAAACAGAAAAAGCGTTAAGTCAAATTCATTTTCTTAATGGGAGATGCTAGGCACTGTTTCCCCTCTTCCCAATCTATGTAGTATGAAGAGACATGTTGTTAATAATTAAGTATTCAATATGAATTGAAAACTCATTTTAAGAATTTATGTAAAGTACGATCCTGATTTTCTTTATTTTCAGTATAATTTCCAAATTTGATTCCTTAAGCCAGTTTATATTTGCCATTCTAGACATGTGAAGTCATAGGCTATGAAACAGCTACGGCTTGAGATAGGCAAATTGTTTAAAGCATCGGAAAGAGCCCTATCAATTAACACAGACCCTACATAGAGCCTGGTAAAGAGCACCTAAGTGAAACTGTTTCTACACATAAATAATATATAACCCAGGCACAATTTAATAATCTTCACATCTTAATCCCTTTTGTAAGATTTTTAGTGAGGTAACATTGACTTTACTGTTTTACAGTGTGGGAATGGTAAACCAATAGCATCAGGATATAACATACAGATGTCAGATCACAACATAACACTCTCATGTAAGTAGCTGTTATTCTGAGCTATTATTGGCACTCAGTGCTCAAGTCACAGTTACAAGTGCATGAAGGCATGGGTGGAGCACCACAACTTGATATACTTTAATAAAAGCCAAAACAATATGTAGTTCTTTTCTAATATGAGCATGCATTCACAAATATTAGCCTTAAAATTAATACAGAAAGCAAATAAAATTATTCATCAATTACCTGTAAAGTTGACAATATCACTTTTAAAATTATACTTAAATAGTAACTGTCTTCTGAAAACAATTGCTTGTTTTTATTAGTTTCTTCATTTTGAGGCTTACACTTTTTTAAAAAAAACTGTTTACTTAAATTTCATTGGAACTTTCCCTTTTACAACTATCACCAAGGTCTGTTTTGGACCTTGCCTAAACATACCTTGGTGGTGGCAATTTCTCTGAAAGTTTACATTGTAAATATGAATAATATGATTTACTATACAAGGGTAAATGCATTTTCCCTTGAATTCATCTTCAGCTTTTATACTAAATATGTTTCTGTTTCAGAGCTTTTTTAAGCAATCCATCAACAAGACACATCCACAGTTCATCTTGAAGAACATAGCTTCCAGTATTACAAACCCAGAATTGCCTATCTCAAAACATAATCAAATCACAATAATCTTTCTCTCCTGCATTTGTTCTCTTACTCCAGCTCCCTAATTCTTCAAGTTTCCTCATCCACTATGGTTGAAAATTCCATTATTATCATAGCAGTAAGCCTTTCTGTTCTGTTCTATGTGCTATCAATCTGCAGCACTCTTGCTACAGCCATTCCACTAATCCATCTGACTTACATTATAATTACTTACTATTATCTACTTCCATTAAACCCTGACTACCTTTTTACAATATATTTTGCATTCCTCATCCAAAAAAATCCTTGAATTTTCCCATTGGATTGAATGCAATCTTGGTGAAAGAAAGCTTAGGATCTGTGAAAGAGCTGTAGAAAAAGCTAACAGTGAACATGCCAACGTTTTCTAGAAAATCTTCTGGTGATTAAATGTTTGGGAAGTTGTTCTTGACTGCCATGTTAGCATTTGTACATGAGGAAGGTTGGATATGATATAAAACAGTGAGTAGAATGTAGCATTCAGTTCATGTTAAGCGCTGCTGCTCGATTTCACTTATCATAAGAAATGCATTGAGGAAACATCAATAATTACAGCTGTTTTTAATATGGACATTTCTAACTGAAACAAATGCTAAGTGGACCAACATGTGCTTCAGGAGGAAAAAGAATGCAGCATTCCTAACAGTAGTGTAACATATTTCAGGAATCTCAATTCAGGATTAACCAACAGTTGTGTCAGGAATCCAGGAAGTATTCTGTGAGGAGGTTTCTTTTTCCCCTTGGGGACATGGAAAGCAAACTTCAATAAATATGCATGATTATGATTAAATGCAAACTGTTGAGTTTGTTTTGTTGAGATTTATGGATTTCATCTTTAGGAAGTGCAGTTTTTTTCAATACTGTTATTGATTGAGGATACTGAGTGGTTGGTATTTTGAAGGTTACCTGCAGAAGTTATATATAAAAGTGAACTCTGCAAATGCTTCAAAGGGCAAGAAAAATCTGAGTGGACCTGCTCGAGTATTCCCTTTAATCCTGTTTTTAGAAAATATACAGTACGGTAATCAACTTAAGTCATTTTGAGTTATATGTATTGTGATATCTTCCCTGCTGATTTTCAAGAAGGACCCCAGACATGGACTTTCTATGGAGAGGGTAAAGATCATCATAGAAACTGATTTTGAGATGCAGAATTACTAGAAAACATACATTTCACTGACCAGGGACTCCAATAGACTTAAATATAAAGTGATAGTAGTAGTTGTAGTAGTACAATCACTCATCCTGTAAGATGTTGTTCTAAGGGGTTGTTTATTAGTTGGTCTTCAGGTGGTTATGGAGGCCAATCTGGGATCCACATAATCTGGTGCAGTGTGGGCAAGAGTGGTTGGTTTTTAGTCTCTCCTTCTGTAGCTGCCGCTTGTTCTCTGCAGCACAGTGGAGGTCTCATGTAGCACAAGTCCTTCTTGAACAGATTTCCTCCAGGTGTATCTCTTGAGTGCAATATCTTCCCAGTTTTTATATGGAATGTTAAATTTCTTCAGGCTGATTTTTATGTTATTTTTGAAGCATTTCCTTTGCCCACCAGGGGCTCGCTGACCTTTCTTCAGCTGGGAATGAAGCATCGTTTGGGGAGACAGGAGTTGAGCATCCGAATGACATTGGAGTTGGCGTCGCTTTATCGTGGTGGAGACGCTGTTCATGTTAGCCTCCTCCCGTACACTGGTGTTAGTGAGTCTGATCTTCAAAGTCTTTTGTAAGGCTCTTTGGTGGCATTGTTCAGGGCTTTCAGGTGCCTACTGTAGGTGGTCCGTGATTCATAAAGTATCCTACAGCTAGCTCTCTAAAGATTGGAGGTCAAGTCGGATCAAAATTCTGGATTCTATTACGTATGTTGAATTGAATACTTTGAGCAGAAATGACTCCATTAATAGCTTTTATTTATGAGATTCATTTACATTGGAATGTTTATTTGTTCTATGTTGCATTATGATAAGCTGGGGAAACTGACTTAACCTATACAAGATCAAGTAGCAATGAAGTCATAAATTACTGGCTAGAATGGATGATTGCAAAGGAAGTGACAATAGATATTATTGAAGGGACACAATAATGTCACTAGGTTTGACATTTTGTGACTAAATTCATGAGTTATCTTGCTGTTGCTTTTGTCATTGTTTGGCATCTATTGAAAACTTTGCTTTACTACAATGAGAAGTCATTTGGTTATTGGTGTTGTGTGCTACTTATAAAGCCAACTCTATTAATTGTTACACTATAAGGAATGGTGCCAGGAGTAGATTTCATCCAGTGTAGTCACCTCAATATGCTATCAGTTAGAATATTACTTATATAATGGTGACTTTAAGTAAAGCATTGTTCGAAGGTTCATTTAATATCAGAGTTTACAACCTGAAGTTCATACTCTCCACAGATATCCATGAAACAAGAAACCCCACAGAATGAATTACTTCTTAATAATCAAGTTTGGTTTAAAATAGAACTCTGAAGAGGTAGAACAAAGTCTGGCAATATAGTCTGAAGTACTTATTGCTAATGCATTTTGAAGTATTGAATCACAAGGGGAGGCAAAAAGATTGATGGGTCCACTTTGAATAAAGATTTTCTTACCACTAACATTTAAACAAATTTATTTTTCCACTCGCTGCTTCCAATTACTAATGATAATGATTTATACCCACTGTCACAATGTGTGCTTAGTTCAAGAGAAGTCAAATGTTTGCCTACAATTGCACATTTCAAACACTGGCAGAATTACCTTGCACTTGGGAAACCATTGGCAATACCAGTTGAGAAGTGGAGCATTTCTCAACAAAGAGAAAACTGCATTTTAGTTAAAATTTTATTCAAATGAACTGCCTGCAGTCTTGAAATAAGTGACTAACATACCTGCTGAAATGAAAGTTATTGTATTGTAAACTGAGCAGCTTAACATTTTGAAGCTATTTATAACACCCTATTAATTTTTAGAATAAGTGTCAGTAAATATACTTGATAATGTGGAAGGTAAGCCATTTAATTTTTAAAAAGGAAAATGAAATTCTGATAAATTAAGAGAGTATTTGCTGTGGTTTTTATATTCATAGTCATAGTCATACTTTATTGATCCCGGGGAAATTGGTTTTCGTTGCAGTTGCACCATAAATAATAAATAGTAATAGAACCATAAATAGTTAAATAGTAATATGTAAATTATGTCAGTAAATTATGAAATAAGTCCAGGACCAGCCTATTGGCTCAGGGTGTCTGACCCTCCAAGGGAGGAGTTGTAAAGTTTGATGGCCACAGGCAGGAATGACTTCCTATGATGCTCTGTGCTGCATCTCGGAGGAATGAGTCTCTGGCTGAATGTACTCCTGTGCCCACCCAGTACATTATGTAGTGGATGGGAGACATTGACCAAGATGGCATGCAACTTAGACAGCATCTCTTTGTGGCTAAGTGCACACATATTCATTGGTACATTATTCTAAAGTGCCAAGAGTTTAATTATGAGAGAGTAGTTTTTTAATATTAAATGTAGAAGATCTATTAAGATCTGCTGAAGTATTAGAGAGTTGCCTTTGTTCCTTGCTGGAGTCTTTATCAGTAGCTTGGCCCATCCCAAAAGAATGCTGTCACCACTTTGGAAAGCTGGCCAGTTAAGGCTTGGTGGGGTAAAAAGAGAGAGTGGAGAGGGAAGGGGGATGATTGGCAGATGCTAGCTTGTTGGCTTTTCACACCACTCTGGAACATCTGGACAGCAAAGATGCATACATCAGAATGCTCTTTATTGATTACAACTTGGCGTTTAACATCATCATCCCCTCCAAGCTAATCGGTAAACTCCAAGATCTAGGCCTCAATACTCCCAACTTCGTGCAATTGGATCCTGGATTTCCTCACTTGTAGACCCCACTCAATTTGGATTGGCAAAAACATCCCCTCCACAATCTCCATCAGTACAGGAGCACAGAGGGATGTGTACTTAGCCCCCTGCTCTACTTGCTGTATACCAATGACTGTGCAGCTAAGTACAGCTCCAACACCATATACAAATTTGCTGATGACACCACTGTTGTGGGCTGTATCAAAAGTGGTGATGGATCAGAACACAGGAGGGAGATTGAAAATTTGGCTGAGTGGTGTAGTAACAAACCTCTCACTCAATGTCAATCACTAAGGGACTGATAGTGGACTTAAGGATCAGAGGTGGAGAGGGTCCATAACTTTAAATTCCTGGTGTCACTATCTCAGAGGACCTGTCCTGGACCCATCATTTAAATACAGTTGCAAAGAAGCACAACAGTAACCTCTACTTCCTCAGGTGTCTGTGGAGATTCCACATGTCATCAAAAACCTTGGAAAACATCTATAGATGTGTGGTGGAAAGTGTGCTGACTGGCTGTGTTATGACTGGTATGGGAACACCAATGCCTTTGAGCAGAAAATTCTACAAAAGGTAATGGATTCAACCCAGTACATCACAGATAAAGCCCTTCCAACCATTGAGCACAACTACATGAAACTTCGCAGTAGAAAAGCAACATCCATCAGCAAAGATCCTCACCACCCAGGCCTTGCTTTTTTCTCACTGTTGCCATCAGGTAGAAGGTACAGGTGCATCAGGACTTGTGCCACCAGATTCAAGAACTGTTACTACCCCGCAACCATCAGGCTCTTGAACAAAAGGGGATGACTACACTCATTTAAGGACTCTTTTATCTTGTTATTTCATGCTCATTATTTATTGCTATTTACTTATTATCTACATTTGCAATTTGTTTACAGTTTACAGTTCCTGATGTTTACAGCCTACAGGTCCTGTTTACAGTTACTGTTCTATAGATTTGCTCAGTATGCCGCAGAAAAAGAATCTCAGGGTTGTATGTAGTGACATGTATGTACTCTAATAATAAACTTTACTTTGAACTTCGAACTTTGGCATCCACCAGTTAGAAGTGGAAATGCGAAATTAAAATTTGCATGAACAGAGCTGGCAGTGGAGATACACCATTATATCTGCTCTTCCCTGATGGGTGGAGAGAGTTGAAATTCTCCCTCAAAATTAATACCAAAGTCCAGTCCTCTTAATTGAAGTTTATGGTAGCATTTTCATTTCAACATAATTGCTTTGAAAGAAAATGTGGAGATTTGTCTGCATGGAATTGAGCAACTCTGTTAATCCGATGTAGTTTACTTCCCTTTGACATTTCTTACCTGGTATTTAGCAGATAGATAGAGCTTTGTTTTCTGCTTAGTGATTGACTTGACTATAAATTCAACAAAATACAAAAGATTTCAGTGTCACAGGCTGTGATGTTTTACATTTGTTCTTGTCCAAGGGTGAAAATGAACAGATACCTGCTGTGTTTATAGTTATGCAGATTCATTCTGAATCTGATGTCATGATGCTAAAATTAAATTGTTACTTAGGCATAATATAATAATAGTTTAATTTTATTTATTAATTATGAAACAAACGTGCTTTGGATGAATCTCCAGGGGTCAAGTAGTGTGCAAATTATTATTTGTAATTCAATTACTGTGCCTGAACCTTCATTAGTTTTTATTTTCTGTCTTAACCCTTTAAGAGAGCAGCCCAACTGTAAGGGAGAGTGAGCAGAAAGGGGAATTGGTCTTTGCTGGTATTGAAAATTTATGATGAATGAATTTATATTAGTTTCTCCTCATGAAGTAAAATAATACCAGAAATTTAAAATGAAACAATTTTTGAAAGTATTTGTATTTTAAATTAGCAGTGTAGCTGTTATGTAGATAGGAAGTAAAATATTTCCTGGCTGAATGTGCTCCATATCTTTCCATTCTCTGCATGTCTTGGTGTCTATCTAACACCCTCTTAAATGACATTATCTATCTGCTTTTACCATTACCCCTGGAAGCCCGTTCCAAGCACTTATCACTCTATGTAAACAAAAAATCATGTCCTGCACATCATCTCAAAACTTTTCCCCTTTAAACATCCCCCCTCACTTTAAATTCAGGCCCTTCAGTATTTGATGTTCAAACCTGGGAGAAAGTTTCTGTCTACTCCAGGGATTCCCAACCTTTTTTATGCCATGGATTCCTACCATTAATCAAAGAGTTTGACCCCAGGATGAGAACCCCTAGTCTACCCTATCTATGGATCTCATAAATTTATAAACTTCTGTAAGATCTCCCAGCTGATAGCATGAATATTGATTTCTCCTTCCAATGAACAAATTCTCTCCCCTCCCCTCTCTTCTATTCCCCACTCTGATCTTTCACTTCTTCTCACCTGCCTATTATTTCCTTATGGGTCCCCTCCTCCTTCCCTTTCTTCTGTGGTCCACTCTCTTCTCTTGTTAGATTCTTTCTTCTCCAGCTCTTGACCTTTCCCAACTACCTGGCTTCACCTATCACCTTCCAGCTAGCCTCTTTCCTCTACCCCTACCTTTTTATTCTGGCATCTTCCCCCTTCCTTCTCAGTCCTGAAGAAGGGTCTCTGTCAGAACGTTGACTGTTTACTCTTTTCCATAGATGTTGCCTGACCTCCAGCCTTCCGTGGGTGTTGCATTAGATCTCCCTTCAGTCTCCAATGTTTTAGAGAAAGCAATTCAAGTTTATCCACCTCTTATTGTAGCTTTCTACCATCTAATCCAGGGATCATCCCGGTGAACCTTGACTACACCCTTTCCAAAGCCTCTGCATCCTTCCTGTAACGGGGTCCTTCCTGTAATGGGGTGACCAAAACTGCACATAATACTCCCAAGTGCGGCCATTACGAGGTTTGATATATCTGTAACATGACTTCCTTACTCTCGTACCAATGCCCTGACCAATGAAGGCAAGGCAAGGTTACACTTTAAAAATTGACAGTAACCCAGCCATTTACTGTAACAAGGAAGAAATGTTGGCATGTCAAATGATAGTTATATACCTTTTAGCCGTCTGTCCATGCCAACCTTTATGTCTCTCAATACCAATCCAATTTGCCCAAGTTAAGTTTGCATTCTTCTAAGCCTTGCTTATTTAATTGTCTGCCCAAGTGTCTCTTAAGACTACAATTTACTCTTTATGCAGTACTTCTGTCTCATTTACAAAAATGTTCCACCATGCATTTGCTCGGATTGAATTTCGTCTGCCAATGCTCCTCCGACCTTTCCATCTGATCTGCAACCTGCTATAGCCTTAAGCACCATTCCTCACAATCCACATAAGCAATCTCTGTGTTATCTACAAATATATCCACATTCAAGTCATTTATATATACAAATAGAAAAGGTGTCTCAGCACTAAATCCTGTGGTATACTACTAGTCACAGACTCTAATCAGAAAAAAATATTCTTTCATCACTTCTCTCTGCTTCCTATCACCAAGCCAATTTTGAATCCAATTAGCCAGCATGGCTTGGATCCAAATGCCTTAAACTTCTGACCAGCTGATCACAGCACCTTGGATCTTACTGGAATCCATATGAGCAACATCTACCACCCTGCCTTTATTAATTTTAGTGTGTATCTTTTTATCACAGAAGTATGCTCCAATGTTCTTTACAACTGTGAGCAGTGGTGTATTTCCAGCATTTGAAGGATCTTTCCCACAATTTTAAGTTCTTTTTCAAAATGTCTCCAATAAATTCTGACTCTCTAGAGCAGGGTTTCCCAACCTTTAGTTACGCCATGGACCTCACCATTATGCAAGAGGTCCGAGAACCACAGTTTGGGCATCCCTGCTCTAGAGACTGTAGTTAAATCCATCAGGGCATTTTATAGAAAGTGAGTTAAAACCAGTAAGTAAGAAATAACCATTGCACATTTTGATATTTTCATGAGGAAAGTGTAAGGTCACCGGGAGAGTTATTTTGTCATTGTCTCAATTGTAATTTTTTTCCCCAAAATGATATGAGAATCCTTTGCAGCTGCCAATTATAGCAGAAAATGTACACTAAATAGACTTTATTATCTGGAATTACATTTTGCTACATTGTTCTATTTTCCTTACATCTGACAAAGTTTAATACGTTTCCTTTTGGGCCAAATCAATTTTAACTTTCACTGCAACTAATTCAGGAATTCAATGACATCTTTAATCTCCAGATTTGAAGAATTTAATAACTGAAAGTGAATGTGCTTAGTGAAATTAACCTGGGCTTGAAATGCAATATAATTGCTTTCCAGTACAGATATCTAATAATCACATGCAATCAGGTCATGTATTTTAAGAAAATGTACTCAACATGTCATACTGAGCCAAGTAAAATTACTGTCATCTGTATTACTATTATCTTCAGTTATGTGGGGATCTATTATGTACCTCTGTGATACACTTCATTGTATAAAGCATACTGTGCTGTTGTAATTTTTCTAATCATGTCAGTTTTAACGATTCATCTTCCACTTATGACTTAATCTAAACAGTTTTCACTTCAAGTTCAAGTTTGTGTGAAGCATGTACTTTCTTTATTTTTGCTCACAATGGGGAGCAAAGGCAATTTCCATTTCACAACAGTAATGTATCTGGTTTGGATAAATAACCTTCACTGGGATGATTCTGACGTGTTTCATGCTATCCTGGAAGGTGATTCCTTCAGAATCAGAATCAGAATCAGGTTTAATTTCACCGGCATATGTTGTGAAATTTGTTGTCTTTGCAGCCGCAGTAAAATGCAATACTGTACGTAATAACGGGAAAACATGAATTACAGTAAGTATAGCCGCACACATCAAATGCTGGAGGAACTATGGGAAAGAGTAAACAGTCAATGTTTCAGGCCGAGACCCTTCATCAGGACCGTAAATATATACATATTAAATCATAGTCATAGTCATACTTTATTGATCCCGGGGGAAATTGGTTTTCATTACAGTTGCACCATAAATAATAAATAGTAATAGAACCATAAATAGTTAAATAGTAATATGTAAATTATGCCAGTAAATTATGAAATAAGTCCAGGACCAGCCTATTGGCTCAGAGTGTCTGACCCTCCAAGGGAGGAGTTGTAAAGTTTGATGGCCAAAGGCAGGAATGACTTCCTATGACACTCTGTGTTGCATCTCAGCATAAAAATAAAAAAGTAGTGAGGTAGGTTTCCTGGGTTCAATGTCCTTTCAGAAAGTGGATGGTGAAGGAGAAGAAGCTGATCCTGAATCGCTGAGTGTGTCTCTTCAAGCTTCTGTACTTCCTTCGGTGCTGCGGGCCCTTAATGATGGATGCCAACTCTTTGAGGCTGTGCTCCTTGAAGGTGTCTTGCAAACTACAGAGGCTAGTGCCCATGATGGAACTGACTAAGTTTACAACTCTGTGCAGCTTATTTCAATCCTGTGCAGTAGCACCACCCCACACCCCCCAGTACCAGATGGTGATGCAGCCAGTGAGAATGCTCTCCAACATACATCTGTAGAAATATGCAAGTGTCTACCAAATCTCCTCAAACTCCAAATGAAATATAGCCACTGTCATGCCTTCTTTGTAGCTGCATCAATATGTTGGTATCTTTTTCTATTATTCATCCTTCTTAAATCTCCACACCGCAAAGTGTGTTTTTAAATGTTGCTGCTGTAACGAAGGAATTTCCCACTCGGGATCAATAAAATACTATTATTATTATTATTATTAACAAGGTGGCACTAACAATAGTTGACTGTAAAGAGCTTGTGAAATGGTTGTGCATGAAGTGTTCTATTTAAATATTTGCGGTCACAGACTTATAAGTCATTATTTTACAACGGGCCCCACTCTGCTCAGCTGAGCAAGGTAAAAGCTCCACTTCCATTTAAAGCTGAGCTGGTGCTCAGTATTTTCATCTATATTACACACAACAACAATGTAGATAATGTTTCAAAAATTTCTTGCACAATGTTTCTTATTTTAACAAAGTGCACAAAATGATAGTGTACTTGTGCATATTGTGTAACTATGGCTGTGAGATCAGCTGGCCAACAATGGTGTCTGTTACTTCTTAATTTCTGAGGCGAAATGCTATTAGTTACTTTCCTGGTAGCAAATGTATCAACCACCCAAAAAGTATTCTTAGAGCTGTATGATGCCTTCAGTCTTAAATTGAGTGTGGTCTGAGCTGGCCTCCCATGGGGCTGCTATGTGTGAATTACTGGCGTCACGCTTCATGTAGTATGCTCAATATGCTAGAGGTAAGTGCCAAGTCAAAGTAGGTGTTTTAACTGTCAACAGGTCCACTGGGCATAATATTGTACGTGTCAGGAGCTATTTTACTGAAGAAATTTAATATCTTAGAGGGAAAGAAAGGTTATACCTTTTTGTTTTGAAGTATTACATGTTTCTCAGCAAATTGTACAGATGAAATAAATCCTGTGGGCAATTTAACTTACTTAAAAACAGATGTTTTTAGGTAAGGTGGTTAATTACTGTACTGAATGCATGGAAATAATTTTAGCGATTACTATTTTAGGAATTTCTCTTTAATGTTATACTGAGAAATACCCAAATCTGATAAAGTCCTATTTTACATGTTATTTGAATTTAGACATTTCTTTTATGCTCCTTTGGGGCATTTAGAATGATGACCATAGCTCAAGAACATATATTTTGTGGAAAAAGGTCATGTCCGGGCATTTGGCACAATTAAAGGTTGGGATGTCGTTCACTGCATTGCTGTTTCTCCAGGAGCTTTGCTGCAACAATATTTTGCTGAGACTTGGTGTTCAGATGCACTCTTTTATTGTGTGCATTTGAACATCAATGGAATGCCATCCCAGCAGTTCAGTCCTTTCCCAGCTGAATGATCATGGATCACACCTTGAGTGCAAACCAGAATTGATTATGTCCCTAAACTGCACATGGAAGTCAAAGCCATGCTTAGTTGTTAACTGAAGTGAGGTTAAGAGCTAGCAAAGAATTACCTCGGGACCTACAAATTCACTTTGAGCCTCCTTTTTAAGTTGTTTACTCATAGAACCCAATGGAGGCAGCACACATAGAGGCCATTTGGATCATCATATCCCTATAATCTCTGAAAGAGCAATCAATTATTCCCATTCCCCTGTGCTTCTCCCAATGGCTGGTAATTTTACCCCATCTGTCCTATCCTGTCCTTTTGTACAATGGAATCTACCTTTTGTAAATTGATCACTGGTATATAGAGCTGGTGATGCAGCATTGGCAAACGATGGACAAGTTTATAGTAGAACTGATTTTTAGAAAATTTGTAAATAAGATTTTACTCACTATATCTAGGCCCATACTTCAGCCACATTGAGGGAAAATTTAGACCATGAGACATGGGAACAGAATTAGACCATTTGGCCCATTGAGTCTGCTCTACTATTCCATCATTGCTGATTTATTATCCCTTTCAACCCCATTCTCCTGCTTTCTCACTATAACTTTTGACTTCCTTACTAATTCAGAACCTATCAACCTGTATAGAATTAAGTATACCCAATGCCCATAATTAATTTTCAGATGAGAGTGGTTAGGGACTGTGAAATGGAACAGGATGCATAGATGTAATTTTCTGATAGTACCTCATTTGTGTTGACCTTGACTCCACCATCAAACATCAGTCATCATTTTTCAGGCTGTCACCTCGTTGTCCCCACTTCAGCACCATTCCCACAATCCACTAACAGGACTGTTCAACAAAATATTTCATTGTCTAAAGGGTTCCCAAGACACCCCTTAATCAGCAGTAATACCATTTGCCGCTCACGGCACTCTTCTGTACATAATCCAGCAATTATCTCCTTTGTTCCTATTGCACAGAATACCACTCTTTCTGAATTCAAAAATGCTTATTTCAATTTTCTATAATGTATACACATTACACTCAGCTGATGATGTGTCTTCTTGTAAGCACACAGTACTGTGCAAAAGTCTTAGTAATATATATAGTTAGAGTGCCAAAGACTTTTGCACAGTACTGTAATCATTTTACGTATTGTACTGTACTGCTGCCACACAAAAAAAATCATGGCAAGCGAGTGATGATAAACCTGATTCTCATATGGGTCTCTATTGTGGACTAAGATTGGAAAGAGGGGAATCATGGTTAGGAAAAGAGGAAGGGAGAGAGGAGGGAGCGGGAAGCACCAGAGAGACATCCTGTAATCAATAAACCAAATGATCTTGCCTGATATCTCAGGATTGGATGTGTCCGGGGGGTGGGGGGAGGGGAGGTTCATGCTTTGCTGCCGCTTGAGGTTGGGGGTGAGGGAACTTTGGGGTTCTAACATCTTTCTGTCATTCATTCTTTTGGGGTTCTAATCATTATCATGAATATCTGTGAAGACTAAGTATTTCAGGTTGTACAGTGTATACATTCTCTGATAATAAATGGAGCCATTTCAACCAACCATATTAAGTAATAGACCACTTTTCAAATAAAAATTTGAAGGTATTTAGCTCAGTGCATGATTAAACAAAGGTAATAAACGGGTGCTGATGAGAGAGTCATAGAAAAATACAGCCCAGAAACAGGCCAATTGGCTCATCTTATCTGTGCCGAACAATTTAAACTGCCTACTCCCATCGACCTGCACAGGGAGCTTAGCCCTCCACACCCCTACTATCCGTGTACCCATCCAAACCTCTCTTGAATGTTGAAAGTGAGTTTGCATGCACCACTTGCACTGGCAGCTCATTCAACACTCTCATGGCCCTCTGAGTGAAGAAGTTTCCCCTCATATTCCCCTTAAACTTTTCACCTTTCACCCTTAACCCATGACCTCTTGCTGTAGTCCCACGCAACCTCAGTGGAAAAAACCTGCTTGCATTTACCCTATCTATACCCCTTATAATTTTAATATCTCTAATCAATCTCCTCTCAATCTTCTAAGATCCAAGGAATAAAGTCCTAACCTATTCAATCTTTCCTGTGTGCAGGTGACCAAAACTGCACACAATACTCCAATTTGGGCTTCACCAATATCATATACAACTAAAACATAACATCCCATCTCCTGTACTCAATGATATAATGAGTTGAATGAACTAAACTGATTAACTGAAACAGAAATGGGTGAATAGGTGGTCATCCTGCTTCAGCAAATTCTGTCCCAAGCAGAAATTTTGTGGTGATGGGAGTTTCCAGATGTGCTGTGAAAGCTCTTCTGAAGAAGCATGAAGAAATGGACAAGGTTGAGAATTAGAAATGCCGTGGTTAGCCATGGAAACATAGTGCAGCAGATGAGAGATACATCAAACTGATATCCTTTCTAAAGGAAAAGTCCAGCACTGCTATCAGCTGGGAACTCACGGAAATCACTAGAACACAAATACACCCCTCTACAGTCTGGAGACGTCTTGTCAGAAGTGGTCTTCATGGAAGAGTTGCTGCCAAAAAGCCACTCCTCTAAAGTGGAAACAAAGCCAAGAGAGTCACCTACACACAAAGACAAAATGACAGCAAGTGCTCTGGACTGATGAGTCAAAATTTGAAATTTTTGGATCAAACAGGAGGCAGTTTCCTCATAGAAGAGCTGGAGAACGTTAGATGTGATGAGTGTCTGCTGCCAACAGTAAAGCATGGTGGAGATTCCCTGAAGGTTTGTGGCTGCATTTCCACAAATGGAGGTGGTGGTCTGGTCAGAATTAATGAAATCCTCAATACTGAGACGTACAGGCAGATTCTCGTCCATCATGCAGTACTATCAGGGAGGCATCTGATTGGTCCCAACTTCATTCTGCAGTAGAACGATGACCCCAGACACACAGCCAAGGTCACAAAGAACTATCTTCAGCGAAAAAAAAACCTAAGTTCTGCAACAGATTATATGGGTTCCACCAAGATGCAGCACAGAGCGTCATAGGAAGTCATTCCTGCCTGTGGCCATCAAACTTTACAACTCCTCCCTTGGAGGGTCAGACACCCTGAGTCAATAGGCTGGTCCTGGACTTATTTCCTGGCATAATTTACATATTACTATTTAACTATTTATGGTTTTATTACTATTTATTATTTATGGTGCAACTGTAACGAAAACCAATTCCCCCCGGGATCAATAAAGTATGACTATGACAGAGCCTTAAGCTCGACATCATTGAGGCTGTCTGGGATTACCTGAAGAGACAGAAGCAAGCGAGACAAACAAAATCTGTTGAAAGAACTGTGGCAGGTTCTCCAAGATGCTTGCAACAACCTACCAGCTGATTTTCTTATAAAACTGCATTAACAGTGTGCGTAGCTAAGATAATTGATGCAGTTTTAAAGGTGGCCACACCAAGTATTGATTTGACTTATATTTTTACTGCTTCCTCTTCTTCATAGTAAATTTTTTGACATTTCAAAACTTTTCATTATTTTTGAAAGCATCTTGGCTTTACAGATTTTTTTTACATGTGCCTAAAACACTGTACGGAAGACCAAATGTGGACTGAGTGACTTTTATTTGGTCCACAGTTGTAAACATGAACTTTCAAACAGCTGTCACAGCATTCCCATTCAAACAGCTTAATCCACTCTTCCAATTTAGTAAAGGACAATGAAAGTTAATAGACTAGCAGGTCATTTTTGACTCAACAATGTACAGCCATTAGGCCCAAGTAGCAATTCCAACTTTGCATTTATACTTCCCGCAGGTCATTCAAGTAAATACTAGAGTGCAGTACAATATTTGTTCAGCAAAGGCATGCCTCAATGAGTTCTCAAGTCCAGGTGCCTGTCTATTAATCACTGTTCCGAGTTTTCACATTTAAAACCCCTCTCCTGACTTCTTTGGATTCGCTTAAAAGGTCAACTATGGTCATAAAGGTAGATGGAAGCATTAGGGCACCAAAGACTGCAAAAATTACAGAAATGGCAAGGGAGCACTAGAGATGGTAACGGAAACTGAGCAATTCAGCACGAGAGAAGTGCATGAATGTGGAAGACAGAACAAAATGATCATGGTAATCTTGGGGCAAATTGTAAAGCTGATCACCACAAAGAGGTTTGTGTTGTGTCTGTGCACAACTGCATATCAATTAAATAAAAGCACGCACATGGGAGATGGCTTTAACTGGTGTATTCACTTTGCAGTGAGAGAGAGAGACAGAACAATGCACATGTATAGACAACAGTGCATGCACAGATAACATCAATACAGCATTGCTCTAAAAGAAATAGATCCATACATTACACTTCCTTCTCCCTTTAGATTAATGCAGCATAAAACAGTATATATACAAAACATTCAATTTCATTTTCAAAAACTATATTCAAATAAACATGTTTTCACAATAACAGTCCATAACTAACTTCACAGTTCTAAAGGTTCAGTCTTTAGGGTGGTGCTCTGTTTCTTTCAGCCTCTGGATCCGTGGAGTGGCATCAGGTTTGGCAGGTGTCTTGTCTAAGTCAACGTTCTTGGCATCATGTTGCTGTCACTGAGAGGTAAATCTGGTGACTGTAATGTGTCCATCTTGTTGATTGAAATTGACTCAGGTGTGCCGTTCAGTTGAGCATCCAGCATCTTGTCCACATGATGACTCCATGTCTGATCTCCAACATCCACGGTGTACAACAATGGTCCAGTTCTTGTAGCTATCCTATTGGGTGGCCACTTGTCTTCTCAATAATCACGTGGTAGAATTTCCTGTCCAATCCTGAAGCTCCTTGCTGCTTCACTTGGCAACTAGTTGAACTGTTTATTCTGTACTTCCCTCTGTAGATCTGGTTTCAGGAGGTCTATGTGAGATCTCAGAGTCCTGTTCATGAACAGCATTACAGGTGTTTGGTTTGTTGTCACATGAACAGAGTTCCAGTACACCAAAAAGAAGCTGTCCACTTTGCTCTATATAGAAATGTCCTCCTTGTCCATCACTTTAATGTCCTTCTTGAAGGTTTGAATGAATCTTTCAGCTAACCCATTCATTGCTGGGTGGTGAGGAGCTGACTTGAAATGTCTGATGCCATTTTTCTTCATAAACAGTTAGAATTCTTCTGACGTGTATCTTGGTCCGTTGTCACTCACAATTTGTCCTGGTAAGCTACTTCTGGTGAAGGTGGTCCTCGGAGCGGAGACAGTCTTTGCTGAGTTAGACTTCATTGCTCTAACCTTCATTCACTTTGAATGAGCATCCAGAGCAATCAGAAACACAAAGGCTATGAATGGCCCAGCAAAGTCAACATGTACTCTGATGACGTCTGTGTTGATGTCCGGTCCCATGGGTGTAATGGTGCCCGCAGGGGTGCACTTTGAACTTCTTGGCATCCCAAACAGCTTTTGGCCAAATCTTCAATCAGTTTATCTATTCTCAGCCACCACACTTAGCTCCAGGCGAGACTCTTCATCTTGACCGTACACAGGTGTCCTTCATACATATTTTCTAACACTCTGGTGCACAGGTTAGAAGAAACCACAAAACTGTTCCAAATTTTTTTTAAAAACACACACTTATGATGAAAAGTTGGCATCAACAAAATTGACTTCTTCATATATGAGAATGAATGGGACCTCTTTTGAAAGCAAAGGGTTAATTTTTTAAAATTTTGTAGACTAATAGAGCTTTCCATTGGAAGGTTTCTCATGTTACTACACATACATCGTGTTGGCGCGTAGCCAAGTGGTAAAGGCATTCGTCTAGTGATTTGAAGGTTGCTAGTTCGAGCCTTGGCTGAGGCAGCCTGTGTGTCCTTGAGCACGGCACTTAACCACACATTGCTCTGTGACAACACTGGTGCCAAGCTGTATGGGTCCTAATGCCCTTCCCTTGGACAACATTGTTGGTGTGGAGAGGGGAGACTTGCAGCATGGGCAACTGCTTGTCTTTCTTACAACCTTGCCCAGGCCTGCGCCCTGGAAACCTTCCAGGGTGCAAATCTATAGTCTCATGAGACTAACAGATGCCTAAAACACAAACATCCCAAGGAAGTTCAAGTCTCCGAAACACAGAAAATGAAACAAGGTTTTGAGGGGAATGTTCAGACTATTAAGAGTATAGTAGACGCATGAAATTACAAAAATGAGTTTTGGTGTGGATATTTTTGCATTGGTTATTTTGTAATTTAATAGAAGTTCTCAGATCTTTTTCCACTACCTGCAGTCCTGAAACGCTCATTCACTGCTGTCGTTACTGCGCGGTCGGGAATCTTCCGGAGGGAAGGCCTCAAAATTCCCGGCCTTGCCTGCTGTTGGCGACCGAGATTGAGGTCGAATCGTTCGGACAGAGATGGCGCTCAGTAGTCGGTGTCGGAGAGCTGATTCGGAGGCTCGAAGTTTTTGGACGACTCAGAGACGGATTGTGGTTGGGCATGGCAGGGAGAGTTTTTCTTCCTTCTCCTGTCTGCGTGAGATGTGGGACACTTGAGAGACTTTGAACTTTTTACTGTGCCATGGACTGTTCTTCATCAAGTTATGGTATTGTTGCACTGTTGTAACTACATGTTATTATTATGTGGTTTTGTTAGTTTTTTCAGTCTTGGCCTGTCCTGTGTTCTGTGATATCACACCAGAGGAAATATTGTATCATTTCTTAATGCATGCATTACTAAATGACAATAAAAGAGGACTGCATGTCTTCATAATCTAAATAATCTAAATTTATGCTTGCACTGTCCTACAATCACTAAACAATACATTTCATGATTAATGTCAGTGACAATAAATCTGATTCCAATTCTTTTCTAAATCAGCAAACTGAAAATAGCTCTGATTTTGAGTATTTTGTATGGTAGGGTTCCCTTAGGAAATTAAATTATGGCAGCCATGCAGCTGTGCCTTCAAGTTCCTTTCAACCTTTTAAGTTTTTTTATTGAGCTGGAATTCCTAAACTTGACACAAATCCAGGTTAGAATCAGTGCAATAGCTTTTGAAAGAAAACTACTTCCACTCCGTTCATTGTGATTCTCCATTTCCACTGATTTATCTGTACTTTAAGATTATTCATAAAATGTAAGCTGAAGAAACAGTGCTGGTCAATGAACATCATTAGGTATGAATCAGTTGAAACTGATAACTCACATAATATGGTGTTCTCAGGGTTGATTAAAAACTTCTTTTAAGGATTTGAATTGTGATGAGTCCAGATTTCTTTTAGTAAGAATTTTATCTGGATTCTGTTTAGTGGACATTTTAATTGGAATATGGATGGATCTCATTTGGGTTAAGGGGTTATAATGCCAGGTATAATCCAATTTGTTGCAGGTTTCAGTATCTTAATGGTTACAATTTTCTAGCCAATCCCAATTGCAGATCAATACTAGCAAAATAAATGAGGCAAGGTGAAAAAGCAGATTTCTACAGTCTTGAATTGTTACCAATCAAAGGAAACTGTTCTCACCAATACTTAACTCAAGCATAAATTTCTGAAACTGAATACCCAGTAGTATCAAGGTTAAGAAAACATTATAGAAATGTATCCATTAGTATTTTTAACAATTTAACTGGGGATCCTAAATTATATAATGGTTTGTGATATACTTGGAAAAAGAACCGGTCCTTTGGCCCACAATGTCATGCAGAATTTTAACCTTCTCCAAGATCAATCTAATCCTTCCCTTCCACATAGCCCTCCATTTTTCTTTCACCATGTGCCTATTCAAGAATCTCTTAAATATCCCTAATGTATCTGCCTCCACCACCGTGCCCAGAAGTGTGTTCCATGCACATACCACTCTCTATGTAGAAAAACATAGACACACCTTCTTCCAATGGCCTCAAAAATATGTCCTCTCATATCAGTCATTGGCACACTAGAGAAAAGGTGCCGGCAGTCCACTCAGTCTATGCCTCTTGTCATCTTGTACACCTCTATAAAGTTGCCTCTTATCCTCCTTCATTCCAAAGAGCTCCTAGCTCACTAAACCTTTCCTCGTAAGATTTGTTCACTAATCTTTCACAAGAACTTAATTCCTCATTCCTAAGATTGTTATGCCTCCAGTCCTCTGACAGATCACTAAGCTTGATTTTGCTGCAGTAAGCACACCTGACAATGATTTGGCTGCCATGACACACTACTCAGACCACCAGGTTTAGGAAGTTATGACCCCTGAACCAACAGGGTCTTGAACCAAAGGGGATAACTTCACTCAACTTCAGTTGGCCCATCATTGAAATATTTCCACAAACTTTGCACTCACTTTCAAGGATTATTCATCTCATATTCTTGCTATTTGTTGCTTATTTATTATTATTTCTTCCTTTTTGTAGTTGCACAGTTTGTGTTCTTTTGCATACTGGTTGGTGTGGCCCTTCATTGATTCCTTTATGGTTTATTGAGTATGTCTGCAAGAAAACACATCTCAGGGATGTATATGGTGACATAAATCTACTTTGATAATAAATTAACTTTGAACTTTGAAAAAAGCACATTCAAACAATACCAGCATTGTGTGATGTAAAATAGTTGCAGAGAAGATTTGGGTCAAAGTGCACTAATCAATCAATTTTGCTCTATTCAGTCCATCAGTGATTGCATTGAATCACACAACCTTCCCTCCTACACCATCTGCTGATGTGCTACATTGGGGATCAACAGGAACTGTGGGAAGTAATAGATGTTCTTCAAGTATATTGATAAATATCTCTCATTCAATTTGCTTTCAAAGCACCAAGGTAAGCCAACGCTTCTCTCCTGGAGTTTGCTCCATATTTCCACTGGGGTTGGAGCAAGCAGTTTTAGTTCAAGACTCTCCTTATATACTGCCAAAATACATTGTTTACTGCTGATACATCTGACAAATCTGAAAATCAATATTATCGTCCCTGTGTTATTTCAGCAAATTTATATGTTTCTAAAACCATAGTTTTTATTGGAACCAATGACAATAAGGCTTAAGGAAAAGCCAACAAAATGCATTTATGGTTTACCAATCCTGAGCCACAAAGAGGCAATTGAAGTTCATTCATAATGGTGCAATAGAAAAATGATTTATATCGTGAGTCATTCACATTTATGACTTAGGTTTTATTAAAATCGAAAGTCTGGTTCACCTGAATGTCTACTATTGGACTGAATGTCCTTGAATGATCTACTTTTAATGTTCCTGTTGACCCTGTTTGCTTTCTGATTTGTGGTTTCCCTTCATTAGCTGTTAACTTCTGAAATATGTGCCAATGCAAAACAAGCTGTGCATGAATTGCAAGGTGACTGAAGGAGAGAACTTCACAATTAATATAGGAACTTGCCTCTCTGCAGTTGAGATTGATCAGCAGTTAAAGACTGTGGTAGGCAGCAGTCTGTTCAGTCTGGAAATGTCTACGGGTAAAACTTATTTGATGAAATACAAAACAAAGTAAGCAGGGCACTGCCCGTGGTGAAGTAGCGGCAGTGATGAGTTACAACTTGGAAATGAGAGACCTCATGCAGCTCAGACTGAACTATTGCAAACAATTTTATTAAGAAGTAGCGTATTGGGGTCATTAGCCAGCTGACCGTGGGGACTGAGATTGTAATATAGCAAAAAATGTTTCTTGGTGGCTATGTAACACATATTTGATCGTACTCATTCATTTTTAATAAGATTCTGACAGCAGAGGTTTAGTAAATGCTATTTAATCATTTAAATGAAAAACATAATGAAGTGTGGAACCTGACAATTTCACTAAACCTTAATTATATTTTAATGCGTTTTCTTATGAGCAGAATGTTCTCCATTTTGTCAGTTTTACCATTGTTTTAACTATGTGGAGAGAAGAAAGCTAATTCTTTTTCTGCCAGCTGTAAAATTTATGTTTGAACAGTATTAACCTTCAGTGCAGGTAAGGCATCAAATTTAAGGTCAATGTCCAATCTTTGTCAGGCCAGTCCTAATAATGCTTGAGTTGTGAACTCCAAACAATGAAAATTGCCTTATACTATACTGTATGGCTTGTCAGGAACAGTAGCTCTGAGAGCATGTGTGGAATATGAAGTTTTTGCACCTTGGTGCTGACAGCTGTAGCTTGTCTGAATGATTCCAGTCCTCTAGTGACCTTAGACCTTGTGACAACAATCAAGTTCGATGACCCTGGACCTGGGGTTGAACTGCACAAATTTATTTTCCCTTGGAGATTTAACAGAATGGTTTTGAGGGATAAGGGTATTTAGTTATAAAGTAAGGCTAGATAAACTGGGGTTGTATGCCTTGGAGTTTAAAAAAGAACACTGAAAGGGAGATTTTTGAATTGGAAATGATCAATGGTTTCAAAAGAAATCTACTTGCAGAGAGGTGGGCACAGTTTACAAGAGTGAGACTGTAATATGGATTCAGTGAGTTGAAGCCTCCTAGTCTGAGAACTGTGGAGCAGAGTGGCTGGGAAATGAAGGTAAAATATTTCATTAGACAAATTGAGGGCAGCCATAAAACAGTTAACTAGGCACAATGTATTATTAGAGCCCGTTCCACATCACTGACTTGTGAACCACGAAAAATTTGGTCAGCAACATCCAGGTGTTCCATAGAAAGCCTTCGTATCCTAGCTACCTACCTGCCTGAGTTCAACATCATTTGGGAACAGGAGACAGGGATTCCAGCCTGCTTTCCGTCCAATCAGTTAATATTGCAGCATTACATTGTGTGATAATTCATTTACTTTCTATCAGAAGATCATGAGTTATTTTACCCACATCAGCCTCTCTGGGCAAAACACCATAACTCACGGTGAAGGGTAGGGTGTCCAAGTTACCTGCTTGGAGAGATGGGTTTGGCAAAATAATGTTTTGGCAATAGTTTGAAATGCTTACTTAATGTGGCAGCCAAAGTGAATCCTGTAGTAAGTGTTACACATTACTACCCATAGGCAGGGGAGTGACTCTCTTGGAACACCAAACTGATCTTCCGCCAGGTCTGATCCTTTACCTTCTTTGGTCTTCCTCTCTCCTTGTCCAAAGGAGTCCCATCCTGTTTGCTGACTGCAAATACCTCCTTCCCTACAGGAAATCAGCTGGTTTATCGATCTCAACAGATGTCAGGGAGAAAATGGCACGTGGAATTCTGGGTCTACTGCTAGATTTTACCTTGTCTGAAAACCAACTCTCTTTCAGCTTTTGTCCAAGCGTGCTTAGCCCATTTCCTTCTTTATGCATCTGGGCCATTTTCCACACAAGAGTATTTCAGTCATTCCAACAACCAGTTGTTATTGCATAACTCAGTGAAGTGAATTTCTACTCCCACCTCTTCAACAATCCCATCATCGAAGAGTACTGTAACAGCTTCTCTGAGGATTGTCACCTTGTTCTGGCAGAGGCTCATGAGATCCCGAGAGCAACGGCGGCTGGAGTTTAACCATGTGGTTCTTAGCTCCTGGTAGGGTCACCCATGGTGGTAAGGTCAAGGGGCAGGTTCCAAACCAAGAGCGATCCATCCAAGACCTCAACGGTGGAGCTGGCAGAAGTTGATGACACCTCACAATGGCCGTGGAGGGTCCCCAGACGTCTTGCATTCCATGCCACTGAACACTGACCCTGATCTGTCAAGAACCATGCGGTGGCTGCCTGTGCATCCGTTTCCCCACGTTAAAGTCAAACATAGGTGTTCTCCACTTATGTGGATCCTCGTTAGGCCTCCACAGCCACCTGAAGACCCATCAATAGGCAACCTCTTAGGAGAACATTACACTCGACTCGAGCGATCGGACTACTACAACTAAAACAGTCAATCTTTCCGCACCTGTGGAAAGCAACACCTTTGAATACAAACCTTTTTACGGCATGTACTTGTAAAAATACCGCACAGACAAAACTTCCTGTTCTGCCCCACCAATCCCACCCTCCAAAAACCGTGCCTCACAATGTGACAACACTGTCTGTCTGACTGTGGCAAAGTAACAGACTCACTTCAGAAAAAGGAACAGATGAAAGTAAAACTGCTCATGAGGGGAATCCAAAATAAAACCGGAAATTGCTGGAAATACTCAAAAGGTCAGACTGCATTTCTGGAAAGAGTAACAGAGCCAATTAGAGGAGGTTCAGTTGGCCCTGTTTTCTCTTCCTACAGATGTGGCCACTTACTGGGTATTTTAAGCCATTTCTGGCCTTATATGAGATACAACTGTTAGATTGGTGGCCTAAAGGTGCGGCTGTAAAGGTGATCATTGAGATAATGGAACAATAGGAGTGTTAGCATCAGGTACTTTTAAATTTACCCATCAGGTACTTGATGGAAACAACATGGAAGGTTTTATTCCTGCAGTGTGACTGGAAAATGTTCTAGTGTTCTCCTTTGAGAAGTTACCAATGAATTTCAAGTATTTCAGTAGACAAATGTTATGCCACAGAGGTCTAGATCTTGTCAATCTTCCTTGATTTTGACGGTGCTTTTCATGAGTATTTTGATTGACTGTGAAATGTTCTGTGAAGGGAAATGCTTGTTTGGAATAAGATGGCTTGATTATTGTGTGTTCCGGTTCTCTTTACCTCACAGTGGTGTTGCTGTTTTAATTTACTCTGAGCTGCGCAGTAGGAAGCTCTTGTCTCATTTACAAAAATGCCCAAATTACATAGCTACTTATTGCTAACAAGAAAAATTTTAATGAGAAATTATTGATTTAAGGGAGCTGGTTTGTCATTTGGGGTATTTCCACTGTGGCTGTATTTTTGAAAGTACATCATAAAACTGTGTTCATTTATGTTAAGGAGCTGTCTGGAATTTGACTAAATGGATGAAAAACTTTTCCCTAGTTGTCTTCATAGGAAATATTAACAATGCAATTACGTTGTTGCTGGTGACTAATGTGTTTGAGTTACAATTCAATTAGACTGCTGTGCAGCCAGACAGTTGTACATAAAATTTTATAAACACAACTGTTAGCCATCTACATATTCAAACAGCCTCTTCACAACAAAATTCAGTAAACAGAACAAAGCAACTTCTGTATTCTTCACCAAAATGTCTTAATAACTGCTTAAAGCAATTAAAAAAGCAGGTTTCCATTACAGAATTGTCAGCATCTATGTATAGCTTTGGTTCCGTAAGTCAGGTTGTAAAAAGAAAAATGTGAAGAAAAATAGATTCAGTGTCAGAAATCTGATTGAGAGAACTTATAAATTCCAACAGATTTGGCAAGAACATCTGAGAACAGAAGTCCTGGTTAGTTTTATCCATCTGTGTTGATTTTACATCAAAATGCCGTAAATCTTACCTCTTAGAGCTGAAGGCTGAAGTTTAATTACAGAATCAATAAATTACAGATGCTGGAAATCCAAAACAAAACAGAGGTGGAAACACTCAGCAGGTCAGATAGCCTTTGTAGAGAGAGAAAAACAGGTAATGTTTTGAGAGCAAATCATTGACCATTTCTCTCCCCACAATGCTGCCTGACAGACTGGAAACACTCAACACCTTCTGTTTTATTACAGAATATATTATTTGTGATGATAACTCTTTTCACCCCATTAAACTGATTTTTTCCCCCACAAATCAGGTGGACAGTCTGCCACTGCTAGCAGCTGTGGATCCTGCTTCCTGCCAGCCCATCTTCATTCATATACCTGTCTGTTTGTTAAATGCATTCACAGCAGAGCCCAGTCCTGGTCCAATAACACCAGGGATGGTTTTCTGAACCAACATGTCCAGGAACCAACTAGACAGCAGGCCATTCTAGACTGGGTATTGAGCAATGAGGAAGGTTTGTTAGCAATCTTGTCCTGCGAGGCCCTTTGGGTAAGAGTGACCATAATATGGTGGAATTCTTCATTAAGATGGAGAGTGACATAGTTAATTCAGAAACAAAGGCTCTGAACTTAAAGAAGGGTAACCTTGAAGGTATGAGACGTGAATTAGCTAAGATAGACTGGCAAATGACACTTAAAGGGTTGACAGTGGATATGCAATGGCAAGCATTTAAAGATTGCATGGATGAACTACAACAATTGTTCACCCAGTTTGGCAAAAGAATAAACCAGGGAAGGTAGTGCACCCATGGCTGACAAGGGAAATTAAAGATAGTATCAATTCCAAAGAAGAAACATACAAATTAGCCAAAAAAGCGGCACACCTGAGAACTGGGAGAAATTCAGTCCAGCAGAGGAGGACAAAGGGCTTAATTAGGAAAGGGAAAAAAGATTATGGGAGAAAGCTGGCAGGGAACTATAAAAGCTTTTATAGATATGTGAAAAGAAAAAGATTGGTTAGGACAAATGTAGGTCTCTCACAGACAGAAACGGGTGAATTGCTCATGGGGAACAAGGACATGGCAGACCAATTGAATAACCACTTCGGTTCTGTCTTCACTAAGGAGGACATAAATAATCTTCTGGAAATAGTAGGGGACCGAGGGTCTAGTGAGATGGAGGAACTGAGGGAAATACATGTTAGTAGGGAAGTGGTTTTAGGTAAATTGAAGGGATTAAAGGCAGATAAATCCCCAGGGCCAGATGGTCTGCATCCCAGAGTGCTTAAGGAAGTAGCCCAAGAAACAGTGGATGCATTAGTGATAATTTTTCAAAACTCTTTAGATTCTGGATTAGTTCCTGAGGATTGGAGTGTGGCTAATGTAACCTCGCTTTTTAAAAAAGGAGGGAGAGAGAAACTGGGGAATTATAGACCGGTTAGCCTGACATTGGTGGTGGGGAAAATGCTAGAGTCAGTTATCAAAGATGTGATAACAGCACATTTGGAAAGCGGTGAAATCATCGGACAAAGTCAGCATGGATTTGTGAAAGGAAAATCATGTCTGACGAATCTTATAGAATTTTTTGAGGATGTAACTAGTAGAGTGGATAGGGGAGAACCAGTGGATGTGGTATATTTGGATTTTCAAAAGGCTTTTGACAAGGTCCCACACAGGAGATTAGTGTGCAAACATAAAGCACACGGTATTGGGAGTAAGGTATTGATGTGGATAGAGAATTGGTTGGCAGACAGGAAGCAAAGAGTGGGAATAAACGGGACCTTTTCAGAATGGCAGGCAGTGACTAGTGGGGTACCGCAAGGCTCAGTGCTGGGACCCCAGTTGTTTACAATATATATTAATGATTTAGATGAGGGAATTAAATGCAGCATCTCCAAGTTTGCAGATGACACGAAGCTGGGCGGCAGTGTTAGCTGTGAGGAGGATGCTAAGAGGATGCAGGGTGACTTGGATAAGTTAGGTGAGTGACCAAATTCATGGCAGATGCAATTTAATGTGGATAAATGTGAGGTTATCCACTTTGGTGGCAAGAACAGGAAAAAAGATTATTATCTGAATGGTGGCCAATTAGGGAAAGGAGAGATGCAACGAGACCTGGGTGTCATTATACACCAGTCATTGAAAGTGGGCATGCAGGTACAGCAGGCGGTGAAAAAGGCGAATGGCATATTGGCATTCATAGCAAGAGGATTTGAGTACAGGAGCAGGGAAGTTCTACAGCAGTTGTAGAAGGCCTTGGTGAGACCACACCCGGAGTATTGTGTGCAGCTTTGGTCCCCTAATCTGAGGAAAGACATTCTTGCCATAGAGGGAGTACAAAGAAGGTTCACCAGATTGATTCCTTGGATGGCAGGACTTTTATATGAAGAAAGACTGGATCAACTAGGCTTATACTCGCTGGAATTTAGAAGATTGAGAGGGGACCTTATTGAAACGTATAAAATTCTAAAGGGATTGGACAGGCTAGATGCAGGAAGATTGTTCCTGATGTTGGGGAAGTCCAGAACGAGGGGTCACAGTTTGAGGATAAAGGGGAAGCCTTTTAGGACCGAGATGAGGAAAAACTTCTTCACACAGAGAGTGGTGAATCTGTGGAATTCTCTGCCACAGGAAACAGTTGAGGCCAGTTCATTGGCTATATTTAAGAGGGAGTTAGATATGGCCCTTGTGACTAAAGGGATCAGCGGGTATGGAGAGAAAGCAGGTACAGGGTTCTGAGTTGGATGATCTGTGATGATCATACTGAATGGCGGTGCAGGCTCGAAGGGCTGAATGGCCTACTCCTGCACCTATTTTCTATGTTTCTATGAACAAGTTACTACTTCATTCATCTGCTCCTCTCCCTGACCAGAATTATAGCGTTCTACTACTGGCTGAACTGAGATGAGCCAATATGCCAAATGAAACTTGGAATCTTTTTAGCTTGCATACCTCTGCATTATACATTGCACTAAAGGCCTTGGACAATGTCTACTGCTTTGTTCAATGTTATTGTCAATATTAGTACTTCCAGTACCATATAGGATTTATGGAGCACCACAGCAGAGAAACAGGCCCTTAGGCTTACGTGGTCTGTGCCCAACTGTGACTCTGCCTATTCCCATTGACCTGCATCCGGACCAAAGCCCATCATGCTCTTCCCATCCATGTATTTATCAAAATTTCTCCTAAATGTTTTAATCAAACCCACATCCACCACTTCTACTGGCATCTCGTTCCATTCTCGCGCCACCCTCCGAGTTAAGAAGCTCCCCCTCAGGTTCCCCTTAAATATTTCACCTTTCACCCTTAACCTATGTCCTTCTGGTCTCATCCGACCTCAGTGAAAAAAACCTGCCTGCATTTGCCCTATCTACAGTGGTGCTAGAAAATTTGTGAAGCCTGTAAAATTTTCTCGATTTCTGCATAAATATGACCTGAAATATGATCAAGTCTTCACGTAAGTCGTAAAACTAGATAAAGGGAACCCAATTAAATAAATAACACAAAAACAACATTATACTTGTTCATTTATTTATTGAGAAAAATGATCCAATTACACTGAACAACAAATCTTTTTCAAAATTGTTGCTTCCTCAGAATTTTTTTTTGTTTATGATAGACTGCTTGAAGATGAACACAAATATAATTTCAGACTACTTGTATCACGTAGGAGTTTGGAGAAACAACAAATTAACTTCTATTGAATATAATGTGTTTAATTGCATAATGGTGCTGATGCTTTGCAATAGTTCAACTAAGTTAAAAATATTTTGTTAATGATTTTCATTTGTACTCAGTGCCTGAGGCTTCTTGCTTAAGTGTCCAACAATAATTTGCCAGCATTGATGGATTCCAGTTGCCCTGGCATCTTTTCTCCATGACCACAATGTCCTGGTGAAGCCTTTCACCATGCTCGTGTAGCCCCCTAGTAAGCCTCAGGCTCGATCAGTTTGCTTTCATCTCGGGGGGAACAGCCGTCGGCCCCGCCAAACTGGGTAATCAAGTTTGTGTGGATGCTGTGTGATGTACCCCACCCCGCCAAATAACAGACAATACACCATATGCGATTAAATGAATTACACTTTTTACATATTACTGAAACTATGTAATTAACAGAGATAAAATATAAAAGGAAAGTAAAAGGCGCCAAACTTATCAAAGTTCAACACTTCGTGGACAACAGTTGGAGCTCAATTAACGGGGTCCTCTTTCCACCATTCGATCCCCTCCGACCACCTCGACCTGCCGCCTGGGACCTACCACGGTGGTCGACCAGACACTCCACACGAGTCTGTCTTCATCTCCTCTCCTCGCCGAAGACCCCGGGCCTCGGACTCCCGCTAGGGGTCCGTCCCGTCGGACAGCTTACAGAATCGCATCTACTCTCTCTTCCCCATTGTGCCTTCTCGCCCAAAGCCCGCGCAACACAATAGCTTACAGACACACAAGGAAGAATAACGTCTATCCCAATTGGTTCATTCCCTCTCTTATCAATAATATAACCCAAACAAGCAGAGAGAGAGAGAGAACTCCTTACATCACAGTTATTTCAGAAAAGCCATTTTAATTATAACATAACAAAGAAGCCTCTCATTTATAGATGCTCTCCATTCAGAGTGATTACTGACTATTTTACTTATTTGGAAGTTAAAATTACTAAGATACATGAGGATTTATTCAAGTTCAACATTTTACCGTTAATTAGTCAGGTTAAACAACTGATTACTAAGTGGTCCCCATTGTCTCTATCGCTGATTGGCCGAATTAATGCTATTAAAATAATTATTTTACCTGAATTTTTATATCTATTTCAAGTGATACCAATTTTTATTCCTAAATCTTTTTTTGATACTATCGATTCTAAAATTTCCTCTTATATATGGCAGAACAAAAATCCCAGGTTAAGTAAAAAATATTTACAGAAGTCCAAGAAAAATGATGGTTTAGCACTGCCTAATCTAAGATTCTATTATTGGGGAATTAATATTCAATATTTAATATTTTGGACACAAGATTGGAATATAATTCCAAGTCCACATTGGGTAAACCCTAAAGGCTACTTTGTACAAGGGTTCTCTTTGGCTTCCATTTTAGGAACTTCACATCCTTCTGTATTATCTAAATTGAATAAACAAATGGTTAATCCAATAATTAAACATACATTATGAATATGGTTTCAATTTATAAAATTTTTTGGTTTGAACAAATTTATATTATCAAGCCCTATTATATCTAATTTTTTTTCAACCCTCAGTTATGGATCAAGCCTTTTTGATATGGAAAATGAAGGGTATAACATGTTCTCGTGACTTATTTCTGGATAACTGTTTCATGTCTTTTGAACAGTTACCTAATAAATTTGATTTGCCCAGATCCCATTTTTTTAGATATTTACAAATAAGAAAATTTTAAATACCATGCTGCCTACCTTCCCGACCTCATACCCTACTGATATCATCGATAAAATTTTAGGTTTAAATCCCTTTCAGAAGGGATTAATAGCATCTATTTATGATATAATTATGAAATTACAGCCAGGTGTATCTGATAAAATTAAAAATGAATGGGAAAGGGAACTTCAACTTCGCCTACCTATAGAGAAATGGGATAAAATTTTTCAACTTGTTAGTTCTTCCTCTATATGTGCTAAACATACACTAATACAATTTAAAGTAGCACATAGGGCCCATATATCTAAAGATAAACTAGCCCGTTTTTATTCCCATATAAACCCTATTTGTGACAGATGTCACTCTGAGGTGGCTTCTTTAACTCATATGTTTTGGTCCTGTCCTCTTTTGGAAAAATTCTGGAAAGATATTTTGGATATTATCTCAGCAGTTTTGCATTTTGATATACAACACCATCCTATTACGGCAATTTTTGGATTGTTAATGGTAGAACATAGATTTTTATCCTCTTCAGTCTGTCGGATGATTGCATTAGTTACTTTAATGGCCAGAAGATCCATTTTATTGAACTGGAAGGAGATCGATCCTCCTACTATAATTCAATGGTTTTCCCAAACTATTATGTTTTAATTTAGAAAAAATCAGAAATGACTTTTTGATCCTTCGGTTAAATTTGAAGGGGCTTGGAAACCATTTATTCAACAATTTCATATGATGTAATTTGACCTTTCCGAATCCTTCTTATTGACTTAAAATATATGAATAGAGGAGCGGAGTTGACGACATTACTGAACGCGATCAATTTAAGATAATGGTCTAGCCTTGTTTTGCTCCGTTTGCTTTTTTTTGGGGGTTCGTATTTAGGTTTTTTTTTGTTTTTTGGGGGTTTTTCTTTGTATTTTTTTCTTTTTATTTCTTTTTTCTCTATGAGAGTTTGGAGTTTGGAAGTCTATTATACTTGTATCATTTGAAATCTTTTTTGTACTTGCTTATCAACAATAAGATTATTCCAATCTCTCTATATCAATATTGTTACTCGGTTTATAATTTTGGAAAATTAATAAAAAGATTTAAAAAGAAACAAAGAAGCCATTTTGATTAACCTACGCAGTAACATAAAAGAAGGAACCCCTTACGCTCTCCCCCCACCAAATACAGTCATGTCCTCATGACTTCTAAATAACACGCCCACCCTTCCTGCAGACACAAAAACCCCATCCAGGTACAAACAGTCACATGGCTCCCCACACAGTAGACGTTGCGCCCTGTTCCACGGGCGCTACATAGGCCAACCCTTTCTGGGAGTTTCCTAATCCTCCGAGACCTCTGTACCCCCTCACCTAAACACTGAAGGCTCGGACACTACTGGGGATACCTCAGGTCTGCTTGCCAACTCCTCTCTCAATCTCTCACTCATGCCTCCACTGCAACTCGGAGCCCCCGTCCTGTGTCCAGGGCCCCACTTCTTTTCCTTCCGGGTCCTGCTGTGACCCAGGCTGCCCACACCTAGCCCTCCCCACTACACCTGACTCAGTGGGGGAAGGGCCAAAAGTCTCTTCCTCTATCAAGGGGAAGTTAGCGAAAGGCAGCACGTACCATACATCCAGCACATCATCCTTCAAATCTGTATTCTTCCTCATTTCCTCAATCAGTAGCTGCTGTTTGATTTTCTCCAAAATGAAGCACTTAGCCTGGGCTGTCTCTGCAGTCACTTCAGCCTCGTGCAGTCGAGACATCAGCTTCTTCTCTGATTCCTCCAACTCTCGCCCCAGTCTCAGCAGATCTGACCCACGCTTCATGTCCATCTCCATCTGGGGCGCAATTACACCACCAATTTCTTCCAATCTATTCTGGATTGATTTCTTGAGTTTCTGCTGATCCTTTCGAAGGTTGGTCATTGTTTCGTCTCTCTGGATTAAATCATCAGTACATGACCGCAGTTTCAGCTCGGAATTCCGTTTCTCCGTCTCCACTTTGATGAGCGTGAACTCCAAGTCTTCAATGGTTGTCCCAGGCTCCGGCACTCGCCTCACATCAGAAGCCAGAATAAGCAGGTGGGTGGAAGGAGAGAAATACAAGATGGCAGGTGATAGGTGACACACACAAAATGCTGGAGGAACAGCAGGTCAGTCAGCACCTAGGAAAGTGAATGAACAGTCAACATTTCAGGCTGAGACCCTTCATCAGCACTAGAAAGTAAGGGGGAAGATGCCAGAATAAAAAGGTGGGGGGAGGGGAAGGAGGATAACTGGAAGGTCATAGGTGAAGCCAGGTAGGTGGGAAAGGCAAAGGGCTGGAGAGGAAGGAAGCTGATAGGAGAGGAGAGTGAGCCACAGGAGAAAGGGAAGGAGGAGGGGACCTGGGGAAAGAGATAGGCAGGTGAGGAGAGGTAAGAGGCCAGAATGGGAAATAGAAGGAGAGGGGAGGGGAGTGAATTTTTTTTTTAGTGGAAGGAGAAATTGGTAATCATGCCATCAGGTTGGAGGCTACCCAGACGGAATATAAGGTGTTCCTCCTCCACCCAGAAGGTGGTTTCATCGTGGCACAAGAGGAGGCCATGGACCAACATGTCAGAACGGGAATGGGAATTAAAAAATTTGGCCATCAGGAAGTTCCACTTTCGGCGGATCGAGCAGAGGTGCTCGATGAAGCGGTCTCCCGATTTATGATGGGTCTCACCACTGTACAGGAGGCTGCATTGGTAGCCCCAGACACAATATACAACCCCAGCAGATAGGTGAAACCAGGTGAAGGGGAAGGAGGGGGGTGGGTGAGGGGACATGATATGAGAAGCTGGGAGGTGAGAAGTGGAAGAGGTGAAAGGCTGGAGAAGAGGGAATCTGACAGGAGAGGAGAGTGGACCATGGGAGAAAGGGACAGAAGAGGGAAAGCTGAGGAAGGTGATGTGAATAGATTGTTTGGCGGGTAACCAGAATGAGAACCAAGGCGAGTCTAAACCCGAGGCGATCACCCACATATGCCAAAACTCCAGACACCTCCACATCCCCCATGGTCTTCCTCATGCCCCACGGGAAGGTGCAGGGGCTCCGGATATGCCCTGTGGCATCTTTTCAGATTGGAATAGTCCTAGGGAACCTATAATGGCCGTCTTCTTCTTGTCGGCCTCACTCATCGGGATCTGGCAACATCCACTCCTCAGATCCAGCACATTAAACCACGTCACACCATACAAACAGACCATAGCGTCTTCGGCCCTTAGGGCTGTGTTCTGTTCAATGACAGTGCGCCTGTTCAGAGTCCTATCCACACACACGTTGCCTATGTCTTCCATGGCTACAGGGTCCAGTCGCCGCGACCTCTCTCTCACCGAGGTGTCTTCAGTGGTCAACTCCCCTCCCTCGTGGTATTTCGGAGCGGCTACTAAGAGGGTCTCACCCTCAGATACTTCCACCAGGCTGTACCACAATCGGCTCTCGTTTAAATTTGGTACCGGCCCAAGGCTGCTACATACGACCTCACAAGCAGCTCAAAACACTGAGTGCACAGACAATGCCCCCATGAACTCCAGTTTCACTCACCAATAATTGTCTTTTGGATAATCACTGGCACTGGTACCCCAAATCTCCAGCACCCTTAATGTTGTCAAGGGCAAATGCTTCAGACACTGGTTGTGAAACGAACTGTACAACAACTTGACCTGCGCCCTCGTGTTGAGGATGGCTTATCATAGCTTCCATCTATCCGTAACGACACACGGGGGCATGGTCCCTCTAAGCATTCAGGAATAGGGTCTTTTCCTTGCGGAAGTTCCTTGGTACATTGCTGGGAACGTGCTCCCCCAGAGACCCCAAGCCGTTCCCCCACTGGGCCTCCACTAAGTTTCCCGACACCTTCCTGATCAGCTGAACAACTGAGGGAGGGGCTGATCTCCTGAAATGATCCCCTGGCAAGCAATTTAGCTGCCCTCCTAGCCAGAGAGGATACACTGAAAGCTTTTCCCCAATCTCCAGACACAGGTATGGAAAGCCACCCAGGCACTGCATTTTACTTCCAGTCGAACCAGATGTATTTTCCCCCGCTTTCAGATTACTGGCAGCTGTCACTACGGGGTAATTGAACCTGACAGTTCTAACACCGACAACAGCCCACCTACTCAAACTTTCAACCAATCCCTGACGCTCTCCCTCAACCAAGCACTGCTACTCATCTAACAACTGAGAGATCCGCGCTGCCTACATCTTGTACGTCTCCAGCCCTTTAGGGGTGGACAATATCCCAAAAGCCAGGCAGAGCCTGCTATGGCTGGAATATTTGTTTTCAGTCACTACCTCCAAATCAGACCACTCTTTCCTCTCTCTCCTAACAGTATGGACAACCTCACCCGGGGCACCAATAGACACTGGCACTCCCACCACCAACTCGTCAGCGCTAGTCTGAACTCGAACAAAGACCCCATCCAACATGCATGCTGTAATAACCAGCAATCCCACAGAGACACACATTACTAACCACAATCCCACAGAGACACCGCAACACTCATTTAAACAGGGCAATCACACAGCACACCACTGAATCCAATCTCGGACAAAGCCCCCAAAAGAAGCTCCCTAGTAAGCCTCAGGCTCGCTCAACTCGCTTTCGTCTAGGGGGGAACAGCCGTCGGCCCCACCAAACTGGGTAATCAAGTTTGTGTGGATGCTGTATGATGTTCCCCACCCCGCCAAATAACAGACAGTACACCATATGCGATTAAATGAATTACACTTTTTACATATTACTGGAACTATGTAATTAATAGAGATAAAATATAAAAGGAAAGTAAAAGGCGCCAAACTTATCAAAGTTCAACCACTTCGTGCACAACCGTTGGAGCTCAATTAACGGGATCCTCTTTCCACCATTCGATCTCCTCCGACCACCTCGACCCTCCGGCTGGGACCAACCACGGTGGTTGACCAGACGCTCCACACGAGTCTGTCTTCATCTCCTCTCCTCGCCGAAGACCCTTGGACTCCCGCTCAGGGTCTGTCCCGTCAGCCAGCTTACAGCATCGCGTCCACTCTCTCTGTCCCCATCACGCCTTCTCCCCCAAAGCCCGCGCAACACAATAGCTCACAGACACACAAGGAAGAATAACATCTATCCCAATTGGTTCGTTCCTTCTCTTATCAATAATATAACCCAAACAAGCAGAGAGAGAGAGAACTCCTTACATCGCAGTTATTTCAGAAAAGCCATTTTAATTATAACATAACAAAGAAGCCGTTTTGATTAGCCTACGCAGTAACATAAAAGAAGAAACCCCTTACACTCGTCACTAACAGCACCAAGATTTGCAGGGAAGAAGTCTAAATGGGAATGCAGAAAATGAATCTTTAGTGACATGTTGCATTTCATAGTTTTATACACTTGAAGCATGCTTTTCAACCAGCTGCGTGTAGTTTGGTGCTCTGTAGATGCCAAGAAAAATTTCAGCTACTTCCTTGAATGCCTTCCATGTGATTTTTTTCTGGTCCCACTAGAAATTCTTCAAATTGCCTGTCATTGATGACCTGTTTGATTTGTAGATTCAACAAAAATGCTTTCCTTAATCTTGGCATCAGTTATTCTGGGAAGCATCTGTCTCAAATATCAAAATCCTTCATAGAAATTTTTGTGCCCAGTGATAGCAAATTCCATCCCTACAGTCCTGAACCCAATAATTATGACTAAAACCTGTCCTGCCATGCAGCAGCCACGCCGCCTAAGCATACCCAAGCATGTCTGAACAAGAAAGGAAACTTTCCAGCTTACATTGTAGGCAACATTTTAATTGACTTGAATTACAAAAATGGTGCATGATAGGGAAATTTCATGGTGATTTTCATGATCAGTAACCCAAAATTCATAAGATACACCTAAAGGTATTCAGGAAGCAAAATCTTTGTTGTCCAGTGTTATACATATATTTGCTAGAAGAAGTACGTGAGTCTCTGGGGTAATGCCTTCTACAAAAGCTATTTGGAGTCAGGTGTTGCAATCAACGAGATGAGATTGGAGGTGTGGGTTGTAGAGGTGCCCTGTCTGATTTTAAAAAAAGACACACAAAGTCAGGTTACTGATAGAGCCTGCTCTTCTCAAGAAATATCTGTTTATATGCATCGTGCCTCAATCAAAACAATGTTCAGAGGACCTTAGAAGAAGAACTGTAGAGATACATCAAGCTGGAAAAGGCTACAAAAGTATTTCTAAAGACCTGACTATTCATCAGTCCGAAGTAAGAGAAATTGTCTACAAATGGAGGAAATTCAGTACTGTTGCTACTCTCCCTAGGAGTGGACGTCCTAGAAAGATCACACCAAGAGCACAACGTGCAGTGCTGAAGGAGGTGAAAAAGAACCCAAGGGTAACAGCAAAAGAGCTGCAGAAGTCTCCAGAACTTTCTAAAATCTCTGTTGATGTGCCCACAATAAGAAAAACACTGAAAAAGAATGGTGTTTATGGAAAGACACCACGGAGGAAACCATTGCTCCCCAAAAAAAAACATTGCTGAATGTTTCAGGTTTGTAAAAGTTCATCTGGATGTTCTACTATGCTTCTGGGACAAAGTTCTGTAGACAGATGAGACAAAAGTTGAACTTTTGGCAGAAATGCACATTGCTATGTTTGGAGGGAAAAGGGTGCTACACACCACCACCGAAACCTCATCCCAACTGTGAAGCATGGTGGAAAGAGCATCAGGGTTTGGGACTGCTTTGCTGCCTCTGGGCCTGTTCAGCTTGCAATTGTTGAGAGAACAATTAATTCAAAATGGTATTAAAACATTTTACAGGAGAATGTCAGGGTAGCAGTCCATCACCTGAAGCATAATAGAAGTTGGATAATGCAACAAGACAATGATCCGAAAGATAAATCAACAAAATCAACAACAGAATGGTTTAAAAAGAAGAAAATTTGTGTTTTGGAATGGCCGAGTCAATGTCCTAACCTTAATCCTGTAGAAATGTTGTGGAAGACCTGAAGCAAGCAGTTCATGCAAGGAAGCCCACCAGCATTCCAGAGTTGAAGCAGCTGAAGGAGGAATGGCCTAAAGTTATTTCAAGCCGATGTGCAGGACTGATCCGACAGTTACTGGAAACATTTGGTTGAATTATTGCTGTACAAGGAGGTCACACCAGTTACTGAAAGCAAAGGTTCACGTACTCTTTCCAACATGTAATATTGGATCATTTTTCTCAAGGGTAATGCTTTTTGAGTTACTTATTTAATTGGGTTCTCCGTATCTAGTTTTAGGACTTCCGTAAAGATCTGATCACATTTTAGGTCATATTTATGCAGAAACAGAGAAAATTATACAGGGTTAACAAACTTTCTAATACCATTGTATACCTCTCATAACTTTGTATACCTCTATCAAATCTCCCCTCATTGTCCTACGCTCCAGGGTTGTCCTAATCTATTCAACCCTTCTCCTTCACCCAGGCCCTCAAGATCCAGCAAAATCCTTGTAAATTTTCTCTGTATTCCTTCAATCGTATTGATATCTTTCCTGCAGTGAGGTGTCCTGTACTGCACCACAATAGGAAAGGGGGGAGGGGGATACAAGATTGACTTAATATAAAGAGATAATACTGCTGGAAATGCAAATTTAAAATGATGATGAAAACACTCAGCAGCATTTGTAGTGGTGACACAGAGTCAACATTTAAAATCAATGACCTAGTTAATACTCCACAGAAAAATTTGGATCTACATGCAAATGGACAAAACTATTTTATTTCATTACATGCAAATGATGTCATATGAAACAAATAAGTACCCAAATAGATTTTCAATGAAAGGCAAGAATTGGCCTGAAGACTCTGAAAAGAAATCTTGCACTGGTAGTAGGATTTAAATTTGACAATGTAAATTAGCATTTACAAAGTAAGAATAATGATTGGAATTATAAATCCAGAATGGTAAACTAAGCCTAATAGTTACAGTGACATTCTACAGTTGATTGGACATATCCATTTACAATATAAATTTACAAATAGGACATTAATGTTATTACAGAAGGTGCAAAGAAAAATCACAAAAATTATCCCTAAATAGGATGTCTTGTAAATTCCAGCAAGGCTGAATAGTACTTCGGTTTTCACATTTAATGCAGGCAACTTCCTGAAATTGTAAATCAGAAACCTGAGACCTGAGTGAACAGGACAAGAAGCTGTGGTTCTGCTTAATTAACCTGACTGAAGGATGGCAAATGAACAATACAAGGACTGAGAAGTGTAAATTAGAGTGTATGTAGTCAAGTGAAAATCAGGCAGGGAAAGAGGAACAAATAGTATGATTTTAAAAGAAAAACCAGAGATATAATGGAAAATGAAAAAAAAATTTCTTTTAAAAATCTGCTGCAATTAAAATTTGAAGGAGTGAGACTCCGCTTTAATAATTCCGTTTTCAGTACCAGAGTAAAGATGGCACTGATGAAACACAGTGATGCCTCACTAGCAACAAATATGCGACCATATTAATCACACTTTTTCTGGACCCCATCACTGCGATCAATAGCTTGTAACTTCCCTTTCAGTGTTGAGCTTTTGAGCTGCCTGTACAACCTGGTATTTTTGTGGTGTGAACTGAAGTCTCGAAGGTGCAGGATGGCTGCGAGTGATGTGTGTGGGCCAAATTGAGGCAGTGGGGCCTGAGAGTGAGGAACGAGCCAATGTTTGGCCATTACTGGAGTGGACTTGAAGCTGTTTGAAGCTGCAGATCCGAGATGTGGTATGAGCTGAGACAAGAGGGAGCCGAGGCGGTGGGCAAGAATGAGGTACGAGCTGATGTTTGACTGATTTATGTGTCAGGTGTGATTGGAAAGGGTCAGGTATGGGCCTAATTGAGGCGGTGGGGCCCAGGGCCCAAAGCCCAAAGCATATCGAAGCGGCAGGGCCTGGTTCTGAGAGCGAGAACCGTACCAATGTTTGGCCAATTTCACGCTGGGTCAGAATGAAAAGGTCTGCGTATCGGGGCTGGAAGCAAGGGATGGGCCAGTGTCCAGTTTGCTGTTCATCAAGGTTTACTTGTCTCTTCCTGCAACCAACTGCCGCAGGGTCTCGACCCAAAACGTCAATTGTGCTTTTTTCCTTTTTTCCATAGCTGCTGCCTGGCCAGCTGAGTTCTTTCAGCATTTTGTGTGTGTTGCTTTAATATCCAGACTTGTTTTTTTCACTCTTTATATATTTGAAAAAACTTTTGGTATCTCCTGACCTTCATATTTCATCTTTTCTCTCTTTATTTTAGATGCCTTCTCTTTGTTTTTTAAAGCTTTCCAATTCTCCAACTTCCCTCTAATTTTGCGATATTAAATGCCCCTCTTTTGTTTTTATGCTGTCTTTGACTTCTCTTGTGAGCCTCAGTTGACACATCCTCCCTTTAGAATACTTGTTCATCTATGGCATTCATGTATGGCAATTGTCCCATATCGGACCACAAAGCACTCCAGCAGGTGGTGAAAACTGCCCAGCGGATTATCGGCACCCAATTGCCCACCATTGAGAACATCTACCATAAGTGCTGCCTGGGCAGGGTGAAAAGCATTATCAGGGATGCATCTCACCCTAACCATGGACTTTTTACTCTCCTCTCATCCTGTAGGCGCTACAGAAGCCTCCGCTCCCGCACCAGCAGGCACAGGAACAGCTTCTTCCCTGAGGCTGTGACACTGCTGAACCTCTCATCACAGCGCTAAGCAGTACTGCATCTGTATTGTACTGTCTCAGTACTTTTATATATGTGTGCTGTAGCACTTTTTTAAAATTTGCAGTTATTTTGTAAGTAACACTATTCTTTGCATTTCTGGTCAGATGCTAAATGCATTTCATTAGCTTCATATCTGCACTCAGCACAATGACAATAAAGTTGAATCTAATTTAATCTAATCTTTGGAATGTATTGATCCAAATTGCCCCCAGAAACTCCAGCCATTGCTAATCTGCCATCAGGCTTGCTAGTGTCCACCTAATAAAAATATTGCAGTGGCAGAGGCGATTAACCAAGAAATAACTGAGGTTTGTAAGAACGGAACGGCAGTTGTCATGGGGGATTTTAACTTCCACATAGATTGGGTGAATCAGGTTGTCAAGGAAGTCTTGAGGAGGACTTCATAGAATGCATCCGTGATGGCTTTCTTGAGCAGCATGTTAGTGAACCTACAAGGGAAAATACTATCTTAGATCTAGTCCTGTGCAATGAGACAGGTAAGATTAACGCTCTTGTCGTCAGGGACCCTCTTGGAAAGAGTGATCATAGTATGATTGAATTTCGCATACAGATGGAGGATGGAATAGATCTAAAACTAGTGTTTTTTGCTTGAACAAGGAAGACTACAATGGGATGAGGGAGGAGTTGGCTAATGTGGATTGGGAGCACAGGCTATTTGGTAGGATAGTTGAGGAACAGTGGAATGCTTTCAAAGAGACTTTTCACAGTGCTCAACAAAAATATATTCCAATCAAAAGTAAGGACAGTATGTGTGGGGAAAGCCAGCCTTGGATAACTAAGGAAATAAAAGATAGTATCAGATTAAAAGCTCATGTGTACAAAGTCGCAAAGAGTAGTGGGAGACTGGAGGATTGGGAAAACTTTAAAAAGCAACAGAGAACAACTAAACAAGAAATAAGGAAAGGGAAGACAGAGTATGAAAGTAAATTAGCACAAAATCTAAAAACAGACAGCAAAAGTTTTTATAAATATATAAAGCGGAAGAGGGTGGCTAAAGTCACTGTAGGTCCCTTGGAAGACAAGAAGGGGAAATTGATATTGGGTGATAAGGAAATGGCTGAGGTATTGAACGACTATTTTGTGTCCGTCTTCATGGTGGAGGTCATGTCTAATACTGTATGCCAAGGAAGGATGTTATGGACAAAATGGGAGGTGAGGACCTTGATAAAATCACTGTCACTAAAGAGATAGTGATGAGCAAACTAGAGGGCCTGAAGGTAGATAAGTCCCCTGGTCCTGATGGGATGCATTTTAGGGGGCTGAAGGAATTGATGGAGGTTATAGTAGAAACGTTAGTAATCATTTATCAAAACTCTCTAGACTCTGGGCAGGTCCCGGCAGATTGGAAGACAGCAAATCTCACGCCAATTTTTAAAAAAGGATGTAGGCAAAAGACGGGCAACTGTAGACCAGTTAGCTTAACATCTACAGTTGGGAAAATGCTTGAAGCTGTCATTAAGGAGGAAATAGCGAAACATTTAGTAAGGAGTGGTTCCATTAGACAGATGCAGCATGGATGCCGAAAGGACAGGTTCTGTCTGACAAATCTACTGGAATTCTTTGAAGACATAATGAGTGCAGTGGATAGAGGGGAACAGGTGGATGTTGTATACTTGGATTTCTGGAAGGCGTTCGATAAGGTGCTGCACAAGAGATTTATAAATAAGATACAGATGCATGGAGTCGGATGAAGTGTATTGGTTAACCAAAGAAGGCAGAGAGTTAGTATAAATGGGTGTTTCTCCAGTTGGCAGTCAGTGGTAAGTGGGGTGCTGCAGGGGTTGGTGTTGGGCCCACAGCTGTTTACCATTTCCATTGATGATTTGGAAGAGGGGACTGAGTGTAGCATAGCAATATTTGCTGATGACACTGAGTGGAAAAGAAAATTGTACAGAGGATGTGGGATGTGGAGAGTCTGTAGAGGGATATACAAACGTTTGTAGCTAGGTTAAGTGAGTGGGCCAAGGTCTGCCAGATGGAATACAATGTTGGTAAATACAAGATCATCCACTTTGGAAGGAATAATAGAAGAGTAGATTATTATTTAAATGGTGAAAGATTGCAGTATGCTGTTGTGCAAAGGGACTTGGGAGTACTTGTTCATGAATCGCAAAAAGTTGGCATGCAGGTACACAGGTTATTAGAAGGCAAATGGAATGTTGGCCTTCATTGCTAGAGGGATTGAATTCAAGAGCAGGGAGGTCATGCTGCAACTTTACAGGGCACTGGTGAAGCCGCACCTGGAGTACTGCTTGCAGCTCTGATCTCCATACTTGAGAAAGGATATACTGGCTTTGGAGGCAGTGCAGAGGAGGTTCACCAGGTTGATTCCAGAGATGAAGGTGTTAACCTATGAGAGATTGAGTCACCTGGGACTATACTCTCTGGAATTCAGAAGAAAGAGAGGGGATCTTATAGAAACATACAACATTTTGAAAGGGATAGATAAGATAGAAGTAGGAAAGTTGTTTCCATTGGTAGATGAAGCTAGAACTAGGGGACATTGCCTCAAGATTCAGGGGAGAAGATTTAGGATGAGATGAGGAGAAACTGTTTTTCTCAGAGTGTAGTGAATCTGTGGAATTCTCTGCCCAGGGAAGCAGTTGAGGCTTTCTGACTAAATATATTTAAGATACAGTTAGATAGATTTTTACATAGTAAGGGAATTAAGGGTTATGGGGAAAAGGCAGGTAGATGGAGCTGAGTTTACGGACAGATCAGCCATGATCTTATTGAATGGCGGGGCAGGCTCGATGGGCCGGATGGCCTACTCCTGCTCCTATTTCTTATGTTCTTTCTGATCAATGTTCCCTCTAATTTGCAATGACTAGTGTGCGCAAAAATCTTGTGCTGTGCATTTTTTTGCCCAGAGTGCAACAATATATATGCACTGAATAATTTCTTCAATAAAAACAGTATAAATAAGCTAGTTGTAAAACCTGCAAATCATCGCAAGCTCCATGTTGTCAACACCATCTGCATCAGAAACCAGAAAAGGAAATGTGATTGTGTACAATCGTGAAATATACTTAACATTGCAACGAGGTAGAGGTGACCTTTTGTGCACAGCTTGCATTCCTTTGTGCGCTAGTAGCAAAAGATGTTGGGAACATTGCTTCCAATCAACTTTGACCAGCTCCTCTCTCATGCCTTGGTAATTCCTTTTACTTCAATGTAATACTGATAGATCGGACTTTATCTTCTCCCTCTCAAACTGCAGGGTGAATTCTATCATATTACAATCACTGACTCTTAAGGGTTCCTTTACCTTAAGCTCCCTAACCAAATCTAATTCATTACTCAACACCTAATCCAGAATCGCTTTTCGCCTCATAGGCTCAACCACAAGCTGCTCTAAAAAGTCATCTCGAAGGCATTCTAGAAATTCCCTCTCCTCGGATCTAGCATCAATCTGATTTTCCTAATGTAAATGCACACTGAAATGTCCCCATGACTTTTGTAACATTGCCCTTATTACATGCCTTTTCTATTTCTCAAGGCGTGAATACTACATATTAATAAATGTTACCGCACTCTTGCTTCCAGGTGGAGAGGTTCTGAGTTTAAGTACCACTTGAGGAATTTGAGAACATAAATTTTGGTTTACCACCTGTTACGAGAATACACATAAAATTAAGATGTTTGCTGGCCTGGGCTAGCATCAGTGGCATCAGCAGTTGGTCTGCCACCTGCCCTCAGGGGAAGGAGAGATAAGGAACAATGGAGCAGCGTCTGGAGATGTGTAATGAAGGGATGTGGGAGGAAGAGCTGTCTGGAGCGGCTCCCCCCTTTGAGCCCTGAACTGTTTGAAGTGATGGACAGGCGATACCCCAGCAGGGGGATAAAAAGGGACAGGTTCGCTAAGACAGACACACACGCCACCCGAGGTAACGAGACCCTGGAAGCGGTGCGCTTCTCACGAGTGGGTGAGAAGTCCCAGACAACGACAAGGGTGGAAAGGTACGATCAGCGGGAACCCGGTGTGTGTCCGCCCTTGCCTGGGTGCCGGGTTCACTGCAGAGGATCGACCGCATCTGGAGGAGGGGTCACAGTCGGTGACCTCAGGTGACATCACCAAGGACCCGCCCAAATGCTGTTTGTGAGCCATCCCGCTGGTCTGTGAGTGAAGCAGTGTTCTGAATGATCAGTTGTTCCTATTCTGTCTCTCTTCCCCCACCTTGTCCATCGCCATGGCAACGATTACTGCGAACTGAACTACAAACTGGACTGAACTTTGAGTCATTTTGAAATTGGTCATTTACCCCTAGACAACGATAGAGCTTGATTGATGCTGTTATCTTAATTCTGTGCACATGTGTGGTTATCATTGTTGAATTGTTGCATTTATTATCCTTTCGATTACTGTGTTGCTTGTTTCTTTAATAAAACTTTCTTAGTTCTAGTACTCCAGACTCCAACTGAGTGATCCATTTCTGCTGGTTTGGCAACCCAGTTACGGGGTACGTAACACACCGAAGGACTGTTACAATGTCAAAGGTGCTGCTTTACAGGTGAGATGTTAAATCAAGGCTTCTTGTTTCTCAGTTACGCCATTGAGAAGATTTTCTTGGTTTCCTGGCCAACTATTATCCATTAATTAATATTGCAAACTGAACATTTTTTCCCTCACTGTTTACAATAGCTTGCTTTGTCTTACTAAAGACTGGCACAGATCCTATATTTTAACTATGACTACACATCCAAAGGTATGACATTGGCTTGGGGCTTTTGAGATCAGAAAAAGTTACTGTTAGAATACAAGTACTTCAAATTCCTTCACCCGCTTCTTCATCAACCTGACCAACTGTTACCTATTAACCCTGATTAAAGATTAAGTAGCCGTACAATTTATTCTGCTGACACTTGGTGTGTGGAGGAACATGGCACTAATCAACTTTATGATTAGTTTGACATTAATGTTGCCTTTGCCAGTGCTGATCAAATTCTGTGAATAAATTAAACACGGAGGATTAATGTTCTGCTGCAGCCTTATTTGGATAAACTGCTGCATTTTGCTAAATTTGTACATAATTGCCTGTAATTCTGGTCCAAAGCAATTTTTGGGTTGTGAATTCACATGTTTATTGTATGAGTTGATGTCATGTTTTCTTTATCCAAGGGTTTTTTTCACAGATTTTTAGGTAAATATAGAACAGTCTATATGTAGATTGTTAGCACCAATTATATGGTTGTCATCTAATTAATAAGACCTCGTCACTGATGCACTCTATTAACAATGATATGTGAAGCTGACGTTGAAGTGGATCATTTATTTTCTCTGCTTGCTCTCTGAAATGGTTTGTGATTTTTTTTCTGGGTTAATGCTACCATATGGACATGTAATTCAGTTACATCTATGCTGTCTGTGGTTGCTAGGGCAGGATAATTGTACCAGCTTTTTTCTTTCTGACACTGCCACTATGTTTTGCAACTTCCAGATTAACTTTCTTAGTTTGAGATTTCCATGTAATACTGTGCAAGATGATCAAATTTTGCATGTAGACTCTGACAGTCAAATGTAAATCAGGATTATGATTGCAAATAATACCTCATAGACTTAGCTGAGAATTTGATGCTCCTCTAAGCTTTACTAATGCAGTGAGCACTCTCATCCGTCCATCATTGTGGGCTCCAGCTGGGGGTGGGAGGGCAGGACAGTACAGGCTAGCTAGGACACATATGCGACACACAGTTATGTTCTGAGTGTGGGACGTGTGTATGTCAAATGTGCAGCTATATATTTGAAGTCCTGCACAAGTCAAGGCTGAATGGAGCAGATGAAATTTTAGGTGTGCAAAATTTCCAAAAGACAGAGGTGCATTAAGTGCTAGTGTGACTTCCTTCTTAGTGATTCGGTGTAGTACTGTCTTTATTACATCAGCTACCTCAATAAACCTCGCTCCTAAAGCCCAACCACTCATGTGCAAGTGCACCTTTCCCACTCTGCACTTCAATCTTGTGATTGGTGGGTGCAGGGAAGAAGCCCAGCAAAGCACATTCAAGCTTACCCCCCAGCCCCATCCAGCACACCCCTCTGCATTACACTCACAACCATATTCCCACATTGTCACGAACAGGAAGCAATGTTACAGAGGAAGAGCTCCTGGCTGCAATTGGAACTTGCTTTGTCGTGGCATATTACAGCTACAAAAAATTGTCAGCGGCACTAGGCCAAACCATTGCGTTCCCATTTGTAACACGTTGACTTTCAGCGGGGTTGGAATCAAGGTTCAAGGGGCACGGTCATAAATAGATTTGAGAGATAATGTGAAAAGAGTATTGAAGGGAATATCCAAAAGAAATATTCAGCAGGATTTTAATTCCAATTATACCTTTTAGATTTAGCTGAAACCCTGATTACAGAGGAGTTCTGTGACAAGTAGAGATGAGGAGATTTTTTGGCAGTGTACGTTCAGTGTTCAGCCTCAACTCCAGATAAAAGGCATTTTTCCTTTTCAAAATTTGGAATTCTGCTTCCTCCTTCCAAACAGCATCTCCAGCACTTCCTCAATTCCAAAATAGACCCTACCTGAAGGTGGACTATAGTGGCTGACAGCGGAAAAGTGACCCCACTATTTAACAAAGCAAAGAGGAGTAAATTAGGATACTGCAGTAAAATTCCAATGCCCATTATATGATTGTCTAGGATTCCCAATGATGCAGCCTCTGGCTCACTTGGGTACCGATTCCCTTTTACCCTCCAACACAATGACACCCTGGTTCCTGTACTCCTTTAGTCACCAGGGGAGTTGTGGTTAGTGAGGAAGGTTGTCAAGAGATTCAGCAGGATATAGATTATTTTAAATCTGGGCTGAGCAATGGTAGGTGGAATTTAATCTGGACAATTTGGGAGATCAAATGCAAGAGGTAAGCATACAGTAAGTGGCAAAACTCCAAGGAGCGTTAATGCGCTGAAGGATCCTGGGATGGAAATCTGTAGCTCCACCATCTCGGCAACTTACTTGCAAACGTTTTGTCACCGTGTGAGGAGACATTGTCAGCGCTTTGTTGATTGTGCAACCATCAACCACCCGAGCTACACATCTACTGAATTACGTCCATCTATAGCTCCATATTGCAACAACAGTGGATAGGGTGGCAAAGCAGGCATGCGGCACCATTGCCTTAATTGGTCAGGGCAATGTTGTAGGTCTATAAAATTTGGTTAGGACACATTTGGAGTATTTTGTGCAGCTCTGATTGCCATACTGTAACAAGGATGTGGAGACTTTGGAGAGAGTGAATCAGTTGTTCACCAGGATGCTGCCTGGCTTAAAGAATATAAACTAGAGGGAGAGGTTAGATCAACATAAGATTATTTTCTGTAGAACTTCAGAAACTGAGGGGCAACCTGATAGAAGTACATAACATTTTCAGAGATGTAGATAGAGTAGTTAGTCTTTTTTGCCAAGATTGGAATGCCAAATACTAAGGACATAATTTGAAGGTGAGAGGGGGAAATTATAAAGGCGGTACATGAGGCAAGTTCTTATTTACACGGGATGTAGATACCTGGAAAGGATTGCCAGAGGAAACAATAGAATGGCAACGTTTAAGGGGAATATAGACTGGCAGATATAGAGGGATACAGACCACATGTAGGCAGCTGAGAGAAGGCATCATAATCTTGGTGGGCTGACTTTCTCAGACTGGCAGGTTGTGACAAGTATGGTACCACAGTGATTTGTGGATGTGATTTTGCGGTTATTTATGATCTATATCAATGATTTGTCTTGTTGGCCTCTATTACAAGATAGCTCAGTACAGGGTAGCATAGCAGGGGCTATGAGTCTACACCTTTCCCCTGGCTAAGGGCTCCACGGCCAGGGACCAGAGTCTCAAAATAAAAGGACTGACCTGAAGAGAAATTTCTTCAAGTTGAAGGCGGTGAATCTTAGATGGGCCGCAGCTATGCCTGCCTTTTCGTTGGCTACATAGAACAGTCATTGCTTCAAGCCTTCCCTGGTCATGCTCCTCAACTCTTCCTGTGCTACATTGATGTCTGCATTGATGCTGCTTCATGCACCCATGCTGAGCTCGTCAATTTCATCAACTTTGCCTCCATATTCCACCCTGCCCTTAAATTCACTTGGTCTGTTTCTCCCCTTTCTTGATCTCTCTTCCTCCAATTCTGGAGTCAAACGGTCTTTCGACATCTTTTATAAACCTACCATTCCCACAGTTATCTTGACTATAGTTCTTCCCGCCCTGTCTCCTGTAAAAACACTATTCCCTTTCCTCAGTTCCTTTGTCGCTGCCGTATCTATCCCCAGGATGAGGCTTTCCTTAAAGAACGGGGTCTTCCTTCCTCCACCTTTGATGGTGTCGTCACCCACATCTCCTCCATTTCCCAGACATCCGCGCTCACCCCATCTTCCCGCCGTCTTAGCAGTGATAGAGTTCCTCTTGTCCTCACCTACCATCCAACAAATCATTCTCTGCAACTTCCGCCATCTTCAATGGGATCCTACCACCAATCACATCTTTATCTCCCTATGTCCCCCACTGCCACTTTCCACAGCGATCATGCCCTCTGTGATGCCCTTGTCCATTCAGCCCTCTCCATTAATTTCCCATCTGGCACGTATCCCTGCAAGCAACAGAACTACCTTGTCTCCTCCCTTACCTCCATTCAGGGCCCCAAGCAGCCCTCCCCGGTGGGGGAACACTCCACCTCCGAACCTGTTGGGGTTATCTAAAGTATCCAGTGCTCCTGATGCAGTTGCCCCTAAATTAGTGAGACCCAAAATAAACTGGAGAAATGTTTCGTCATGCACTCCTGCTCCATCTGCTGAAAGTGGAAGTTTCTGGTCGCCAACCATTTTAATTCCTACCCCCAGTCGCATTCCAACATGTCGCTCCATGGGCCTCCTGCCTTGCCACTCTCAGAATGGAGGAGTAAACCTCATATTCCATGTAGGTAGCCTCCAACTTGATGGCCTGAACATCATTTTCTCCTTCTGATAATCTTTTCCCCTACTCCCTTCCCTCTTCTTCTATTCCACACTCTGATTTCTTACCTCTTCACCTTGGTGCCTCTCTGTCTTCACTTTCTCCTATGGTCCACTTTCCCCTCCTATCAGATTCCTCCTTCTCCAGCCCTTCACCTTTCCCACCCATCTGGTATTACCTATCACCTTCTAGAGAGTCCTCGTTCCCTTCCACCAACCTATTTATTCTGGCATCTTCCCCCATCCTTTCCAGTCCTTGGCCCGAAATGTTGATGCTTTATTCATTTTCATAGATGCTGATTCACCTGCAGCGTTCCACCACCCTTTTGTGTGTGTTGCAGTGAATCTTAAGATAGACTTTGAGAATTCTAGACAATGAACTCATTCAAAACAGAAATTGAGACTTTTTAAACATTGAGGGTTATGAGGATGGTGATAAGGTTAAAAAAATCAGACATGTACTTGATAAAAGGTGTAGCATGCCCAAAAGGACCAGATGGCCTAGTTCAGGCTCTATTTCTCATGTAAATAGAATTCCAAGCATGTATTATATATAATATGCTGGCTTAAAACTTGAATCCATTTCTACTGACAGCATATGCTAAGCTTAAGAAAGCATGTAAAAATTAGTTTTGGGCTGTTGCGCTACACTAACTTCAATAAAGTCTTGTGATTTTTTAATATTATTTCTCAAATGTTATCAGGCATAAATTTCTAAAGCTAGCGTTTCCATGTTGAAGTATCAGAATACTTGGATTCTTCCAATACTGATACCCACTCCACTTGTCTGATTAAATGATCAAGCAGTGTTACTTACACATCTATGATCCATGCTGGGAGTTAAAGTAATGGAAATTATGAGTACGTACTGGAGAGATCACAACATGGTAAGTGGTGAATCTGTGGAATTCGTTGCCACAGGCCAGGTCATTGGGTATATTTAAGGCAGAGGTTGACAGATTCTTGATTAATCAGGGCATGAAGGGTTACAGGGAGAAGGCAGGAGATTGGGCGTGAGAGGGAAAATGGATCAGCCATGATGAAATGGAGATGCAGACCTGATGGGCCAAATGTCCTAATTCTGCTCCTGTATCTTATGGTCCCATAATAGCGCATTGGGAAATTTAAGTGGTGACACGAGAGATTGTGTCTTGCTCCAGATTCCAGCATCTGCAAATTGCTGGAGCAGCTCAGTGTCTCAAGCAGTGAATACGGGTATGAAGGACCAGATGCAGAGTCCTGGCCCGAAACACCATCCTTTTGCCTCCACAGATGCAACCAGCATTCCTCCAGAAATTGTTCTATTTCTTGTGAAATTGACTTACACTTTGCTATTTTGTATAATTCAGCTGAACTAAAGACAGAATCGCTGTTGTGAAGAGTTATAGAAATGTCATGGTTACACTGATCTGATTCCTCCACGATCGCAGAGGTGTCCACACTGTTGTCATTCACGAAACATGCAGCTACTGTATAGAAACTGCAAAGCAAAAATGCCCTCAAAGAGAAGTCTGATAATGACCAGATAAAGCTTTTTCCTTTGTGTTGTATTTATCGACATGCTGTCTTGAAGATGACTTCTCGGATCACGTGATACACTCTCAATGCCGCAGTAGAGTAATAACCGTTATTGTTGTCCTCACAAGCTCATTGATACAGCAACAATTTTGCAGTCAGTGTCCAGAAACCTACCAGTCTGATTACATTGGAAACAACAGACCGCACACAATAGCATTGAGTTTGTGCTGATACCGACCCCAAAACATTTCCCATGTGTGGAACTGTTTTCCGAATTATGGGGGAGTATAAAAACTTCAGGGGTTTTTTTGCATTTATAACCAGACTGTAATGAAAGTAACAATGGGCTCAAGCTGCCTTGTTACCACAGCGACATCCAATTAACACTCTGGTTGGACACATACCCAAGTGTCTGCCTGAGATTCTGTCCAATGGCAAGCCTCTGAAGTGATCATTAAATTGTACCACATGTGAAATCGTGCCTTGTGTCAGAAGAAAATTGCTGTAATTTTTTTTAATTGATTACCTAACAATGAACACCAAATCCTTACTACCACTTTTACTAATTAAGCTGTATTTTTGGCTTTTCTTGCTTATATTTCTTTTATTATTTGCGACACTTCAGAGTGTGACAGACTGTATAGAGAGCCAAGTATACATCATGAATTCAAGTGATGACAGCTGACAGCGATGACACAGTCACTAGCAAAAATAGAGCCACAAAGAGCCTGAAAATTATACCCATAACTGCTTAAAATAACAGTCATCTGTCTAAAAAAATATAGTAAAACAATTTGGTAGATTTGCACTATGGAAGCTCTGACTTTATAACATCTTAAAGTAAATCAACAAACTTCAGCAGATGTTTAAATTTATCCACTGATGGTCCTCAACTGCCCATTCTCACCACTATTCAGTGTCGGTGGAGGTTTGGAACGTTTTCTTCACTATGGTGGGAGATCACCTCGTTCACTGTAACATCACTGAGTTCATCCAGACTGATGTATTTGTGATGGACGTGGTTCTCTGTCACTGCTACCACCCGCACACCATGCTTGTCCGGTCCCAGCTGACAGCCTATGGCCGAAGTCACTACCATATCCAGGTTATTAAACTTGCCACCGGCGTTCCGATGGTAATGGCCAGAGAAGACAGCCTTCACACCTGGAACAGAGCCAAAAAAAAAAATCCATGTATTAAGATGTATTAATATTACTGGGAAGCTTGGGGCTTGAGTTTGCCATCGTAGTGTAGTGGTTAGCACAACACCTTACAACAGCCAGCTGTAAGATCAGGGTTCAAATCCCACCACTGTCTGTAAGCAGATTATGCATTCTCCCCATTTATTATGTGGCTTTACTCTCACTTCCTCCCACATTCCAAAGATGTATGGGTTAGGGTTAGTGAGTTCTGAATCAGAATCAGAATCTGGTTTATTATCACCAGCACGCGTCGAGAAATTTGTTAATGTAGCAGCAGCAGTTCAATGCAGTATATAATATAGAAGAAGGAAAAAAATAATAATAGATAAATAAGAAAATCAGTTACAGTATATGTAAATTAAATAGATTTTAAATTGTGCAAAAAACAGAAATAATATATAATAAAAAAGTGAGGTAGTGTTCACAGGTTCAATGTCCATTTAGGAAATGGATGGCAGAGGGGAACAAGCTGTTCCTAAATCGCTGAGTGTGTGCCTTCAGGCTTCTGTACCTCCTACTTGATGGTAACAGTGAGGAAAGGGCATGCCCTGGGTGCTGGAGGTCCTTAATAATGGACGTTGCCTATTTGAGATACTGCTCCCTGAAGATATCCTGGGTACCTTGCGGGCTAGTGCCCAAGATGGAGCCGACTAAATTTCCAACCCTCTGCAGCTTCTTTCAGTCCTGTGTAGGCACCAGAACCATAGTGACAATTGCGGGCTGCCCAGCACAATCCTCACTGATTTGATTTGACTCAAACAATGCACTTCACTGTATGTTTCAATGTACATGCAAAACATTTTTTTAGATGCATTTCACTTCTTTCTTCAGCTTCTTTTAGCAAGCACCCTCATGTCAAAGTGTTCCATAATGATCAGCTTGCATATCAGCCATGCAAGGAATTTTGAAGGGTGTTTATATATTTTACAACTAGTCTCTCAAATTATGATTACTTACCACTGTACTCTACTGGATTCCTCTGAATGAAGGCAATATGGAAACTGATATGTTGTTCCAAAGAGCCAACGGAATCAGCGAAGAATACTTTTATAAGCACTAAATCTACACAGATTTACACAGCTCTTTGCTGGGTGAGCTGGCACTTTCTTTCCCACCACAGTATTTCCCCTTGATCTTTTCAAAAGAGTGCGGCAAGCCTCAGAGCTGACAAGTCAGTGCACTGGGACCTTGGGGAAAGCTCTTGAAATTCCCCAATGTGGCCAAGTTTGTCGCTGCCAGCTGCTACAAGCCACAGCTATATTGTGATGTTACAAACAAACTATAACAACAAGCCCTAGAAATTTAATATTAAGTAAATGATCTAATTTATGTCCAAGTTCAAAGGGAATATTTGGTCAAATTATTCTTGTATATTGCTGCTTTTAAGTGCAAAAGAAGAGCAGCATTGCTTTGGAAAACCTTTCCCCTGTCTTAGTCTGGAATTGAAGCAAAATTCACAGGTTGGTGTTCAACTTCCATGCCTATGGCAGAGCAGAAAGCTCACCAAATGTGCCAGGGTCACATCTCTGATTTAGCAACATTGTGAGAGGATGTGCTTTTCACATCCCCTGCATTAACCCTTAAGAAGAGCAGGCTAGCCAGCTTTATTTTTATAGATAACATGGAAAAGAAATACCAGGAGAACACTTTACCTCTTCTACCTATCTGCTCACAGTTTCATACTTTCTTGCCCCCCCCCCCGACACTCCATCCACCTAGCTACCCCTCACCTATCACTTGCTAGCTTGTACTCCTTTCCCTGGCTATTCTGGCTTTCTGTCTCCTGCCTTTCCAGTCCTCAGGAATGGTCTCAACCCAAAATGCTACTGTTTATTCCCCTCCATAGATGCTGCCAAACTTTCTTAATTCCTCCAGCATTTTGTGTTGTCCAAAAAAGCAGGAGAGTGGTGTTTTAACTTCTGAGTCAAATAATAACACAGCAGTGAAAGAAAAGGCCAGCAAGGCTATGCAGCTAATAACCAGTTCCAGAGGCCTGGGTTCGATCGCGTTTCCGGGTGTTGTCTGTGCAGAGTTTGCATGTTTCTCCGGTGATTATGTAAGTGTTCTCTTGATGTCTGGTTTCCTCCCACATCTGAAAGACTTGTGAGTTAGCTGCTGTAAGTCTGTTCCCATGTGTGAGTGATTGTTAAATCTATCCCCATGTGTGAGTGAGTGTTAAATCTGTGCCCGTGTGTGAGTGAGTGGTAAATCTGTCTCCGTGTGTGTGTGGTAAATCTGTCCCCATGTGTGTGTTAAATCTGTCCCCATGTGTGTGTGAGTGTTAAATCTGTCCCCGTGTGTGTGTGAGTATTAAATCTGTCCCCGTGCGTGTGTTAAATCTGTCCCAGTGTGTGAGTGAGTGTTAAATCTGTCCCCATGTGTGAGTGAGTGGTAAATCTGTCCCTGTATGTAAGTGAGTGTTAAATCTGTCCCCGTGTGTGTGTGAGTGTTAAATCTGTCCCGGCGTGTGAGTGAGTGGTAAATTTGTCCCCGCGTGTGTGTGAGTGTTAAATCTGTCCCCGAGTGTGTGTGTGTGTGAGTATTAAATCTGTACCCGTGTGTGAGTGAGTGTTAAATCTGTCCCCATGTGTGAGTGAGTGTTAAATCTGTCCCCGTCTGTGTGTGTGTGTGTGTGTGTGAGTATTAAATCTGTCCCCGTGTGTGTGTGAGCAGTAAATCTATCCGTGTGTGTGAGTGAGTGTTAAATCTGTGCCCGTGTGTGAGTGAGTGTTAAATCTGCCCCCGTGTGTGTGTGAGTGGTAAATCTGTGCCCGTGTGTGAGTGAGTGGTAAATGTGTCCCCGTGTGTGTGTGTGTGTTAAATCTGTCCCCGTGTGTGAGTGAGTGTTAAATCTGTGCCCATGTGCGTGTGAGTGGTAAATCTATCCGTGTGTGTGAATAAGTGTTAAATGTGCCCGTGTGTGAGTGAGTGTTAAATCTGTCCCCCTGTGTGTGTGAGTGGTAAATCTGTGCCCATGTGTGTGTGAGTGGTAAATCTGTGCCCGTGTGTGAGTGAGTGGTAAATCTGTTCCGGTGTGTGAGTGAGTGGTAAATCTGTCCGTGTGTGTGTGTGTGTGTGTGTGAGTGAGTGGTAAATCTGTACCAGTGTGTGTGTGTGTTAAATCTGTCCTGGTGTGTGTGTGAGTGTTAAATCTGTCCCGGTGTGTGTGTGTGTGTTAAATCTGTCCCGGTGTGTGAGTGAGTGGTAAATCTGTCCCGGTGTGTGAGTGAGTGGTAAATCTGTGCTCGTGTGTGTGTGATTGGTAAATCTGTTCCCGTGTTTGAGTGAGTGTTAAATCTGTGCCCATGTGTGAGTGAGTGTTAAATCTGTCCCCCTGTGCGTGTGAGTGGTAAATCTATTCCAGTGTGTGAGTGAGTGGTAAATCTGTCCGTGTGTGTGTGTGTAGTAAATCTGTCCCCGTGTGTGTGTGAGTGGTAAATCTGTCCGTGTGCGTCTGAGTGTTAAATCTGTCCCCCTGTGTGTGTGAGTGGTAAATCTATTCCAGTGTGTGAGTGAGTGGTAAATCTGTCCGTGTGCGTGTGAGTGGTAAATCTGTCCCGGTGTGTGAGTGAGTGTTAAATCTGTCCTGGTGTGTGTGTGAGTGTTAAATCTGTCCCAGTGTGTGAGTGAGTGGTAAATCTGTCCCGGTGTGTGAGTGAGTGGTAAATCTGTTCCCGTGTGTGAGTGAGTGTTAAATCTGTACCGGTGTGTGAGTGAGTGTTAAATCTGTCCCGGTGTGTGAGTGAGTGGTAAATCTGTTCCCGTGTGTGAGTGAGTGGTAAATCTGTCCCGGTGTGTGAGTGAGTGGTAAATCTGTTCCCGTGTGTGAGTGAGTGTTAAATCTGTCCCGGTGTGTGTGTGAGTGGTAAATCTGTCCCGGTGTGTGAGTGAGTGGTAAATCTGTTCCCGTGTGTGAGTGAGTGGTAAATCTGTCCCGGTGTGTGTGTGAGTGTTAAATCTGTCCCGGTGTGTGAGTGAGTGGTAAATGTGTCCCCATGTGTGAGTGAGTGTTAAATCTGTCCTGGTGTGTGAGTGAGTGGTAAATCTGTCCCGGTGTGTGTGTCTGAGTGTTAAATCTGTCCCGGTGTGTGTGTCTGAGTGGTAAATCTGTCCCGATGTGTGAATGAGTGGTAAATCTGTCCCCATGTGTGAGTGAGTGGTAAATCGGTCCCGGTGTGTGTGTGTGTTAAATCTGTCCTGGTGTGTGTGTGAGTGTTAAATCCGTCCCGGTGTGTGAGTGAGTGGTAAATCTGTCCTGGTGTGTGAGTGATTGTTAAATCTGTCCCGGTGTGTGAGTGAGTGTTAAATCTGTCCCGGTGTGTGAGTGAGTGGTAAATGAGTCCCCATGTGTGAGTGAGTGGTAAATCTGTCCTGGTGTGTGAGTGAGTGGTAAATCTGTCTCCGTGTGTGTGTGAGTGGTAAATCTGTTCCTGTGTGTGAGTGAGTGGTAAATCTGTTCCAGTGTGTGAGTGAGTGGTAAATCTGTCTCCGTGTGTGTGTGAGTGGTAAATCTGTTCCTGTGTGTGAGTGAGTGGTAAATCTGTTCCCGTGTGTGAGTGAGTGGTAAATCTGTCCCAGTGTGTGTGTGTGTTAAATCTGTCCCGGTGTGTGTGTGTGTGTTAAATCTGTCCTGGTGTGTGAGTGAGTGGTAAATCTGTCCCCGGTGTGTGTGTGTTAAATCTGTCCCGGTGTGTGAGTGAGTGGTAAATCTGTCCTGGTGTGTGAGTGAGTGGTAAATCTGTCCCGGTGTGTGTGTCTGAGTGTTAAATCTGTCCCGATGTGTGAGTGAGTGGTAAATGTGTCCCCATGTGTGAGTGAGTGGTAAATCTGTCCTGGTGTGTGTGTGAGTGTTAAATCTGTCCCGGTGTGTGTGTGAGTGTTAAATCTGTCCCGGTGTGTGTGTGTGAGTGGTAAATCTGTCCCGGTGTGTGAGTGAGTGGTAAATCTGTTCCCGTGTGTGAGTGAGTGGTAAATCTGTCCTGGTGTGTGTGTGAGTGTTAAATCTGTTCCCGTGTGTGAGTGATTGGTAAATCTGTCCCTGTGTGTGAGTGAGTGGTAAATCTGTCCAAGTGTGTGAGTGAGTGTTAAATCTGTCCCGATGTGTGAGTGAGTGGTAAATGTGTCCCGGTGTGTGTGTGAGTGTTAAATCTGTCCCGATGTGTGAGTGAGTGGTAAATGTGTCCCCATGTGTGAGTGAGTGTTAAATCTGTCCTGGTGTGTGAGTGAGTGGTAAATCTGTCCCGGTGTGTGTGTCTGAGTGTTAAATCTGTCCCGATGTGTGAATGAGTGGTAAATGTGTCCCCATGTGTGAGTGAGTGGTAAATCTGTTCCGGTGTGTGTGTGTGTGTGTGTGTTAAATCTGTCCTGGTGTGTGAGTGAGTGGTAAATCTGTCCCGGTGTGTGTGTGAGTGTTAAATCTGTCCCGGTGTGTGAGTGAGTGTTAAATCTGTCCCGCTGTGTGTGTGAGTGCTAAATCTGTCCCGCTGTGTGTGTGAGTGCTAAATCTGTCCCGGTGTGTGTGTGAGTGTTAAATTTGTCCCGGTGTGTGTGAGTGGTAAATGTGTCCCCGTGTGTGTGTGAGTGTTAAATCTGTCCCCATGTGTGAGTGAGTGGTAAATCTGTCCGTGTGTGTGAGTGGTAAATCTGTCCGTGTGTGTGAGTGAGTGGTAAATCTGTCCGTGTGTGTGTGAGTGAGTGGTAAATCTGTCCCCGTGTGTGTGTGAGTGGTAAATCTGTCCGTGTGTGTGAGTGAGTGGTAAATCTAAGCCCGTGTGTGTGTGTGAATGGTAAATCTATGCCCGTGTGTGTGAGTGAGTGGTAAATCTGTCCGTGTGTGTGTGAGTGAGTGGTAAATCTGTCCGTGTGTGTGTGAGTGAGTGGTAAATCTGTCCCCGTGTGTGTGTGAGTGGTAAATCTGTCCGTGTGTGTGAGTGAGTGGTAAATCTAAGCCCGTGTGTGTGTGTGAATGGTAAATCTATGCCCGTGTGTGTGAGTGAGTGGTAAATCTGTCCCCGTGTGTGTGTGAGTGGTAAATCTGTCCGTGTGTGTGAGTGAGTGGTAAATCTATGCCCGTGTGTGTGAGTGAGTGGTAAATCTGTCCCCGTGTGTGTGTGAGTGGTAAATCTGTCCCGGTGTGTGTGTGTGAGTGAGTGGTAAATCTGTGCCCGTGTGTGTGAGTGAGTGGTAAATCTGTCCGTGTGTGTGAGTGAGTGGTAAATCTGTCCCGGTGTGTGTGTGAGTGGTAAATCTGTCCCGGTGTGTGAGTGAGTGGTAAATGTGTCCCCATGTGTGAGTGAGTGTTAAATCTGTCCCCGTGTGTGTGTGAGTGGTAAATCTGTCCGTGTGTGTGAGTGAGTGGTAAATCTGTCCGTGTGTGTGAGTGAGTGGTAAATCTGTCCCCGTGTGTGTGTGAGTGGTAAATCTGTCCGTGTGTGAGTGAGTGGTAAATCTAAGCCCGTGTGTGTGTGTGAGTGGTAAATCTGTCCCCGTGTGTGTGTGAGTGGTAAATCTGTCCGTGTGTGTGTGAGTGGTAAATCTGTCCCGGTGTGTGAGTGAGTGGTAAATGTGTCCCCATGTGTGAGTGAGTGTTAAATCTGTCCCCGTGTGTGTGTGAGTGGTAAATCTGTCCGTGTGTGTGAGTGAGTGGTAAATCTGTCCGTGTGTGTGAGTGAGTGGTAAATCTGTCCCCGTGTGTGTGTGAGTGGTAAATCTGTCCGTGTGTGAGTGAGTGGTAAATCTAAGCCCGTGTGTGTGTGTGAGTGGTAAATCTGTCCCCGTGTGTGTGTGAGTGAGTGGTAAATCTGTCCGTGTGCTAAGTGAGTGGTAAATCTATCCGTGTGTGTGAGTGAGTGGTAAATCTGTCCCCGTGTGTGTGTGAGTGGTAAATCTGTCCGTGTGTGTGAGTGAGTGGTAAATCTATGCCCGTGTGTGTGAGTGAGTGGTAAATCTGTCCCCGTGTGTGTGTGAGTGGTAAATCTGTCCGTGTGTGTGAGTGAGTGGTAAATCTATGCCCGTGTGTGTGTGAGTGGTAAATCTGTCCGTGTGTGAGTGAGTGGTAAATCTAAGCCCGTGTGTGTGTGTGAGTGGTAAATCTAAGCCCGTGTGTGTGTGTGAGTGGTAAATCTGTGCCCGTGTGTGTGAGTGAATGGTAGAATCTGTGCAGGGGGAGTATATTGAGAAGTATATGTGGAAAATAAGATACAAGGATTAATGTAGAATTAATGTAAATGTGTGGTTGATGAGCTGCAGAGTCTGTTTTTGTGCTGTATCTATGACTCAAATGGTCATTAGTGCCAGAGGTGGGAGGAAGCAGGTAACTAGAGCGATGAATACTCTAGCCAGCGCTGGTCCAAAATCAGCAACAGTTTGACAATAACTTAATTTGTTATTCCATAACACCTCTCATTAATTTGTTCCCCGCAGTAATATCTTAGAAATGTAAGAAACCATTACCCTCATATAAATGAACATTTCAGCCACAAGAGAGTCAAAGATGATTTTCTCAGTACATACTTTTCCTTCAATAATTGATACAGGTTATTCCAATTTCATAATTGATCTGAATATCTTTTCTCTGGAGAACTAAGTGACATACAATTTTACTAATATATTTTGAAAGATTTGCATAACTGGCTAACATTTTGTTTAAAAAATATTTCCATAAAAATGAATTTAAAATAAGTCACTGATGAAAACATTTTTGAACAAATGAATTATACAAAAGCAATCTAGAACGATTTTTTTTCGAAAAGAGCTTCATTGGGTAATGCGAGTCTTGAGACCTTCCACAACTCAGTGTCACTCAAGGCTGCTCTGTGGTAATACTACTTGACATTTCAATTTATTCAGCTTGATCACATTTTATGGTCTGGTCACCTTATTCAATCATTTGACATTGTGAATAGCCGCACACTTCAGCATCTTGAACACATGAACAATGCAGAAGGGCACAAGAAACCACATCGAGACCAGGATGGCAAAGAAAGACATAAACATCATTAACGACAAAGAGCATTTCAATAGGTGTCCAAATAAAATAGCATGAAGACTTGGGGGTAAAGTAATCAAGTCTAGATTTTTGAAGGTATCTGTCTGACTCACCACGCTTAGGTATTTGGGAATGAAGACTACGTAATGGAAGGTAGAGCTGAGGCACAACATCACCCTTGTCAAAACTAACAGTGAAATGTCAACAACAGGAATTCTGCAGATGCTGGAAATTCAAGCAACACACATCAAAGTTGCTGGTGAATGCAGCAGGCCAAGCAGCATCTGTAGGAAGAGGTGCAGTCGACGTTTCAGGCCGAGACCCTTCGTCAGAACAGTGAAATGTCAATGTTTTTAAATGTCTAATAATTCAAACAATTGATCATGAAAGATTTAAGCACCTAAAGTTTGTAAAATAATAAATATATTACCTAAAAAAACAAAAAAATTATAAAATACATTAATGTGAATAAGTCAAATATGATTTTCTTCCTAACCAGGAACTGATAATCATTTGACTAAGTCATAGAATAATACAGTATGGAAAGAGGCCCTTTGGTTCTACTCATCCATACTAACCATGATGTCTATTTGTCCATGTTTATTCCCCCTCAAATTTAAAGTAAATTTATTATCAAACTACATATATGTCACCTGTGATTCATCTTCCCTCCCACCAGTCCAAATGTCTTCCACTGTACCTGCCTCGAATGCTTCCTCTGGTAGCTAATTCCACACACACATCACCCTCTACATGAAGGTGATCCTCAGGTCCCTTTTAAAATCTTTCCCTTCTCACCTTAAGCCTATGCCGTCTTATTCCAGGAAAAAGACTGTGTGCATTCACCCTTTCTGTTCAAAAGGTGACCCCTCAGCCTCCCGCACTCAAAACAATGAATAACAAGCCAGCCCCACTCTCCCTGCAACTCAAGCCACTCCTATACTCATTGCCCTGTGTGATAAAGGCTGGCACATCAAACGCCTGCTTCATCACTCCCTGTCTTCCTATGGGGAGTGAAACCGAGCTTTTGTCAAGTCTGGCTGCTATTGTTCTACATTCCTCTAACATCCAGCATGAGAACAGTAAGCCAAGGACTGTACCATTAAATTTTGATAATTCTATGAAACTCTCCAAGACAGATATTCATTGTTTGGTTGGTAATCTGGAATCAACATGACATACATGGGCCAAGCTCTACAACAGACATTCCCAGACATCCCACCTTGCAAAAACTCATTTCAGGGAGGCAGCACCATCAATTTGCGGGAGACTCCTGGAACTTCCGGGAGAGGTGGGATTACTGCATTAGAGTAGCTCCTTAGCAGCCAGCCAGCTAGTTTAAATAACGTTAGCTATGCTAATGAACAAATGACACCTGTTAAACTCACCTCAACACGTCTTTTACAGTCTTAACCCACCATGGGCAATAGAAAAGTCATTGTTGCAAACAGTGCAGCGAGCAACACTGTCATTATTTTTGACCCTATTAGTCAGGGGTACACTTTAGTGTAGTCTGGGGTGACGTACGTTTTATATTTTTTTTGGAACACTCTGCCATGGCGCGCTCTCGCTTGCTTGCTTTCACTCTCGCTCGCTCGCTTGCTTGCTCTCGCTCTCTCTCTCTTGTGCACGCGCTCTCTCTTGCTTTCTCTTGCTTGCTCTGAAAAAAATTGATTTCCGTGATATTGTATATAATTTGCAGGCATCAGGGAGCCACTATTAATATGCGGGAGACTCCCGGAACTTCCGGGAGAGGTGGGATGTCTGCATTCCCAACCTTTTTTATGCCATGGACCAATATTAGAGGCGTGTGGATTTCTATGACAAGCAGACAAATTGCTCTGGAAAATAAAGAACCAGCTAGTGAAAAAAATTATTTTCCCTTAATACCTATTACTTCCTGTATAAAAATGCCAAGAAAAAGTACTGGTTATTGTATTTTATAAAGTGAAAGTGCACCAATGCAGGTGACTTAATGTTGTAATTACTGGGATTATTTTTCTAATAAAATTCAAAGCACCAATATTTTTATCCATTCTGTCAATAAGAAATCAATCAGCATTTGTAATGAATCACAGGAATATAATTTCTAAGTGCATTATGTGCCTCCAGCTAACTTTAAGCCTTCCCCAGGTTAATTTTTAATAAATTGAGACAGGAGACACAAGAGATTGCAGTTGCTGGAATATGGAGTAAACAAAGAAACTGCTGGAGGAAGTCAGCAGGCCAGGCAGCATCTAGGGTAAAGAAGTAGATGCTCGGCGAACCGGTCTCCCAATCTACATTGGGTCTCACCGATATACAGGAGGCCACACTGGGAGCATTGAACACAATATATGACCCCAACAGACTCACAGGTGAAGTATCGCCTCACCTGGAAGGACGGTTTGGGACGCTGAATGGTAGTGAGGGAGGAGATGTAGGGGCACGGGTAGCACTTGTTCTGCTTGCAAGGATAAGTGCCAGGAGGGAATTCACCTACGCTCCATCTGCCAGAGCAAACGGGATCTCCCAGTGGTCATCGATTTTAATTTCACTTTCCATTCCCATTCCGATATGTCCATCCATGGCCTCCTCTACTGTCATGATAAGGCCACACTTAGGCTGGAGGAGCAACACTTTATATTCCGTTTGGGTAGCCTCCAACCTGATGGCATGAACATCGATTTCTCAAACGTCCAGTAATGCCTTCACCATTTCCCATCTCCTTTTCCCTCTCTCATGTTGTCTCCCTGCTCGCCCATCACTTCCCTCTGGTGCTCCTCCCCCCCCCCCACTTTTTTCTTTCGTCTATGGCTTTCTTTTCAGTCTCTTTCACCAATCAGCTTCCTAGCTCTTTGCTTAACCTCTCCCCTTCCAAGTTTCATTTATCATCTGGTGTTTCACTCTCCCTTCCCCCCCACCTTTCAAATCTACTCCTCAGCCTCTTCTCTCCAGTCTTGCCGAAGGCTTTCAGCCCAAAATGTCAACTGTACTCTTTTCCATAGATACTTCCTGACCTGCTGAGTTCCTCCAGCATCTTGTGTGTGTTGGTAGGATTTCCAGCACCTGCAGCTTGTCTCTTGTTTGCTGGAGAAACTCGGAGGGTTAAGCAACAACTGTAGGGGAGAGAGGAATTGTGGAAGTCTTGGGTTAAGACCCTACGTCAGGACCAAATTCTTAACAACATGGTAAAAAATATCCATCATGTGGCGCTAAAGGAATCTATACTCACTGGCCACTTTATTGGATACAGCTGTTCAACTTGCTAATGCAAATATTTAATCAGCCAATCGTGTCAGCCCCTTAGTGTGTAAAAACATGCGGGCATGGTCAAGAGATTCATTTGTTGTTTAGACGGGGTGATCTGAGTATTTCAAAAACTGCTGATCTCCTGGGATTTTCACACACAACAGTCTCTAGTGTTTACAGAGGATGGTTCAAGAAACAAAAAGCATCCAGTGAGCAGCAGTTCTGTGGGTGAAAATGCCTTGTTAGTGAGAGAGGTCATAGGAGAATGGGCCAGACCGGTTTAAGCTGAAGGAAGACAACAGTAACTCAAATAACCAAGTGTTACAACAGTGGTGTGCAGAAGAGCTGTCTGAATGCACAACACATCAAAATTTTAATGGATAATTATCCAGAAGTATTTTGCCACTCTCCTCCATTTAACCCACTTACAGTAAGTTGTTTTTGCACAGATTTTCCACACAAGTTTACAATGCTCTTTGCTCCATGTGCCTTTCTATTTAACAGGTAGTTCCTTACAGTTGGAAAACCCTGGATTAGAATGTAAGGAAGACCTGTCTCCATTTTGTAGTGTAAACACTGTCATTGGCCTTTCCCGTTCCAGCATCAAGCTTGCATGTTCCTTTCACAAAAAGATTACCTTTTCTAACAGAAGATGTTGATGTATCTCAACTCTAGCAAGCTGGGTTTAACTCTGAGCTCAGGGGCTGCATGGGTGGAGTCTCCTTCCAAATCCTAATGAAATGAATATTCTGCATACCAATTATTCTACTCCATCAGGAAATCATTCAGTAATTGTAATGAATCACAAGATCGCAGTTTGTCATTAAGTACATCAGGTTACCTCTAACTAATTTTAATCCTTCCTTAGGTTACCCCAGGTGCAGGTGATTGGCAGGCAAATCTTTGTGGAGTTGAACACGAGAGAACCAGTTATAAGGAATAAACGCAGGAATGGGAATGATGGGATTGCCCTGAGAGCTGACATTGATTTGACATGCCTAAAGGCCTTTGCCTTGAAACCATGAAAAATGTGCCATATGTTCTAACATCTGAGAATTGAGTTAAGAAAGTTAATTGGTAAAATGCTGGTTTTGAAAATGAATATTTCAGCTGCTCAAACAGAATGCTGGAGAAACTCAGCAGGTCAGACAGCGTCTAAGGAGGGGAATAAAATTCCAAGTTTCAGCTCGTGGTGCTTCATCAGGACTGGAAAGGAAGGGTGCGGAAGGTGTTTCTTCCCTTCCCCTCCCTCCCACTTCTTATTCTGGTTTCAGTCCTCTTTCTTTCCAGTCCTGATGAAGGGTCTTGGCTCAAAATTTCAACTGTTTATTCCCCTCAACAGGTGCTACCTGACCTGGTGAGTTCCTCCCGCATTTTGTGTTGAGCAGCTGAAATACTCATTTTCAAAACCAGCATTTTTTGCCAAGTAACTTCCTTAAACCAATTGCCGGGTAGTAGACCTTATGGAGAATTTTTCATGGCTTCAAGGCACAGGTGCTATGAGGGAGGAGCTGGCCAAAGTTCAATGGAACAACACCCTAGAAGGGATGACAGTGGAACAGCAATGGCAAGTGTTTCTGGGAATAATGCGGAAAGTGCAGGATCAGTTCGTTCCAAAGAGGAAGAAAGATCCTAAGAGGAGTAAGGGGAGATAAGGCTGATAAGGGAAGCAACGGACAGTATAAAAATAAAAGAGAAGAAGTATAACATAGCAAAGACGAGTGGGAAGCCGGAGGATTGGGAAACTTTTAAAGAGCAACAGAAGGTAACTAAAAAGGCAATACGTGGAGAAAAACTGAGGTACGAAGGTAAACTAGCCAAGAATATAAACGAGAATAATAAAAGCTTCTTCAGGTTTGTGAAAAGGAAAAAAAAATAGTTAAGACCAAAATTGGGCCCTTGAAGACAGAAACGGGTGAATTTATTATGGGGAACAAGGAAATGGCAGACGAGTTGAACAGGTACTTTGGATCTGTCTTCACTAGGGAAGACACAAACAATCTCCCACATGTAATAGTGGCCAAAGGACCTAGGGTAATGGATGAATTGAAGGAAATTTATATTAGGCAGGAAATGCTGTTGGATAGGCTGTTGGGTCTGAAGGCTGCTAAGTCCCCGGGACCTGATGGTCTGCATCCCAGGGTACTCAAGGAGGTGGCTTTAGAAATCGTGGAAGCATTGGTATTCATTTTCCAATGTTCTATAGATTCAGGATCAGTTCCTGTGGATTGGAGAGTGGCTAATGTTGTCCCTCTCTTCAAGAAGGGAGGAAGAGAGAAAACAGGGAATTATAGATTGGTTAGCCTGACGTCGGTGGCAGGAAAGATGCTGGAGTCAATTATAAAAGAAATGATGACACATCTGGATAGCTGTAACAGCATTGGTCCGAGTCAGCATGGATTTACGAAGGGGAAATCGTGCTTGACTAATCTTCTGGAATTTTTTGAGGATGTAACTATAAAAATGGACAAGGGAGAGCCAGTGGATGTAGTGTACCAGGACTTTCAGAAAGCCTTTGATAAAGTCTCACATAGGAGATTAGTGGGCAAAATTAGGGCACATGGTATTGGGGGCAGAGTACTGACATGGATTGAAAATTGGCTGGCTGACAGAAAACAAAGAGTAGCGATTAACGGGTCCCTTTCGGAATTGCAGGTGGTGACCAGTGGGGTACCGCAGGGTTCAGTGCTGGGACCGCAGCTGTTTATAATATATATTAATGATTTAGATGAGGGAATTAGAAGTAACATTAGCAAATTTGCCGATGACACAAAGCTGGGTGGCAGTGTGAAATATGAGGAGGATGTTAGGAGAATGCAGGGTGACTTGGACAGGCTGGGTGAGTGGGCAGATGCAGTTTAATGTGGATAAATGTGAGGTTATCCACTTTGGTGGTAAGAACGGGAAGGCAGATTATTATCTAAATGGAGTCAAGTTAGGAAAAGGGAGATCTAGGTGTTCTTGTACATCAGTGACTGAAAGCAAGCATGCAAGTACAGCAGGCTGTGAAGAAAGCTAATGGCATGTTGGCGTTCATAACAAGGGGAATTGAGTATAAGAGCAAAGAGGTCCTTCTGCAGCTGTACAGGGCCCTGGTGAGACCACACCCGGAGTACTGTGTGCAGTTTTGGTCTCCAAATTTGAGGAAGGACATTCTTGCTATTGAGGGAGTGCAGCGTAGGTTCACAAGGTTAATTCCCGGGATGGCGGGACTGTCATATGTATAAAGATTGGAGCGACTGGGCTTGTATACTCTGGAATTTAGAAGGCTGAGAAGGGATCTTATTGAAACATATAAGATTATTAAGGGATTGGACACGCTGGAGGCAGGAAGCATGTTCCTGCTAATGGGTGAGTCCAGAACCAGAGGCCACAGTTTAAGAATAAGGGGTAGGCCATTTAGAACGGAGTTGAGGAAAAACTGTTTCACCGAGAGAGTGGCGGATATATGGAATGCTCTGCCCCAGAAGGCTGTGGAGGCCAAGTCTCTGGATGCTTTCAAGAAAGAGATGGATAGAGCTCTTAAAGATAGCAGAATCAAAGGTTATGGGGATAAGGCAGGAACCGGATACTGATTGTGGATGATCAGCCATGATCACATTGAATGGCGGTGCTGGCTCGAAGGGCCGAATGGCCTACTCTTGTACCTGTTGTCTATTGCCTTTCGGCACATCAAATCTATGCCAGCTCTCAGGGTAATCTCGCCGTTCCCATTCCTGCATTTATTCCCGTTAATCGGCTCTCTTGTGTGTGTGTGTGTGTGTGTTGCTCTGATTTCCAGCATCTGCAGAATCTCTTGTATTTACTATTTCAGCTATTCAACCTGCTTATGGCTGGGACATTTGCTAAGGAGATTGTGCATGTATACAAATGGTTTACTTTCTCACAAAAATACATCCTTTTACTGAGTTGAAAACATACATGCTTTCCCAAATACTCTGATGCTGACAGTCAAAATCCATCAATACAGTAGGGATGGATTGTAATTCTACTGTTTTGTTAAACAAAATACCGTCTGTTAATTGTTCTATAGCTGGTTATTTGTTACAGTTTAATTTGCATAAGATGTATACCACCTTATCAAAACATATAATCAGTCTACCATTTTATACCAAGGCAACAATTTATTTATAAACTCCCTGTTCAGAAAATGCTGTCAGGAACTGGTCAGTAATCATACAGATCAGGATTAGAAGATGTTACTGACCTTGTGTACTGTGGGAGATACACCAGAGAGGCAGGAGACAAGTTATTGCATCTTGGATTGTCCATCTCATGTTTATTCTCACATAATATTAAATAAATTATTTAAATGAATAAGGCAGCATATGGCAAAATGTCTGTAGTACATGCTCATTTTGGCTAAGTTTTTAGAACATTGCTGAGTTTGGTAGTTTTTCCATAGCTGGTGATGGGAATGAGGGCTGTATCAGCTGTATTATTAAATATCAGAAGTACATTCAAGATTTATAATAATGATTTTTAGATATAACACCTGCAGTGGCCCAAAGGCAAGTTTGAGACGATCTGCGCCTGTTATAAAAAAGCATCATTTTCTGGTTTGCTCCTCTGGACACAAATAAATGTATATGTTTAGTGCTGTTGGATGACCCTCTTAAACTCATCAGGCTCATTGGTAAAAATATTGCACCACTCTGTAACATCCAAACAAAGGTTGAAATAAAAGTGTATTGTTGTACTAATAGGACTAATATCCAACAGTTAGCAAAATTTGCCAGCCCAGCACCACTAAAATGCCAAGTGGGCCTGATTAGTAAAGTTTCACTGTAGCTTTGCCTTAAAAACATTCAGACGCAGCTTCCAATGACCTTTAAGAAAAAGAGTTCCAAGGACACATAGCCCACTGAGAGAATAGTCTTAGCTCTGTCTTAAACAAGTGATCTCTTATTTTTAAAGTGACCCCTTGTTGTTAATTCCCTTTCAAGAGAAAACATCCTGTCCTTGTTTACCCAAACAAGACAAATTATACCTTATATTTCACTCAAGTTCACTTCTCTTTTGTATGCATCCCTACCACCACCCCTGGCAGGGCATTCCACACGCTCACCACTCTATGTCAAAAACTTATAACCATAGTCATAGTCATAGTCATACTTCATTGATCCCAGGGGAAATTGGTTTTCCTTACAGTTGCACCATAAATAATAAATAGTAATAGAACCATAAATAGTTAAATAGTAATATGTAAATTATGAAATAAGTCCAGGACCAGCCTATTGGCTCAGGGTGTCTGACCCTCCAAGGGAGGAGTTGTAAAGTTTGATGGCCACAGGCAGGAATGACTTCCTATGACGCTCTGTGCTGCATCTCGGAGGAATGAGTCTCTGGCTGAATGTACTCCTGTGCCCACCCAGTACATTATGTAGTGGATGGGAGACATTGATCAAGATGGCATGCAACTTGGACAGCATCCTCTTTTCAGACACCACCGTCAGAGAGTCCAGTTCCATCCCCACAACATCACTGGCCTTACGAATGAGTTTGTTGATTCTGTTGGTGTCTGCTACCCTCAGCCTGCTGCCCTTTCTGCTGACATTTGCCTTGTATTTCACTCACCTTGAAATTATGGTCCCCTCCTATGTCATAAATTTACAATAAACATTTCAAATAAAACATTTTTCCCTCGGTGCAAGAATGTACAAAGGAATTTCAGGACAGTGGCACGAGGAGTCATTCAATATGCAAATGTTTGAAACTAAGTGCTTGTTCAGCTAACCACTAGAAATCCAATACCATTTCGCAATGCAAAGACCAAGAGCTTTGGCACCAACAGCCACCTGTACACTCGAGAATGTGATCTGGTGCCAAATCGGTGCAAATTTTAGGAAAGAATGATTGCTAGGCATCTTATTTACCCACAAGTGTAAAGAGAAATCAGAAATCATATAATTATTAGACATAATGTTCGGTCATATTTCGTGAATCACCTGATACCTAGATTTAGAACACTTGCCTAAACTGCAAATGTTAAGACAGGGATTTTTTGTCTTAGGAAAGAGATGGTAAAAGAAGTAATTGCAAGATTTCTTGAAGGGAGATAATAATTTTATTTATTTGAGATACAGCATGGAGTAGGCCCTTTCTGCCCTTCGAGCCACACTGCCTAGCAACTCACCAATTTAACCCTAGCCTAATCATAGGACAATTTACAATGACCAATTAATCCTCTAACCGGTATGTCTTTGAGCTGTGGGAGGAAACCGGAGCACCCGGAGGAAACCCATGTGGTCAGAAGCAGCATCAGGTCATTATCACCGACATGAGATGTGAAATTTGTCAACCTAGCAGCAGCAGTTTAATGCAATACATAATCTAACAGAGAAAATAATAATAATACATAAAATTAAAAAATAATAAACAAGTAAATCACTTACGTATATTGAATAGATTTTAAAAAAATGCAAAAACAGAAATACTGTATATTAAAAAAAAGTGAGGTAGTGTCCAAAGATTCAATGTCCATTTAAGAATCGGATGGCAGAGGGGAAGAAGCTGTTCGTAAATCACTGAGTGTGTGTCTTCAGGCTTCTGTATCTCCTACCTGATGGTAACAGTGAGAAAAGGGCATGTCCTGGGTGCTGGAGGTTCTTAATAATGGACACTGCCTTTCTGAGACACCGCTCCCTAAAGATGTCCTGGGTACTTTGTAGGCTAATACTCAAAATGGAGCTGATTAGATTTACAACCTTCTGCAGCTTCTTTCGGTGCTGTGCAGTAGCCCCTCCATACCAGACAGTGATGTAGCCTGTCAGAATGCTGTCCATGGTACAACTATAGAAGTTTTTGAGTGTCTTTGATGACATGCCAAATCTCTTCAAACTCCTGATAAAGTATAGCCGCTGTCTTGCCTTCTTTATAACTACATCGATATGTTGGGACACCCAGGAACTTGAAGCTGCTCACTCTCTCCACTCCTGATCCCTCTATGAGGATTGATATGTGTTCCTTCGTCTTACCCTGCCTGAAGTTCACAATCAGCTCTTTCGTCTTACACACAACTCCACTAATTGGCATATCTTACTCCTGTACACCCTCTCGTCACCACCTGAGATTCTACCAACAATGGTTGTATCGCCAGTAAATTTATAGATGGTATTTGAGCTATGCCTAGCCACAGAGTCATGTGTATATAGAGAGTAGAGCAGTGGGCTAAGTACACACCCCTGAGGTGCACCAGTGTTGATCGTCAGCAAGGAGGATATGTTATCACCAATCCGCACAGATTGTGGTCTTCCGGTTAGGAAGTCGAGGATCCAAATGCAGAGGGAGGTATACAGGCCCAGGTTCTGCAACTTCTCAATCAGGGTTGTGGGAACGATGGTATAAAATGCTGAGCTATAATCGATGAACAGCATCCTGACGTAGGTGTTTGTGTTGTCCAGGTGGTCTAAAGCCGTGCGGAGAGCCATTTAGATTGCGTCTGTCGTTGACCTATTGTGGCGATAGGCAAATTGCACTGGGTCCAGGTCCTTGCTGAGGCAGGAGTTCAGCCTAGTCATGACCAACCTCTCAAAGCATTTCATCACTGTTGATGTGAGTGCTACTGGGTGATAGTCATTAAGGCAGCCCACATTATTCTTCTTAGGCACTGGTACAATTGTTGCCTTTTTGAAGCAAGTGGAAACTTCTGCCCATAGCAGTGAGAGGTTGAAAATGTCTTTGAATACTTTCGCTAGTTGGTTGGCACAGGTTTTCAGAGCCTTACCAGGTACTCGATCAGACCCTGCCAGCCAGAGTTGCGGTGCATCTGATGTTGCCTCCAACCTCATTTGAAATTGTCTCTTCGCCCTTGAAATAGCCCTCTGCAAATCATACCTGGTTTTCTGGTACAGGCCTGGGTTGCCAGACTTGAATGCCACAGATCTAGCCTTCAGCAGACAACATAACTCTTGGTTCATCCACGGCTTTTGGTTTGGGAATGTACAGTAAGTCATTGTGGGCACACACTTATCCACACAGGTTTTAATGAAGTCAGTAACAATTGCAGCATACTCATCCAGGTTCAAAGATGAATCCCTGAATACAGTCTAGTCCACCGATCCAAAGCAGTCCTGTAGGCGGTCCTGTGCTTCCCTTGTCCATACCTTCTTGGTCCTCACCACTGATGCTGCAGTCTTCAGTCTCTGCCTATATTCAGGGAGTAGAAGTACAGCCAGGTGATCAGACTTCCTGAAGTGAGGCCGTGGAATAGCACGGAAGGCATTCTTGATGGTGGTGTAGCAATGGTCCAGTGTGTTGTTTCCTCTGGTATTTCAAGTGATCTGTTGGTGGTGAGAAGGTGGGGGAGTGGGACTAAATAGGAGAAAACGGATCAGCTCATGATAAAATGGTGGAGCAGACTCGATGGGCCGAATGGTCTACTTCTGCTCCCATTACTCAGATCATCTAAAGCCTGCTTGACGTTGGCCCGAGGTGGATTGTAAACTGCTACCAAAATGACCCCAGAGAACTCCCATGGCAGGTAAAAAGGAAGGCACTTTACTGCTAGATATTCCAGGTCTGGTGAGCAGAATTGGGACAGCACTGATATATTTGTGCACCAAGAAGAGTTGGTCATGAGGCATATTCCAAAACCTCTGCTTTGAGAGACTCTATAGATCTATCCTGACGGTTTACAGTAAACCCGTTGATCTGGATCGCTGCATCCGGTACGGACGGTGTTAACCAGGATTCTGTGAAACAAAGGACACTCGCGGTCCTAATGTCCCTCTGATTCAGCACCCTGGCTCTGAGATCATCGATTTTATTCACCAGAGACTGTAAGTTCACCAGCAAGACAGTCGTTATAGGGAGTTTAAAACCCCGTTTCCTTAAACGCACTTGTAACCCAGATCTACACCCGCGCTTCCTCCGTGGGCACTTTCCGACTGCAATCGGCGTTGTTCCCATCGGTTTTAAGCAGCGATAGTTTGTTTAAACGCATTAAGATATCTTTGTTGACTGTACTGACCTTGGAAGCAGTTGTGCTTTTCAGCTGTATCAGGCTGAAAGGGGAACATTTAATCGTATCTATTGAGAGTACGGCTCCTAGGCGCGTCGGAAGTAGTTCATGGGGAGAAGATACAACTCCCTGCAGGCAGCAGCGGGAATTGAACCCGGGTTGCCTGTCCTATAAAGCGTTGTGCTAACTATAGTGAAACACAAAGCAGAGGTTAAGAAAAGGGGGCTCTTTTTACAATAGATGCATGTGAGATTACTGACCATTCAATATCATTTTGGGATTCAGAACTTCAACAAGTAAATTTCAATGCAGAACACAATGGTATTTAAAATACTGAGACACATGGACTATATAAATCCAAGCCAGCCACTTGGCTTCCTCATTCTGACATTCTGCACAATGTTATCTCTGCTGGTTCAACTCTGACAGCTCTTCATTGTGCCATTTATAACCATAGTTATTAAATGGTTGATTATTGTAAAACACAATGCATGGAAGTGTTATTCTTATTAAAAGCTTCTTAATTACCCTGTTTTAGCCTCAGATAGTCAGCAAAAATTAGGTTTATGCAAGCAAGTTCTAACTAACCCAAATCACAAAGTCATTAATCTTACTTTGTATTCATTGTGACCCATAAGTCAGATAGGGTTGCTTTTCTAAAGGAATGCAGAGGTGTATTGTAATCACTCTAGAATGCCTCATCATTGAAGCAAATTGACGTTGGTTCAACTCTGCGTCACTTCTATGTTAAAATGTCAACTTTTCAAATGCTTGCATGGCAAGAGATTGGATTTCTATTTGTTTCAATAAATTAAAGTTTAAAATTAATATATCAATAAACAGCTGAAAGATTACTGCTTTCTGCTCAAACTCAATTAGAATAATTTCTGTTCCACTTTAGGAAATAAAATTTAGCTGAAACTCAATTCAAGGTGGCAGGGTATATTCTTAGTCCATACATGGTTATGTCAAAGTTACTGATGTTACAAAGTAAAAGCCAACAATATTGTCATTATGCTAACACATGTAGCTTTGGGTACATGAATATTAATATTTCTCAATATTGCAGTTGCTATCTGTGTATAGCAACTCTATAGTTCTCTTTCAGTGTATGTCACGCAACTGACTGCAGAGGTAAGTCACCATCTCTCCTTGATGATTTGTCTTGGCCACTTAAGAGAGATGTGACTTTAAAAATAGCTTAAGAATCTGTCTTCATCTCTCTTGCACTGTGTCCTGGAGACTCAGCTGAGATACCAACGGTATCACGCAGAGAATCAACGGGGAGAACCAGCATTTTCACTCAGTGAAACACAGACAATGCATAAATCTTATGAGAGCAGCCAGCCAAACACTTCAGTCTCACATCTTGGATACTTTGGCAATGTGGTTACATCAGAATATATCTGTTCCTTCATTTGAAACTGGTTCATTTGTGAAAATGATCTCCTCAGTCTTTCAGAAACAGACATTACCTTCTCTGAATCAGTGTTGGGGGCAGGAAAACAAGATAGTTTCTAGAATCCCCAAAAATAGATGCGTGGATTGTGAGGGAGAATGATGCGATGTGCATCCTTGCCTACTTATTTACATAATCTCTATATGCAGGTGGTGATAACCACAAACTTCTCACACCACCATATGGGCTCAAAATTGACACTTACTCATGTGACTTAAAGCTCACTTGAGTCTCCTAAAGGGGACGGACTCTGTGGCTGACGCAGCTGCTGGGAGTCCTACATGAACCGACTATGAGCCAAGAGAGAAAGAAGCAACACTGAATTTTGGAGACAGCTTGCACCTGGAAGTCTTGGGAGAGAGGTGGAAAGTGGGAGAAACGGTCTGTAGATGGGCAGAAAACTTGAAGACTGGAGACAAGCCTAGATCTGGTTCATAAAACGTTCAGCCATTTATAATACGAATAATCAACTGCATCTTCAAATTCCATCTGTCATCAACTGCTTACCGCACACACACACGGATATTGAACTTTTTACTGTTGGACTTCGGCCACATTCCACCGTGATACAACACTTGGCGGCACGGGAGGTTGTTACTGCCTGTGGCCATTGAACGTGCAGCTCCTCCCATGGAGGGTCAGACACCCTGAGCCAATAGACTTGTCCTGGACTTATTTTCCATCTGGCATAGTTTGCATTTTGGTATTTGATTGTTGGGGTTTTTTGTATTGCTATATTTACGCTCCACTCTTGGTTGGTGCGGCTGTCACAAAACCAAATTTCCCTCCGGATTAATAAAGTATATCTATCTATCTATTTGGGCTCCACATCTCATCTCTCAGTTTCTATCAAACAGGTCTCAGGTCTAAAATGCCCAGCTCTCACACTTAAAGTTGTTACAACCCTCATGCTTAGGACTTCACAGCTTGGATACACTGCCGGTTGCTCAGCTATGAGAATCACATCATCTCAACATATCACAAACGATCACTAATGCAATTCCCTCGACCTGCAAGGAAGGAAGCACACAGTCAAAGGCATCAGGAGCTAACATGGGCAAGATGCGCACCTTCAAGTTCTGCCTCCAAGGATCAGACAATGCTGGTCATATTGGCACTGTCACCTCTCAGCTTCTGTCTGAGCAGCAGAGCTAAAAGCATTCATGCCAATGGCTTTGAGATATCTAAACTTCTTTTCATTCCCCATTTCCTCCCCCCCCCCCCCCATGATTTACAAGTTGTAGATGATGGAGAAGTACTTTGTATGATTTCCCTCTCCCTTCCTTACAACCACCGTCCTCATAACATGCATCCTACACCTACCCATTCACCTCCTTCCTCATCGCCATTCAGGGCCCCAAACAGTCTCTCCAAGTGAGGCAACACTTCACCTGCGAATCCGCTGGGGTCAACTACTGTGCCCAGTGCTCCTGATGCTTCCTCCTGCGGTGAGACCCATTGAAAATTGGGTGACCGCTTCGTCGAACACCTCCACACTGTCCACCACAAGCAGGACTTCCCGGTGACCAAACATTTTAATTCCCATTCCCCTTCCGACATGATGGTCTTGTGCCAAGATGAGGCCACCCTCAGGGTGGAGGAGCAACACCATTATATTCCGTCTGGGTAGCCTCCAACCTAATGGCATCAGTATTGATTTAAAAATTTACTCCCCTCCCCTCTCCTTCTATTTCCCACTCTGGGCTTATACCTCTTCTAACCTGCCTATCCCTTCCCTTGGGTCCCCTCCTCCTTCCCTTTCTCTTCTGTTCCATTCTCCACTCCTGTCAGATTCCTTCTTCTCCAGTCCTTTACCTTTCCCAACCAACCAGGCTTCACCTATCACCTTCCAGCTAGCCTTCCTTCCCCTACGCCCAACCTTTTTATTCTGGTGTCTTTACCCTTCCTTTTCAGTCCTGAAGAAGGGTCTTGGCCCGAAACATCGACTGTTTATTGACTTCCGTAGATGCTGCCTGACCCGCTGAGTTCCTCCAGCATTTTGTGTGTGTTGCTTTACAGATTTGTCCTTTCTATCCCCAAGTACTCTTGCAAGGTCAGGCAGTAGAGGAAGAGCAGAAAGGCGGTGATGATGAAGCTGTAGTATCTGATTTCATACTTGCTGCCATCAATCTCTCAAGCACCTGACACTACTTGTAATTCAGAGGAACGCAGTGTGTGTGGGACCTGCATGTGGCGAGACTCTGGTTGCTGGTGGCATGCAGCCAGGGCAGAGAACAAGGACGGTTTTGCTGGGGAGGACACAGACGAGGATTTCACTGAAATAGCCTACACAAGGCGACTGAAGGACAAGCACAAAATACCTAGTACTATGGAAAGTCTGCCAGAAGAATAGTGTTAATGTCAAGTGTACCGTGGCACTGTGAGCCAGTGGCAGATAACTCAGTGTCCAGTGTAGAACAAAAAGGCTCCACTCAAATTCTGTACTGCAGGTAAAGCTCAGGTGCTGTTATTGTAACTGGGGGCATCAGTGTTTGAAAGGGGTTTGCTCAGTGACAGAGCAGTGCAGCAATATGTTCTCTGACTGACTGCATCTGCTTTGACCATGGGACAGTCCAGTAGCTCCATGGAGCCCCAGCTCCAGCCTAATATCCTCTCTCAGGGTAATTAGCACTTTCCCAGCACCGCCACTCAGCCACTTCAATACACCTCCCAGCTTTTAAGGCACTGGTCACTACCTTGCTGAACCAGAGAAGGAAATCTGACCACTAAGTGAGGTTAGAATGAACTAAAAGGGATATTTCTTCCTTTAGCCTTTGAATGCCTCAGATGTAGCTGTAAGCAGACTACGAATTTCCAGGTTCATCCACAGCTTTTGGTTTGGGTATGTCCTGTATGTTCTTGAAGGCACATTACTCATCCACACAGGTATCAGCGAAGTCGGTGACAACTGTGGCATATTAATTCAGACTCAAAGGTAGATCCCTGAATGTTATCCAGTCCACCAACTCAAAGCAGTCCTGTAATCACTCCTCCTCCTCCCCTTACCTTACCCTTGGTCCTCACTGCTGGTACTGTGGTCTTTAGTCTCCACCCATACGCTGGGAGTAGAAGTACAGCCAGGTGACTGGACTTTCCAAATTGTGGGCATGGGATGGCATGGTATTCTTGATGGTGGAATAACAGTGTACCTCCTCAAATTTTTTTTTAGATTTAGATTATGAAGACACGCTGTCCTCTTTTATTGTCATTTAGTAACGCATGCATTAAGAAGTGATACAATATTTCCCTTTATTGTTGAAATCAAACCCATATCCACCACTTCCACTTTTAGCTTGTTCCATAAACATTTCACCTTTAACCCATGTCCTCTAGTTCTAGTCTCACACAACCTCAATGCAAAAAGCCTGCTTGCATTTACCCTACCTATACCCCTGGTAATTTTGTATACCTCTATCAAATCTCCCCTCATTCTACAATGCTCCAGGGAATAAAGTCCTAATCTATACAACCTTTCCCTGTAACTGAGGTCCTTAAGTCCTATCATCATCCTTGTAAATTTCCTCAGCACTCTTTCAATCTTACTGATATTGTTCCTGTAGGTAGATGATGGAAGATAGTCACTTAGCAGGTAGACACCAACAGAACGCACAGGAAATCTTAAATTTTCTATGTATTTCTAAATTTGATTGAGATGGCCTAACAGAACAAGGTGACAGCTGGTACCTAAAGGTATTTTGTGGAATAGGGCCGAGGTGTTGTGGTTGTGTTTGGTGCTATTATACTTGCATCACTTCTTCCTGTAGAACCCAGACATTCAAGAGACAGTCTACTTTACCTACTCTGTTCCTCTTTATCCATTCTGCCACCTTTGTTTACACACCGCCTACCTGCTCCTCAGCCACGCGGGCCCCGCCTCATCATAACATCCGGCTGTGCAGTATGCAGCAAACAGTCACAGATTTTCACACCTGCTCCCCTGTGATTGCAAGGCTCCTGTGCGCCAAACTGTGAAAATGTTTCTTTAGTACACAATTTCTTCACTCCACGGAGCTTGGTCCCCCTTCTAGATTTGCTTTCTAGTTGTGTGTCGTTTGCACAGCCCAGGGTCACATTGTCAGCATATGCTTGTTGTGCTGGAAATCCAAAGCAACACACACAGAATGCTGAAGGGAACTCAGCAGGTCAGACAGCATCGATGGAGACGTTTCAGGCCAAGACTCTTCATCAAGATTGGAAAGAAAGGGGGAAAGAAAGTTTCAAGGTGTCTCAGGTACTGCTGGCACAGCAGACTACCACAGAATTGAAGGCATCATGACTGTGTACAGGATTGGTGCCTATGATCGCATACTAGCTGGGTACTGACAGAAGAAGATCCTTTTCACTTTGGACCCCCGTCATTGCTGATATGTGGCCTAATCAAAGCAATGTACAAGTAGCCACTGATACCCCAGCCAGTGAGAAAGACTCCCACCTGACCACGTCCTCGTGCTCACTCCGTCTCCAGCAACACAGAACGTGATTGGCTCACGTTATGCACCAGTGACCTCACTAACATGATAATTAGCAGCAAGCTGTGAGATTTTGCAAATATCAACAGCAGCAACCCAAATGAAATCAGACGCACAAAGGGTTTTGCAACATTCAGCCTCAAAACCACTTGTGATGTAGGTAAAAGATTTCTCTGAGGATGCAATATACTGATTTACAGACACCTAACAAGTTGAACCTTAGTAGGTTGCTCCCCTATCAATTTGGGCGCAGATAATTTTCCACCTCCCCCCCCATACAGTCCCAATTCCCTACACCCACTCTATACTTCCTCTTCCAGTTGGCAGCCTATCCTGCTGGAACCTTCAGCACACGTGGCAGCTCTCCCCACGGAAACTAGAAACGAAACATCTATGGCAAGCTACAAAAATAGTGGAATTGGTTAACAACCAGAAGAAACCGATCAGCACCTAACCTTTACGTAACCAATGATCGCTTTAAAACAGCATCAACGCAGTATGCTTCATAATTCTGACACCATCAGATGTTAAAAGAAGATATTTTCTAGGCAATGACATATGGAGTCAAATCAGGCTGATGTCATGTTCTGCCACTCGATTGCTCACTGTGTCTCTGCTCCAGTGTCTACATCACAATCTATTCCACTGCTCCATGTCAGAGTGTGGGAGCACAGCAGGAATCATTTACTTGGAACCCAAAGGAAATTTCCAATTTCTTGTTGACTGTATTTTCTGGAAGTTTGAATGTTGAACTGAATTGATCTCACGGTAGTTCATTCGTGAACTGAGTTCTAGTTTCAAACCTTAGTCATTCAAATTAACTTTCTGTAAATACATTAATTTCATCTGTGCTGGGTTCACAGAGGGCATCACAGGCAGAGAAAACCTGGGTGGGTTTTGGACCAGGGGTGTAATCCTTCAAATTACCAAAGAGTAAGTCAGAGGAAGAACTGAACACAAAAGTAAAACAGCAAAGCTTTAGGGGAGAAGTCCACGAACAAGAGGCAAACAAGCTCTGGCTGGAGAGATCCATTGCATATTTGGTTGAAAGCCAAAATTTACAAATGCTGGAAGTCTGAAAGAAAAACAGAAAATCCTGGAAACATTCAGCAGGTTTGGAGGGGGGAGGGGTGCACCAGTAGAAATAGAAACAGAAGTTTTTTTTTTGGTCTAAGACCCTTCATCAGAACTGATTTTGGTAGATGCTGTTTGACTTGCTGAGTATTTCCAGATTTCCCTCAATATTTTCCTTGATCTGGAGTTAACTTGACCTGAACTTACCCAGGTTCAAAATGGAGAGGGCTTTCTGCAACTTTGTATGTCATGTCCATGGACCAAAACAGGCCACAATGATACAAAAATACTGACAAACCTGTAAAGGATTTGAAATACTTCCAAATGTCCTTGACATTCAGAAACATTAAAAAACTATTAAAAATTAATGAAACAATTAACTTACTAAAATATTTTTAAAAATTAAGATGCTTCAAAGCACATATGAACAATTAAAATCTTAAACCAAACCCAATTAATTTACAATGATGCAAATGACTTGACACTTCACCAGGCCCTACACTTTCAATCTTCTCCATTTGAATGAATCAACTCACTGCTGTATAACCTAGGGGCAGGCTTGGACTTGGGTAAAGGGTAGGAGATAAGTTAGGGAAAGAACCCCTGGTGGGACACGGGAGACCAATATGTCTCTTTGTTGCAACAAGGGTTCATGCACACTTGACGATTGCTACACAACCATCAAAGCTACCCTCCCCCCTTCTTAACCCAACCTGTGTCCCTTCTCCCTGTGTACAAACAAAAGATGAAACGGAAGGATTTAGTACATTGCTGACCAGTCTATGTGACTGCTTTGAGCTGGCTGACTGATCCAGGTCAAAGACTCAGCAGCCAACCTAAATGAATATGTCTCCATCGTCAAGGACATTATCAGTGTGTAGTGTACCAAAGAGGTCAATGTAGGTGTTCCCAAATCAGAAGCCCTGGCTGAAGCAGGAGTCCTGGACTACTGTGGTCAAATCTGATGACTGACCAAGGCAGGAAATTGGGATATGAACTCTGTAAAGCTATCAATGATCCCAGGAGACAATACCACTTCAAAATAAGAGTCCCAGACCAGATGTCAGTTGAGGAAGGGCGTACAGGCTATAAAATAAAGTGAGGCTGCATCACCAACAGCACCATATCACTTCCTGGTGAACTTAATGCACGGTTTGAACAGAAGGGATTACAGTGTCACCACCTATCCTAAAAGCCTCCAATGTTCCTGAACCCACAGCCACCATGACAGGATTGACACAAGATCAGTCTTCCAGAGAGTGAAGCTGGGGAAAGCATCTGGACTGGATGATGACCCTGACCATGATAGGCTCTTCGAACCACCGAGTCTGTGTCTAGCATCAAGCAACCTTAGCTAAAAAACACAACAAAGAAAACCTTTTCCATCCAATTATATACATGATCAGGAATTTACTCCCTGAAAGGATGCAGTTCAGTCGTGTGTTTTAAAAAGGAACTGGACAAACAAGTTCTTAAGGAAAAATAAAGGGCTACAAAAGAAGATTCTGGGACCTGATGTGCTGATAAAAAAAATCAGCATCGGCTCAAATTCAAAGGTGGTCTGAACTGATGAAGCATGTCTAACAGTTCACTAGTGTAACAAATAGCACAAAGAATGAAAGCATTTTTAAAGTTACAAGAGGTCCAGGTATGATCTCTGGAAAGCCACCTCATTTGTGAAGTTGCTTTTCCAGACTAAACTGGAATCAACGAAGGATGTATGACAATTGTGGCAGGACTTGAATACTATCACCTCTTATAAAATTAAATCAAACAACATAGGCGACAACAGGGCTTTGCTTCCAGATGAGCTCAATGCCCTCTATGCTTGCTTTGAATGTCAAAACATAGAGGGACCATCACAAACTCGCACAGCCCCCAATAATCCTGTGATTTCAGTCTCTGAGGCCGACATGCAGCCAGCCTTTAGGAGGGAGTACCCATGAAAAGTGTCTGGCCCAGATCAGGTACCTGGCCAAGAACTGAGGACGTTTGCTGATCAGTTGGCTGGAGATTTCACAGAGATCTTTAACCTTTTGCTCTGGCAGTTTGAGGTACCCATCTGCTTCAAGCAGGCTTCAATTATACTGGTAAACTGCCTCAATGACTATCGTCCAGTAGCACTTACATCCACAGTGATGAATTGTTTTGAGATGTTGGTGATGAAACATATCAACTCCTGCCTGAGAACTCGACTTGGATCTGCTCCAATTTACCTACCGGAGCAACAGATCCACAGCAGATGTCATCTCACTGGCTCTTCACTCCACGCTGGAACAGCGAAGATGGATATGTCAGGATGCTTTTTATCGACTACTGCTTGGCTTTTAATACCATCATCCCTTCAAAAGCCTCCAAGAGCACCACAACCTTGTCAAGGTTTGGAGGTTTCCGTGCATCAATGACCCAGAGACCTATTTTGGCTGGAGTCAAGGTCTTATGTTTTAGCTCTTGGTAGGGTCACCCATGCCAAACAGGTCAAAGGGTAGAGGCCAGACTAAAAGTGGTCCACTTGTCCTCCAGGTTTGGGGGTTCAGCTCAGGGCTAACAACCCTGGCCGGTCAAACAAAATTGTTATGGAAACAACGATGAAGAATCCTTCTACATCTGGACTGACAAAGGTCTTGGACTGAACCGTCAATTGTTTACTCTTTTCCATAGATGCTGCCTGACCTGCTGAGTTCCTCCAGCATTTTGTGTGTGTTGCTTGGATTTCCAGCATCTGCAAATTTTCTCATCTCTACCCTTTGAAAGTTTGAGATAGTCCAATATACAAAGCAAATTGTGGCCAGTATGTTTTGTAAACCTTTCTATATTAAAGATTTTCCTGAGCAGCCACGCTCCATTCAAGTTATTTTCAGCCACAGTGAATTTTGTTTTATAACTGACTACGTCAGGGAATTTTGTGAAAAACAATAGATTTTAAACTCTTTGATTTCACGCATTTCTAAACTTAAAGCTTTGTGAGAAAATCTGCGCTGATGTGCAACGTAAATGCTAACATGCCCAGATAACTTACAACATATAGGTTTCTCACTATTACCAGTGAGAGCTGAATCCTGATGCATAAAAGCCATTAAACTACAAACCAATTTCAAAATTTCAAAACCAATTTCAGCATTTTAAAATAACCAATTCTGTTGAACTGAGTTTTTCTTCCCACATGATTAAATAATATTAGTTGTGTTTGGATGGATGAGATGTTTTACCTTAGACCATAAGACATATGAGCAGAATTAGGCCATTCTGCCCATTGAGTCTGCTTCGCCATTCTATCATAACAGCTGATTTATTATCCCTCTCAACCCCATTCTCCTGCCTTTTCCCCATTATCTTTGATGTCCTGATTAACTAAGAGCCTATCAATCTACACCTTAAATATATCCAATCACTTGGCCTGCACAGCCACCTGTGGCAATGAATTTTATATATTCACCACCCTCTAGCTGAAGAAGTTTTCCTCATCTCTGGTTTCAATGGATGTCTCTCAGTTCTGTGCTTGTGCCCTCTGGTCCTAGACACCCCACTATAGCTATCAAATGCACCTCATATGTTAACCCTTACATTCATGGGTCATTCTCATAAGTCTCCTCTAGACATTCTCCAATGCCAGTACATATTTTCTTATGTAAGAGGCTCAGAACTATTCACAATACTCCAGGTGTGCTCTGACCAGTCTCTTATAAAGCCTTAGCATTACACCCTTGTTTTTGTATTCTAGTCCTCTCAAACTGATTGCTCACATTGCATTTGCCTTCCTCAACCTGCAAATTAACCATTGGGGAACCTTGCACGAGGATTCCCAAGTCCTTTTGCACCTCTGATTTTTGAACTTTCACCCCAATTTAGAAAATAGTCCACGTCTTTATTCTTTCTGCCAAAGTGAATGACCGTGCACTTACCCATATTATATTGCACCTGCCCATTCCCCCAATCTAAGTCCTTCTGCAGACACCTGCTTCCTCAACTCTACCTGTCCGCCGACCTATCTTCGTATCATCCCCAAACTGGGCAAGAAATCCATCATTTCTTTCATCAAAATCATTGATGTACAACGTGAAAAGAAGTGATCCCAACACCAACCCCCATCACACACCACCAGTAACAGGCAGCCAACAAGAAAAGGCCCCCTTTACTCCCACTCTTTGCCTCCTGTCAGTCAGCCAATCTTCTATGCTTGCTAGTAACCGTTGCTGTAATGTCATGGGCTCTTATCTTCACCTTGTCAAAGGCCTTTAGAAAATTCAAATAAACAATATTCACTGACTCTCCTTTATGTTTACTGCCTGTTATTTCCTCAAAGATTTCCAACTGATTTTTTTCAGGCAAGATTTCCCCTTCAGAAAAACTGTGCTGACTTTGACCTATTTTATTATGTGTCTCCAAGTACCATGAAATCTCATCCTTAATAATAAACTCAAAAATCTCTCCAACCACTAAAGTCAGGCTAACTAGCCTATAATTTATTTTCTTCTGCCACCCTCCTTTCTTAAAGAGTGAAATGACATTTGCAGTTTTCCAATCCTCAGAAACCATTCTAGAATCTATTGATTCTTGAAAGATCTTACGAATGCCTCCACAATTTCTTCAGCTACCTTTTTCAGAACCCTGGGGTGTAGTCCATCTGGTCCAGGTGGCTAATCTACTTTCAGATCTTATAGCTTCTCAAGTTCCTTCTGCTTAGTGATAGCAATTGCACTCACTTCTGCCCCTGACACTCTATCCCATTCCTGGTATTCTGCTAGTGTCTTCCACAGTGAAGACTGATGCAAAATACTTAAAGTTTCTCCGCAATTTCTTTGTCCTCCATTACTACCTCTATAGCATTATTTTCCAAAGGTCTGATATTTACTCTTGTCTCTCTTTTACTCTTTAAATATTGGAAAAAAAACTTCTATTCTGTTTTATATTATTGGCTGGCTAAACTTCATATTTCATCCTTTCTCTCTTTATGGCTTTTTAGTTAACTTCTTTTGGTTTTTAATAGCTTTCCAGTCCTCTACATTCCCACTAATTTTTGCTATATTATATGCCCTCACTTTTGCTTCTATGCTGTCTTTGACTTCCCTTGTCAGCCATGGCTGACTCACCTTCCCCTTCTTCATCTTTGAGAAGAATCTTTCCTGCGCCTTCTGAATTTCCCCGTAAAAAGCAGTCTTTGATGTTCTGTCGTCATCCATGCTAGTGTCCCCTTCCAATCAACTTTGGCTAGCTCCTCTCACATTTTTCTTTAATTCCCTTTACTCCACTGTATTCCTGACATTCAATTTTATCTTCTCAAACTACAGGGTGAATTCAATCATATTATGATCATTGCCTTCTAAGGGTTCCTTTACCTTAAGCTTCCTAATCAAATCTGGATCATTACATAACATCCAATCCAGAACTGCTGTTTCCCCTTGTGGGCTCAACCACAAGTTGTTCTAAAAAAAAATCACAAAGCATTCTTCAATTTCCCTCTCTTGAGAGCCAACTGGATTTTCCCAATCTGCCTGCATATTCAGGCATGCTAGGAGCCACACTCACATCCCCATCTACATCAATGGAACTGTAGTGGAGCACATATCAAGCTTCAAATTCCTTGGTGTCCACATTTCCGAGGATCTCATCTGGTCCCTGAACTCCTCCATCCTGATCAAAAAGGCACAATAGCACCTTTATTTCCTGCGGAGCATTAAAAAGCTCACCTCTGTCCCAGGATACTAACGGACTTTTACCGCTGTACCACTGAGAGCATACTCACCAACAGCATCTCAGTGTGGTATGGTAATTGTCCCATATCGGACCCCAAAGTACTCCAGCATGTGGTGAAAACTGCCCAGCGGATTATTGGCACCCAATTGCCCACCATTGAGAACATCTACCATAAACGCTGCCTGGGCAGGGCGAAAAGCATCAAGGATGCATCTCACCCTAACCATGGACTTTTTACTCTCCTCCCATCCGGTAGGCGCTACAGGAGCCCCCGCTCCTGCACCAGCAGGTACAGGAAGAGCTTCTTCCCTGAGGCTGTGACCCTGCTGAACCTCACATCACAGCGCTAAGCAGTATTGCACCCATATTGTACTGTCTCAATACTTTCATATTTGTGTGCTGTAGCACTTAATTTTTATTCGCAGTTATTTTGTAAATAACGCTGTTCTCTGCATTTCTGGTCAGATGCTAAATGCATTTCATTGGCTTTGTATCTGTACACGACCCAAAGACAATAAAGTTGAATCTAATCTAATATTGAAATACCCTATGATTATCACTACATTGCCCTTTTCCCATGCTTTTTCTATCTCCCATTGTAATTTCTAGCCCACATTCTAGCTACTGTTCAGTGGCCTGTGTATAACTCCCAACATGGTCATTTTACCCTTGGTTTCTTAACTCTACCCACAAGGATTGTATACTTTTCAATCCTTTGAAAGAATATAATTTCATTTTTTTTACCAATAGAACCACACTACCCCCTCTGCCTACCTACCCGTCCTTTCGGTATCATGTGTATCCTTGGATATTAAGTTCCCAACTGTGATCTTCTTTCAGCCATGACTCTGTGATACCCACAACATTATACTTGCCAATCTTTAAATGCGCCACCAGACCATCTCCTTATTCCACATACTGCGTGCATTCAAATATCACAACTTCAGTCCTGTATTTAACAACCTTTTTGATTTTGTTGCCCTGTTACACTTCAACTCATCCCCATTGACTGCAATTTTGTCCTATCATCCGCCTGTCCTTCCTCACAGTCTCACTACACAATGCATCAACTTGTATATCAACTGCCACATCCTCGGCCCTGTCTCTGCGGTTCCCATCCCCCTGCCATATTAGTTTAACACCCCCTCCCTCAACAGCTCCACCAAACCTGCCTGAAAGGATATCAATTCCCCTCAGGTTCAGGTGTAACCCATCTTTTCTCATACAGGTCATACCTTCCCAAGAAGAGATTCCAATGATCCAGAAATCTGAAGCCCTGTCCCCTGCACCAATTCTTCAGTCACACATTCACCTGTCAAATCATCCTATTCTCACCCCCACTGGCACATGGCCCAGGCAGCAAACCAAAGATTACTACCCCGTTTATCAGATTTCTGCAGAACTCCCTGTATTTTTCTTCAGGACCTCCTCCCTATATCGCTGGCACCAATATGTACGTTTTCCAGCTGTTTACCCTCCCTCTTCAGAATGTTGTGGACCCTCTCCGAGGCATTTTGTACTTTGTGAAGTTACAACTCAAAATAGTTTCTCCATTAACTTCTCTGCAACATTTGAATGATAATAATAGAACTCTTAGACTGAGGTTCAGATATTTTCTGTAAAGTTGGTACATTAATTTACAGATTCCAAGGCCTATCTATATCAGGTGCGAATTTTACAGTGGCTGTTTTGTAAGACCAGGCCTACATTTTGCCACTGCATTTATTTCAAGTTCTCTTCAGGCAACATATTAGTGCAAACTTCGCCATTTGATTTAGAGTCAATCGTAACTTGGAGATGTTTTAAAATGCTTCAAGTGATCTATTTATTGAAAGACAATGGATATCTGAAGCACCTTGTCTCCGTAACTGATGAACCCATAACCTTACGCTTTGGAGCGCGGATCAAGTTTGTCTTCAGAACTCAAATTAATCTTTCAGTTTTAAAAACAAACTACATTATCACTCCAAAGCATAACATTAAGGGCTCATTGGTTATAGAGACAAGATGCTCCATGATAGTTTTCCACTGTCTATCAGCAAATTAATTCCCGTTCCCCTGTCCTGTACGCAGTTAACAGAACCACTCACATTTGTTCACACCTCAGTTCACGGGAAGGGAAGCTTCAATTGTAGAAGTGTGAATTGGCTTTGAGCATTTGAATATACTTCAAAGTTTAAAGTAATTTTATTATGGAAGTACATATATGTCACCATATACAACCCTGAGATTCAGTTTCTTGTGGGCATATTCAACAAACCTATGGAATAATAACTATAACAGAATTATGAAAGACCACCCAACCAGTGCAGCAGACAACAAACTTTGCAAATGCAAAAAGAAACAATAATAAATAAATCAATAAGCAAGCAAGCAATAAATATTGAGAACATGAGATGAAGACTCCTTGAAAGTGAGTCCATTGGTTGTGGGAACATTTCAATGATGAGGCAAGTGAAATTGAGTGAAGTTATCCCCTTTGGTTTAAGAGCCTGATGGTTGAGGGGTAATAATTGTTTCTGAACTTGGTTGTGCAAGCTCCTGTACCTTCTTCATGATGGCAGCATGTTCTGGGTGGTGGGAGTCCCTAAAGATGGATGCTACTTTCCTGCGATAGTATTTCATGTAGATGCGCTCAATGGTTGGGAGGGCTTTACTATGATGGACCGACCGTATCCACTACTTTTTGTAGGATTTTCCATTCAAGAGCATTGGTGTTTCCATGCCAAGCTGTAATGCGGCCAGTCAATATTCTATCTACTACACATCTATAGAAGTTTGTGAAAACTTTAGATGCCATGCTGAATCGTTGCAAACTCCTAAGGAAGGAGAGGCACTGCCGTGCTTTCCACTCCTTCCCTCCATCTTTCTATCATCCATGAGCTTATCTAAGATTTTCTTAAATGCACCTAATGTATCTGCCTCTATGACCACCCTTGGCAGGGCATTCCATGCACCCACAACTTTTTGCGTAAAGAACTTAACTCTGACATTCCCTCACTATACTTTCTTCCAATCACCTTAAAATTATGCTCCCTTGTATTAGCCATTTCTGTCCTGGGAATGAGTCTCTAGCTGCCCACCCGATCCATGACTCTTATTATCTTGCACGCCTCTGTCAAGTTACCTGTCTTTCTCTTTTGTTTCAAAGAGAAAAGCCCTAACTTGCTCACTTAAGGCCTGTTTTCACATCCAGGTAGTATCATGGTAAACATCCTTTGACCCTCATTTGGTATGAGAGAAAGATCTTGAACATCCTGCCTGGGATTGAAATAGTGACAGTATCTTTCTGAAGATAGTATCAAAGGTAACATAGGCACTTTCTCTGTTGGAAGATTTGACTCAGCAGTGCAAAGCACAATTGTAACAAGATCCTCTTGATGTGAAAATGATGTAACTAGTTGACAAAACACCTATCACTGCTATACTTCTGATTTGTTACCTCCCTCTCTCTCTGATTCTTTGCTTACTATGCTTACTGATGGCAAAAGATGACGAGGTATAACCAGTGGCAAATTCTAAATTATTTAGTGTCACTGGAATTGTAGCATTGTTTCACTGTGCACATGCTGGCTGTTGGGGGTGATATCACATTGGTGAAGGAAGAGCAATAGTTGTAGTGTATATGGATTTCAGCAAGTCATTTGATAAGGTACCCCATGAGAAAGTAAGGAGGCATGGGATCCAAGGGGATATTGCTTTGTGGATCCAGAACTGGCTTGCCCACAGAAGGTAAAGAGTGGCTGTAGACGGGTGATATTCTGCATGGAGGTCAGTGACCAGTGGTGTGCCTCAGGGATCTTTTTCTCGGACCCTTAGTCTTCGTGATTTTTATAAATGACCTGGATGAGGAAGTGGAGGGATGGGTTAGTAAGTTTGCTGATGACACAAAGGTTGGGGATGTTGTGGATAGTGTGGAGGGCTGTCAGAGGTTACAGTGGGACATTGATTGGATGCAAAACTGGGCTGAAAAGTGGCAGATGGAGTTCAACCCAGGTAAGTGTGAAGTGGTTCATTTTGATATTATGGCAGAACATAGTACTAATGGTAAGACTCTTGGCAGTGTGGAGGATCAGAGGGATCTTGGGGTCCGAGTCCATAGGACACTCGAAGCAGCTGCACAGATTGACTCTGTTGTTAAGAAGAGTGTATTGGCCTTCATCAATCGTGGAATTGAATTTAGGAGCCGAGAGGCAATGTTGCAGCTTTATAGGACCCTGATCAAACCCCACTTGGAGTACTGTGCTCAGTTCTGGTCACCTGGAAGGATGTGGAAACCATAGAAATGGTGCAGAGGAGATTTACAAGGATGTTGCTTGGATTGGGGAGCATGCCTTATGAAAACAGGTTGAATGGACTCGGCCTTTTCTCCTTGGAGCAGTGGAGGATGAGAGGTGACCTGATAGAGGTGCACAAGATGATGAGAGGCATTGATCGTGTGGATAGTCAGAGGCTTTTTCCCAGGGCTGAAATGGCTGCCACAAGAAGGCACAGCTTTAAGGTGCTGGGGAGTAGGTACACAGGAGATGTCAGGGGTAATTTTTTTTTTTTTTTTACGCAGAGAGTGGTGAGTGCGTGGAATGGGCTGCCGGCAACAGTGGTGGAGGCGGATATGATAGGGTCTTTTAAGAGACTCCTGGATAGGTACATGGAGCTTAGAAAAATAGATGGCTATGGGTAACCCTAGTAATTTCTAAGGTAAGGACATGTTCAGCACAACTTTGTGGGCCGAAGGGCCTGTATTGTGCTGTAGGTTTTCTATCTTTCTATATCCCTCGCTCCTTCCACAGCCCTGCACTCCCTTCCCTATCAAGTATGTGCCTGTTGCATGGGGCGACTGAGGAGAACCCAAGTGCAGGACACCGACACGTCAACTGAGTTGGGGATGCTGGCGTAGACGTAAACGTAGAACAGCAAACCGGAGGAATCTTGACAAGGAGCCTCCAGGCGATCTCCCAGGCTTGTCCGGATGGTCCCGATGGAATCCTGGATGAGAAAAGGGTCCAGGATGAAGGAACGGGGAATCCAGGAACGTTCCTCCAGGCCATACCCCTCTCAGTCGACCAGGTACTGCAGCCCCTGCCCCAACGGCGGACATCCAATAATCGCCAGATGGTGTATGCTGAATGGACGTCGATGATCTGGGGGGGGGGGTGGAGGGGGTTTGGTCGGAGGGCACAAGGGACTGACAGAAACCGGTTTTAACTGGGAGACATGGAATGTAGGATGGATCTGCATAGACGTAGTTAGTTTGAGCCGGATTGCCATGGGGTTGATAACGCTCTTAATCTCGAAAGGTCCCAGGAAGCGGGGGGGGGGGGCGAGCTTCTTGGGCTTGTTCTTGAGGGGAATGTCTCTAGATGAGAGCGACACCATCCCAGGTCGATACTCAGGAGCAGGGGTATGAAGGCGGTCGGCAATTTTTCGGTTACGGTTGGCTGAGCGAAGCAGGGCAGTGCGTGTGTCTTCCCAGATTTTTCTGCACCTGTGTATATGGGCTTGGACTGACTGCAACGCAATCTCCTCTTCCTGGGCAGGAAACAGCGGGGGTTGATAACCCAGAGAGCATTCAAAAGGAGATTTTCCGGTCGCGGTGCTGATCAGAGAGTTGTGAGCGTATTCTACCCATGCGAGATGGTTGCTCCAGGTAGACGGGTTTTTGGCTGTTATACAACCCTCCAACTCTTGGTTGACCCGCTCCGTTTGCCCGTTGGTCTGTGGGTGAGAACTGGACGATAGGCTAACTGGGGCACCAAGGGCTCGACAAAGAGATCTCCAAACTTGTGAAATGAATTGAAGTCCCCGGTCGGAGACAATATCTGAAGGAATTCCGTGAAGTCGGAAAACATGAGTGACGAGAAGGTCTGCGGTCTTCTGTGCGGAAGGGAGTTTAGGGAGGGCTACAAAATGTACCGACTTAGAGAAGCGGTCCACCACAGTGAGTGCGGCAGTGTTTCCACATGAAGGGGGTAGCCCAGTGACGAAATCCAGAACGATGTGTGACCAGGGACGACCAGGAACAGGCAAGGGATGAAGCAATCCCGCGTGTGGCCGATGGGAGGCTCTTCCACGGGTGCAGACGGAACAGGTAGGGACATCGGAATGGGTGTGGTGTCCATGGAGGGCCACCAGAAATACCTCCTCAGAAGGGTCAGAGTCCGACCGATTCCGGGATGGCAGGCGAAACGAGAAGTGTGCCCCCACTGGAGAACCTGCGATCAAACAGAATCGGGTACAAAGAGGCGATTGGCAGGTCCGATGCCTGGGTCAGGTTGAATCCATTGGGCCTCTTTGACTCTGGATTCAATCTCCCAGGTGAGGGCAGCCACTACTCAGGATGATGGAAGGATGGTCTCGAGGTTGGGAAGGTCCTCCTCGGAAACGTATTGACGGGAGAGAGCATCGGGCTTCCCGTTCTTGGACCCCTGGTCGATAGGTGAAGGTAAACCTGAACCAGTCAAAAAATATGCCCAATGGGCCTGGCGGGAATTCAGGCGCTTGGCGGTCTGGATATATTCAAGGTTCTTGTGGTCTGTCCAGATGATGAACAGGTGTTCCGCCCCCTCCAACCAGTGTGTCCATTCTTCCAACGCCAGTTTGACTGCCAGTAGCTCCTGGTTCCCCACGTTGTAGTTTCGTTCAGCGGGAGACAGTCGGCGAGAGAAGACGGCACAGGAATGTAGTTTCTGATCTGGGCCCAAACGTTGGGACGGTACCGCTCCCACCCCTGAGTCGGAGGCGTCAACCTCCACAATGAATTGACAGGAGGGGTCCGGTTGAATCAGAACAGGAGCAGACGTGAAACGCCTCTTTAGTTCCACGAATGCTGAGTCCGCCTCGGAGTTCCACAGGAAAGGTGTGGCAGGTGAGGTAAGTCGGGTACGGGGAGCCGCCACCTGACTGTAGTTTCTGATGAACCGGCGATAGAAGTTCGCAAACCCCAGGAACCGTTGGAGTTGCTTGCGGTCCGTGGGTTTGGGCCACTCCGCCACAGCCCGGATCTTCTCCGGATCAGCTCTCATCTGTCCGCTCTCGATGATATAACCTAGGAAGCTGACTGAGGGGACATGAAATTCCCATTTTTCCGCCTTTATGAATAATTTATTCTCCCCCAGCCTCTGCAGGACTTGACGGACATGATGAATGTGTTGCTGGGGACTGCTGGAAAAGATTAGGACGTCATCCAGATATGCAAACACAAAGCAGTTAATAAAGTCTCTTAGTACATCGTTAATCAAGGCTTGAAAAACTGCGGGGGCATTGGTGAGGCCAAAAGGCATGACCAAGTACTCGAAGTGGCCTAAAGGGGTATTGAATGCCATCTTCCACTCGTCCCCCTCCCTTATTCGGACCAGATGGTAGGCGATTCGTAGGTCCAATTTCGAGAAGATGGTGTCTCTGTGAAGTGGTTTGAATGCAGAACTTATAAAAGGCAGTGGGTATTTGTTCTTTACAGTTATATGATTTAGGCCTCAGTAGTCAGTGCAGGGACCTAGGGAACCATCCTTCTTCCCCACGAAGAAGAACCCTGCGCCCACCGGGGAGGAAGAGGGTCGGATAATGTCCACCGCAAGAGATTCACTGATGTAACCTTCCATTGCTTCCCTCTCTGGCCGGGACAAGTTATACTGCCGACTGGTGGGTAGAGGAGCTCTGGGGAGAAGGTCAATAGCACAATCGTACGGTCAGTGTGGACGCAGGGAGAGGGCGCATTGTTTACTAAACACTTGCCCCAGATCGTGGTACTCCGCTGGAACCCTGGATAAGTCAGCAGTTTCAGTGGCAGATGAAGTCGCGGTGGTTCTTACAGGGGAAAGGGCTGACTGTAGACAAGTGGCGTAACAAAATGGACTCCAGCTGACTAACTTCCCAGTGGACCAATCAATGTAAGGATTATGGCGGCTTAACCGGGGTACCCAAGAACTATAGGGAACCAAAGACAGTGGTGGGGTACAGTGAGTGACTCGGGCCAGAAGTCTACTATCCAGTGCCTGGGCTTCCAGAGGGGAACTCAACGGCTCCCGAGGAATTCCAGCCTGGGAAGCTATGTTTTCACCCAACAGATTCTCCCAGCACCGGAGTATATCAAGGCAGACAAGGACAGGGATTGTTGGTTGTAGCTTACAGTAGCTTGGATCTGCATCCGGGATTGGGGGACAGAAGGGAATGTAGTCTGACTCACCAGGGTTCCCCTTTCTACTGGTGAGCCCTCCCTTTTGGCTGAAGGGAACAGGTAGCACAAAAATGGCTAGACTGACTGCAATAGAAACAATCCCCTGCTCTTAATCTCCAGAGTCACTCTGAGGGAGAAAGACGGCTCCGTCCCAGCTGCATTGGTTCCTCCCCCGTGGTGGTGGAAATGGCCGGGCCAGGTGCTATTCTAGGATTAGGAGCAGGAGAAGGAGAGAGATTAGGGCTGGGAGTAGTGGGGTGGCCAAAGGAGTAAGATGACTGGTTCTCTCTCTCTCTTGTTCTCAAGAGTCGGTTGTCCAGTCTGGTGGCTAGGGAGATCAATAAATCCAGGCTGTTAGTGTCATCCCTAGTGCCAACTCGTCCTTTACCTTGTCACAGAGGCCTTGCCAGAATACCTCCTGGAGTGCCTCATCATTCCAGCCCGAGTCGGCTGCTCGTGTCCAGATCTCCACTGAGTATTCTGCAACACTACGTGAGCCTTGATGGAGGGTGAGTAGCCGCTTAGCGGCATCTTTACTGCGGATGGGATGGTCAAAAATCTTCCTTATTTCTGAGATGAAGGTGGGGAAGGAAGAGCAGGTCTCTGGCTGATTATCCCAAATCGCGGTGGCCCACGCTAAGGCATTTCCTCGCAACAACCCCATAGTGTAAGCTATTTTAGATTTGTCCGTGGCGTACGTGGATGGCTGCTGCTCGAACACCAAGGAGCATTGCAGCAGAAAAGCCCAGCACTTTCCCAGTTCTCCCGTGTAGGGTTCTGGTTCAGGGACGTGCGGCTCTCTTAGCTGACGTGTTGTTGATGCCTCGGGCGTCGCCGTTACAGGCTGTCTGGGCTGGTCAGATGGAGTTCCCAGAATTGACAGGGTAAGATGGCTGGATACTCGGTCGACCTGTTCACTGACCTTCCTTACGTCTGCTGACAGGGAACAGAGGTTTTCCATGACTTCCTGGAGTAGTCGATCGTGCAAGCCCAGTAGGGAGCCCTGAGAAGTAAGGATTTGTGTCCGCTGGGTTCATGTTGGCCAGTTTGTTCTGTTGCACGGGGCGGCTGAGGAGAACCCAAGTGCAGGACACCAGCACGTCAACTGAGTTGGGGATGCTGGCGTAGATGTGAACGTAGAACAGCAAACCGGAGGAATCTTGACAAGGAGATGGGATCTACAGGGACTATCTTGAAACTGGAGCAGAACTTGGAACTAAACTTAGAACTAACGGTTCTAAGCGGACAAGAGAATGAGGTATCACATGAGACTAAACCAACAAACTGGCAACCTGAGAAAGAGAAGCCATCTTACTTATTTCACAATCTCTAATGAAAACCAAGTGTACTGTAATTAGGTAAACTAGCAGCAATTGGAAATCTAATGATTGAAATTAGGGCATAATCAGGGAGAAAGGAGCGTTAAAGGGGAACAGTCAAACGGAACCATGACAGTGCCTACGTCTTCATCAAAGGTTCATACTGAATCTGTTTCAGACCTTGCATTCCACACCTTAGTAATCTAATTCTCAAATTATTTTGTTTTGCTTATGTTGCCCCCAGCCCTTTTGCAAATTATCTTAAATCAGCATCTGTTCATCACTGATGCCTCTGTCACTTGAAACAAGTCTGAGTGATCAATGGACTGGACTTTACAGGAAGTGTCCACAGTTCTGCAATTGTTGGCATTTCTCCGTCAAACATAATGGCAAATTTGGCATTTCTGTGCTTATGTACACTTGTCCCACACTTGCTGACAGCGGCTGTTCGCTGACATTTCTTACACTAGTTATCACAATTCCACAATTCAAGGAGAGTAGACCTATACAAATTCCCCAGCACTTAGGATGGATGCTGCCTTTTTGAGGCATCGCCTTTTGACGATGTCCTTGATGCTAGGGACGCTAATGCCCAGGAGCTGGCTGAGTTTACAACTCTCTGCAGCTTTTTCCAATCCTGTGTATGGGCCACTCCATACTAGATAGTGAAGCAACATGGTATACTGGGTGTGATGAATTGTTAAAGATGCACACTTAATGGTCTTCATTAGCTTTAAATAGAGTTTGAATTCCTTATTTGTTTTTAAATATCAGATGGTGCTAGTTCCAAAGATTAAAATGACTTGCTTCTTATTGATAGCGTTTGTCCCTTTTTATTTGAATTGAAGAATAGTTACTGCCCATTACGCCGTTGATGTTTTGGGCCATAATGTACGTCCTCCATGTAGAAGGATTCTTCATTGCTGTTTCCATAACTTTATTTTTGACCAGTCAGGGTTGTTAGCTCTGATCTGAACCCCCAGACCTGGAGGACCAGTCTGGCCACTATCCTTTGACCCGCTTGGCATGAGCAACCCTACCAAGAGTCAAACCGCAATGCCCCGACTCCAGCCAACGTAGCTCCCTGAGTCGTTGAGGCACACAAGCCTCCAAACCCTACAAGATTGTGGTCCTCTTGGAGGTGAATTGAAGAATGTTCATAAAGAAATGATGATTTCCTAAGGTTGCTATAATATCTCCCCATATCACTATTTTAAAACTTTAATTTTAATTTCTTTTATTATTTTTATTTATTTTACTTTTATTTTTTAAATATTAATTATTTTAAAATTATTTTATTTTGAAATCTTCAGATACCAACACAGCCATCATTTCAAGGAAGGTGGTATAACATATCACACAACATTAAACTTGGCGAGTAGCTCACTCAAGCTGGGTTGTTAAGAACCCAAGACTACACTTCTGAAGGCAGACTACAGAAAAAGTATACCCTTTGAATGATGGAGACAGAAACTATTTACTGTACTTGTTGGAAGTTCATTGGAATGACACACACATTTAACAAAAAAGTAACAGCAACAAAATAAAAAGTAAATTATGAAGGATAGATCGGAAACTTTCTCAAGTTCTGACAAGTTAATTTGAAAATTTAAAGCAGTAGCTCCACATAGCAAATCCAATTCCCTCTTTCTTCTCCAAGAAACAATTTGTGACTACTCTGGTTACAGTTAATTACTTGGTACATATAGTCAATAGCCACACTTGGCATTGCACACTGGTCTTATATTACTGTCTTCAGCTTGTTAAAATTTGTTTAACAGTGTCTTAAAAATATACACCCTACTTAATAATAATCAAAGCTGTGGTTTCTGTCTAGGTGTAACTGTCTCAGAGACATGTGTCATTGAGATGTTTATTCTATATGTTTTTGTCATAAATTCATGATTTTTTAAATCTTAAAATAGTGTTTGATTAAAAATGTACTTTTTATTTAAGGTTTTATTTAATGTAGAGGATAATGAGTCACATGATCAGAGTTTAGTAAGAACATGACTGTGGCATTATGGGTCAGAACCAACATGGAAGTAGAGAAAGACACATGGCCCTAAAATAACCATATCCTTCATGTGGTTAGGGTTGCCAACTTTCTCACTCCCAAATAAGGGACAAAAGTAGCAGTCAAATACAGGACACTTCTGTTTACCCCGAGAAAGACTACCATGACCATGAAGCCTTGCGTGGGCACCTGAGTGTGCATGCATGTCGTGCGCATACGTGTACATGTCCATTATTTTCTACAAATTGGTTTTGGCTTAATCTTCCCAGTTCTGATACACTGTACATACATTATTTCTACTTTATATAGGCTGTGTATTTATCATATCATTCCTGCTTTTACTATATGTTAGTGTTATTTTAGGTTTTATGTGTTATTGGTATGATTTGGTAGGTTATCTTTTGGGTCTGGGAACGCTCAAAAATTTTTCCCATATAAATTAATGGTAATTGCGTCTGCGCTTCATGCCATTTCGGCTTACGAACGATTTCATAGGAACGCTCTACCTTAGCGGGGGAAATACCGGACAAGGGCGGTCCCGTATGGGACAAACCAATTTAGCCCAATATATGGGATGTCCTGGCTAATACGGGATAGTTGGCACCCTCACATGTGGTCCAAGAGGCGCACACAGTAATTGTTTTTATTTGTTCTATATTGTGTATAACCTTGTTGATGTACCTTTACATGGACAGTGTGATAGGTTTTCAGTGATTTTATTTGACTTCAACACACTTCTGTTGTACTAATGTGTTTTGGGCCTGTTTATCAAAGACACTAGCTTGAGAGACTTGAAAAGACTGAGGGGTGTATGCTTCAAACCTTTTATGTCCTTTATTTTCTTGTAGTTTTAATGGTGTCTGCTGAAGAAAGACAGAGAGAGAGATAAAAATAAATCTTCAAGGACATCTGTATGATGCGTGGCCATTATTTCATTGGACCAGTGTGGTGGCAGAGGTGAGATCTGGATTCCTCATAAAATATCTGTATTATGATTTTCTGCAACGTAAAGCCATATTATATGCATGAGCATCAAAGATGTGAGATTGGAAAAAACTTTCAAATATTTTCATGTAAATTTCATTAAAGTGAACTTTAATTCCATATCCCAGATTTTTTGATAGTCATTCTGTAAGAGAGTATTTTTGTTGCCCGGACTGCCATAAATGGTGGTGGGGGAGGGTGGGGGCGGGAGTTACCTGTATCCATATATCCTGATTAATTGGTATTGCTTCAAGAGTTAGCAAAAATGTTCAAATATATGGCTATCTAAGAATGATTTTACCACTGTAGCTGTCATTCTGCAAGATCGGTAGCAACTATCAATGAATTTGGTGTTAAGGGCCCTTAAGTTATTGCAGTTCCACTCAAAGCCCACCAGAGCTCTGATCCATCCAGAGTCCAGGCTGCAGATCTGTTAGCCTGGGGCTGGAGTGATTAACACAATTCACCCAGATAAGCTGCACCTTTCTTGGCCCTCCAGAGCCTTCCTCTCCTTTCTGGAGTTAAGCAGCACAGAAAATGGCCACTTGGCCTAACTTGCCCGTGCTGAGCAAGGATCTTCCTGAGATCATTCTGTCTGGCCTTATTGCCTTAAGCCTTTCCTATCATGCACTTCTCTAAATGTCATTACAATGCCCCAATTGTCCCCATCTCTACCACTTCCTCTGGCAACCTGTTCCACCTACCACCCCCTCTCACCTTAAGCAGAGGTCAGAGAAACACTCTACTGCTCAACTACAGTATGTGAGGGCTTCAAAGCCCTGGGAACAGTTAGAGATTGAATACTCAATGTATGCTTTTGGATTTTGGCAGCCATGATTTTTTATGGGCTTTTGATTCCCTTGGAGATCGATTATCCTTGCGTAGCCTTCTGTTGAAGCAAACTAGCTGTCATCTAGGAAGAATCCCAAAGTGGTCTCTGAATGCTACCAGACTTGCCCCCTAGCTACAGGAACGGGGATAGAAGACACTCATGCTCGCTTGACTGAAGTTTCACACACGGAGTCAGGTTTTGACCTAAATTCTACTCTCCATCGGGGACTCCGCTGCTTTTTAGACTGGAGCCCTGGAGAATGTCATGCCTGAAAGGGTTCTGCATATGTGTGGTTGGATGGGAACAGAGAACTCCACTTGATGGCTTTTTTAATTTTAACAGTACAGGAAGGAATATCTGCATCCTCTAAACATTGTAAAAGCTGCAATATACTACTATGAAATGCAGTTCTAGATATCTGTCAGGCTGGAATTGCTGCTATCTCAAAACTGCATGATACTAATTACTCCAAGGAGCTTTGTATTGTGACGTTTTGTAAGTCCAAAACATAAAACTAACTGAAAGCGAGCACATGGAGACAGGAATGTCATTCCCACAGAATTTACCTTTATCTCCAGTATAAATTCTTTGTCGGATAACTGCAGGCTTCAGTTCAGTATCTTTGAAATGCCGTTCAAACTCAATTTGTAGAATGAATGAAACAGCCAAATCAGTGCCAATTCCATTTCAATTAATTTGCCGTCCATTTTGGGCGTAAGCCACGTTGTTTGTCTATTGTTAATTTTCACATGGTAAATCTCATGGCTATGCAGTCCTGTGTCTCTCTCATTGTGCTCAGATTTGTCACTAACAGTATGCAGATTAATGCTTTTTGTAACTTGCAAATTGACTTTTTCTCTTCCCTGTGCAGTCCATTTATTTTTGTCTGCTGACACACACTTTGTATGTGTCCTACTTGGTAGCATTTTCTGCAAGTTTCACCTTTAAACCTGCACTGGTCTGGTGAGTGTAAAACTGAAGCACAATTTGTTCAGCCAGGCAGGTTTCCATTTAGACATTACAATTTTGTTCATGCCTTACTGCAGCTCAATTGCATCTCTGTCTGCAGTTTCCATTGATACAGCGACTTCAACTGTTCTTTTCATTTAGGAGCCATTTTTGAATAGTTTCTTGTAAGGTTGCACAAACTATCTCTCAGTGCATCATTAAGCCCAGCACTGAACTGACAACATTCAGACAACCCCTTTACTTTAGCCACATACGCTGAAATGGACTCGCCTTCCTTTTGATTTTGCTTATGAAACCCAAAGCATTCTGTAATCAACAATGGTTTTGGTTTCAAATGTTCCTGCATTACTTTTATGATATCCACAAAGTTAATTTCAGCTGGTTTGGTTGGAGCAGTCAAACTTATAAGCAAACTCTATGCTTTTTCACCCAATGCACTCGGCAAAATTTGCAGTCCCTTTTCATTGGCTATTTCATTTGCTTTAAAATACTGGTCAAATTGTTCAGTATACAATATCCATTTATCTCTTGTGTGATCGAACGAGTATATCATTCCAATGCAGCCAGCTATTTCCGCTTTTTAAAATTTTACTCACTAGTACTCTGGTGAGCAAACACGGAGCCAGGAAGGACATGTCTTAGAGCAACACTCACAACACGCTGGAGGAACTCAGCAGGTCGGGCAGCATCAGTGGAAACAATGAGTCGACATTTTGGGCCGGAACCCTTCGTCATGTCTTAGTTTTGTTTTTACTTTAAGCAAGGCATGCGTGTATGACGTGGTGGCTTAATGTTGTATGCCATTCTTGTGCTTTTACATATAACCCATAATAAATTATTTAAACAAACAAGAATGCTTAATCAAACAATATGTTTACAGTATTACTCAAATATTACTGAAGCATTAAATGCACAACATAGATCATTCACTCTTACTCATTTGCCAAGTTTGATTCACTGGTTGTCCAGTGTTTGCATGAATGTGTACCTGAAATCACTTACATTAATGATCAAGTGTCAGAACATTGATTTTAATGACATAATTTGGAAATTAAGTTGTACTAAATTGCTGGTACTTCATCAGAACAGATCTTTAAGTGTTTCAAAGCTGGATTATTGGCAAGTAGGAACTGGTGCATAACCATGCATAAGTAAAGGTGTTTTATTTGAAGGGACAAATTAATTTTTATCTTGAAACATTAATAGCCAGATTGGAAGTTATATGAACATTCATATAATGACTGGTGATATAGTTTGGTTTGCTGAAAGAGTGTGTAAGCATGTTACAAATACTCAGCTTATTGAAAATTGGAAAGTGGCCAACTCTCTGCTTCTTTCTCAACGAAAGACCCAACCAATTTCCTGCCACCACCACCCTCATCCACCTGGCAGAACTGGTCCCCACCCTCACCAATTTCCTCTTCCACTCCTCCCACTTTCTCCAAACTCAAGAGGTAGCCATGGGCACCAGTATGCCTGCCTTTTCATTGGTTATGTAGTACAGTCTATGTTCCAAACCTTCCTTGTTAATGCTCCCCCACACTTCCTGCACTACATCAACCCTGAAACTGCTTCAAGCACCCATGCTGAGCTTGTCAGTTTCATCAGCTTTGCCTACAACTTCCATCCTGCCCTTAAATCCACTTGTCCATTTCTGACGCCTCTCTCCCCTTTCTCAATCTCTCTGTCTCTATCTCTGGAGACAAACTGTTTGTCAACATCCTTTATAAACTTATCGACTTCCATGACTATCTTGACTATAGCTCTTCCCACCCTGTCTCCTGTTAAAAAAAAAATGCTATTCCCTTTTCTCAGTTCCTTCATCTCTGCCACATCTGTTCCCAGGATGAGATATTCCTTTCCAGGACATCAAAGATGCCCTTTCATCAGGAGTCCTGATGAAGGGTCTCGGCCCAAAACGTTGACTGTACTTTTTCCATAGATGCTGCCTGGCCTGCTGAGTTCCTCCAGCATTTTGTGTGTAGTGCTTGGATTTCCAGCATCTGCAGATTTTCTCTTGTTTGTCAACAGAGATGTCCTCCTTCCTCAAAGAACAAGCCTTCCTCCAACATTGATGCTGTCCTCACCCGCATCTCCTCCATTTCCCAGACATCTGCGCTCATCCTATCTTTCTGGCACCTTAACAGTGACAGAGTTCCTCTTGTCCTCATTTACCACCCCATGAACCACAGCATGGAACCTTTCATTCTCCACAACTTCTGCTATCTTCAATGGGATCCTATTACCAAACACATCTTTACCCCAACTCTGCTTTCCGCAGAGATTGCACCTCCTTGCCCATTTGTCCCTCCCCACTAATCTCCCTCCTGGCACATATCCCTGCAAGCAACAGAAGTGCTATACCTGTCCATTTACCTCTTCCTTACCTCCACACAGAGCTCCAAGCAGTTGTTCCAGGTGAGGCAACACTTCACCTGTGAGTCTGTTCAGTCGTCCAAAGTATCCGGTGCTCCTGATGCAGCGTCCTCTACCTTAAAGATCCCTGATGTAGATTAGGGAATCGCTTTGTCGAGCACCTCCACTCCATCCGCCAAAAGCGGAATTTACGGTGCGCAACCTTTTCAATTCCTATCCTCGTTCCCATAATGTCGCCCATGGTCTCCTCTTTTCCCACGATGAGGCCACTCTTAGGGTGAATGAACAATACCTCAATTTCTGTCTATTTAGCCTCTAACCTAAAGGCATGAGAATCAGTTTCTCCTTCAGGTAATTTTTTCCTTCCTCCCTTCCTCCTCTTCTATTCCCTTTATCCCATCAGATTCCTTCTTCTCCAGCCTTTTACCTTTCCCACCCACTTGGCTTCACCAATCACCTTTTTACCGAGTCCTTCTTCCCCTTTCCCCATCTTTTAATTCTGGCATCCTCTCAATTCCTTTCCAGTCCTGATGAAGGGACTCGGGCTGAAACATCAACTGTTTATTCATTTCCATAGATACTACCTGGCTTGCTGAGTTCCTCCAGCATCTTGAGTGTGTTGCTCTGGATTTCCAGCATCTGAGGAATTTCCTGTGTTAATAACTGGCCAATTCGTTTCTTCTTTATGTAGTTAGTGAATTGTAGAATGCAATGACAATGCATTAATTGCAATTTATGTGTTAATGTCAAAAAATGACTGTCCTTGAGGCATTTCTTAGATCAAACAGTGACACTTTGGGGACAGTCTGGTACACAACCGTGAAATCTCAATGGCCTAATACCTAGTTTCAAACCTTCTGATTGACAGTTGCTCTCAGGACATTCTGGTCTTATTGCACTGAATTACTTTTAAGCTTGCACCGTAACACTTAAATAAACACCACTACTTCAGCAATGAAGCTAGTTAAAAGTTTAATATGGCTTCTACAAGGAAATGAAGAAGTCATTAAACCTTGTCCATCAAATTATTTCAAATTATGACAAAAGGAGGCAGCAATGAGACCCCGACTGGCGATCGCTGATGCTGTAAAACAATTTTGCCACGCTACAGTGTCGTCCAATGGGATGGAAGCAGTCAGTCGGTGGTTTTCCAAAAGTAATTGGATGGCCACGAGAGAAATTAATTTGAAGCCTGAATTAATTGGCTGCTTTATACTCCATTAAACTTCTGTGAGTCATTACATTTCTCTTAAGAGTGAGGGAAAATTAACCCAGAATGCTAAAAGAGCCCCTCATCAGGTACTGATTTGCATATTCTTCATGTTGCTTTAAAATTTCTATTCCAAGTAGGTACCCATCCCCTCATTGAATGTGATTGGTTCTGAGTCTAAAACAGAAGAATCATAAACTCTTTACCCCTCTGGCTAAATTTATGCTTTGAAGCGCATAAAAGAACAATAAAAACTATTTTTTCTTCATTTATGTTTTGCAAGTTACAGTCAGGAATTCCTCTGTCACAGAACACGATGCTCTTAGTTAATCACATGAATGTGCAGACAAAGATATGATAGGCATTCTTAAGGCAGAGATTAGTTGAGAATTTGATTAATTTAATTAGTTTGGCACAATATTATGGGCTGAAGGGTCTGTGCTGTGCTATGCTGTTCTGTGTTCTATAACCTACTAAAATCTGTGCTCATTTCTGTGGCAGATTTATAGCTCCTCAGTCTCAATTTAATAAAGCTCTTTCACATTTGCTGAGGGTCTTGGAATCCTCTTTAAAGAAGGGCAAGCAATACTGAGCAGAATAATTGAACTGCAGCCTGCAGCCCTTGTTGAATCTCCTGCAGACCTTGGCAGAATGTTCTCAGGCTGAGCATTCAATTCATTTTATGGGCAGTATGCTTTCTTGGTTCCACTTTCCATTACACCAATCAGAAGATCCCTTCATTCTCGAGCAGGTGGCTCCTCTTAAAGCTTGTGAGCTGCTGAAAGTTGATTGGATCACCACATCAAATAATCTAAATCTGTGCTTAGGTAAATTAACCACAGACTTTGGTGTCACTGGTTTGCTGTTTTACCACAGTTCATGGTTTTGCATACAGTGTTTGTTGGAAATAATTCAGAAAGTGTGTAGCCCAGGTGGTTGATGGTTGGGCTCAGTTGTTCTCCCATCTTGGCAATTTACTTGCAAATGTTTCACCACCATACGTGGAGACATCATCAGTGCTGTTAATTAACAGCGTACTGACAATGACTCCTCGTATGGTGATAAAACATTTACAAGTGAATTGCCAAGATCGGAGATCAACTCAACCTAACCATACAATGTCTGTACTCAGCAAAGGTTTTCAAAATGTTCCAAACTATCTCTTCAGTTTCTTTGGCAATTACTGATAATAACTCATACCTAAAAATTAGCATTTTCTTTACCTGTAACATTCTACTAATTGAAAGCAATCCTCTTCAGTTACATTTCAAGTGACTTATTTTCCTCTCCACATCAGCCTTTGAGTCTAAATGTTCACCTTTCAGCATGTTGCCTGGTAATCCTGTGCCTGCATCAGTTTATAAGGAATAATTAGTTATGCACTTAATAAACCCAATGCTGATATCAATACTTAAAATCCAGGGATTTTTGACATCAGAATTACAATTGAGACTTTCCTGCTGAATATTGCTTTGGCCAGTTTGTCTGTGGCAGTCTGGTATTTTCATAGTTCTAATGCCTGGATGAGCTGAGCATCAATAACTCCCAAAAAGCTTGACATCCTGCAGAACAAAGCAAACTGTGTGATTGGCATCCAGTCAAGCATTCATATCCTCCACCACTGGACAATGTATACTATCGACAAAATGCTCTGCAGTCATGGACCCAGGCTGCTCTGTTAGCACCTCCTCAACACTTGATCTCTGCTACGAAGAAAGACAAGGGCCCCATTGTGTACAGTTTCGCCTATAAATTGGATTCCATCCTGACTTGGAGATATATTATCACTGCTTCATTGTCACTGAGTGTACATCCTGGAACTCTACCAATAGCACATTTTGTACCCTCAAAAAAAAAACCGGATGAACACTAAATGCTGAGCTTCCCAGTGACACCCAGATCTTGAAAATGAATTAAAAAGTTTATAACTAGATAAATCTGTATTCTTGATGTCATTTGATAGGAGAATAATACCAACTTAAAGGACAGCATCAATTAATAAGAGTACTCAATGATATAAATATATGAATTTTACTTTTTTAAGCAGCTCATTGAAGATGGGTGTCACTGACAAGGTCACAAATCAATGTTCATTCTTAATTTAACTTGAGAAGGTGACAGTGACAACTAATTGGCTTGCCGAACCACTCAGGAGGGCAGCTCAAAGTCAACGATAACGCTGGAGTTATATTTATGTCAGGCCCAGTAAAGGACGCAGATTTCTGTCCTTGATGGAAATGAGTTGTTTTTGACATGGGTTTTCATGGCAGTCTGGAAGTTTCATGAGTACAGAAGAATTGGGAGAGTTATGAAGAAAGGTTATTAGAAACATTAATTCTATTTCTCTCTCTGCAGATAGTTGTGTGTTGAGTGGTCTCACTCGTGTCTCAGAAATGGTAATGAAATGATGGCCGTGTCATCTATTTGAATGGTTGGATTATGGATCCAGTTATTCAGGGCAAATGGGGAGAACATCACTACCCTACTACAAAATTATACTTTTTCTTTTAGCCTTTTACAGTTAAATGGCACAACTTGTCTAGCTTAAATTGCAAGAAAAATAGCAAATTAATACCTTTATTTAGGTTTCCAATATCTATTGTTTTGGTTAATTTTCATTTACGGTAACATTATGACTGATTACATCTTCCAGTCATTCACATACCTCATGGATATGTGTTACACGCCCCCTTCAAGTGAAGATCACAAATTGTAGATATATGACTTTTAAACTGTAGCTTTTAATTGGTTCTTCACTATTTTTTAATCAGTTGCACGGTACTGTGTTTGTCAACGTGGAGCAGATAGCAAGTTTGTTAATCAGGCAAAGGATGCCGGGAATGGCAAGGGTGGAGTGCTGTGGGAAGGGTGTGGGGCAGGTGGCAGAGAAAGAGTGAGAGGGGCAGAGAGTGGCATTAATGCAGACACACCCAGCCCTGAGACACCAGGCAAGGTAATTTGATTCCAAACAATTGGTCTATTACCGGTGCTTCCCGCTCCCTTCCCCTTTCCCCTCTCCCTGCACCTTTCCCACTCTCAGTCCACAGCAGAGACCTATATCACAATCAGGTTTATCATATTCACATGAGTCATGGAATTTAATTTTTCAGCAGCAGTACTGCAGTGCAATACATAAAATTACTACAGTACTGTACAAAAGTCAGGCTCCCTAGCAGTATATATGTGCCAAAGACTTTTGCACAGTACTGTAACTTACTCCCCAATTATGGCATTTATAAAAAATGCTCAGATCAAGATAATTTCTTGTGTCTCAGGGAATCTGAAATGGAAAAAAAATTCCAGTGTATGCAGGTGGCAAATATTTTTTCATAAACACCAAGGTATGCAACTACTTGAAGTCCTAAGGCTGCTGTTGTCCTTTGTTGGTGCAGTTACCTTTTCATTAACTGTTTAGTCAACATCCTAATTCAGTTGTGCATGATCAAATTATGGGGAAATTTAGTGCAGTGTTTTTCTATAGAATAGTCATACCACATTGTCTATTACAATTAAATATGGTTGGGGAAGCTCATTTAACATGGAATAGATGTAAATAGTACCAATACAGAAAGCCAGAAAAAGAAGAACAAAACGTGGAAGTGATTTTCAGGTTAAGCAACACCAGTGGAGAATGAAATAGAAATAATATTTACAATCAATGTCAATGTCATCAGCAAGAGAATCTCCCTGAAATGTTCTATCTTCAGTGATGAGACCTGACCTGAAGATTATTTCCAGCAGCTTCTATATTTATGACTCCTTTTGTCTTTGTTGAAATAATGAGGGCCTCAAAAAAATGGCAGCTCTAAAAATCCATCACCTACTCAGTACTGGACTGGGGTATAAAGCTAGATTTGTGTGCAAGCATCTGGAAATGGATTTGAATCTCCGAAGTTAACTATTGAGTTGCAGCCCACCTAGTAAGCAGTTACCAGTGGCTTCACATCTGTAGCAGTTCCAAATTACTATTGGTGTAAAACTGTGGAGCTAAGTTTGCAACCTAGCCCCCTGCTCACTCTCTCAAATTAGAAACAAGAATCTTTACAGTTCCAGGTAGCTGCGTACAAGGATGGTTACGCTCAGCCAGAATGAGAAACTCTCACACAGAAAAGATGTGTTGCTACTCTAGCTGCAAGTAAAATGTAGCAATGAAGTGTAATTTATCTTAAATAAAATCCATTGTTCTTCCAGCATGAAGTGCAATTGCAAAGAAAGCACAGCAGCACCTCTACTTCCTTAGGAGCCTGCGGAGATTCAGCACGACATCTAAAACTTTGATAAACCTCTATAGATGTGTAATGGAGAGTGTATTGACTGGCTGCATCATGGCCTGGTATGAAAACACCAATGCCTTTGAGCAGAAAATCCTACAAAAGGTACTGGATTTGGCCCAGTACATCAATTAAGCACACTTACATGAAATGTTGTCACAGGAAAGCAGCATCCCCACAACCCAGGTCATGCTCTCCTCTCACTGCTGCCATGGGGCAGAAGGTACAAGAGCCTCAGGATTCACACCACCAGGTTCAAGAACTGTTACTACCCCTCAACCACCAAGCTTGAATAAAAGGGGATAACTACACTAACTTGCCCATCATTGAGATGTTTCCTACAATCAGTGATCTTACTTTAAGGCCTCTTTATCTCATGTTCTCGTTATTTATTTCTATTTGCATTTGCACAGTTTGTTGTCTTCTGCAGTTTGGTTGATCTTTCATTGATTCTGCCATAGTTACTATTCTATGATTTGCTGTACACCCACAAGAAAATAAATCTCAGGGTTATATATGATGACATATACACTTCGATAATAAATTTACTTTGACATTGACTTTTCAGTTCCTTTTTGCAAGTCGAAGCATACAGATTAAGATTGTGTAAATTTTATCTAACAGTCTTAAACTGAAGTAAATTTGAATGCATTCTGCAGCCTTCATCCTATGTTGCACGAGGCATCTACAAAGATTTGTGCAGGCATTTAAATGATCACATTCCCCTTTAGGCTTCAGCGCTTTATGCCAAGTGTGGAAACTATTTTGCATGAATACAATGACCAATTTTACCAAGACCATGTTTTTTGGTGAGATAGCTCAATAAAGGCTCATCAGCTGATCAGGGTTGATTGTTTCCATAGAAACAGAGCCTTTACATTTTCAGCTGCAGTCCTCATAGTCTTGTTCTTCCTGCACATGCCTTTTCAGAATTACACAAATGAAGAATTATGATGGTTGGAAAGAAAAACAGACACAATATCTCCAATTATTTTTGCTTCTGTTTTGGTGGCTGGGGTGAAATAAAATTTAGCACAGTCATGATTAGGGATAGTTTATATACAGCTGAGAGTGCAGGAATCTAAGAAAGCACAGCCGCAGAAGATCAATTTTCTTGATTAGCAACACGCCTTGTCTAGGCTGCTTTCATTATGACAGCTCACAGCCTTTAGAAAATGATACACTGAAGTTATGTAGATTTTTTATGTAAATAATTGAAGCAATCTATTACCCTCCTTTCTTTGAATATGTGAACAACTAAATTGCACATTGTAAAATATGAAATTATATGAATACAAGATATTGTTTAAAATACTGTGTGTCTCTGCTGTGAATTCCATGATCATTAAATTTTATATTCAAGACTCATTTCGCTGTTTATGTTTAGGTTAATTAATACATTATAACCTTTTCTAACACTTAAAATGTACTAGTGCGACAACCTGCCTAGATTCAGTCTGGAGTACTGTGTGTCCTACTGGCTTTTGTATCATAGTAGGATATTACATCTTGGGATAATTAATAAGTAGTTCTGAAGTGGATGATTGAAAATAGGCTTCATAATAAACAAGAGGTCTGATTTTCTATAACTTAGAGTGGACTGTGCAAGGAACGACTCTGATTTAGCTCATAGCAGGAGAATTATGTCCTTCAGATTTTTAATTTCAGGCTTTAAGATTCACGTGGTTCTCAGAAGTACAATCCAGCTAACAGTTGTGGCTGATAGCTGCAATTCTCTTCCAGCCAATGAAAACCATTCATGCTTGGTTGAGTTCTACTTGTCTGGAACCATCTAGAGTGCCAATTTAATTTTTTTTATTTAGACAAAGAAATTGGCAAGCTTCGTCCCAACGTTAGGTCCAGGGCTTTTAATGTCTGGGCCTTATAATGTGGACTGGAATCCTGACTCAATTCTAAGGTGGTGCGGGTAGGACTACAAACCACAAGAAAAGTCCAGTTAGAATTCTAAAAGCTGCAAATGTTTTAAAGGACCACAGGTTAGGGTTCTTCTCCCGTGGGAGTGGGAGGGGTCGGGTGGCGGGGAGTATACCCCGCAACAATGGTGTGGGAAGGTGAACCAACGGATTGCCACGTGGGTGGCCAAAAGTATGGATATGTAGAGACCATAAGGGAATCTGATGTAAAGGATTGAGAGTCAGTGAATGGTTTATTGTATATAATTTTATTTTTGAATAAAGTATATTTTGAAAAAAAAAATTTTAAACGCTAAATTTGATAAAGAATTATTTGAGGGTTTGACGATCTATACACATGATATTTTTTCCCAGAGCTGAGGGCAGATAAAAAAATAATTAAGGCTTGGTCCACCATGAAAACCCATTTACATTTTGTGTGACACAGGGAAAAACTTTAATGGTTTTCTTCACAGTGAGAATTGTTCCTAAATACCAAAATTTGTTGCTTTACTGATTTTTGAAAATTAACAAAGCAATGTATCTAGTGGAGGAGCAATATTTTTTGGATGTTCAGATTGGACAATGCACGCGTCTACTTTGGGAGTTACTGTCAGTTTCCCTCTGTTATACCAATGAGAGATAATGATCCCACTGCTGTATTTTTACTGCATATCACAGAAACCAGATCTCTCAGTACAAATGCACATCACAAAATGTAGCTACACTGGTTAAGAAGGCCATAATGAAAGCAAAACAAGAGGTAGAACTAAAAGGTGCCACAAATTAATATTAAACTTGCAATGAATTTCAATTGGACCTCACTTAGTGTATTCTGATTGCCTTATTAAATTGAACTACTGGAATAGGATATATGAGAAATGTGATAGGTTATATCCATCAGGAGAGGATCTATATACTCTGGGTCTTTGGAAGGGGAGATCTGAGAAGACATCAAGTAGAAGTTTTATATGATGTAAAATTTTTGACAGAGAAACACAGAGCGTTGCTTCCTGTGGAGAAGAATAAAATTGGAGGCCATTTATCCATGATGATTGTCAATCTTTTTTTCCATCTAGAGTGTATTGAAAATGTTGGACGCATGTAGTTTAGATATAAAGCCTGGCCCCATTTACAGAGATATCAGTAAATTAGATTATTAGATTATGAGAACACTCAGTCCTCTTTTATTGTCATTTAGAAATGCATACATGCATTAAGAAATGATACAATGTTTCTCCGGAGTGATATCACAGAAAACAGGACAAACCAAAGACTAACACTGACAGAACCACATAATTATAACATACAGTTACAGCAGTGCAAAGCAATACCATAATTTGATAAAGAACAAACCATGGGCATGGTAAATAAAGTCTCAAAAGTCCCTGAGCCGATCGACTCTCGAGTCTCCGATAGCAGGAGGCCAAAGGGAGAAACTCCCTGCCATAAACCTCCAGGCACTGCCAACTTGCCGATGCCTTGGAAGCAGCCGACCAGAGCCGGCACTGAGTCCATCTGTCCGAAAACTTCGAGCTTCCGACCAGCCTCTCCGATACAACCTCCCGAGCGCCATCCTCTGCCGAGTGCCTTCAACCTCATCCTGGCCGCTGAAACACGCAAAGCCGAGGATTTCGGGGCCTTCTGCTCCAGAAATTCCGGTTACCACACAGTAGCAGCGGCAGCAAAGTGGGCATTTCAGAAGTTTTCCGGATGTTCCTCCGTACTCCCACGTCTGTCTCCATCAAATCAGAATTGTGCACGGTCCCCTAATTGACAGATAACAGGCATCACCACCGAAGTGGCCGCGCACGCTGCCGTCGCCCTGCCATCTTCTCCTCCTCCTTCACTTCTGAATGCGTTAGGGAGAAAGAATAGTGGATGTTGCTGCTAAAGGAAAAGTGGAAGGAGACTCAACTAGAGCATAATTTCTTGCATAGATTGGTTTGACAAAATTGCCTGATTTTGTCCTCTTTATTCTATGTAATTCTGTGTAGTTTGAGACCAGGATAATTGCAGACCCCATTCTGACTTCCACATGGAAGCTTGAAAGATCTGTCGAAGCAACACTCATAACATACCATAATTATGGAAACGTTACCACGGATGCTGCCCAACCTGCTGAGTTCCTCCAGCATGTTGTAAGTGTTGCTTTGATCCCAGCACCTGCAGATTATTTTGTGTTAAAGATCTGTCGAAGTTCTGTTGAAACATATTAACAAATAAGTTCTACCTTTGTACCACTACTCATACAGTAAATGCCTCGATAATAATGTACATATTTAAAATTACCCAAATACTTCCAAGCTGCTTGCTCTGAAATAGAAACACAAGGGAATGCAGATGCTGGAATTGGGAGCTGTTAGAGGAACTCAGTACGTCAGTCAGCATCTATCGAGGGAAGTGGATAGTCAATATTTTGAATCAAGACTGAAAGAGGGGAGATGGCCAATCTAAAGAGGTGAGGTGGAGGGATGAGGCTTGCGGTAAGTGGATCCAGGAGTTAGGGTGGGGTTAGTTCGTTGGTAGGTGGAGTCAGGTGGACAAATGAAGGTTGAAAATAGAAGCTAGAAGGTGATAGAGGTAAAAAAAAAAGGCTGCAGATGATAGAATATAATAGGAAAGTTAGGTGGAACATGGAATCATCTGGCCACTACCTACACACTCCTACCATTAGGTCTCAGCCCCTCACTGTTCCCATCTGACCATTCTTCATCCCTTATTTGGTGCTATATAATAAATGTTCCAGCTTTCAGTCTGTACTTTCAGTCTTGCTGAGTTTTAACTTAGAAATCTTGAATAGTGATGAAGAAATGCATCATAGTGCTTTAAGTGAAGGACAACGGGGCTTTCCAGGGTCAAGCAATGACGTTAATAAACAGAACACATTTAGGCAAAATTAATTTGGTAGGGAAAAATACTGACTCCTTTTACCCTTTTACCTAAGATGCAATTTTAATATAGGAATTTAAATTAAAGTCTGAATTTTACTTCTGAGTTTTTATGATTTTTGTTCAATGATTAATGGAACATTATGTCATACTGAGGATGCAGAACAATGCCAAAAAATGTTCTTTGATTAAAACGCATGGAGGACTAAGTGGCTTAACTGGAGCTGTATTCAAACCCATTTATCATGTGATTACAATTTAACTTCTAAATATTATAATATATGAAATGTATGAAGTAATAAACAACAAAATGATCAAATCTCATTTCATGAAATTGAAAAGCTTTGACTTTCAGTTATGGTGTGCATCTATCCTAGTGTGCCTTTTCTAAGAAATGAATAGCATAACATAATTGGCAATAAATCCAATTGGAAGTTTTAATGGTATATTTTGACAAGTAAAATAAATCCTCAATTAAAATTCAGCAAGCCGATCTTAAAATTTACAAATCATTTTATGCTGCAGATAATTCAAAATACAGCAAGGTTACAATACCTGAACTATATTTATTGAGGAATTAATGAAGAATGTATAAAACCAGGAAACAGAATCTTAACGACAACTCAAAATGTTCTATTGATATGGGATTGCTGACAGTGCAACTTATCGTCCATCTCTAATTACAGAATTAGTATCAAGTTTAATATCACCGGCGTATGTTGTGAAATTTGTTATTTTGCTGTAGCAGTACAAAATAATAAAAACCATAAATTATAATAAATTTTTAAAAATTGAATTAAATAAGCAGTGCAAAAAGAAGAAAATTGAGGCAGTTTGCGTGACTTCATTGTCCATTCAGGAAGTGGTAGTGGGTAGCTTTTATAAACCATTGATGACCTTCTTGTGTACATACTCCCTCAACAATGCTGAGTAGCAAGTTCCAGACGTTAAGTCAAGTTACAATGAAGGCACAGTGACTCATTTTTATGTGAAGAGGGTGTGACTTGGAGGGTTACTACAGGCCTGTTATTTTGTGATGAATATCTGCTTCTTGGGCCAGGAGTCCTCTGGTTTTTTACAAAGTTTAGCTTTCTAAACACAGCGCAGCTGCCACTTGTAAAGGACAGTTGTAAGTTAAACTTCCAACTAATGTTCATTGTTTAGCTTCTGGTCGTCAACAGCAGCGGTCCCCAACCACCGGGCCGCAAAGCACGTGCTACCGGGCCATGAGGAAGCGATATGAGTCAGCTGCACCTTTCCTTATTCCCTGTCACGAACTGTTGAACTTGAACATAGGGTTGCCAACTGTCCCGTATTTGCCGGGACATCCTGTATATTGGGCTAATGGTTTGTCCCATACAGGACCGCCCTTGTTCTGTTTTCCCCCACTAAGGTAGAGCATTTCTATGAAACCTTTCGTGCTGAAAGGGCGTAAAGCGAAGAAGCAATTACCATTAATTTATATGGGAACATTTTTTTGAGCATTCCCAGACCCAAAAAATAACCTACCAAGTCATACCAGATAACAATAAAACCAAAAATAACACTAACATATAGTAAAAGCAGGAATGATATGATAAATACACAGCCTATATAAAATAGAAATAATGTATGTACAGTGTAGTCGGGAAGATTAAGCCAAAACCGATTTGTGGGGAAAAAAATCGGCACGTATGTGCATGCGCACGTCACACATGCGCACACAAGTTCCCGCGCAAGGTTTCATGGTCATGGTGGTCTTTCCTGGGGTAAACACAAGTGTCCCATATTTGACTGCTACTTTTGTCCCTTATTTGGGAGTGAGGAAGTTGGCAACCCTAACTGTAAAAGACATGTTGAGGTGAGTTTAACCCTACCTGAACACTGCCCCTCCCCCTGCCCAGTCCGCAAGAATATTGTTAATATTAAACTGGTCCACGATGCAAAAAAGGTTGGGGACCCCTGGTCAACAGTACCATGAGATTCATTTTCTTACAAGCATACTCAATAGATCCATAATAGAATACTAAACATAATGGATTGGGCTGTATCCACTACTTTTTGTAGGGCATTGGTGTTTCCATACCAGGCTGTGATGGAGCCAATCGATGTACTCTCCACTACATATCTATAGCAGTTTGTCAAAGTTTTAAATGCTATGCCAAATCTCCACAAACTCCTGAGAAAGTAGAGGTGCTTCTGTGCTTTCTTAGTAATTGTACTTATGTGCTGGGCCTACGACAGGTCCTCCGAAATGATGTCACCAAGGAATTTTAAATTGCTGACCCTCTCCACCTCTGATCCTCCAACGTGGACTGGCTCATGAACCTCTGGTTTCTTCCTCCTGAAGTCAATAATCAGTTTCTTGGTCTTGCTGACATTGTTGTTGTAGCACTGCTCAGCCAGATTTTCAGTCTCCTTCCAATATGCTGATTCGTCACCACTTTTGATTCGGTCTACGACAGTGGTGTCATTGGCAAAGATTTAGATTATGAGAACACTCAGTCCTCTTTTATTGTCATTTAGAAATGCATACATGCGTTAAGAAATGATACAATGTTTCTCCGGAGTGATATCACAGAAAACAGGACAGACCAATGACTTACACTGACAAAACCACATAATTATAACATATAGTTACAGCAGTGCAAAGCAATACCATAATTTGATGAAGAATAGATCACAGGCACAGTAAAAAAAAAAGTCTCAAAGTTTCGAGTCGATCGACTCCCGAGTCCCCAATAGCAGGCGGCAAAAGGGAGAAACTCCCTGCCATAAACCTCCAGGCACCATCAACTTGCCGATATCTTGAAAGCACCCGACCACAGCTGACACTGAGTCCATCCATCCGAAAACTCCGAGCTCCCAACCAGCCTTCCGATACAGCCTCCCGAGTGCCTTCGACCTCTCCCCGGCTGCTGAAACACGCAAAGCTGAGGATTTCGAGGCCTTCAGCTCTGGAGATTTCAGTTACCACACAGTAGCAGCGGCAGTGAAGCAGGCATTTCAGAAATTTTCCAGATGTTCCTCCATGCTCTCACGTCTATCTCCATCAAATCAGGATTGTGCACGGTCCCCTACTTGACAGATAACAGATACCATCACCGAAGTGGCCGTGCGCACTGTCGTCGCGCCGCCATCTTCTCCCCCCCTCCCAGGAGGTCTTACTTGAATATGACACTGGAGTTGTGCTATGGCCACACAGTCAGAGTGTAAAGCAAGTAGAGCAATGGGCTGAGCACACAACCTTGTAGTGCACCTGTGCTGATGGAGATTATGGAGGAGATGTTGCCAATCCAAGTTGACTCGGGTCTGCACGTGAGGAAGTCGAGGATCGTATTGCACAAGGATGTACTGAGGCCAAGGTCTTGAAGCTCATTGATCAGTTTTGAAGGGGTGGTGGCATTGAATACTGAATTGTAGTTGATAAAGAGCATCTTCACTGTCCAGATGTTCCAGGGTTGTTATGAAGAGTCACTGAAATGGCATCTGCTGTGGACCGGTTTCTCTGGTAGGCTATCCTGTAGGCATATTAATAAGTTGGGAAGTTTGCACACCCAGGGAAGCTAGCTTCACAGCATTAATTGTAGGTAGCTGAGAACTGTATTTCCAAGAAGCTTTAAGAACATTTGTGTTAAAAAGATATATGAAGGATTATCACATGTGTGAGCTCACCCAGGTAGCAATGAAACTGTATAAAAGTAAAGGGCAGTTCAGGCTTATTAGAAATGGGATATGGTACATAAAGAAGCATGAAAGAAACATGGAATGAACTAGAGTCCATTATTTTTCATTTCTGCAATGGATGACTGGTTCATCTGCAACTTGGGGTATGTCTTTTTAGCTCACAGGAATTGTACTTGTGTTTGAGAAATGGTGCGTAATTTGGAAATGTTTTGTCGGATAGAAATCCTCTGTGAGTTGTAAGTGTGTTTTAAGAAAGTTGTTTGGATTTAAACAAGAATCATTGGGGAAAAAACTGAACTGTGTTTTAGAAACATAGAAACATAGAAAATAGGTGCAGGAGTAGGCCATTCGGCCCTTCGAGCCTGCACCGCCATTTATTATGATCATGGCTGATCATCCAACTCAGAACCCAGCCTTCCCTCCATACCCCCTGACCCCTGTAGCCACAAGGGCCATATCTAACTTCCTTTTAATCTACTCTCTTAGCTGGAAGTATCTTGTCCTTGGTAGGGAGGGAGGACCCACCACTCAAATCGCAGGCATTAGCAGATAAACTTGTGTGGAGAATAAAAAGAGAAGCGAATTAGTCTTTGAAGATTGGGTAATTACAGTATAACCTTCCTTTATTGAGGGGACTGGTGGGTATTTATATAGAAATGGGCTTAAGGTTTTTGTTTGAGTTTAGAATTTTGTGGTCAACAAACCCAGTACTATCACATTTCTTGGAAGCACATGAAGGTTTGCATCTGCTCACCCAGCACAGTTATTAGGAGGGGACAGGGTGTAGCTTCCTTATAGAGGACCACAACCTTGGAAGCTTATGTGCCACAATGACCCAGAGAGCTATGTCAGCTGGAGTCAAGGCTTTATGCTTTGGCTGTTGGTAGGGCCACTCATGCCAAACAGGTCGAAGGGTGAGGCCAGACTAAAAGAAGTCGACTAGTCTTTCAGGTTTGGGGGTTCAGCTCACAGCTAACAACAAAACAAACAAAACTGTTGAAGAGTCCTTCTACATCTGCTTGCAATGGATTCCTGAATTTCCACCTGGGAGCAATGAAAACCCAGATGAAGATAGTGGCACAATGAAGGAAGCCCTGAACACAACCAGAGATAAAAGACCTTCACTGCTGCCCTGAATGCCTGTGGTATAATAGACAGTAATCTGGGTACAGATTAGAGCCAGAGAACTAGTGGCCATCATGCCTGGCGAACAGAGGTGGTGGTATTGTTGCATCAGGACAGAAGGATGGTGTAAGTTCTTCATGGATGTTTTATTCCAAACCGCCAGACAAATTGCTAAAAAAAAAACACACACACACTAGATACCTCAATGATCTCTCAGCTCAATTGTGACATGTACTGCAGGATGTAATTTGCAAATAATTTGTAATGCATGCACAGGTACAGGTGCAATGAAAAACTGAACTTGCAGCATCACATAGCATCAAATTAAAGCATTCACAAGAAAAAAACATAAATTAAACATAAATTATATATACATTTTACAGGAAAACACAAGAAGTCAATTTTAGTGCAAGGTGGTTATAGTGTTGCTAAACAGTAGTGGCTGGGGATTGACAGTTGGTTCAAAAACCAAATGGTTGAAGGGAAGTAGCTGCTCTTGAACACGATGGGAACTTAATCTTCCGTACCTGCCGCCTAATGGTAGCTGCGAAAGGGTGGCACGGCCTGGCTGGTGGGGATCTTCACAGGTTGCCTGCTTGCGGCAGTGCCTCCTGTAAGTACTAGTGATGGTGGAGAGGAATGTGGCGGTGACGTACTGTGCAGGGTATACTGCTCTGTGCAGCTTCTTACATTCCTGTAAGAACATGGTCTTCAATTAGACCATGATGCAAGCAATCAGAATACTTTCAACGCTGCATCTATAGAAGTTTGTTACAGTGTTTGATGACAAGTCAAACCTCCTGAATCTTCCAAGAAAATAATACAGATGGGGTACTTGCCGAGGGTTGTTACTTTCATTTTGTTTCCTATGTGCTGATATTGCCTTAACAGGGTATTAATTATATTTGTCCCATGCAGGAAGAGGTTTTTATATCACTCGTGAACACTGATTCAGCATTACCTAAAGAAGACCCACCTGAAATGGTCCTGCACTGTGGAGACCTCTGCATGGTAGCTCTCTGGGTAAAATGTTTCATGTCCAGTCCCCAAAGACCTCTTCTCCATCAGTCTTGTCCTTCACCACTCCCTACCCTGTCTCTGATCCCTACAATGACCTTTGTATCCCTTTCACCCATCTCTGTGACCTCCAACGGGACTGCTGAGCTGAATCTCTTTTGTGAGGCATGGGAGTGGCCTGCTTTATCCTCACCTAAACTAGAGAAGCACACATTCAGATCTATGTATTCGTTCCAAATCCAAGTGAAGGGTCTCAATCAAAGTGTCAACTTTCCATTTCCCTTTACTGATCTGCAGAATTTTTCTAGGATTTTGCTTTCTGATCATTCCAACTGCTGTCCCACCAAGTAGAAGGCAATAAACCTGTCGGAGTTAAAATTACTCTAACCTTTGAACCCCGAGTAAGCAATCCTTGTCCTTATAGAGTGTAGACCAAGTGGAGGATTGTTAAATTTTCCATGCTTGCTCACGCTGGTACATAAAAAAAGAGTAAGCTGAAAGGATGGAATAGTGGCCAATTGTATCGACTGTATTGTTACAGTTTTCAGCATTGATATCCTCATCTTTAAAAGAATTCTGGTTAAACCTGGCTGAATTGCAATTGCCAAGTGTTATTTTGAACAGTGTGCATGGTCTGTCACTCTTTTATTTGGATTCGAAAATATGAGGCCGTTTTGTAAAATGACAACATGTATTTAAAATGGTGTATCTGGAAGTCAGATGGTAGGGAAGAATTAAATTGCTCCAGAAAGTATTGCTGTTCTCAAATGCCATCTATAAATGATGATGAAACCACGGTTGGCAGAATTTCAGATAGCGACTAGGAGGCGTTCAAGAGTGAGATTTGGAACAGCACGACACTTTACAAGTACCAGTGACCAGGGGATTGCTGGGTGGTGCGGCTCAAAGGGCCAGTGGGGATTATTCTGCACTGTATCTCAATAAATAAATAGATCAACATTAACAAGACCATAGAGTCTTAGAGAAATTCAGCACAGAAACAGGCCCTTCGGCCCATCTAATCTATTCTGAAACCATTTAATCTGCCTACTCCCACTCGCACTGGCAGCTCGTTCAACACTTTCATGGCCCTCTGAATGAAGAAGTTTCCCCTCATGTTCCCCTTAACTTTTCACCTTTCACCCTTAACCTCCAGTTGTAGTTCCACCCAGCCCACAGGAAAAAGGCTGCTTGCATTCACCATATCTCTACCCGGCAAAATTTTGTACACCCCTATCAGATTTCCTCTCGATATACCAAGGAACTGATTGTGGACTTCAGAAAGTGAAAGTTGGGGAAACACATAACAGTTCTCATGGAGGGCTTGGCAGTGGGAAGTGTGAGTAGCTTCAAGTTCCTGAGCATCAGCTTCTCAGCTGATCTGTCCTGGGCCCAACACATGGATGCAAACAACAAAGAAGGCACACCAGCCACTCTTACTTCATTAAGAGTTTGAGACCTGGTATTTCACCAAAGACTCTTAAAATTGTCTATAAACGTACTGTGGAGAGCATTTTGACTAGCTTATCAAGCAGGAGTAAATCAAAGCAACTGGACTTGCGGTGTTGTCTATAAGATGTTTTGCCACTCATCCAAGAGGCTTCTTCAGTTCTAATCCATTGTGTGCAGTTTTCTGGTTTATAAACTCGGGGAGTTGTTCAAAGGTACAGCAATCACATGAGGGTCGTGAAGAGTCGTAGAGGTCATGAGAGGGTCATTAGTCTTATCTTTGCGTGAATGGAGGTGTGAACTGTTGTGGAGACGCTGGAGTAGAGATATTAGGACTGCATTGTAAGTAGCTGATATGTGGTGCCTTGATTTACTACTGCTTGATATACAATAACCTGGATAACTGAGAACCTTCACAGACATTCTGACTAGTTGTATCACAGCCTGGTATGGCACCTTCAATACACAGGACTGCATGAGGCTTAGAGAGTTACAGACTCTGCTCTGTCTCTCTCCCCTCCATCAATGACACCTTCAAGAAACAGGGCCTCAAGAAGTCGGCATCCTTTATAAAGCACCGTCATCATCTGGGACATGCCCTCTTCTTGTTACTACCATCAGGGAGGAGGTACAGGAAGCTGAAGACCCACACTCAATGGTTCAAGAACAGCTTCTTCCCCTGTACCAGCAGATTTCTGAATGATCCATGATTGTTTGCACTTACTTACTTGTGTAATTTATAGGTTTTTATGTCTTTGCACTGTGTTACTGCCACAAAACTGACACATTCAATAATAGTAATAATAAATCTGTTTCTAATGCAGCTTTCCAAACATCAGAGCTCAGCTCAGTCACAACACACTGGAGGAACTCAGCAGGTCGGGCAGCATCCGTGGAAAAGATCGGTCGACGTTTCCAGCCGGAACCCTTCGTCTGGCCCGAAACGTCGACCGATCTCTTCCACGGATGCTGCCCGACCTGCTGAGTTCCTCCAGTGTGTTGTGAGTGTTGCTTTGACCCCAGAATCTGCAGATTATTTTGTGTTTAGAGCTCAGCTCAGTGTACCTAGAATTGAGGGATACCCTGCGAGAAAATGTCTTTCCCTGTCAAACTATCACCTCTGGGTCAAAAAATAACCCCCCCCCCACTTCTTATTCTGCCTCCTTCCTTCCCAGTCATGATGAAGGGTCTCGGAACATCAACTGTTTAGCCCCCTCCAGCATTTGTGTGTGTTGCTCAAGATTACCAGCATCTGCAGAATCCCTTGTGTTTATAAATTACTTCTCATCCCTGTTTTGAATGGCCAACCACTTATTTTGGAACTGTGTCTCTGTGGTAATATAAATTCTGGCTCCACCAGCTTTGGCCCTCGGAAAAAAAATTAGAATGTTCACCTTATTCAAAACTTAAAAGAATAGAGCTCGTCTGCTTAGTCTCCTTTCCAGGAATTAATCTTCAGAGCACACCCTCTACACATTAATCAGTTCTCAGGTGGGAAACCAGACTGATACGTAATATCCCAGATGAAGTCTCACCAGGTTCTATACAACTGGATCAAGACATCTCTACTTTTGTACTGAAGTGCTCTTGCAGAGGATACCAGGATTCCTCCTGCCTTTCAGATTCTTTACTGACCCTGCAAGATAATATAATAAGGCATCCGTTAGTCTTGCGAGACTATGGATCTGCGCCTGGAAAGTCTTCGCCCACCAGGGCGCAGGCCTGGGCAAGGTTCTATGGAAGACCGGCAGTTGCCCATGCTGCAAGTCTCCCCTCTCCACGACACCAATGTTATCCAAAGGAAGGGCAAGGGCCAATACAGCTTGGCACCAGTGTCATCGCAGAGCACTGTGTGGTTAAGTGCCTTGCTCAAGGACACAACATGTTGCCTTGGCTGGGGCTCGAACTCACGACCTTCAGATCGCTAGTCGAATGCCTTAACCACTCGGCCACGTGCCCACATACCTTTCAGTGATTCATGTACAAAGACACTCAGGTTCCTTTCAGCACCAACATTCTTCAAATCCCTCACCATTAAAAATATAATTTGCCTTTGTAAACACAAGAAATCCAGATCAACACATACAAAATGCTGGAGGATCTCAGCAGGTCAAGCAGCATCTGTGGAAAGGAATAAACAGTTGAAGTTTTGGGCCAAGACCCTTCATTAGGACTCCAGCATTTTGTATGTGTTACTCTGCCTTTGTGTTATTATCCATCAAAGGGAATGACTTACATTTTTCCACTTTATATTCTGCCTTCCATGAATTTTCCCATTCACTTAACCTGTTTTTTGCTCTTTGAAGCTTCTCTGCATCCCCCTTACAGCCCACACTGACATCTAGATCTTAGGCACTTTCATGAAAGTTACCTTCTGTGTTTCAGCCATATCTGAATGTTGTCTGGATCATACTGCATGCAGACATGGAGCACACCCAAAATGCTGGAGGAACTCACAGAGGCAGAGTAGTTTTTTAATGGTGAGAGGTTGAAGAGTGCTGGAGCTGAGAGGGACTTGGATGTCTTTGTACATGAGTCACTGAAAGGTATTTTGCAGGGTCAACAAGGAATTTGGAAGGCAGGTGGTATCCTAGTTTCTAGGATAGGAATAAACAGTCAACGTATCAGGACTGGAGAGGAAAGGGAAAGCAGATATTGACCGCTTTACTTGGCGCGGTATTAGAAGTCATTGTTCTATCAGCACTTCTATCATCTTCGTTCCAACATAAGATGAAGTGACTTAAAATGGAGATGCCGATGATACTGCCTTTGGGATGTACTGGGGCAAGAGTGTTTCCAACAACCACAATTATCTTCTTTTGTGCAAAGTATTGTGTTTTCATGTGATGGCCAGTGACTTTGATGTCTCCAGATTTCTTTAGTGCCACTCAAAGTTGAATGCTGCCTTGATGTGAAGGGCAATTACTCTTGTCTCACCTTCAGAATTCCATGTTTCAACGCAATCTGTGATTCATTCTGAGTTTAGTAGAGCTTGTAAAACCTAAATCACTGAGTAAATGCTTATGATAGTATTATCAATAACATCTTCCGCCACTTTGCTGAGGACTGAAAGTAAACTGATTGGGCACTAATTAGCCAGATAGTTCTGAACAGGGTGTCCCTGAGCAAGTGTTCGGTAGGTATGAGAGTTGTAAATACTGGAACAACTTGACTAGAGGTATGGCTAGTTCTGGAGTGCAAGTTTTCAGTATTACAGCAAGAATGCTTTCTGGTTCTCTAAGCTTACCCACTCTATCATGTGGAGTGAATTGAATTAGCTGAAGATTGGTTTCTGTGATGGTGCAATTCTCAGAGGAAGTAGAAACGTGGTGCTGACTGAATGTGGTGAATATTTTTTAGCAGTCACATGCTGTGTTAGGGATGTTCTTGGAGCCTTCTCCTGCTGTCTGCCCACCACGTTTTACAGATAGATACGGCAGAACTACAGAGATTTAATCTGATTTATTGCTTGTTTCTCTTGTTATGCTGTCTATCGCTATCCATCGTCCACACGACCTGTCCTTCACCAGGTTGGCACCGATGTGCATGAGAAAGGTTGATGCCTCTCCCAGCTTGTCCTGCTGGTGAAACCAGGAGCACCTGGGAACTGTAGCACATTGCCTGGAAGGTACAGTTCTGTGACATAGCTTTGTCAGTAACTTTATAGAGTCACAGAACCACTACAGCACAGAAACATGCCATTTAGCCCATCTAGTCTGCAGAACCATTATTCTGCCTAGTCCCATCAACCCTGCACTCAGTCCATGGCCCTCCATACTCCCCTCCCATCCGTGCACTTAACTAAATTTCTCTTAAATGTTGAAATCAAACCTGCATCCGCAGTCTCTTGAGACAGCTTCACAGCCTGGACACCAGATATTTGTGAGAAGGACTGAGAGGTCAACTGGGGCAGGAGCAACTTCTGCCATGCCACGATCCAGTGACCAGGTTCTTGCCTCTAGCTTTATTCTTTCTATGTGCCGATGCAGTGATCATGATACAACTGGGAGGCTTGTTGGGACAAATCAGTGAGTCTGAGTGGCATTTTGGGCAGTTGGGTTAAATTTGGCAGAATTCCTCCCCAGTGGGGATTAGTGGATAATCTAATGGTCCTGCAGTTATCATTCCTGGTGACCAGATTTCTTAAAGTTAAATTCCACAGGATTTGAACTCTGGTTTCTAGATCATTAGTATGGTAATTTGATTGGAAGTGTTGTGGATAAGGGATAAGTACGTTTTTCTTGGAATATGGTGGAGTGGTCATAAGGATAAACATCACCCTACAAATAAATAAGAATAAAACACTTGTTGTAGTATAACATGTTCAGTGGTACCAGGATGAACTCCTGGGCACAAACACTGTCAAGTGTTACTATTAACTTGGCAAGGAATATGGGATGTTAATTGGCTGATAATTCCAGCCCCAATTCCTTCCTATGTGCTAATGTGCTAACTTTAAAGAGCTAAATATTGGATAAACCTCATAGCTCTCCTTATTTCAAAAGCAAAATCCTTCATTCTCTTCTGTGTACTTGCATTAGAAATGTGAATTTTTCCCAGTGATAGGAAAATATTTAAGAGATACATGAGAAAACTACCTTGTAGTTTTACACTGGTTAGAATTTTCTATTGTTAGTAAAAAGCAGCTAAGAAGAATAGTACAACTATGAAATGAATTCTGACAGATACTAATCTATTCAGCACAAAAAAGAATGAAACTGCATCTTTGAAAATTCAATTAAGACTTAACAATTTATTATTTATGTTATTTTTTTTACCAATAGCTTCAGATACCAGAGCTTCAGCAGTTCCAGCAGGGTGCCCTAATGACAGTAGGTTGGAACAAGAACAGCCTGTCACATCGTTATTAGTTTAGCAGTAGGAAGGGTCCTTCGAGATCTCTTCCGATTAGCAGCAAATTTACTGCTGGCTGGTTTGAATGCTTGCTCTAGATATTGGAGTATAATAGAAAGATATGACATAATTACTTTACAAAATACCACTGTGAAGGATTTTTGTTGTTCTCATCCCTGCTTATGCTGTAATGATAAGGGTTCCATGCTATTACAGATTATGGGGACTCTGAGCTTGTACTCGCTAGAGTTTTGAAGGGTGGGGGTGGGGGAGGATCTCACTGAAACCTATAGAACATTGAAAGGTTTAAACAGAGTGGACATAAAGAGGATGTTTCCTATAGTGGAGGCATCTACGACCAGAGAGCAGAGACTCAAAACAGAAGGATGTCCCTTTAGAACAGAGATGAGGAGCCACATGGTGGTTAATCTGTGCAATTCACAGTCACAGACAGCTGTGGAGGCCAAGTCACTGGGTCTATTTAAAGTGGAGATTGACAGATTCTTGATTAATCAGGGCATCAAAAGTTATGGGAAAAGGCAAGAGAATTGAGTTGACAGGAATAATAAATCAGCCATGATGGAATGTCAGTGAGGACTGGATAGGCCAAACAGCCTAATTCTGCTCTGCTCCTATGGTCATCTATGACCTTGTTGAGTGTTTAAAGATGTGACATTTACAGCCCATAGGTACTCACTGGAACTGAAAGTGCACGAGTAAGTACAACCAATTGTGTTACACATAATTTATGTTGGATACAAGGTAGAGGTTTCTCCTTCTGTCTTCCGGAGTTAATGATAGGAAGGTCTAGACCTCAGCTATTAAACTAGTACACGAAACTGAATCAGTGGAATCAGAACTGCTACATGATGATCAGAAGACATCTTGTATTCTCAGACAATTAAAGAAAAGCTCAGAAAATCAGATAAAGATGGATCAACAGTCATTTTCACATCTATGAAAGAAGACTGACTTTGGCAGATGCTTCATGACCTTTTCTCCATATTATATTGAATCCAGTTTTCTTCTTTTTGGAAGCAATTAAAGGAAGAAAAAGGATATATCTGTGCCTGCACTTCTGAACACAAAATGAACATTGAGGGAATATACTTTGAGCCTTATCTTCTCTAGGACTGCGCTGCCTAGTGTTGGAAGTTTGAGATGGACCTTTGGCATCCCAGATCCAGTTATGAGACCTCATTAAGAAAATGTTGATGAAGCAGAACTGCTGTTTGTGAACCATTTAGCCTAGGGGTGGCGAACCTTTTGAGGGTTGTGCCCAAATTGGTGTTACCCTTCTAAAAAATTATTTTGTGCACCATGGTAATTGTACGCAGAGATTATCATTGATTAATTAGTAACAATAATTGGTGACTTTTTAAGGAAATAAGTTCAGTCCTTTTGCTTCTGTATATTCATTGTTTTACTATTACTAGAGTGTATGGGGTGGTCCAGGGAAGGGGTAGTACCTCTGGTGAAGGGGCTTGTCATGTCTATTCTGGGGCAGCTCACTCAGCTTCGGTTCCCACCAGTCACTCATTTCTCACCTGTGGCTCCAAACAGCTGTTTGCATGCAACAGTGGCCATACCCTTTGACAGGTAGGCTAAACCAGGTGAGGGTAGCTGGTGGCCTCCTGAGTTAGGGACATGCCTGTCCCAGCATGCGAACTCACCTCTGGCGGATGGAACAGACGAGAGCTACGGTGAGATCCAATGGTCAGGAAGGCAGCACTGCAACGCTCCGTGGAGAGCGAGGGGTACAGAAAACATCACGGTCATCCACTGCAACCAAGGAAGACCCAGTTTGTGATGCTTGTCTGTACCAGTGGACTTGGGCTTCTGAGGTCAAGGGAATGGAACTGCCCCAGTGCAGTGGCTTTTCCACATTAGAAACTCTCCTGCACAGGTTGCCTGTCATCGTCAGACATGACGACAGCCACTAAAAGTGTAACAGAGAAAGAATGAAGTAAATGAAGTATTTTAGAAAACCTGTTAAAAATTATTAATATTAATCTTTTAAAAAAGACAATAGAAAAATAAGATTATTTCTCAATAGTACTAATATTACTGTAACTGTATACTATCCAAATACTGTTGTGTACACCTGGTCTGACAAGATTTAAAAATGTATCATGCAACATCACGCATTATTACAAGCCAGGCCAGTGTGAGACATTTCCTGTGACAACATCTCACTGCATTCTTTAAAAAAATCATTTGCTACCTCATTTCTCAGTAAAGACAATCATTACTTAACTTTTTATTATGGATGGGGTTTAAAGAATTGAGGGGTGGCACTGTAAACCACTTGCCTGCAGAACTTTGGCAGGTGTCATCTTGGACACACCTGAAAGGAGGGTATCTTGGGAGGGGGGAAAAAGCGAGCAAGCTTATTTTATACAGGAGCAGGAATTAATTAATTAGGATCCTCAAACTTTCTCCAAGCTCCAAGGATCAAATTAAGCTTTCCTCAAATATTCCAGCTCAACAATGACCCAATCAGAGATCACCGGAGATGGATTCAGATTTATTTATTGAAACACTCAGTGTAATGCGTTTCGTTGTTAGTGTTAACGGGCAACACACACAAGGGTGTGCTGGGGGCAGGCCACAAGTGTCGCCACACATTCCGGCGCCAACATAGCATGCTCACAATGCTTGGCAGAACAACACCAAGCACATCGAAACAGAACATATTAAACGACAAGCATGTGTGGCGACACTTGTGGGCTACCCCTCAGGTGCGTCAGTTGTTAACGCCAACAGTGGATGTCACTGGATGTTTCAACGTACATGTGATAAATAAATCTGAAAGTTAAATATCTTAATCTTAATTTCACAAATAGCATATTTTAATAACCCTATACCTTCAATAATTGCTTTAATCCAAATCAACAAAAAAAATTAAACATGTTAGTTATAAATTTACTTTGTTCTATGGAATGTATTTTGTTTATATCTGTTGGAAACCAATTTTGGCATATGTGGTTAAAAGGCTAATTAAAAATCAAGCCAGTCCAACAAACTTGGGGTGGCATGATAGCGTAGTGATTAGTAGGTGTATAGTACAGGTGACCTTGGTTCAAATCCTGTCACTGTCTGTAAGGAATTTGTACAATTTCCCTGTGACCACGTGGATTTCCTCCGGGTGTTCCTGTTTCCTCCCACAGTCCAAAGACGTACCAGCTGGTAGGATAATTATTATAAATTGTCCCGTGATTAGACTAAGACAAAATTGGGGGATTGCTGGGCAACGCGGTACGAAGGGCTGGAAGGGCCTGTTGAATGTTGTATCTCAATGAATAATAAGGAGGACTTAGGTGAGGTTTTAAAAGGGTTCATCTTTTTATTTCATTATTTCCAACCTAAAATATTGGTTCTCCTGGGAATAATCTGTAGGAAAATCTAAATTGGTATTTGAGTCTTAAGTCACTGCTTTAGCTCGGATGTTTATTGAGTTTAAACAGTTTTCTGTACAGTCAGCACAAATATGAAAGCCGAAATGCTGACAGACAGTGATTTTTTGCCTGCACTTTTCTTCCACTGAGGAACTCTGTTACTTGAAAGTAATTCCAAAATTTGCAGAGATCTCCATGGGACTGAACTGCCAGCTCATTTCAAGGTAGTTGCTGGTACCGGCTGCCATCTGTTCCACACACACAAGCCAGCAATGATGAAATTGAAGGAAAATTTCAATTCAGTAGGATTTAGATTGTCATTTTATTCCACCATGTCATATCTATTATTTTCTTTAATTTAGACTTGCAACACAGGACAGGCCCTTCTGGCCCAATGCACTGTGCCGCCAAGCAAATCCACCTCTTTAACACTGGCCTAATCACAGGACAATTTACGATGACCAATTAACCTACTAACCAGTACACCTTTGAACCGTAGGAGGAAACCAGAGAACCCAGAGGAAACATAAACGGTCACAGGAAGAACGTACAAACTCCTTACTGAAGACGCTGGAATTGAACTCCGAATTCCAAAACCCCAAACTGTAACAGCGTCGCACTAACCGCTATACTACCATTGTGGCATAAATAATTTTCATCTCTGTAAAGAACATAGAACATAGGAATTTACAGCACATTACAGGCCCCTCGGCCCACAATGTGCTGACCATGTAACCTACTCTAGAGACTGCCTAGAATTACCCTACCGCATAGCCCTCTACTTTTCTAAGCTCGATGTACCTATCTAAGAGGCTCTTAAAAGACCCTATTGTATTTGCTTCCACCACCGCTGCTGGCAGAGCACTCCACGCACCCACCACTCTGTGTGGAAAAACTTACCCCCAACATTCCCTCGGTACTTATTTCCAAGCACCTTAAGACTATGCCCCCTCGTGTTAGCAATTTCAGCCCTGGAAATAAGCCTCTGGCTATCCACACGATCAATCCCCCTCATCATCTTATACAGCCCTATTAGGTCACCTCACATCCTCTGTCGCTCCAAAGAGAAAAAGCCAAGTTCACTTAACCTATTCTAATAAGGCATGCTCCCCAATGCAGGCAACATCCTTGTAAATCTCCTCTACACCCTATCTATAGTTTCCACCTCCTTCCTGTAGTGAGGTGCCCAGAACTGAACACAGTACTCCAAGTGGGGTCTGACCAAGGTCTTATATAGCTGTAACAGTATCTCACGGCTCTTGAACTCAATCCCATGGTTGATGAAGGCCAACACACCATACACCTTTTTAACAACACTGTCGACCTGCACAGCAGCTTTCAGTGTCCTATTGACAGAGACCCCAATATCTCTCAGATCCTTCACACGGCCTAGAGTCTTACATTTATTTTTTTTTCTTTTATTACTATTTTTTATTGCAACACCAACAAATTACATTCAATACAACCAGTTGCCAATTACATTTTGACTGTTTATCCCAACCACCCCCAACCTTCATCACCATCACCCCTCTACCCCTCTCTCCCCCCATCCCTCTCCCCTCCACCAACGAACTGAATAGTAGTGCATACACAGACAAAGCATTCCTATTTTATGCAACAGTAAAATTCTTAAATTTATCTGTGTTGCTCATCTTCCCCTGAATCCGTTGTTGTAAGTTGGTGGTGGAGCCCTGAGTTATCCCCTTCCCACCGCCCTCCCATCACCCCTCACATTCAACCCTTTGCTTTGTAACATCTGTGAGTGCCACTTAGCAATGTCAGACACTGAACAATAACCGCCCCCCTCTAGCACCAACAAATTAGAAAGGCAAAGCAGTTCTCATAGACAATCATATCAGAGACAAGAAAAAAAAACCTGGACAAACCCATTAACCTATATAATTAAAACCATTTCCGTCTCAAATATAATATACCACATAATCAAGACCTCAACAGCTCTCTTGCGAGAAACTGTTGCTTTAATAGACCGTCGCTTAGCGATGGCACCAGTGATGTCTTACCTGGCGCCCAGGAACGTAAACAAGTCTACTGGAGACATAACCCGAAATGGACATGTACAACTAAAGTTATTCAGAATCAGAACAAACTGCTGTTTTTCAGCTTCATTCTTGATGAAGTATGACATTTGGGTATATTGAATATCACCTTAGGAAGTAAAAGATAAAAAGTATAAATCTAGGTGGACTTATATCACTTTACCATGTTATCCTTGTACTCACAAGTTAACTGACCCATTACCTTAAAACTCTGACCTGCAATACACAGAGACAAATTGCCCCTTAATTAACTAAATACAAAAGTGCGACGAATGACTTTCCAATAAAAGAATAACCAGAAAACTTCACACCCAGGACGTTAACTTGCCCGTGCCTGTTAGATTGCGCATACAGGCTGGTCTGAGCTCTTAATGCAGGTTCATCTCCTCCCAAGGGGCGTGTGGACTTTGCCCAGGGTCTTCTTCCATATCTCCCAGCACCGATGAATTCAGAGCTTTTGCTTCCTCTGCCGAGTTAAATGACATCTTCAGGCCCTTGATATTCACTCTCAAAATTGCCGGGTATATGAAGAACGAGTTGATCTGTTGAAGCTTAGCGCGTATCTCCTTGTATCCCTGCCGTTCCTGCATCATGCCGGGGCGGTAGTCTGCGAAGAACTGTAGCTGGGTGCCATCTGGGAGAGTAGGTTTGGCTTTCCTCGCGCCCTCCAGGATAGCCTGCCGGTCGGTGTACCGTAGAAGCCTAAAAACTATGGTCCGCGGTCTTGAGGTGTTGTTGGAAAAGATCTTATGTGCTCTATCGATCTCCAATGGAGTGTTGTGGGAATTCTTGAGCTCTGGAATCCAATTAGGCAACATCTCCTGGAGGTAACCTCTTGGATCGTTGCCCTCAGCGCCTGTCGGTAAGTTGACCAGCCGCACATTGTTTCTCCTGGATCTGTCCTCCAAGTCGTTTAACTTCTTCCATATCTTAGTCACCTCCGCAAGACAGGAGTTAGTAACTTTCTCATTCTTGTGTAAGCTAACCTGAATGTTGTCTATTTTGTTGAAGACAGTGCTAAATTTTTTAGCATGAATGTCCGCTTGCCTTTTTAATGACCGGAGAATGTTGCCATTCTCTGCCACTTGCTTCTGTATGGAGTCGAGAGCCTTTTCCAGCGTCTTCTTTAGCATGTGGACTACTGTTTCTTGCAGCGATTCCATCTCCGTTGCCATTGTTGCTTAATTAGCATAGATGTTTCCTCGGATGAATCGCTAGCTTGGTGTTGTCTGCTGGTATCTTGTTTTCTGGTTGAATTTCGATCTTTTTTTGAGGTTACATCATTAGTTAGATCTTTCTCCGACTCAACCTTGTATTAAGACTGTCTACGAGTCCTAAAGAACTTGAAAAAGGAGGGTTATATGTCAGCGCTCAGTGCTGTGCTGCATCTTGCCTTGTGCCTTACCAGAAGTCCTTACATTTATTTTATATTCTGTCATCAAATTGAGCCTACCAAAATGAACCACTTCACAGTTACCTGGGTTGAAATCCATTTGCCACTTCTCAGCCCAGTTCTGCATCCTATCGATGCCCCGCTGTAACCTCTGTCTGACACCCCTCCAGGCTATCCACAACACCCCCAACCTTTGTGTCATCAGCAAATTTACTAACCCACCCTTCTACTTATTCATCCAGGTCATGGTATAAATATCACAAAGAGAATGGGTCCCAGAACTGATCCCCGCGGAACACCACTGGTCACTGACCTCCATGCAGGATGTGAACTATCTACAATCACCCTTTGCTTCCTGTGGGCAAGCCAATTCTGGATCCACAAAGCAAGGTCTCCTTGGATTCCAAGCCTCTTTACTTTCTGAAGGAGACTGTCATGGGGAACCTTATCAAATGCCTTACTGAAAGCCAAATACACTACATCAACTGCTCTACCTTCATCAATGTGTTTTGTTACTTCCTCAAAGAATTCAATCAGGCTCATAAAGCATGACCTGCCCTTGACAAAGCCATGCTGACTATCCCTAATCAGATTATGCCTCTCCAAATGCTCATAAATCCTGCTTCTCAGGATATTCTCCAACAACTTGCCCCCACCACTGAAGTCAAACTCACTGGTCTATAATTTCCTGGGTTATCTCTCTCCCTTTCTTGAACAAGGGAACAACATTTGCAACCCTCTAATCATCCAGTACTTCTCCCGTCCCTATTGATGACGCAAAGGTCATCACAAGGGGCTCAGCAATCTCCTGCCTTGCTTCCCACAGTAGCCTAGGGTACATCTCATCCGGTCCTGGTGACTTATCTAACTTAATGCTTTTCAAGAGCTCCAGCATATCCTCTTTCTTAATGTCTATACGCTCAAGCGTTTCAATCTGCTGAAAGTCATCCCCACAATCGCCAAGGTCTTTTTCCCTGGTGAATACTGAAGCAAAGTGTTCATTAAGTACCTCCACTACCTCCTCCGACTCCATGCAGACGTTTCCACTACTGCACCCGATTGGTCCTATTCTCACACGGCTCATCCTCTTGCTCTTCACTTACTTATGGAATGCCTTGGGGTTCTCCTTAATCCTGCTCACCAAGGCTTTCTCATGGACCCTTCTGGCTCTCCTAATTCCATTCTTAAGCTCCTTCCTAGCAACCTTATAATTTTCTAGACCTCTAACAGTACTTAGTTTCTTGTATCTTTCATAAGCTTTTCTTTTCTTCTGAACTAGATTTTCTACATACTTTGTATACCATGGTTCTTTCACTCTACATTCCCTGCCTCAATGGAACATACCTATGCAGAACTCCATGCAAATGTTCCCTGAATATTTGCCACATTTCTGCCATGCATTTCCCTGAGAACATCTGCTCCCAAGTTTCTGCCTAATAGTATCATATTTCCCCCTACCCCAATTAAATGTTTTTCCCAAATTCTCTGCTCCTATCCCTCTCCAGTGCTATGGTGAAGGAAGTAAGAGTTGTGGTCACTACCTCCAAAATGCTCTCCCACTGAGAGATCTGACACTTGACCAGGTTCATTTCCCAATACCCGATCAAGTACAGCCTCTCCTCCAGTTGGCTTATCTACATATTGCGTCAGGAAGCCTTCCTGAACACACCTGACAAACTCCACCCCTTCTAAATCCCTTGCGCTAAGGAGATGCCAATCAATATTAGGAAAGTTAAAATCTCCCATCACAACAACCCTAATAATATTGCACTATTCCAGAATCTGCCTCCTTATCTGCTCCTCAATATCCCTGTTACTTTTGGGGGGTCTATAAAAAAACATGCAGTAGAATTATCGCCCCTTTCCTGTTTGTGACTTCCACCCACACTGACTCAGTAGACAATTCATCCATGACTTCCTCCTTTTCTGTAGCCGTGACAGTATACCTAACTAGCAATGCCACGCCCGCCACCCCCATTATTTTGCCTCCCTCTCTGTTCTTTTTGAAACATCTAAAGCTTGGCACACATAGCAGCTATTCCTGCTCCTGAGACAACCAAGTCTCTGTAATGGCCACAACATCACAGTTCCACGTATTGATCCACACTCTTAAGTTCATCTGCCTTTTTTACAATACTCTTTGCATTAAAATACACACATCTCAAACCATCAGGCTGAGTGCATCTTTGCTCTAATATCTGCCTATCCTTCCTCACAAACTCCCTAAAAGTTGTCTGTACTTGTGCACCAACCTCCCCATTCTCTGCCTCTCCACTTCCGTTCCCACCCCCCTGCAAATCTAGTTTAAACCCTCCCCAACAGCAATAGCAAACCTCCCTGCCAGGATATTGGTCCTCCTCATATTCAAGTGCAACCTGTCCTTTTTGTACAGATCACACCTGCCCCAGAAAAGGTCCCAATGATTCAGAAATCTGAATACCTGCCCCCTGCTCCAATCCCTCAGCCACGCATTTAACCTCCACCTCATTCTATTCCTATACTCACTGTTGCCTGGCACAGACAGCAATCCCAAGATTACTACTTTTGAGGTCCTGCTTCTCAGCTTCCTTCCTAACTCCCTGTATTCTGCTTTAAGGACCTCCACCCTTTTTCTACCTATGTCATTGGTACCAGTATGTACCACGACCTCTGGATGCTCACTCTCCCATTTCAGGATATCGTGGACGTGCTCAGAAACATCATGGACCCTGGCACCTGGGAGGCAAACTACTATCCTTGCTTCTTTTCGCATCCACAGAATCGCCTATCTGTCCCCCTAACTATAGAGTTCCCTATTACTGCTGCTCTCCTCTTCCGTTCCCTACCCTTCTGAGCCACAGGGCCAGATTCAGTGCCAGAGGCACGGCCACTGTTGCTTCCCCCAGGTAGGTCATTCCCGCACCCCCCCCCCCGCAACAGCACTCAAAGTGGAGTACTTATTGTTAAGGGGGACAGCCACAGGGGTGCTCTCCACAACCGGATGCCCTCCCTTCACTCTCCTGATGGTCACTCACTTATCTGTCTCTGTGGCCTCGGGGTGACTAACTACCTATAAGCTCCTGTCTATCATCTCCTTACTCTCCCTAACAAGCTGAAGGTCATCAAGCTGCAGCTCGATGCACCTGGTGCAGATGTGACCATCAGAGAGGCTGGAAATCTCCGGGACATCCCACATCTGACCCTCAGAACAGAAAACTGGCCTCGCAGTCATATCCACTATTCTAATGTGCTGAGCCCCACAAGACACTCCTTTTTTAAACTCTGCTCCCCGACCTGTGCAAAGCTCCCACTCTTCGAATCGATTGGTCTGTCGCTAATGCGCTGAGCCCTGGGAAAAAGCTCCCTTTTTAAACTTTTCTCCACAACCTGTGCGAAGCTCTCTCTCTCTCTCTATGAATCGATTGGTCCACCGCCAAGGCCAAAAGATGCACGTTTTAGAAGTAAAATGGCGCACACTATTTCAGGATTTCTGACATTTTATTTGTTGGGTGAGAAATTAAGTTTCTGAATGCCTGACAATATTCACAATGTTGTTGAAGTTTTTATGTTCAGAGAAATTATTATAAAATGTAATCAGGGCTACTTAAGTCTAAATTTGCATACTTATTAATGACCATCTGTTTATTGGGAATTTAGAATAAAAGTGATTGTTTGGTTAGGGATTAGTTAATTCCCTGCAAAAATCAAAAACATGTTTGCTTAATAGGAGTTATTAGATCAGGGAACATTCACTCACTATGTTGGGGAGGCAGATTTGCTCTTTAAGGGACAACTTTTGTTGCAATGATTTGATTATGTTTGTTTCTAAAGTTGTAATTAATCCCTAATAGCTCAGGAGCAATTCCAAGTTCAGAATCAGATATAACATCACTGCCAAATGTCGCGAAATTTGTTGTTTTGCGGCAGCAGTACGCTGCAATACATAATAATAAAAATTATAAATTACAATAGTAAGTACCGTTTCTATAAATTAATAAGTAATGCAGGAAGAGGAAAATAAGTACTAAGGTAGTGTTCATGGGTTCATATCCATTCAGAAATCTGATGGTGAAGGAGAAGAGGCTGTTCCTGAAATGCTGAGTGTGTGTCTTCAGGATACCATTGCTTGCTCAGTGATATCTTTTACCCTGGCACCATGTGCCATTACTGCCAAAAAGATCACTCTGGGGCTTGTGTGGAGTCCAGAAAACAAGTGCAAGTCCACATTTAGCTAGACCAGGGGTCCGCAGACCTCTCCATTACTGGTAGGGGTCCATGGCATAAAAAAGGTTGGGAACCCCTAAGCTAGACAGTCAGCTGATAGTACATGCCTCCTACTTTGGGCTCTCCACAGGATAAAATGCTTTACAAACAGGTTGGTGCTTTGGAATTGTTAAGGACAATTTTGATTTTTTTTTTAAAGAAAGCAGCCTTTTCAGACAGTTGTGTATAATTTATTGATTCTTTAAAATGTGCTGTCAACTTGAATCACTTTTGGTCAAACAAACAATGACCTATTTTATTTTTTAAATTACATTTTGACTTCCAAGTACCTCAACTTACTTTCAGTCAGAGGTTCCCACCTGATTCAAAAGGGCAATAATCGTACCAGTGCCTAAGAAGAGCAGGGTGAGCTGTCTCAGTAATTACCACCCAGTGGCACTCACATCAGCTGTGATGAAGTGTTTTGAGAGATTGGTCATGGCTAGAATTAATTCCTACCTAAACAAGGACGTGGACTCACTGCAGTTTGCTATTGTCACAATAGGTCTACAGCAGATGCAATCTCCCGCTTGGCCTTGGATCACCTAGACTAATAGCAATACCTATGTCAGGCTGCTGCTTAGTGATTACAGCTCAGTGTTCAACACAATGATATTCTCAGTTCTCATCAACAAGCTCAAAAACCTGGGCCTATGTACCTCCCACTGCAACTGTATCCTTGTCGTCCTCACTAGGCGATCACAGTCAGTGTCGATTGCAAATAACATCTCCTCCTCACCAACAATCAACACTGGTGCACCTCAAGGAAGTGTACTTAACCAACTGCTCTACTGTCTATACACCCACGACTCTGTGGCTAAGCACAACTGAAATGCCACCTATGAATTTGCCAATGAGATATTATTGGCAGAATTTCAGAGGGTGATGAGGAGGCGTAGAGGAATGAGATAGATCAGCTGATGAATGCTTCCTGGGGGGGGGGTCTCAACCTAATCCCACCCACAAGATTGCTTCTGATGTGGACAATTCTAATTGCGGTTTTTGTCCAAAGTATTATCTTAGAAATAACGATAGGGACTGAAATGCATTGGGTTGCTCTACTGGTGTGGCCTTCTTCTGAGTAAGCAAGACATGGCCCAGACAGAAAGCCACCACCCAGGTTCCAATCATTTGATATTAAATTCTATTCTTACCTCCAGTGTGTGGAATGGGTGCCCTAGGGGTGGGGAGCTAGGGGAGGTGAGGGTATGTCGCTTAAATAAAGGGCAGGTGGTGAAGCCATGTTCACTGGCTCAGCTGGCTTTCAAAGATGTCGAATGTTTCTGAAACTATTATAAAAGTATTAAAGAATAATAAGACATTAATAAGAATTAATCTTATTAAACATTAATAAGTGCTAAAGGGTAATTGTGATCTAGATGCTAATTTGTGAAGCTGCCACGTGGCCGGACAAGTTGATTTTGTTTACAAGCCATTCTGTGTGCATTGTTTTTGTTTTCTTTTATTCTACTGGATTTGCAAAAGTCCAAGGAGTTAGTTGAATCCAATCACGATTTACAACTGAGTATATCAATGTAGATAGCAGGGCTACTGGATGCTGTACAAGATTAAAATATCACCTGGGGAACAGTAATCAAATATTACCTACAATAAATTCTGCAAGCTGCAGGTAAAATGCATTCGAGCAAAAATAGTCGGGTTTACAAAAATCAATGTACTTTGCAGTTGAGGGCAATCTTTATTACTAACAATAAACAGAGACCTCCCCCACTGTTCTTTAAGAAGAAGGTATTGATATCATCCATTGATACCACCTGGATTTTACTGCGTATGCTATGCTGTTTTGGAATTGCCTATTAAATTTACATTAGCTTTAAATCTGCTCCTGTTATGATTTTGGCAGCAAGAGATGACAAATTGAGTTGGGTTTTAATATTAAAAGCACTATATGTATTTACATCTACTCAAAAATATAGAAAATTAAATAAACTACTTTCTTAAACAGAAGTTAACAGTGTTATGGGTCTATAGCTCCCTTACAGTCAAACTTAGAACCCGTTCTTAACAAATCTTACTCAAGCAGAGTCATAAAGTGGCAGTTCAGAGAATCCCAGTAATTCACGAAATAGGTGAGAGGAGAGACTCGTGGATTCACAGTGTAGTGACGAGGCAATCACGATGAATTCCAAAGATTCCACAGCTAGCGAATGAAGAACCAGTTACCGAAGATCCCAGCCGAGGAATACTGTTCTGAAGTCCACGAAGAGCGATTTCACAAAGTGACTGTCACGAAATCCACACCCATGGAAATCATACGGAGGACAGACACATTTCCACAATGCACAGTGTGCCACTGATTAACCCAATCCTTTGGGTATGGGTAAGCATTAGACTTTACCCTTCTCGATCGTGGGCTGTTCCCAGATAGCTCGAAGCCTGCAATCTTCACTCTCTCTCTCTTTCCTTCGACTCCTTCTCAACACTTTGATCACATTCCTTTTATACCGTCGGCATACGTCATAAGGTAACGCTCACAGAAACGAAACTGTGGACTCAAGGTAAAACGAAACTGGGGACACATGACGCCCACAGTAAACGAAACTATGGACTCCCAGGAAAACGAAACTGTGGACATGTAACACGCCCAATAGAACCAACTGCATTGAACCAACTCATAATTCATGACTTGTCACCACTCCAAGCCCACTGCCAACATCGAGAGCGCTGACTTATCATAGGGATTGAAACGTCAAGTCCTATTAGCTCTACTGATCTTCTGGGAGAAAACCAGTGACGGCTGTGAAAGTGCAGCTGACGACAAGGGAAAGACCGTGTGACAGCTGACAGGAGGAAATAGACCTCATCAGGGCTGTTATGGGCTAACTACCCATAACAGCAGGCTCCGTCACCTTGTCAGGGCACAAGAGCCACCCCCACTTGGCTACGGAAAGTTTAAAGAGAAGTATACCCCCAGTCTGCGAGAGCTGGTGTGCGAGAAGGCTCTACGAATGACCTCCCGGTAACGAACCTTGGCATGGACACAACAATGAATCAAGAAAGTGGCAATACTCTTGAGAAACCAGCAGCTGGACATGTTCTTCAGACCACAGGTGTGGCTGGACTAAAGTAACATCAACTCGTGGTCTAAAAATTCATCAAGGACGGAAGAAATGCTTGAAAATCTCCAAGCCAGGGCACCGCAATGACCAGTTTCCGTTAAGAGGAAGGTCAAATCAGTCAGATGAAACTCAGCAGCAGGAAGAAACCCACAGACCGCAGAGTATCAGCACCCTACTGGATGAGGAAGTAGTTTCAGGCACAAGCAGTAGTTCAAGACACAGCTAGGCACATCGTAAAATGGAGAACATACAAGGACGTAAGCCATTGGTGAAATGGCCAAAGTCTAACAGCAAGGAGTGGGAAACCATCAATGCAGATGTGAGCCTGATCTTATGTGGCATCAAGGAATCAGCAGAGAAGAAGTTGGAGAAGATGGTCGGAGTGAAGGAACAAGTCAGCAGGAGAGATATGCCTCCTTCCCCCAAGTCCCGTCGTCTCCAGGAAATCCAACAACTTGTTAAAGAAGAGGCCTGAGGAAGTCATGGAAAAAAGCAACAGCAGAAGAAAGGGAGGGCATCAACCTCCTTCAAGAGGACCTAAAACAGAGGCTCTTGAAGCCGCGTAGAGCAGAGAATTTAAGGAAAAGACACAAAAAGGAAAAAGCAAGAACAGACTTCTACAAAGATCCCTTTAAATACGTGAAAGGCATTTTCACAGAAGGGAAGAGAGGATTCTTGATAGTATCAAAAGAAGAGGTTGAAAGACATCTCAGAACCATCCACGCTGCTGAGCTAAAAGATGAAACGATACTTGTCCCAGCTGACACTCCACCAATCTCACCCTCACAACATCAATTTAACATCAGCCCTCCCAAACTGAGCGAGGTGGAAAAGGCAGTGAAGAAGGCAAGATCGGCATTAGCGCCAGGCCCTAACAGAGTTCCCTATTGTCTCTACAAGAACGCCGTGGATGTTCTGGAATTTCTCTGGAGAAACATGAGGCTTGTGTGGGAAAAGCAAGTGATCCCCAAAGCCTGGAGAAGAGCCGGGGGGAGTACTGATCCCAAAAGAAAAGAATTGGTCTACCATCAAACAGTTTCGCCAAATAAACCTTCTGAACATAGAAGGCAAGATCTTTTTCAGCGTGTTGGTGCAAAGACTTACAAAGTATCTGAAATAAAACCGTTTCATTGATACATCACTCCAAAAGGCTGGCATAGCAGGCTTCTCGGGATGCCTTGAACATACCAGCGTCATATGGCATCAAATCCAGACGGCTAAGAAAGAAGGAAAGGATCTGCATGTCTGGTTCCTTGACCTGGCCAACGCCTATGGTTCAGCTCCTCATTCCCTACTGTGGACTGCTTTTGAATTATTTCAGGTGCCTGCAACATTAACAAATCTGGTAAAACACTACTTCCAGGATCTGCAAGTTTGTCTCACAACATCAGACTTCACCACAGCGTGGCATCCACTGGAAGTAGGCATCATGGCGGGGTGCACCATCTTCCCACTGGCCTTCACTATGGCAATGGAGCTCATTATCAGAGCCTCAAAATGGGATGCAGGAGGAAAAGGGCTAAAGTTTGGTCAACGGTTACCACTGATACGAGCCTATATGGATGATATAACGATACTGACGACAACTGTCCCCTGCACCAAGAGACTTCTGGAAAAGCTTCATCAAAACATCACATGGGCGAGCATGAAGATCAAGCCCAGCAAGTGGAGAAGCATCTCCATTGTCAAAGGTCAAGTCACAGATCAAAGATTTCAGATTGACAGAACACCCGTCCCAACTGTTTCAGAAATGCCAGTGAAGAGCTTGGGCCAATGGTATGATGCTAAGCTCAAGGACACAGAGCAGTTTAAACAACTCAAAAAGGATACCATTATGTATATAGCTCACATCGACAAGACCTTGCTGCCAGGAAAACTCAAGCTGTGGTGCTTCCAGTTCGGCATACCCCCAAGACTCATGTGGCCTTTAACAGTGTATGAAATCCCCATCAACAAGGTGGAAAAACTCGAAAGAGTGATCAGCACACATGTGAAACAGTGGCTTGGACTTCCACAATGCTTAAGTCCTGTTGGACAGTACAGGAACAGCAAATTGGAATTACCAATTGCAAGTCTTGTGGAAGAATTCAAATGCAACAAAGCAAGGTTGGTCATGACCCTCACTGAATCTGAAGATATTGTTATTCGAACAGTGCCCCCCCCCCATCCGTGTGGTAACGGGGAGGAAGTGAACCCCATCTGAAGCCATTCAGAGAGCTAAGTCTGCTCTTTGCTTCAGGGATGTGGTTGGCCAAGTCCAACATGGGAGAGCCGGGCTCGGGCTCGTCCCAAAAGCTCCTCAGTGGCACAAGGCAACATCCGTGCAGAAGAGACGGCTCGTGGTGGAGGAGTTGAGAAGACAGGAGGAGGCAGAGCGACATGCCAGGGCCATCTCAATGGCCAAGCAGGGCCAATGGACTAATTGAGAGAGCCTGGAAAAGAGAAAACTTAGCTGGCGTGACATCTGGGAAATGGAGGGATCTTGGCTAAGTTTTGTCATCAGAGCCACTTATGACCTCCTACCCACACCCCAGAACCTGAACCAGTGGTGGGGAGAAGACCTCGCTTGCTCTCCTTGTCAAGCACCTGCATCACTAAGGCACCTTTTAACAGGATGCACCACGAGGCTCAGCCAGGGGTGGTATACTTGGCGGCATAACCAAGCTCTCAGACAGCTGGCATCAGTCTTGGAACAGGGGCAAATCACCACAAATGCTCTCCCACAAACATCGGCAGGAAATGTCCACATTACACGATTTGTACCAGCAGGCCAACCTCCAGAGCACCATATAACATCAAAAGATGTAAGCATTCTGCAGGTTGCTCGGGATTGGAAAATGGACGTGGACTTGGAAAAAAGCTTGTGTTTCCCCCAGACACTGCAGCTACAACACTCCAGCCAGACGTGGTCCTGTGGTCCACAACAGCCAAGCTGGCATATGTTGTGGAATTGACAGTACCATGGGAAGATGGTGTTGAAGAAGCTTATGACAGGAAAAAGACCAAGTACTCTGAACTGGCAACTGAAGCTGCCCAGAACGGCTGGAAGACCAAGATTTTCCCTGTAGAAGTGGGATGCAGGGAAATTGTTGCTACATCTACGACCGGTCTACTGAAGAAGATGCGCGTGAGGGGTTATTCACTCCAACAAGCAATCAAGTCCTTGTCAAATGCAGCAGAAGAAAGCAGCAATTGGATTTGGATTAAAAGGAAAGACAACAACTGGGCTGCAAGATGAAGACAGGAGGGTATGGAACTGAGGGGGGTGTATCTGGGACGCCAGGTAGCACCATTGAGCCCTCTGGAGGCGTCATGGGCTTATCAACGAAACGTCAAAGAAGGAGGGTGCCCACCTGATGACCCCGATGAGGGACCTACCCTCCCTCCTTGTCACCACTCCAAGCCCACTGCCAACATCGAGAGTGCTGACTTATCATAGGGATTGAAACATCAAGTCCTATTAGCTCTACTCTACTAACAATAAGCTGAGACCTCTCCCACTGTTCTTTAAGAAGAATGTATTGATATCATCCAATGATACCACCTGGATTTTATAGTGTACACTATGCTGTTTTGGTATCGATTATTAAATTTACATTAGCTTTAAATCTGCCCCCAGTGGAACCAACTGCATTGAACCAACACATAATTCATGACTTTTTATTCTGATTATTCTTTCCCTTCTTAAATTTTACATTTATAAGACTGTCAAAGGCCCACTTTTACTTTGTTCCCACATAGAAGCCTTGTCAAAGCCATCCTGTGTGCATTTTAATGACATACAATTAATCGATTCTTCAAGAAGTCCTTCTTTGTTTCCAGTCTGCCACACTGTGCTGTTTCCATTGATCAGTTTTCCATAAATTACTGCAAAAATAAGTTCCAGGTTCTGTATACTACCCAACCCCCATACTCGAAGTTGAAATGCCAACATATCTTTACTTCTTTGGCTTGCATCCGGTTCAAATGGTTTCTGTGGGGAGTGCAAAGTATTCCTAGAATGCACTGAAGCTTGGGCCTTTTTATAAATTCCCAAGAATCCTCAGGAATTAATTTTCCCCATTTCAATCTATGCCCTGTGACTTTAATGCATTCACAACCTGAGAACTCAAAGAATCCGGGACAGAGAATCCATTTGTTGCCCTGGTTCTCATTCGACTGGATGTTGAACAGCTGAAGTGTCACTTTTACTTTTATGTTTACTCTTTCTGAGTGAAAAAGATAATGGGAATTTACACGGAACTTCATCGGATGAAGGACAACGAGATCTAGGTGTTCTTGTACATCAGTCACTGAAAGCAAGCATGCAGGTACAGCAGGTAATGAAGAAAGCTAATGGCGTGCTGGCCTTCATAACAAGGGGAATTGAGTATAAGAGCAAAGAGGTCCTTCTGCAGCTGCACAGAGCCCTGGTGAGACCACACCTGGAGTACTGTGTACAGTTTTGGTCTCCAAATTTGAGGAAGGACATTCTTGCTATTGAGGGAGTACAGCGGAGGTTCACAAGGTTAATTCCCGGGATGGCAGGACTGTCATATGTTGAAAGATTGGAGCGACTGGGCTTGTATACTCTGGAATTTAGAAGGCTGAGAGGGGATCTTATTGAAACATATAAGATTATTAAGGGATTGGACAGGCTGGAGGCAGGAAGCATGTTCCTGCTGATGGGTGAGTCCAGAACCAGAGGCCACAGTTTAAGAATTAGGGGTAGGCCATTTAGAACGGAGTTGAGGAAAAACTTTTTCACCCAGAGAGTGGTGGATATATGGAATGCTCTGCCCCAGAAGGCTGCGTAGGCCAAGTCTCTGGATGCTTTCAAAAAAAAGATGGATAGAGCTCTTAAAGATAGCGGAATCAAAGGTTATGGGGATAAGGCAGGAACTGGATACTGATAGTAGATGATCAGCCATGATCACAGTGAATGGCCATGCTGGCTTGAAGGGCCAAATGGCCTACTCCTGCACCTATTGTCTATTGTCTATAACTCATGTGTAATGTCAGAGTAGACCCAAGTCAAGTCTCAACCTTTCTTCCAGTCTCAGTTTACCCAAGATATATGATCCTAAGGTTACAGCTTACTTGTGCCATGCATTGCTTCATAGGATTCACAACACGTAAAATGTCTCTTAACTGCCTACCTTCCAGGTTGTAGTTTACTTGGTTTGCACTTCTCTCAAATGCTCTATCACTTTGTTCCACTCTTGCATAGCAAAGCTTCAGGGTTCTCCCTCACTTGTTTTCCTCTCATTGTCACAAGCACAGGAAATACACAGAGAGTCATACCGCACAGAAATGGGCCCTTCAGACAAAACAGTCCATGCCGACCAAGATGCTTATCCAAGGTAGTCCCATTTGCCAGTGTTTAGACCATAAATTTCTAAACCTCACCTATTCACGTATCCATACACTATCCTATAATACATCTACATCTTTTATACCCTCACATTTCTGTGTTTCCTTACCTCTGCCTTGATATATACTACTTCAATTACAGTGTATTTACTTTGGCTTTTTTGACACTGATCAACAGAAAAATACTCTTTCGTGTCATAGTGAAAATAGATCTCTACAAATATAAAACACAAAATAATTGATTCCAGAAGTATTCACCCCCTTTAATATGATACACCAGATCATCACTGGTGCAGCCAACTAGTTTTAGAAGTCATATAATGAGTTAAGGTGTCCTAGCTATATATAAACCAGTGTGTAGTCAAGGTGTTTCAAATGATGGTAGTAAAAATACACCTGTATTTGGAAGGTCCAAATACTGGCGAGTCAGTATCCTGGCAAAAACTACACCATGAAGACAAAGGAACACTCCAAGCAACTCCATGAAAAGGTTATTGAGAAACACAAGTCAGGAGATGGGTACAAGAAAATTTCCAAGTCACTGAATATCTCTTGGAGTACAGTTAAGTCAATCATCAAGAAATGGAAAGAATATGGCACAGCTGTAAATCTGCCTAGAGCAGGCTGTGCTCAAAAACTGAGTGACCGTGCAAGAAGGGGACAAGTGAGGGAGGCCACTAAGAGACCTATGATAACTCTGAAGGAGTTACAAGCTTCAGTGGCTGAGATGGGAGAGATTGCACATACAACAACTGTTGTCTGGGTGCTTCACCATCCACAGCTTTATGAGACAGTGGCAAAGAGAAAGCCACTGTTGAAAAAATACTCACATGAAATCTTGGCTAGAGTTTTCCAGAAAGCATGTGGGAGATTCTGAAGTCAGCTGGACGAAGGTTCTATGGTCTGATGAAACCAAAAGACAACCAGGAAGCATGGTGGTGGCTGCATCATGCTGTGGAGATGCTTCACTGCAGCAGGCCCCGGAAGGCATGTGAAGATAGAGGGTAAAATGAATGCTGCAAAGTACAGGGAAATCCTGGAGGAAAACTGCAATCTGGGAGAAGATTTTTGTTTTTCAGCAAGACAATGGTCCCAAGCATAAAGCCAAAGCTACACGGGAATGGCTTCAAAACAACAAAGTTAATGTCTAGGAGTAGCCAACTCAGAGTCTAGACCTCAATCCAATTGAGAATTTGTGACTGGACTGGAAAAGGGCTGTTCCCCAAACAATCCGACGGAGCTTGAGCAGTTTTATAAAGAAGAATGGGGGAAAATTGCAGCACCCAGAGGTGCAAAGCTGAAAGACACCTATCCACACAGACTCAAGGCTGTAATTGCTGCCAAAGGTGCATCTACTACATACTGACCTGAAAGGGGTGAGTAATTATGTAATCAGTTATCTTGCGTTTAATAAATACAGCCCAATTTTGTAGAAATTTGTTTTGACAAAAGCCTTTTCTGTCGATCAGTGTCAAAAAAACAAATCTAAATCCCCTGTGATTCAATGATGTAAAACAATAAATCATGAAACTTCTGGGGGGGGGGGGTGGGAGAATACTTTTTATAGGCACTGCAATTCCTATATCAGTGACCCCCCACCCTTTAAGATTATCTCCTATTTTTAGGCATTACAGGTTTCCCCCGCCATCCGAAGGTAGGGCGTTCCTATGAAACGGTTCGTAAGCCGAAATGTCGTAAAGTGAAGAAGCAATTACCATTTATTTATATGAGAAAATTTTGTGACCGTTCGCAGGCCTGAAAATAACCTACCAAATCATGCTAAATGACACTTAAAACCTAAAATAACAGTAACAACACTTAAAAGTTGCTGGTGAACGCAGCAGGCCAGGCAGCATCTCTAGGAAGAGGTGCAGTCGACATTTCAGGCCGAGACCCTTCGTCAGGACTAACTGAAGGAAGAGTGAGTAAGGGATTTGAAAGTTGGAGGGGGAGGGGAGGGGGAGATCCAAAATGATAGGAGAAGACAGGAGGGGGAGGGATAGAGCCGAGAGCTGGACAGGTGATAGGCAAAAGAGATACAAGAGGATCATGGGACAGGAGGTCCGGGAAGAAAGACAAGGGGGGGGTGACCCAGAGGATGGGCAAGGGGTATATTCAGAGGGACAGAGGGAGAAAAAGGAGAGTGAGAGAAAGAATGTGTGTATAAAAATAAGTAACAGATGGGGTACGAGGGGGAGGTGGGGCCTTAGCGGAAGTTAGAGAAGTCGATGTTCATTCCATCAGGTTGGAGGCTACCCAGACGGAATATAAGGTGTTGTTCCTCCAACCTGAGTGTGGCTTCATCTTTACAGTAGAGGAGGCCGTGGATAGACATGTCAGAATGGGAATGGGATGTGGAATTAAAATGTGTGGCCACTGGGAGATCCTGCTTTCTCTGGCAGACAGAGCGTAAATGTTCAGCAAAGCAGTCTCCCAGTCTGCGTCAGGTCTCGCCAATATATAAAAGGCCACATTGGGAGCACCGGACGCAGTATATCACCCCAGTCGACTCACAGGTGAAGTGATGCCTCACCTGGAAGGACTGTTTGGGGCCCTGAATCGTGGTAAGGGAGGAAGTGTAAGGGCATGTGTAGCACTTGTTCCGCTTACACGGATAAGTGCCAGGAGGGAGATCACTGGGGAGGGATGGGGGGGACGAATGGACAAGGGAGTTGCGTAGGGAGCGATCCCTGCAGAATGCAGAGGGGGGGGGAGGGAAAGATGTGCTTAGTGGTGGGATCCCGTTGGAGGTGGCGGAAGTTACGGAGAATAATATGTTGGACCCGGAGGCTGGTGGGGTGGTAGGTGAGGACCAGGGGAACCCTATTCCTAGTGGGGTGGCGGGAGGATGGAGTGAGAGCAGATGTACGTGAAATGGGGGAGATGCGTTTAAGAGCAGAGTTGATAGTGGAGGAAGGCAAGCCCCTTTCTTTAAAAAAGGAAGACATCTCCCTCGTCCTAGAATGAAAAGCCTCATTCTAGGACGAGGGAGATGTCTTCCTTTTTTAAAGGAAGGGGCTTCCCTTCCTCGGCTGGGGTGATATACTGCGTCCGGTGCTCCCGATGTGGCCTCATTCTTCCAGCATCTGCAGAATTCCTGTTATTTGCGTTTAAAATAACAGTAACATATAGTAAAAGCAGGAATGATATGATAAATACACAGCCTATATAAAGTAGAAATACTTTTCCACAATCATTGCCGGCACTGTTCTCCATAGCGAAAATCGCACGCAAGCGCTCTCAGCAGAAAGTCTCATGCAAGCACTGTTGGCAAAAACACTCTCTCCAGTAACCTTTAAGCTATGAAGCTGCCAAGTCATACCAAATAACACATAAAAATACACAGCCGATATAAAGTAGAAATAATGTATGTACAGTGTAGTATCACTTACTGGAATTGGGAAGACAGCCTGCCGAGCACACTGATGATGGTGTGTTAGACTGAGTCGTCGGAGTTTGGGTGGAGCAGTGGCCCCAACCCTCCAGGTTGCCGACTGATACCGATCCGTGAAGCATGCAGGGGTACAGCGGTAGCCTGGAGGCACACAGCACATCTTTAAGAAAAAAGCCAAAATAAACATGCTAATTAATTAGGTGCCGCCCAGCACATAAATGTCAGCCCAGATCAGAGGCAAAGCAATTGGCAATTGTCTCTTATCTGGGCCGACAATTACATGCCGGGCGGCACCTAATTAATTAGCTTGTTTATTTCGGCTTTTTTCTTAAAGGTGTGCTGGGCGCCTCCCAGCTACCGCTGCATTCTCCGCGAATTGGTATCTGTCTGCGGCTTGGAGGTTGGGGTGGTGGGACTCTGGGGTGTCATCTCATCATCGTCTGTTTCCATTAGGGCAGGCAGCTCACCTTCTCCTATGACTGCCCGCCTCGATGTCGAAGGTCGAGGTTCGTCGTCTGCTGTGGCTGATGTGGAAGGCTTGCTTGACTGCTGAGCCTCGCACATTTTTAGATCATACAATTCTTTGTAAGCACTCAAACCATCCTGTAAATATGCCTTAAACCGACGTACCCTTTCAAAATTAAAGTCGTATTTTATCATTACTCATTTGGTTTCAATTGTTATCCTTTCCTCTTCCAATTACATCAACTCTTCATCTATCAGTTCTTGGTCATGGGATGCCAAAACCTCTTCAACATCATCTTCATCAACTTCCACAGCCAAACTCACTTTGTCCTTACTTCATTCACCACGATCGAAATGCTTAATTATGTCTAGTTTTACGCTAAGTGTAACACCCTTACGAGCTCTTTTAGGCTTTTCTGATACCTTAGAACTCATTTTGCTAACGACTGCTCACAGGCACGTGTTTAAGCAATGCTGGCGAGAATGCCATTCCGAATCCGGGGGAGAGTGGCTGCTCGGGGCACGCGCTGCCTTTTTTATTGCGCTCTGCTTTTCTCGCACGCTGCCTTTCTTCGTAACAGTGAAAACACCTTCTGTTAGCAAAAACAGGTAACTAATGTAGGTCTTTCATAACAGTGAGGTTTCGTAAAGCGAGCATTCGAAAAGCGGGGGACACCTGTATCACCAGGGGAAATATTCTGTGGTTACTGCCTGCCCCCCAGGATCAAAATATTGCATCTATGCTACTAAATACCTTAGAGCACAACCCCCATGTACTCACTTCCACACCCACAAAGTCATGTCTTTCTTTAAATAAGGTGACTAAAACAATTGACAATACCATGGGTGTGGTCTTGCCAAAGCTCTGTACAGATGTAGGAAGATTTCCTTACAAAAGTACTCTTTCCCGTACAGAAAAGGCCAACATTTACTTTCAAATTAATTTTGTTTCAATGATGTGACACTTGTATATATATAATTCCCATCTGCTCATTCACTTAGAATTTCCTCACCTTTCAGATATATTTAAAATACATAAGACATATTTAGTTCTGAAAAAAAAGGATAGAAGCTATCAGTTAGAAACAGGAATTTAAACAATTCCAATGATCAGATTACGGAGGGGAAAAAAGTCATAGCTGAAATAAAACTTCATTTTTGATGACAAAATGGAATCCATTTGAGATTCTGAATGAGATTGCAGCAGATGATGCACTACAGTTTAACTAAAGACAATTCCAACAGTTTGCACAAATTATCATTTGTCTTGTCTCAACTCACCATGGTGCCAGAGCACCAAACTGCAATGCTGGAGAACTAACCACATTCTGTTATACACTGTACTGTGTGATATTGGGTAACTCAGCTGCTCTCGGCTGATGAAACAGGAAGCGTCTCTCTGTAACATTTTCTGGCCATATGATGTGGATGTTTAAAAGAACCAAAAGAAAAATAGCACCAGTAGGTGAGAAGAACCAATTAGCTCCCTTCTCATATTAGTTTTCCTCAGGAGGCATTTGTCGGGATTGAGCCAAGCTGGTACCAGCAAAATTGCTAAAGCGAGCTTGTGAACACAAGAGAATGTAGAATATTACAGCACAGGACAGGAACATTACAGTACAGTGCAGTTCAGCCCATGATGCTGTGCTGACATTTTAACCTATTTTAAGAGCCATCTAACCCTTCCCTCCTACATACTGCATCCCTCCTTTTTCTATCATACATGTGCCTACCTAAGAATTTTTATAAGCACTAATCTGTCCCTACCACCACCTCAGCTAGGCCATTCCACACATCCACCACTGTGTAAAAAAACCTACCTCTGACACTCCCCCCTTCCCCATACTTTCCTCTAACCGCTGTAAAATTATGGGCTTCAGTGACTGGCAGCTGAATGAGGTTTGCAAAAATGTCTGAGCAACATGCTCCTTTCTTTGTAACTGCCAGCAGCAGGTGGCCCCAATTCCATCTCCAAATCACTGAAAGGTTGGTCGAGAACACAACTGCATAGGCGCATGGACGTCAGCCAGTTAGACCAGTGGGAAGAATTTAAAAGGAGATGATTTTTTCTTCAGCGGTTTGATCGACGCACAACTGCGCAGGCGTGTGGACATCAGCGAGTTAGACGGGCAGGAAGAATTTAAAAAGAAGACAGCTTTATAGAATGGGCATTGGAGTAGAGGGAGTCAGAGTAGGAGGGCTTTGGCAATAACACGTCGGGCGAGGTAAGTTACTTGTGAAGAAGAGGAATAGGAAGTATGTCTGTGAGGCCGGTGTTCTGTACTGGGCGTCGGATATGGGATGTCCGGGAGACTCCCAGCCTCCTGGATGGCCACAACTGCGCCAAGTGTGTTGAGCTGCAGCTCCTTAGGGACCGGGTTAGGAAACTGGAGATACAGCTTGAAGACCTTCATCTAGTCAGGGAAAGTGAGGAGGTGATAGAGAGGAACTATATGCAAGTAGTTACACCGAGGCCTTGGGAGACAGATAAATGGGTAAAAGTCAGGAGAGGGAAGGGCAAGAGTCAGATACCAGAAAGTACCCCTATGGCTGTCCCCCTTAACAAGAAGTACTCCTGTTTGAGTACTGTTGGGAGGGATGACCTACCTGGGGGAAGGATAAGACATGAGAGAATAGGACCAATCAAGTGTGACAGTGGAAAAATGTGTATGGAACTGGAGGACATAGCAGAGGTACTTAATGAATACTTTGCTTCAGTATTCACTATGGAAAAGGACCTTGGCGATTGTAGGGTGACTTAGAGTGAACTGAAAAGCCTGAGAATATAGACATTAAGAAGGAGGATGTGCTGGAGCTTTTGGATAAGTCACCGGGACCAGACGAGATGTACCCCAGGCTACTGTGGGAGGCAAGGGAGGAGATTGCTGAGCCTCTGGCAACGATCTTTGCATCATCAATGGGGACGGGAGAGGTTCCAGAGGATCGGAGTGTTGCAAATGTTGTTCCTTTACTTAAGAAAGGGAGTAGAGATAGCCCTGGAAATTATAGACCGGTGAGGCTTACTTCAGTGGTTGGTAAGTTGTTGGAGAAGATCCTGAGAGGCAGGACTTATGAACATTTGGAGAGGTATAATATGCTTAGGAATAGTCAGCTGGCTTTGTCAAAGGCAGGTCGTGCCTTACTAGCCTGACTGAATTTTTTGAGGATGTGACAACACATCGATGAAGGTACAGTAGTAGATGTAGTATATATGGATTTCAGCAAGGCATTTGATAAGGTACCCCATGCAAGGCTTATTGAGCAAGTAAGGAGGCATGGGATCTAAGGGGACTTAGCATTGTGGATCCAGAATTGGCTTGCCCACATAAAGTAGAGCGGTTGTAAACGGGTCATATTCTGCATGGAGGTCGGTACCAGTGGTGTGCCTCAGGGATCTGTTCTGGGACCCCTACTCTTTGTGATTTTTTATAAATGACCTGGATGAGGAAGTGGAGGGATGGGTTAGTAAATTTGCTGATGACACAAAGGTTGGGGGTGTTGTGGATAGTGTGGAGGGCTGTCAGGGGTTACAGCAAGACATTGGTAGGATGCAAACCTGGGCTGAGAAGTGGCAGATGGAGTTCAACCCAAATAAGTGTGAGGTGGTTCATTTTGGTAGATCAAATATGATGGCAGAATATAGTATTAATGGTAAGACTCTTGGCAGTGCGGAGGATCAGGGGGACCTTGGGGTCCGAGTCCACTCAAAGCTGCTGCGCAGGTTGACTCTGTGGTTACGAAGGCATACAATATATTGGCCTTCATCAACCACGAGATTGAGTTTAGGAGCTGAGAGGTAACGTTACAGCTATATAGGACCCTGGTCAGACCCCACTTGGAGCACTGTGCTCAGTTCTGGTCACCTCACTAAAGGAAGGATGTGAAAACTATAGAGGAGGGTTACAAGGACGTTGCCTGGACTGGGGCGCATGCCTTAGAGAATAGGTTGAGTGAATTTATCCTTTTCTCCTTGGAGCAATGGAGGATGAGAGGTGACCTGACAGAGATGTATAAGATGATGAGAGACATTGATCGTGTGGCTAGTCAGAGGCTTTTTCCCCAGGGCTGAAATGGCTAACACGAGAGGGCACAGCTTTAAGGTGCTTGAAAGTAGGTATAGAGGAAATGTCAGGGGTAAATTTTCTTACGCAGGGAGTGGTGAGTGCGTGGAATGGGCTGCTGGTTACGGTGGTGGAGGTGGATACAATAGGGTCTTTTAAGAGACTCCTGAATAGGTACATGGAGCTTAGAAAAATATGGGTCACCCTAGGTAATTTCTAAAGTAAGTACATGTTCGGCACAGCATTGTGGGCTGAAGGGCCTGTATTGTGCTGTAGGTTTTCTATGTTTCTATGATTTCAGAAAGGATAGAAAACCCGTGACCTGCACATGCACAAAAGGAAAAGACAAGTACAAGAAATATGAACAATGCCTTCTTCTTCAGGGCACAGACTAGCTCAGAGATATGTGGTATATTGAAGGAAGAACCCAGTGCTCCCTCTTCTATTGTCTTACAGGATCAATGAATAAAGAAGGAAGGAAAAGCACAATACCTGCTTCCTGAAATTTCTGCAAAAGATCCAGCCGCATGGACTTTTCCAAGTTGAAGTATCCGTTTTCTTCATCAGGGCTCTGGAGAAACAGAGGGATGTGCTGGAACACAATCACATGTTTGCTTTTCTTGGTCTGAGCTGCAGCAAGCTGTTCATTTAGCCACTCATCATGGGCTCGCTTTAACTCAGGGCAACCGGAGGCGTCACAAAGAAACTGCGAGTTCAGCACGAGAAACAGTACCCCGCCAACCCAGAAGCTGAAGTAATCATCACCCCAGTTCTTGCAATATTCTAAAACAGTGTCTGGGGTTGGGGAATTGCCTATGTCATGGTTGCCGCTGACAAAAACCAAAGGAACGTTGGGGTCGATACATTTCAGAACATTCTTGAGGTCATCTTTTTGCCTTTCACTCCAAGGAGTACCTGAAAAATTAAGGAAATATCACGACTGATGTGAATTCATTTCTCCCTTTTACTTAAACATTATGAGTCTATAAATTGTGGAATGTTGTCTTGTTTGTATTGTTGCAAGATCCCCATCCCACAGCAGGAGATGGGGACCTCGCAACAGTTTAAACCAGATAACATCTTAGCTTAGTGCATTTGTCTAAAGCTGGCTCTCCCATTGCACACAACAGGAATTCTGCAGATGCTGGAAATTCAAGCAACATACATCAAAGTTGCTGGTGAACGCAGCAGGCCAAGCAGCATCTATAGGAAGAGGCGCAGTCGACGTTTCAGGCCGAGACCCTTCGTCAGGACTAACTGAAGGAAGAGTGAGTAAGGGATTTGAAAGCTGGAGGGGGAGGGGGAGATGCAAAATGATAGGAGAAGACAGGAGGGGATTTTGCATCTCCCCCTCCCCCTCCAGCTTTCATATCCCTTACTCACTCTTCCTTCAGTTAGTCCTGACGAAGGGTCTCGGCCTGAAACGTCGACTGCGCCTCTTCCTATAGATGCTGCTTGGCCTGCTGCGTTCACCAGCAACTTTGATGTATGTTTCTCCCATTGCACATTCCTGTTTGTTAACTTCCACTGGCTTCGGTGAAAACTCAAGTTTGTGAGAGACGTAAAAGGAACTGTATCAGTCAGTGTACAGTCAGGATCTGCCTCATTATGCATAATGTATACTGCATCATTTCTGCTGATGGTGTGACCAACATCCTGACCTAGTTATTCAGCAGGGAAGCAGAATGGTGCTATTTTGCTTGTGTAGTGTGCAGCAACATGCTTTGGTATTCCACTGCTTTACAGAATCTTCTGTTTAATGGTCATTATAATCTGTATGTGCTGAGTAACCAAGGTTGTGCTAACAAAAACTATGCAGAGGAAGATGGAGTGAAGCATAGAAAATATTTTATGACTTTAAAATGCAACCACTCATATTCAGTCTTAAAATACACAGAGCAGTAGTAATTTTCTCAGAAATAGGATACGTATCTAATCAGGAACAATTACTTTTAAATTTATTAAACTTTTATACGATATAAAGCGCATTAGTCTATTTTATATTCCCACTGAGATCATTTAAAAATTATAAATGAAAAAAATCTAAAGTATTAAAAAAAAGGATAAACGATTTACATTTACTGACTAGTTTGAATGACATCATCCACATCCTCTAATGCAAAAATAACATTCATAATAGCCAATTTTCATTATAAACCTTTTAATTTCAATATAGCAGAACATTTTTCTCTGTGTGTGTGTCATTAGATAAACCATCATTTATTCCATCTCTAATTCTATTTAGGAAGATGGTGAGTACAACTGAGTAACTTGTTAGGCAATTTCAGAGGACATTTAAGAGTTAATCACATTGTTACAGATATGGAGCAATAACTATATAGGCCAAAACTGGTAAGGACGACAGATTTTCTTCCCTAAAGATACTAATGAAACAGATGGGTCTTTAAGTGAATTCTGCGGTTTCATGGTCACTGATACTAGCATTGTATTCCTGATTAATTTAATTAGTATATTTATTTAACTGAATTTAAATTACCCAGCTGGGAAGGTGGGAATTGAAATCACTACTTCAGGCCTCTGTAGTACTAGACCAGTAACGCAATCACTATAAACATATCAAAATTATGCACCAGTATATTGATTGTCATACTTTAATGGAGGTAACAATGGTGAAATGCTCCTTTGGTGAGACATGCTCACAAATCAGCTGCCCTTTCTGTATATACTGCACCATTTTCAAAGGCATGGAATGCTCCCTCTATGCCAACACTGAAACTGAAAGTCACCCCTCAGTATCTCCATGAAAATGTTCTTTGTTTGGAATGGCCAGATTGAAAAATAAGGGTATCAATTTTATGCTGGCACAGTGCAAGGTTATTTGATGGAATCTCTGTGAAAAGTATAGACAGGGTAAACCCAAAGAGGCTTTTTCCCCACTGAAGTTGGGTGAGAGGTCACTGGAGGTCACGAGTTAAGGGTGAAAGCTGAAATGTTTAAGGGGAACATGACAGGTAACTTCTTCACTCAGAGGATGATGAGAGTGTGGAGCGAGCCGGTTTGATTTCCACCTTTAGGAGAAATGTGGATAGGCACATGGATGGGAGGGATATGGAGGGCCATGATCCAAGTATATTAATAGTTTGGCATGGACTAGATGGGCTGAAGGGCCTGTTTCTGGTGTTTGTTCTATGACTCTACTCTAGCAACCTCTTCAGTACACTTCTACAACAAAGAGGGTGATAGGTCTGTGGAACAAGCTGTCAGAAGGCGGGTTCAATTAGAATGTTTCAAACATATGGGCAGGTTAGGGTTAGAATGAATGGGAAAAATTTAGAGAGATATTGGGTTAAATGTAGTCAATTGGGACGAGCTCAGGTAGGCATCTTAGTCCATATGGCTGTTAGGCTGAAGGGCTCATGTCTCAAAGTCAAACAGGTGGTTCTGAATTTCAAACAACAGGAATTCTGCAGATGCTGGAAATTCAAGCAACACACATCAAAGTTGCTGGTGAACGCAGCAGGCCAGGCAGCATCTCTAGGAAGAGGTGCAGTCGACGTTTCAGGCCGAGTCCTGACGAAGGGTCTCGGTTCTGAATTTCAGTGTGCTTTTTATAAAAATACTCCAGGAAGAATCATCCAATCGAGTAACAAGGTGTCTACTGGCAAGGCAAGTGGGAATAGACAATTCAGGTGACCAGTGAAAAGGTATTGAATGGCTGGAGACGAGATCAAGGGATCGGTTTTTAGGAGGTAGTCGCGGATGGGGAGGTGGGGATAGAGGTGATGATCAACAAAAGGATCAAAACATACGAACCTTTACCAGCCAGACCCAGCAATGTTCTGGACTTTGTCCAAAATCATTACCATTTTGATAGGCAGGAATTTAAAAGTTGGCAGAATGCCTCACTTAGCAGTGTTCATTTCTCCATCACCCTGCCTTGATTACACTTGCTAGCTACTGTCCACAATGCTTATGTCATGTCATTTGAATGTTTCATCTAAATCTCAATGAACAACACTCGTAATTTTTAGCCACAGTAAAAACAAAAGAAAGTCCAAGAAAATATTGATATTTTTATTTTGGAAATGCAAAGCAACAAGTCATTTTTTTTGTTCTGGTAAAGTAATTTTACAATTGTTTGGATCCTTAGACAAGCCACAGTTAACTGGAGGTCATAGAATCATGATGCAGGCACACCATTAAACCCACATTCATGCCACACACACAAAATGCTGGAGTCACTCAGCAATTCAGGCAGCATCTATGGAAAAGACTAAACAGTCAACGCTTTGGGCCATGACCCTTCATCGGGACTGGGAAAAAAGATGAGAAGCTACAGCAAGAAGGTGTGGGGGGTAGGGGAGGGGAGGAAGAAGCACAAGGTGCAGGTGATAGATGAAACTGGGACGGGGGGAGGGGTGAAGTAAAGAGCTGGGATGTTGATGGTGAAAGAGGTAAAGGGCTGGAGAGGGGGGAATCTGATAGGAGACAGTGGAAGACCATGGAAGAAAGGGAAGGGGGAAGAGCACTACAGGGAGATGATGGGCTGGTACGGAGACAAGGTGAGAGAGGGAAACGGGAACTGGGGAATGGTGAAGAGGGAAGCAATTATCCTAAGTTCAAGAAATGGATGTTCATGCCATCAGGTTGGAAGCTACCAAGACAGAGTATAAAGTGTTGCTCCTCCAACCCTCATCACGGCAGTAAAGGAGGCTATGGACTGAAATGTCAGAATGGGTATGGGAAGTAGAATTGGAATGGGTGGCCTCTGGGATATTCCATTTATTTTTCAGGCGGACATGGCATACGTACTTGGCAAAGCAATCTCCTAATCTATGTCGGGTCCCACCAACATACAGGAGGCCACACCGGGGGCACCAGATACAGCAGAGGACCTCAACAGACTCATAGGTCATCTGGAATCAATGTCATCATGGGAAGAACATGCAAACTCCAACAGGCAGCACTGGAAGTAAAGATTGAACCAGGGTCCCTATGACACACTTTATTCCCCTCCAAGTCTAAGGACTTAATTTCCATCCGAAGATTTGAGAAGGGCAGACATAAATGCCCAACCCTTTAGTATTACTCTTTCCTTAATCCAGTTGGTCTATTTGCCACAAAAGTTGAGTAGGTCCATCCATCCAGCATCACTTTTTTTAAAACACCAGTACATGAAGTATTGTGACCCATTTTAATTATTTCTACATGTTCCAAGATAGCAACCTATTTCACCCCGCAGTACCCAGTAGCAGCTACTCAATTATGATGTTTTCTGTCTGCGTGATTTCCTTTTTTAAAGTGGAAATATTTCTAATGGCTCATGTGTTAGAGTGTTGAGCTAGAGAGGGGATGGGTCAAGCTGGGACAGAGAAACAGGTGATGGTAGATAGAAGCAGACAAGAATAAAATCAGATGGAGCTTGGTGGAAGCTGGGGGTGGGGGGGGGTCAGGAGAAGTAAGGGTGAAGGTAGAGATAGCTAGGAAGGTGATAAGCAGGAACTCAAAGGCTACCAGTGCTGGAATCTGATAAGGAAGGTAATGACGCAAACCAATGGGGGAAGAGGGAAGGACAGATGAAACCAGAACTAGAAAGGGAAGAGGGCAGGAGGTGGGGCAGTGAGCCAGAGCAGTAATTGAGTTGGAAATGGGTGAATGAAAACAGGACAGCAGGGATATGAGAAATGAAACAAAAATGGGAGAACTGGGGTCAAGATCAGAAAATAGGGGAGGAAACCACCAGAGGCAAAAGTTACTTGAAATTGGAGAATTCAGTGCATATACCATTAGGCTGAAGACTACCCAGGAAAAATATGAGGCCTAAAAACTACAATTAACCAGATGAAATTTGCAACAGAAACACAACCTACAATCAAAAACCAAAATTAAAACACAAGATTTCAGCAGTTCAGGCTTGTGTAAGACACACTAGTTCTCTGCTTCTCCTTTGGTCATTAATCTCCCTGGACTGCTTAACATCTTTCAAATTAAGTTGCATAATATTTGCAAAGAACCTAATCAATTTAAAAATTGTAGACTAGACCATCCAACCAACTGTGAAGAACACAACATGGTTACATTTCACAGGAACTCATTCTTCAACTTCACCAACTTTGAAAGGGCTTAAAAAATTAAGCTGCTGGTGTATAGCCCAATGATGTTATCAAATATCTTGTTGATTCAGTCACCTTAAAGTGAAATGTAGATCACTCTGAGATTACACTCAATTACTTGATACTTGCAGCCCCTGCTGTAAATGCCAGCAGTTTGACAGTTTAAATCCAAGAATGATATTGTGCCGTTGACTTATTTAACGCCAAAGGATCACTCTGCAAAAAGATGAAACTAGTCTTGCACTTCTGTATTCCAGGAATTTTGAATTCTCTCAGACAGCAGTGAATCTCTAGAATTCTCTACCCCTCTGGTGGTGGAAGCCAGATCATTTAGATGGAAATAGATTTTTTTTAATTGAGGAGTTGAGTGTCATGGAGAAATAACAGAGTTGGAGCTGAGGTCACCAAAGATCAGCCATGCCCATATTAAATAGTACAATAGGCCTGAAGAGTTGAGTAGTCTATTCCTATTTTCTTGTGCACAGTGTAGGTTTAGCCTTGTTGAACTGTCTTGTCCAACGTTCCCTCTGGAAATGCTGCCTCGAAAATCACAGATGCTTAAAAAGTAATGACAATCAAGTTGCTGTTAATTTTCCCTTCATTGTGGCTGTTTTGTTCTTCATTGCTCACCTCAGCTCCCAGTGTCCAGCAGAAAGCGTGGGCAAGATATACAGACAACGATGGATGAGAGTGGCCTCAGTTGCAAATTCGATTTCTTGTTTTGGGAAACCCATTATTTTCATCCAAATACAAAGGAGAGATTATGAAACTGTCAACTAGATTATTTAAGGGTACAAATCTCCCACCATGTTATACTGGGGTTAGTGCCTAAATATTATCAATAAATTTTGCCCTGAGGAGCATTCATTTAAATAAAGTGAACACAGGTTAGAAAAATAATCAAGGAATTTACTGCTGCTTCCATCAAAATAACTGCTGAGAAGTTAGACTCAAGTTGTTCTTTAGGGTATTATGAGTATTGATAAAATGGATCTGGATGCACTCATATATCTATAGTGGAAAATCATTTCAGACAGTATTAGGTGAACGTGCAAGCAGGGGAAGTATTATGACAACAGAATCTTGACATTAATTGGAATGCACTTTCACTTAATGCCACTGCTGATACTTTGGAGGTCAGGCACAAGTAACAGGAAGAATTCCAGTGGCACTACATAATAATATACTCTTCTTAAGGGATTTTAACTACTTACAGTCAAGTTGCTATTATTATACTCTTTGACTTTGGAACTTGCAAATTGCAAAAGTCCACAAGGAGTAATGAGGGAGATAAAAGAATTTTTTAAGCATTATGACTTGGAGACCGAGTAAAGTACAGACGGGAGAGGGAGGAGGGAGGGAGGAGGAGGGGGGGCGAGGGGGAGGGGGAGAAGGAGGAGGAGAGGAGGAGAAGGAGAAAGGAGGAGGAGGAGGAGGAGGAGGAGGAGGAGGAGGAGGAGGAGGAGGAGGAGGAGGAGGAGGAGGAGGAGGAGGAGGAGGAGGAGGAGGAGGAGGAGGAGGAGGAGGAGGAGGAGGAGGAGGAGGAGGAGGAGGAGGAGGAGGAGGAGGAGGAGGAGGAGGAGGAGGAGGAGGAGGAGGAGGAGGAGGAGGAGGAGGAGGAGGAGGAGGAGGAGGAGGAGGAGGAGGAGGAGGAGGAGGAGGAGGAGGAGGAGGAGGAGGAGGAGGAGGAGGAGGAGGAGGAGGAGGAGGAGGAGGAGGAGGAGGAGGAGGAGGAGGAGGAGGAGGAGGAGGAGGAGGAGGAGGAGGAGGAGGAGGAGGAGGAGGAGGAGGAGGAGGAGGAGGAGGAGGAGGAGGAGGAGGAGGAGGAGGAGGAGGAGGAGGAGGAGGAGGAGGAGGAGGAGAAGAAGAAGAAGAAGAAGAAGAAGGCGGCTCTCTGCAGGAGGTCACGTCTGCCTCCAGTGTTCCTTACAAGGTGCCAGCTAGGATTCAGCTTTAAATGGTACTAACCAATGACATTGCTCCCAATCCCACCCCTCCCAGCTGATGGCTACAATCACTTTCCACTGGTGCTAGCTGCATTCCCAATCATGTCAAGGGAGATCATGATGTTGACACCCGAGCTATACTACAATTGAGCAATGCAGGTCAATCGTACATTGTAATCACCAAGTCCATTTTCAAATGCTGTCAATACGTCCCCATATTTTTAAGCCACTTCGTAATTCCAGCAACATGCAGAATGCAGCCCAAACTTCAAGTTTTTTTTATTTAAATGGAGAAGGATTCATTTCCACTCCCAAATGCACAGAATGCTTTCAGGTACTATGTTGTTTTCAGAAGGATAAGCACCCTGAGACCACTCCAGTCCTTCCCCATGTGTGCACCTGCAGGGAATATACTCAGTAACATTAAGCAATTCACTAGTTCCGATTACTTCAGTGTATTCACCTAGCTGTGTGACTTCCTCCCATTTTCTGCGTGCCAGCCACACACAGGAGTTCATTTATCCATCTATCATAACATGTTCCTTCTCAGTCTTCAACAATGAGAACTGCATTATACTAAGGCATTAAGATCATCACCTCATTACAGACCTCACCTACATTATACCTTAACTAACTAATTTAACTAGCTAATTTGGCAAGAATTCGCTATTTCTACGGTAACTGTTGGTGAGGTCACTTGGGTTTAGAGATTTGTTTCTCTACATCTGGTGCTCAAGTTGTAATGAGGCTAGTTCTGTGGAAGGAAATAAAGATATTAAATAAGTCTTTTATATAAACTATGAATGGAAGAATTAAGGATAGGCTTCATTGCACTAAATAATTGTGCTGACTTCCACCATCTGATTTTTCAAATCACTTACAGGTATAGTCATTAATTTCATACTGGAAATGTGGCAATTTCAGCAGAGCAAGCTCCCCAAAAAACAGCAATTTGACAGTAACTAGATAACCTGATTTAGCTAAGTAAATAAATATTGTCTAAGTCACAAGGTTAATGATTGCCAGCTATGGATACTTTTTTTACTTAGTGTCGTGAAGCACAGAAATGGGCCAGCAAATCCTTGCTGACCATTTTTCCCAAATATCCCTAATTAAATTTGCTTGCACAACGCCTGACCTTTCAAGGTGTCTATTTCAATATCTTGAAAACATAGTGATTGTATCTCATTCTACCGCCTTCTCCAGCAGCACGTTGCAGATCTTTTTAAAGACAAAGGAAGTGCAAAGTCTGTCAGTCCTTCTTTGTGGTCCTGACTGACTGGTGGTATGAAAATTTTTCCATGAGTCCAGTTTTTTCATGCTTAATGAGCGAGGCTCCTGTCCAATGGATGCAGAGCAGCTGCTAACCCCCATTAGAATCACACAGCACAGAAAAAGGCACTTTCAACCCACCTCATCCATGCCGACCATGATAGCCTTCTACGCTAATCCTATCTGTCCACGTGAAGGCCCATATTGTCCTACACCTTTCCTATCCAAAATCCGTCTAAAAGTATTTTAAACGTTGGAATTATATCTGCCTCCACTACTTCCTCTGGAAGCTCATTCCAGATATTTACCACCCTCTGTGTAGAAAAACGTATTCATTAGATCTTTTTAAAATTCAGATCTCTTTAAATTCAGAAGAGTGAAGGAGGATCTCATTGAGACATTGAACTTTGGAAAGCTTCAATAGAGTGGATGTGGAGGGGTTATTTCCTGTGGGGGGGGAGTCTAAGACCTGAGGACATAGCCTCAGAATAGGGGGATGTCCATTTAGAATGGAGATGAGGGGAATTTTTTTGAGTCAGAGAGTGGTGAATCTGTGGAATTCATTCCAACAGGTGGCTGTGGAGGCCAGGTCATTGGGTATATTTAAGGCAGAGGTTGATAGGTTCTTCATTAGTCAGGGACACAGGAAGGCGGCAGGAAATTGGGGATGAGAGGGAAAATGGATCAGCCATGATGAAAAGGTGAAGCAGACTTGATGGGCCAAATGGCCTAATTCTGCTCTTCTATCTTATGGCCTGAATTTCTCATTTTTCACATTAAACCTCAGCCCTCTAGTTCTAGACTCCCCTTGTCCTAGGAATATGATTCTGAGTATTTATGTATCTTATCTATGCCTCTCATAATTACACGCTTCTATAATCCAATGAGAATAAATTCCGCTTATCCAATCCCTCTTTATAACTACAGCAACCCCCCCCCCCCGCCACCCGGGCAACATCCTGGTTAAGTACTTCTGCACTCTCTCTACTGCCACCACATCCTTTATGTAGTGTGGCAACTAGAACAGTACACATTATTCTAAATGCAGTCTAAACAATGCTTTGAGAAACGGTAATGAGACTACACAACTCAATGCATTGCTCTTTAAAGGCAAGCATACCAAATGCTTTTTTCAGTATCCTATTGACCAAAGTAGGAATTTCTTGAGGTTACAAACTTGCACCTCAATAACTCTCTATACATCAGTGCTCTCAAGGACTCTGCCATTGACCCAGCATGTCTTATCACAATTTGATTTCTCAAAATACGTTCTCTCCCACTCGTCCAGATTAGATTCCATCTCACAACTTTCCAGCTGATCTATCCCTTTGTATCCTGAGACAACCTTCTTTGCTACCTACAACTCCGCCAATTTTCGTGTTGGTTTAAATGGAAAGTTAACGACATGTGATTATGTGCAACACATCCGCAGGGGCTGTTAGACCAGAGTACCATGTCATTAACTTTTCATTTAAATCTCTTCACTTAATTCGGGTACAAACTAATCTCTATTCCCTTGGGGTATTTTAGCAGTATAAATGATTCAGTGCTCTGGGGAACAGCCCCAAGTCACTGTCTTTCATTCAGACTCACACATACAGTATTGTGCAAAAGTCTTAGGCACATATATAACTATGGTGTCTAAGACATTTGCACAGTACTGCAGTAATTTTATGTATTTCATTGTACTGCTACAAAATTAAATTTCGTGACACATGAATATGATAAATCTGATTCTGATATGGGTCTCTACTGAGGACTGAGAGTAGGAAGAGGCAGGGAGAGGGAAATCATGATTGGGAAAAGCGGAAGGGAGCGGGAAGCACCAGCAATTGGAATCAAATGGCCTTGTCTAGTGTCTCAGGTCTGGGTGTGCCTGCACCTCCACGACTATCCCCCACCCTTGGCAATCCTTCACTGCTACCTGTCCTTCATCCCTCATGTGGCTCTCCATCCTTGCCATTTTTAACATCCTTTGCTCCCGGCAGATTGACAAACTCGCTCTCCGCTCCACATTGACAAGTACAGTACTACGCAAAAGTCTTAGGCACTCTAGCGATATATATGTGTGTGTGGATGTGCCCAAGACCTTTGTACAGTACTGCACGTCATGGTTACCTGGGAAAAGCCTCGTCAATCCCAATCCAAACAAAACTATGGGAACACCTTCACCAGACAGATTGCAGCAATTCGTGAGTTAAAGTTACCATTATCCCCTCAATGGTGATTAATGACGTGCAATAAATGCTGGGCTGGGAATAAGGTCTATACTTCATGTAAAAATAATACAAAAGAGTGGCGTCAATGTGGAAGCACAAGGTAAAAGAAAGCAGCCCACAGAAAGGAATGAGTGAATTAATGGTTTGCCTGTGTGTGCCTGTATAATTTTGAATAGACATGCACTGATCAACTGTAATTAGCAATGCATTTCTTCAAAAAGTGGTGACAAACTAGCATTTTCTTTCCATGGGATCCCTGCTGATATTACTTATTATGTTGTGATTTGAAAGAGCAGGTATTTGAGGATGATAACAATGATATTTTGCACCCTTAAATCAAATTTAACATTTAAGAAAATGTGTGCATTCTGAAATTGGTTCAGTATATTACTTTGTATATGAATACCAGACATTGGAAGGTCACAAGCTTTTACCAAACACTCCCAAGACTGGGTGTTGAGCATAAGAATGACAGATTTAGTAGACTTTTTCCTTTACTGCCTTGTTTCTTCAATCTGGTAACAGTTTAAATGTCAGCTAGAGTGATTTGTATCATATTTACTGCCTAGTGCCTCTTATCCTGGAAGAACTAATGGTTTGAAGACCAGAGTCCCCGAAGACAACTACTTAAGAAGAGCACAGTTGTGCAGTGTTTCACTCATGACCGTATAACACCAGCATGTAAACATTTAGCATCCTAATACAAGATGTTGACAGCAATTAAAAATGACTGTCTGGTATTAGCCGAAATGTTAACAACATAGGAAATGAGCAACTGCCGTGTTGTTGACCAAGTTAGTCAAATTATTGTCAGAAGGCTGAGTTAGTAAAGTTGAACAAAGAATTGCAATTACAAAAGAGCTTCCAGGCAAGTAGAAAACCAAGCTGATGATAAGAAATAGCAAGATTTGCAGATAGCACCATTGTAATGATGTGATGCAGGGTCTTACTTAAAACTGGAGTCATCGGATTAATGATTCTTCTGACATGACGGAAATGAGTTCAAGAAGATGAATAAACAATAACCTCGTGGGTGAGAAAAATGACAGACTGTGGTCAGTAATAGGAAAATATAGCAAGAGTCAAACAGGAATATGATTAAACGAACGACAAAATGATTGCAAGTTCAAATGATATTTTTCAGCAACGACTCAGGACAATGTGGAGAGAGCATGGGAGAGAAGGAAAGGGGCAGGCTTCTTAGACCTTTCAAATCCCTTCTTTTTTTTGCAACTATTTTTCTTTTTTACACACCAACAGCCCTATTTTATATTCAGCAATTATATTCCAGCTATGTCAAAAGAGTGGGAATTAAATATTTAGATGTATTGTTCCAGAATGAAGCAATGGTTAGCACATTGAGGGAAGAAACTGGTTCCGAACAACAGTAGAAAGCTCTAATGAATAGGCAGCCAACATACATACCAAGCTCCCCTGTACTAGTTGCTTCCTCACTGATGGCCAAAATCTTCTCTATTAGAATTCATGGGGAAGGTGTTAAAAAAAAGATCCCCTACCTTATTTACGTATCTAAAGTGCTCTACTATGTAGCTGTTAGGTTGGCTAACAAATAAACTAACCCAGTATTAAGGTCATTTTCAGGCATTGCTGCTCCCTAAAACAGCAAACACGAGGAAATCTGCAGATGCTGGAATTTCAAGCAACACATATAAAAGTCGCTGGTGAATGCAGCGGGCCAAGCAGCATCTATAGGAAGAGGTACAGTCGGCGTTTCAGGCCGAGACCCTTCGTCAGGACTAACTGAAAGAAGAGCTAGTAAGAGATTTGAAAGTGGGAGGGGCAGGGGGAGATCCAAAATGATAGGAGAAGACAGGAGGGGGAAGGATGGAGCTAAGAGCTGGACTTTATTTATTTATATATATATTCTTTTTCTCCCTCTGTCCCTCTCACTATACTCCTTGCCCATCCTCTGGGCTTTACCCCTCCCCCTTTCTTTCTCCCTGGACCTCCTGTCCCATGATCCTCTCGTATCCCTTTTGCCAATCACCTGTCCAGCTCTTGGCTCCATCCCTCCCCCTCCTGTCTTCTCCTATCATTTTGGATCTCCCCCTCCCCCTCCCACTTTCAAATCTCTTACTAGCTCTTCCTTCAGTTAGTCCTGACGAAGGATCTCGGCCTGAAACGTCGACTGCACCTCTTCCTAGAGATGCTGCCTGGCCTGCTGCGTTCACCAGCAACTTTTATGTGTGTTCCCTAAAACAGCAGTGTGGTCATCTTATTTTCCCAAACTCAATTGTATCAAAGGCAGCCCTGAAGGAATCCCGTGTTGCTGACAGCTACAAAGGTGGTAGGGGTTAGGAGGGCTTGACTGACAGGAGAGAGAGAAGGAACTTTACAACCCAGCAATCATGTTGTTCACCTGCGCTTTTCTTTAATGTTTCACTAGATAGTGGCTGGCTTGCACTTTAGTGAAGAAAGAGCAGAACAAAAAAAGGTTCAAAGGTTCATTATTATCAAAGTATACAACTTGAAATTCCGTCTGCTACAGGTAGCCACAAAACTGAGAAAAAGAAAGGTAGCACCATCATCTACCTCCAGAAATCCTCCCTCCCCACACAAAAAAATGAACAACAACGGAACAAGCACATCAACCCCAAAATCCCCCTCCCCGCACAAAACACAGGATCAGTGAAAAATACTGAATATAGAAAAAACTATACGATTGAAAAAGTCCAAGTCCACATCAAAAACGTAGAAAACCTGGGGAACACTCTCCGGGCCCAGCAGCAGGGTCTCCCCTCTCCGGTAGCGTAGCAGTGCAATCCTCAGCGATCAAAAGGCAGGTATTCACCCTCCACACTTGACTCGATGCCTCAATCTCGCTTGTAGCTTTAATCAGAGAAATGGAGTCGAAAGGTGGCTTGCAGCTTATCCCGTAGGCTTCTCGCCATGAGAATCCCACGTTGTCCCTGTCTCCCGTAACCCTTTCGGAGACTGCAGACTGCTGATCTCCAAGCTTCGGCATTCATCTCGATGTTTCAATCTCCCTCATCACTTTAAATAGTGAACAATGGAAGATTTAATTGACGAAATGGATCTGAACATCAGCTTGCAGCCTGCCCACCTTGAGGTTCTGGCACACTGCCTCTATCTCCCGGAATCCTCTCGGACACTGCAGAATACTGGAATACCCAAATGATCTCCAAACAGCAAACCATAGGCGCCAACAGTTCTAGAATCACATCCAAGGCAAAAAACAAACTTAAATTACATCAAAAAAGTGAAATGAAATGTCAATTTCTATTGTCATTTAATTGTCAAAACAATTAACTATTTCAGTGGAATTTAACTTCCTTTAGGTTGCAAATACTTGACAACGTGGACATTAAAATCTGAGTCTTGGCAATGATTTCCTTCCCTAACACAGATATCCCACCTCTCCCGGAAGTTCTGGGAGTCTCCTGCATATTAATAGTGGCTCCCTGATGCCCACAAATTATATACAATATCACGGAAATTGATCTTTTTGAGAGCGAGCGAGAGAAAGCAAGAGACAGCGCAAGAGCGACACCAGAGAGAGCGAAAGCAAGCAAGCGAGTGAGAGAGCACGAGCGAGAGCGCTTGAGAGCGCGAGTGACCACGAGAGAGAGAGAGCACGAGCGACAGCGCGCCATGGCAGAGTGTTCCAAAAAAAAGATAAAACGTATGTCACCCCAGACTACCCTAAAGTGTACCCCTGCCTAATAGGGGTCAAAATAATGACAGTGTTGCTCGCTGCACTGTTTGCAACAGTGACTTTTCTATCGCCCATGGTGGGTTAAGACTGTAAAAGATATGTTGAGGTGAGTTTAACAGGTGTCATTCGTTCATTAGCATAGCTAACATTATTTAAACTAGCTGGCTAGCTGCTTAGGAGCTACTCTATTGCAGACATCCCACCTCTTCCGGAAGTCTCCCGCAAATTGATGGTGCTACTTCCCTGAAATGAGTTTTTGCAGGGTGGGATGTCTGCTAACAGCTTCCTTCCCCCTCCGCTTTAGCTGAATAGCCTAATTCGAACAGAATCCCTACAAATATAAATTTACAGAAAATAAAGCAAGCTGGGAACCACAAAGCCATTTTTGTGGACTAATGAGTTAAGGTTGTGGAATCTTAGTAGTATTTATGTGGAGCTATGTAAGCAGGAATACTCCAAACTTTGCTTCCCACCCTACAGTCAGGAAAATCTCTCAACCACCACCCTCCTCCCCTGGCCATTGACAGTGAGAGATTCCCTCAGTGAAAATACTGAGTTGGTGAAAGTAAATTGACCACAACTAAAACGTACAACAAACCTATTCTTGTAAAAATGAAGATTCAGTTATGCGCAAGGATCTCCGTAAACACTCAGAGAAGTGTCAAATGGAGACAAAGTATCTCACCTGCTGGTACACTTGTATTTATTGTCCTGTTAAGAAATCCCCTTCCTCAACTCTGGTACAATTAAAGTAATAACAAAATATAAAGAAGGAATCAAAGCAAAATAGTAAAAAAATGTGGAGATATTGCAAATCATCTAAGGGGCTGGGCACATTTAGCAATTTGTGAGCATTTTGAAATACCCTAATGCCTTGGGATCCTACTTGAGCATGAAGCAACTCAGAACCTCTAAAGGTGGTCATTTCAAAAAGCAAAGCTTCACCCAAAGATGTGAAATCCTTTGATGAGTCAGAATTTAAAATAAGACCATAAGATATAGGAGCAGAATTAGGCCATTTGGCCCATTGAGCCTGCTCTACCATTTCATCATGGCTGATTCAATTTTCCTCTCAGCCCCAATCTCCTGCTTTCTCCCTGTGTCCCTTCATGCCCTGACCAATCAAGAATCTATCAACCTCTGCCTTAATTATACAAAAAGACTTGGCCTCCACAGCTGCCTGTGGCAAAGAATTCCATAGATTTCCTAGCTAAAGAAATTCCTCCTCATCTCCATTCTAAAAAGACACCCCTGTTTCTGAGGCTGTATTGACTTCTTGCTGAAGTTTTGTTTCCAATACTATTGGAAGTTGCTATTGTGTGCCTATACCTCTTTGCATCAAATCTCCTTTGGTTGTTCACCAGCCCAAATTTTATAAGTACCTGGATTACGGGGAGGGTAGCAAACACCAACAGAATCAACAAACTCATTCGTAAGGCCAGTGATGTTGTGGGGATGGAACTGGACTCTCTGACGGTGGTGTCTGAAAAGAGGATGCTGTCTGAGTTGCATGCCATCTTGGACAATGTCTCCCATCCACTACATAATGTACTGGTTGGGCACAGGAGTACATTCAGCTCTCATTCCACCGAGATGCAACACAGAGCATCATAGGAAGTCATTCCTGCCTGTGGCCATCAAACTTTACAACTCCTCCCTTGGAGGTCAGACACCCTGAGCCAATAGGCTGGTCCTGGACTTATTTCCTGGCATAATTTAGATATTACTATTTAACTATTTATGGTTTTATTACTATTTATTTATGGTGCAACTGTAACGAAAACAAATTTCCCCCGTGATCAATAAAGTATGACTATGACTATTAGGTGACAAAGTTCCCATCAAATGCAGGGGCTTGTGTGGGAGTTGAAGCTGATAGGATAATTGAAATGGGAATGTATTTGGAATTCATTTCCTTTTCTTGGCTCTTGCCAGTTCCTGATCCTGCCCTCTAAATACAACAGACCATGTCGAGAATCAGCTATTTTAAAATATTCCAAATACAATCATGGAGAGATGGATGCTCTTTCATTTACAGCAACCTGCTGTTGTTGCAGAATGTGTACAAGTCTTTGCTACTGCTTCCACACTAACGTGCTCTATGAAACTGTTTGATCTAAGGTGCTGCTGTAGGTACTTACCGTAAGTTGGCTTTGCTCAGTATGCAGTCCCCAAATTTAGGAGTTTTGGGGATAACTTGCACCAAAACCCTGCAAGAACACTAGCCACTGGGCAAAGCCAAGTATCATCAATCAATTTAGATCAATGGGAACAAAGGTACAGAAGCAAAAGTAACCGGAAACCAGTACAAGCACATGGCTACAAAGCTGAGAACTCCCAGCATTATTGTAAATTGAAATCCAAATAGTTCCCTCATTGGTGGAATCGCATCCTTTTGGGACAATAGACCCATTATCCATGAAAATCGTTATTCTTGAAACATTCAGCTGTGTTCATGTAACCTGGAGGAACTTTAGTAAACATGAAGATTAAATCTGATCGTATGACTTAAGAAATTATTATGCCTGCAGGAAGTGCTGGGCATAATTGCAAATCAAACTTTACACCGTGATGCAATGAGAAGTGGCAGCCAAAATTATCAGTTACTCTGCTGCACAGTCAAACTACACCGCAGCACTCTGAAAGCTGACAACTGTTTCGCTAATTTCCAGAATTATATTTTCAAATGAACATCTGTGTTGGTGCTGGGATGATCTGCTCCCAGCCACAAAATGGCGACAGTTAGTACCTTACTGGCAAGCTTCCTTGGCAACAACCAGCTGGTATACCATACAAATTAAAAAGCCTCACACAAGAGTTATCATTTACTTGTTCGTTGTTTTACTATCAGGCTAGCAACAAATCAAGCTCATTATAAAATTCAGATTTCCTAATTACTCAAGATTATGGGATAAGAATGATCTCATTTGAAAATTGTTATGGCTATATCCTATTACACCACGGGCTGAAGGAAACCTGCGGGAGGTCACAGCAGGCACAGTTGCTGGCGCACACTCATCCTGTCATCCGTGGTGAGAATACAATATACAACAAAATAATTAAATAATACCCTGCAGTGACATCTTTTTGCTTCTGTGCGAGGATTATTAAACCTCAACATGCATCCCCTTGTTGATGTGAACTGATGTGATTAAAACTATTGTTTGTACCTTGGACATCTTTACTTAAGGCACATACAGGTGAATTAAGTTATCCCAAAAGTAAAACAAAAATTAACTTTCAGAAGCACTTAAGATTCATTTATATTCTAAATTTTAAAGCACTTATCTTCTTCCATTTATTACAGCACGCTGAAGAGAGAATAGCAACTAGACTTGATATCCCACTGGTGGCAAAGATGTCATTCTGATTCTCATCAGTAGTCACAAGCACAAGCCTGAGCTTCGAACACTCATGCACAGGGCTGTCTGGGTTAACGACAAAGTAAGCTATAAGTGTAATCTCTGACGCCGCAGCTCTGTTGTGCCCTTCACCCACAGACTGATGGCAGTTTCATCGACCATGTTTGGAACGACTGTGTGCTGATCTCAAGGTTCAAGTTTATCGTGTACTTCAGTACATACAGCGAAATGCATTGTTGGCATTAGCGATCAGCACACCCGAGAGTATGCTGGGGGCAGCCCTCAGGTCTCACCACACTTTCTGCTGCCAACATAGCATGCCCACACTACTTGAAAGGACAACACAGAGCAGAACAAATCAGAATACAAGCAACAATATAGCAAAAGCAAAGCAAGCCCCATTCCTCCCTCCCACCCATGCACATACACAATCCTCTAATCCCAGGGTTGAGGATTCCCAGTGAGTCTTGTTCTGAGACCCATTGCAATGATATCAGACTGCATTTTAGGCCATCTTTGAAGCCCTTGTATTGTTAATCCTGGATCACAGAACATTCGAGATTTCTTTTGAAAGACAGCAACCTTCCATTCCAATGCTTGGTGTAAATGAATATGTTGTGACTGGAGCAGCATTTCCTCAATGGCTCAAAGCTGGTTAATCTCCTCTACTAGAAAGTGCTCCTGAATGAATGGAGGGTTGGATACAAAACTGGTTGAATTGTTCAACGTGGTTTCTGTAGAGCAACCACATCTCAGAACCACAGAGCAGAGATGGTAGAACCCCTGAAATAGGATGCAACCACATTTTTTCCCCCTCAGATACTGCAGTCTTGATCACTTTGCATTTTTCTGGTGACGATGGGCACAGACAATGATTAGAAAAGCCAATTACGTAGTCTTAACTACATAACTGCTTCCTCTAAGAGTCTGGCATTGTGAATTGGGAACTTAACAGTCATTTATAGCCAAAATTCTGCACTAAGCTATGCTAATAAAACAATGTAGAGTTTGTGGCTATAAACCATTTGGTAACAGGCTTTAGTGTCAGCCCGCACAGTTTACAATTGGCAGCCAGAAGCATCCATGAGGGAGACAGTTATCTCAAGATCTTGGAACCAAATATACTGTTTGAAAAACTTAAGACACAGTCAAATAATTCTAAGAGATGATGAAAGAAAAGTATATTGAAAAATTAGTTTAAAGTGTTAGATTATTTCATAGAATTGGACTCTGTAAAGGAATTAGCTAAAGAGGCATTTGTTGGTTAGATTACTCACTGGCCTACTGTTTATGAAATAATCTTGCATCTATTTAAAACCTAATTTTAAAAAAAAGGATGGGATGAGATTTTACAGAACTATGATAAAGTCAGGTGCTAAAGGTACTGTACTTATAGAAACTGATTTCTTTCAGATTACCCAGACAGATGCTAAGGAGGTAACCAGATGTCTTCTCACAAAGAAAGGGAAATGATGGGGTGGAGTGACTTTTTCCTGGGTGCTTGCGCATCTCCCACTGATCTGATTATCAGCTGCTTCAAAAGGATTATCATTCTATGCAATTGACAGAGAAGAACTAAAAAAAACTTCAGTACATCTTCCACAGATGAAAAATATCAGTTATGAAGTTAGACTGGAAAAGCTGGGTTGTTATTAGAGTGAAAATGATGACAAAATTCAACAAAGGCATACAAGTTCTTGATGGGTTTAGAAAGGCTAGGCACAGGAAAGTAAACTCAGTGGCCACTTTATTAGGTATCTCCCAAGTCTCAGTGAAAAGAACTTGGGGTAAACTTTCTCTTTGTCTCAAGACAAATCTAGATGATGTGCACATGGTTATTCTTTCTCTCCATACAAAAGGGCCAGTCTTATTTCGTGAGCACCACAGTTCGCCCTGAATCATCATTTTCTGAAACATCTTCTTCACTTCACTTATCTCAGAGTCAGAAGGCTATGGATAGTGTTTAGTGCTAACCTTCATTTGAAAGCAGAAAAAAAGTCACAGTGCTGAAGTAGGACAAGTATGGATCACCCAAAATGCTAAAATGGGAATGACTTCCTGTCAAGGAATTGAATGCATCCATTGATATTTTGGTGTATATCAATCACAGAAGAATAGTTGCCCTTAAATGCAAATTCTCCACAGCAACATCAAACATCACGTGGCCACAGAGCAGAAGAATGCTGCAAGAGAGAATGCCAGGAGGATGGCCTTGTGTATCAGTGGAGGTTGGGAGAAGACCAACCAGGGCCATGGTTAGAAGGACCTGGTCAGAGGCATTTGAATGGTCATTTCTAAAGACTGAAACCCTCAAATTATGGAGCAATGCTGCAGAAAGTTTCATAATCCTACAAGATATGTCAAGATACACAAGATTGGCACAGCACCGCCAACACTGCTTTCTTACATAGATAAACCTATCTGAACATACACACACACACACACACACACACACACACGATTCAAGATTGTTTAATGTAACTTCCAGTACACAAGTGTAAAGGAGAACAAAGTAATTGTTACTTCAGATCTGATGTAGCACAAAAAAACAGTAATTAAAGAACACAATAATAAATAATAACAACACACACACACAAAGTTAATTACACAAATTGTTATTACCCCCATTACCCCACCCAGACAACCCATTCTCTCCTATACCACACTTCTACTGATCTACTATGTTCACTCAATATACAGGTCACGACTCCAATTTAGGATAATGACACACTGAGCTGTTGATTCATCTCGTGACACTTGCGCTACTTGCTTTGCTTCTACAACTTCTGTTATGTGATGAGCCTCCTATAAAATGCAGGGAGATAGTAGGGTGGTTGCCTGCTGGCATGAAATATATGATTTCATTTCCACTTCTCTAGGAGCCTCCTCCTCTGCAGTAACAGGATTCAGTGAAAGAACATTGGTGAGAAATGATGGCTTGTGCAGGACAGGGTGACACTGCATTGATCAGATCAAATTGTTGCAAGCAGAGTCAAGCACAGTGTTGCTTCCTCTGACTCTTCATTACTTGCGCACCACTAATTTAGAAATAGCCAACTGGTGAAATAAACCTCAACTGAAGCCTCATAAGAGATTTCTCACGGCTAAATGTTTGCGGGTTTCCTTAACGTGTAATGTTAACAATTTAATGTGTCTCTCTCCCCATAGTTCACTAGAATGACCAATTTCCTGTTCTACACATTATATTTGGATGTTGTAGCTATAATGCTGAGAAGCCAAGTTTGAGCAGAGCTGCTCCAAGGAGGCAGGAATTTAAAGAAGTTTCCAAATTAAGAAAAGGCAGAGGATTTGTATCAAAGAACTGATGTTATTAGTTCAGAGAATTTTTCATGGAAGGGTTATACAGTCTAGGTGGACCTGAAAAACACAATGTGAGGGCATATTATGCATCTCTTGATTTTTATTGGTGCACAAAGAGGTGTGAATGATTGTAGACTTGAATAAGATGACTTGGTTTGCCATGGAGCGATTTTACTTTGAAGGTTCCTTATGAAAATGGTCTCTCTATTCCAGAATCCATTATATTCCATGAAGTTAATGCCTGCTCAGCTCCTTGATGTACATCTTGTTTCTCCTGTTCCTGGTGGCCAGACGGTGTTGGAGGCTCCATCTCATGGCCCTCGAGTTCCATCATACTCTACCCCTTCGGGTCACAGGTTTTCACCATTCAGGAGACGATCACGTCTCATCATATCCTTGGTCTGTACTGTGTGGTGCCCAGAATTCTACAGACAATAAAATGGCATCTTTGGGAACCTTCGATGTTTACATTCTGAATCTAGTTGTACAATGGCTCTTGTGTCTGTATTCAGCATCTGGCAAGCCAGTAGTGTAACAGGGAAATAGAGGGTAGAAACCCTTGCTCAAGGAACACAAGCCTCCCATTAGTGTAGAACATCAGCAGTAGCTGTGTGTGCTTCCCAAAAGCTTGAGGTTCCCATGACATGTACGATTGAAACAGTCAAGGAATGGCAAACAAGAGAAAATCTGCAGATGCTACAAATCCAAGCAACACACAAAATGCTGGAGGAACTCATTAGGCCAGGCAGCATCTTTGGAAAAGAGTCAACAGTCAACGTTTTGAGCCAAGACCCTTCATCAGGACTGATGACGTGAAGGAATGAACCTTTTTCTTGCTGAGACAAAAAGTCCAGATTAAGAAGAAGCCATGTGGGCACAGAAGTAAAGTCTCCGACTGCTGTGGTTCACTGAAATCAAAACAGAGGAGTCCTGCTGAAGCATCTCGGCCCAAAACATCGACTGTACTCTTTTCCACAGATGCTGCCTGGCCTGCTGAGTTCTTCCAGCATTTTGTCTGTGTTGCTCAGATGAAAGCAATCCTTTCTGAATACAGGGCCTAGATGACCTAATGAAGTGGTGAGCAGCACAACAACTATCTCCTCTGGTTACTTGGAAAGACCTTGTAAACCTTAAGCTTAGAATCACTTTATCATTGATCTCTGTGGGGAGAACATTCTGGATATGAGGAAGTGGCCAAAGCTCTTCTTGCAAAATGGATGACAGTTTGGAAAATCCGAGCTTGTGAATACAGTTAACTGGAAGGTCCAGGTGGGATGTGGTGTTTCTGATGACTGTGGGAGCAAATGCTTCGCTGAATGCAGGGTCTTTGTCTCTTGCGCCAAGGTTCCTGGCTCATCCTGAGTGCCTGTCATGGCTAAAATAATGGAAGTGTTGCTTGGGATGTCACAATTAAGGTGCCCATGGAATTCTGGAGAAAATGTTAGTTGTTCCATAGTCTATGGACTTCTGAAAATGTCAGTCGAGCCTCCTGATGTCAACAGGGTGTCACATAAATAACAAGGAAAGCAGGCACAATTAGCCCAATGTGCTTTTTGTTCCGTGAGACTATTCACCAACAAACGTAGTGTGGAGATTTTTGTCCAATTTCTATCAACATGGGCGGAAAAGGGAACTATATGATCAGTGACATGCATCTGACGCAGGGAAAAGGACAATGAAATCAATATTGACCAGAAGTTCACATTTCACAATTAACGTGATTTCACCAGGAAATTATTTCCACATTAAATAGTGCATGGGAAATCAAAAATGAATTGTGGAGTGTTTTTTTTAAATGGGTGTTACTTTATAGTCAAAATGGACATTTCAGGGGTTTGAGGAGTTCCCCAACATCCCACCTGCATCAAGATAGAAAGAAAATTTCTCACAGGCGAGGACCTCTGGTATCCTAGACCACAGGTGTTCCCCTGATCAAAACAAACATAAACAGATTGAACATTGGTATGAAAGTGTGGCACCTGCACTTGAAGCTTTTCTAGGAGTGGGAAAATCATTACACGTACAGCTCCTGATATACCAAGACCCTCTGCAGCTCAGGGAAGCAATTCTGCTCATGCATCAGACTGGTATTTTATACAAATGTCCTGCAGAGCTGCCGAACAGTATAAATGTGTACTAAAGCAGTTGGCAGCTGAAGTGCTTCTGAACGGAGGACGTGTTTAGAATGCAGTAAAAGTAACAGGCAACTCTAGCAAACAATCTGGTAACAATCAAATAATATGCTTTTGACAGTACTGTTACGGGGATGAACATTGACCAGGACACCCGGGTGGCTGCCCTGCAGCTCTGAATGGTGACTTGGGATCTTTCATGTCTGTGAGCATGCAGGTCTTTGGATTAATAGGCCATCCAAACATATAGCATTCCTTCAATAGAACTCTGGAGCATCAGTCTTGTTACTTTTGTGCTCAAGCCAAGGAGCACAAAACCCCATGACTTACTGACTCAGAAATGACAGAGCTGTTCACTGGACCACACTGACATAAAGTTAAATCCCTGCATCCCACTTCTCTCCAAAGTACAAGTCCTAGAATCTGCATGCAAAACTAACACACAATTCAGACCTTGAGGTCAACATGCCTTTTAACTTGGCAAAGTACATGAGATTTGTTGCCATTTATTTGTTTCCTAAATCTTATTACAGTACTGTGCCAAAGTCTTAGGCACATATATATAGCGAGGGTGTCAACGTGGAGCGGAGAGCGAGTTTGTAAATCTGGTGGGAGCAAAGGATGTTGGGAATGGCGAGGGTGGGGAGGAGTGTGGGACAGCTGGCAGAGAAGGAGTGCCAGGGGCAGGGTTGGCGTGGAATCTAACAATCTGACACACACAAAATGCTAGAGGAATTCAATAGGTCAGAAACATAGAAACATAGAAAATAGGTGCAGGAGTAGGCCATTCGGACCTTCAAGCCTGCACTGTCATTCAGTAGGATCATGGCTAATCATCCAACTCAGAACCCTGTACCTGCCTTCTCTCCATACCCCCTGATCCCTTTAGCCACAAGGGCCATATCTAACTCCCTCTTAAATATAGCCAATGAACTGACCTCAACTATTTCCTGTGGCAGAGAATTCCACAGATTCACTACTCTCTGTGTGAAGAAGTTTTTCCTCACCTTGGTCCTAAAAGGCTTCCCCTTTATCCTCAAACTGTGACCCCTTGTTCTGGACTTCCCCAACATCGGGAACAATCTTCCTACATCTAGCTTGTCCAATCCCTTTAGAATTTTATACGTTTCAATCAGATCCCCCCTCAATCTTCTAAATTCCAGAGAGTATAAGCCTAGTCGATCCAGTCTTTCATCATATGAAAGTCCTGCCATCCCAGGAATCAATCGGATGAACCTTCTTTGTACCCCCTCTATGGCAAGAATGTCTTTCCTCAGACTAGGGGACCAAAACTGCACACAATACTCCAGCTGTGGTCTCACCAAGGCCTTGTACAACTGCAGTAGTACCTCCCTGCTCCTGTACTCGAATCCTCTTGCTATGAATGCCAGCATACCATTCGCCTTTTTCACCGCCTGCTGTACCTGCATGCCCACTTTCAATGACTAGTGTACAATGACACCCAGGTCTCATTGCACCTCCCCTTTTCCCAATTTGCCACCATTCAGATAATTATCTGTTTTCCTGTTCTTGCCACCAAAGTGGATAACCTCACATTTATCCACATTAAATTGCATCTGCCATGAACCTGCCCACTCACCTAACCTATCCAAGTCACCCTGCTCTTAGCATCCTCCTCACAGCTAACACTGCCGCCCAGCTTCGTGTCATCCACAAACTTGGAGATGCTGCATTTAATTCCCTCGCCTAAGTCATTAATATATATTGTAAACAACTGGGGTCCCAGCACTGAGCCTTGCGGTACCCCACTAGTCACTGCCTGCCATTCTGAAAAGGTCCCGTTTATTCCCACTCTTTGCTTCCTGTCTGTCAATCAATTCTCTATCCACATCAATACCATACCCCAAATACCGTGTGCTTTAAGTTTGCACACTAACCTCCTGTATGGGACCTTGTCAAAAGCCTTTTGAAAATCCAAATATACCACATCCACTGGTTCTCCCCTATCCACTCTACTAGTTACACCCTCAAAAAATTCTATGACATTCGTCAGACATGATTTTCCTTTCATAAATCCATGCTGACTTTGTCCGATGATTTCACTGCTTTCCAAATGTGCTGTTATCACATCTTTAATAACTGACTAGCATTTTCCCAACCACCGATGTCAGGTTTACTGGTCTATAATTCCCCAGTTTCTCTTTCCCTTCTTTTTTAAAAAGTGGGGTTACATTAGCCACCCTCCAATCCTCAAGAACTAATCCAGAATCTAAAGAGTTTCGAAAAATTATCACAAATGCATCCACTATTTCTTGGGCTACTTCCTTAAGCACTCTGAGATGCAGACCATCTGGCCCTGGGGATTTATCTGCCTTCAATCCCTTCAATTTACCTAACACCACTTCCCTAATAACATGTATTTCCCTCAGTTCCTCCATCTCACTGGACCCTCGATCCCCTACTATTTCTGGAAGATTATTTATGTCCTCCTTAGTGAAAACAGAACCAAAGTAGTTATTCAATTGGTCTGCCATGTCCTTGCTCCCCATGATCAATTCACCTGTTTCTGACTGTAAGGGACCTACATTTGTCTTAACCAATCTTTTTCTTTTCACATATCTATAAAAGCTTTTACAGTCAGTTTTTATGTTCCCTGCCAGCTTTCTTGCATAATCTTTTTTCCCTTTCCTAATTAAGCCCTTTGTCCTCCTCTGCTGGACTCTGAATTTCTCCCAGTCCTCAGGTGTGCCGCTTTTTCTGGCTAATTTGTATGTTTCTTCTTTGGAATTGACACTATCCCTAATTTCCCTTGTCAGCCACGGGTGCACTACCTTCCCTGGTTTATTCTTTTGCCAAACTGGGACAAACAATGTTGTAGTTCATCCATGCGATCTTTAAATGCTTGCCATTGCATATCCACCGTCAACCCTTTAAGTATCATTTGCCAGTCTATTTTAGCTAATTCACGTCTCATACCTTCAAAGTTACCCTTCTTTAAGTTCAGAACTTTTGTTTCTGAATTAACTATATCACTCTCCATCTTAATGAAGAATTCCACCGTATTATGGTCACTCTTACCCAAGGGGCCTTGCACGACAAGATTGCTAACTAACCCTTCCTCATTGCTCAATACCCAGTCCAGAATGGCCTGCTCCCTAGTTGGTTCCTTGACACGTTGGTTCAGAAAACTATCCCGCATACATTCCAAGAAATCCTCTTCCTCAGCACCCTTACCAATTTGGTTCACCAAATCTATATGTAGATTGAAGTCACCCATTATAACTGCTGTTCCTTTATTGCACTCATTTCTAATTTCCTGTTTAATGCCATCCCGAACCTCACTACTACTGTTAGGTGGCCTGTACACAACTCCCACCAGCGTTTTCTGCCTCTTAGTGTTATGCAGCTCCACCCATACCGATTCCACATCCTCCCGGCTAATGTCCCTCCTTTCTATTGCGTTAATCTCCTCTCTAACCAGCAATGCCACCCCACCTCCTTTTCTTTCATGTCTATCCCTCCTGAATATTCAATATCCCTGAACATTGAGCTCCCATCCTTGGTCACCCTAGAGTCATGTCTCTGTGATCCCAACTATATCATAATCATTAATAACTATCTGCACATTCAATTCATCCATCTTGTTACGAATGCTCCTTGCATTGACACACAAAGCCTTCAGGCTTGCTTTTACAACACTCTTAGCCCTTATACAATTATGCTGAAAAGTGGCCCTTTTTGATTTTTGCCCTGGATTTGCCAGCCTGCCACTTTACTTTTCACCTTATTACTTTTTGCTTCTACCCTCATTTTACACCCCTCTGTCTCTCTGCACTTGCTCCATCCCCCTGCCACATTAGTTTAAATCCTCCTGAACAACAGTAGCAAATGCTCCCCCGAGGACATTGGTTCCAGTCCAGCCCAGATGCAGACCGTCCTGTTTGCACCGGTCCCACCTCCTCCAGAACTGGTTCCAATGCCCCAGAAATTTGAATCCCTCCCCTTGCATCATTTTTCAAGCCACGTATTCATCTGAAATATCCCCCTATTTCTACTCTGACTAGCACGTAGCACTGGTAGTAATCCAGAGATTATTACCTTTGTGGTCCTACTTCTTAGTTTATCTCCTAAATCCACCTTGTAGGACCTCATCCCAATTTTTATCAGGATGCTACGATGGGGAGGAATAAAGAGATGACTTTTCGAGCTGAGATCCTTCATCGGGCCTCGATCTAACAGCCTTCACTTGACAAGACACTCCCATATCTCCACTATGCTATCCACTTTATGGGCAAAGAACCCAGTTCACCCCAGAGCAGTGGCAATCTAATTTAAAATGTCACAGATTTTTAAACACTGACCCAACTATGCATCATCTCAACCCATCAGGCAGTAACATGATAACCAGGCTTCTGGCCACTAGTGTTACTATTAAGATATATGTGAAACACTACAAAATAATTTGGCTAGCTGGAAAATCAGTGGAAGGGTTATTTCAAACAATCATTTCTTGTCAAAAGTAACAATTACAAATATTTCCCTAAACACTTCCATTTGCACCACAAGAAGATTACATTTGAGAAAAAGAAACACAAAAAATGGAAATGTATTAAGTTCAATTTTAATTCAGCAAGTTTTCTAATGAATTACTTTCCGCAGAGCTTGCAAATTACTATTGTGTGCCGATACGTGTCGAAAGACCCCAGGCTGAACATGTTCAGTTGCATCCCTTACTAATTGTCAGCCCCTCTCTTGTGTCTGTTCCTTTCTCACAGCGGCATCTCATTTTTAACGCATTCCCTTGCTGACAACTAGCCTTATTTTCTTTTGCTCATTTGTGAAGGCAGTGCATACTTACCCTCGCAGTTTGAAGCAAGGAAGGGAGGGCCAGCTGCAACACATGTGGGAACCACGGGAAGGTGGGAGCACAATTGTTGCAAGTATAAAGAAGCCTAATTTATATGACAGGCAAAGGGAGATGCACAGATTTTGCTGAGAGTCTCTGAGTTACATTCTTCTGAGAATTTTAGAGGATGATAATCATGTTTGTGGAGGCAATGCCTGAGCTTTAAATGTAGCCAAACATTGAGCTTTGTTCTCTATTAGTGAGAGCAACACTTATTATATACGTAAACTTGATACGAGAATTGCTTTCATACAAATTAGATTAGGAACTGCTTTATAGATTTTTAGTGATGTTTAAATAGCAACACAGGATACTGGAATGTGTCTCTTTCAGCCACTGCATATTATTGCAATATTGTCAACTTCAGAGGTGTTCTTAAATCAGGGGTTCCCAACCTGCATCCATGATTCCCTCAGTTAAAGGTAAGGTTTTATGGCATAAAAAGGTTGGGAACCCTTGTTTTAAATGGATCTACTACAGTACAGACTAATCTTGTCACCCCCAACCACCTACCTTCCCCCCCACACCTGACTTCATCTATCACTTTATAGCTTGTACTCCTCCCCCTTCTTACTCAGGTATCTTCCCCCTTCCTTACTAGTCCCAATGAAGGGCCTTGGCCCAAACCGTCTACTCATTATACCTATCCATAGATGCTGCCTGACTTAGAGTTCCTGCAGCATTTTGTGCGTTTGTGTGTGTTGCCATATAGTATTGTTGCTGGTGAATGAATGGGTGTTGTAATGATGGAAGGGGTGGGAATATATGCTCCCAGAGGCCAGAAGCATCTAAAGAAAATAATGCAGAGTGCCAACATGAGGTATACTCTTTGTGAGTGGGAGCCGTCATAACCCTTCAGGATGAAAATCAGAAAATTGCCTGGGAGAATTTGGTCATTTGATCTTTGGGGAAGCACGGTGGTTTCTTTGGACCAAGGGAAAAGTAAATTAAGTCTTGCCTTGAGTACAGAGTTTGGAGAAACTTCCTACTGCAGCAGTAAGCATCATATTGTAGAACAGTGACAAGATGAGCTGCCGCAGCATGGACTAATCCCGATGTTAAGAAGCAGGGAGTAACCGTGGATCTGACCTTCACAGGTAAAGTATTCGAGCCACGAGGTTGTATTTGAGCACCAAACAGTGAAAATAAGATGGAGTTTCATCGTTGGACCTGTAAATGGCATGATTCCAGAGGACAAAACTGACTGCAGTATGAGCAAGTAAGAACTGTCATCTTTCAGACCATCAGCAGAGTTGAAATCTTTTGTGAGAGTTTCACACACGAAAAAGGATACCCACTCAAATGGAAATCTCATTAAAAAGTCAGGAGATGAATTTTCTAATTGGTGCTAAGACAGTTAGAAATATTGTAAGATTGCCCTGCCCTAGGTTAAGTCAGACGCATAACATTTTTTTGGGGGAATTGTAGACAGAAATTTCTACTTCATGAAGTTCTTACATTTTCTTGGCAATCTGTTTTTATGTACCTTGAAATTGGCTCGAAGCTTTACAATCCTTTTCATTGAATAAAGCAAATAAAACATCAAGTTTTATTTATAACAAAACAGGAAATAATCAGAACAAGAACATTTTGAGAAAGTTCAGATAAATAAGATTTGTCTTCAATAATTGCAAACCTAACCCAATATAAAGAGACAAATAGGATCTATAAATTACTCAGTGTTATTCTTTTAATGTTGTTAAAAATGTTAATAAATTTTATTGGGTCTCTGCGTCATTGGAAATGTATACATTTACTGCACACCCCTAATAGAAGGTTGCCTTTTTAAAATTACTGCTAATGCTCTGGTGAAGTTATTCCCACGATGCTGCTTGGTAGTAAGTTTTAGTACTTAGACCTAGCAACAGATAATGCATGAGGATGTATCGTCAAGTCAGGATGGCAGTTGTATCTACAGATGGTGGTATTTTCATGTACCTAAAATCTTTGTCCTTCCTGGTGAACAAGATTATGGGGTTGGGAGCTGCTGGCAGAATAGCCTACGTGATTAGTAGCAGTGCATTTTGTAGATGGCACACACTGTTAACATTATGTGTAGGTGCGGCTGAGGTAACAATCAAGTGATCTGCTTTGTTCCTGATGATGTTGAGGTTCCTTAGTGTTGGAACTGCATTCACCCTTGTGATTGTTCACAATTCCTTCATACTTTCAAATGGTAGAATAGTTTTGTGGTGAAAGGAAGTAAGTTGCGCATTCATTCCATTAGGGAAGTGGTGTTCAGTAAATTGAAGGGATTAAAGGCAGATAAATCCCCAGGGCCAGATGGTCTGCATCCCAGAGTGCTTAAGGAAGTAGCCCAAGAAATAGTGGATGCATTAGTGATAATTTTTCAAAACTCTTTAGATTCTGGACTAGTTCTTGAGGATTGGAGGGTGGCTAATGTAACCCCACTTTTTAAAAAAGGAGGGAGAGAGAGAAACCAGGGAATTATAGACCGGTTAGCCTAACATCGGTGGTGGGGAAACTGCTAGAGTCAGTTATCAAAGATGTGATAACAGCACATTTGGAAAGCGGTGAAATCATCGGACAAAGCCAGCATGGATTTGTGAAAGGAAAATCATGTCTGACGAATCTCATAGAATTTTTTGAGGATGTAACTAGTAGAGTGGATAGGGGAGAACCAGTGGATGTGGCATATTTGGATTTTCAAAAGGCTTTTGACAAGGTCCCACACAGGAGATTAGTGTGCAAACTTAAAGCACACGGTATTGGGGGTAAGGTATTGATGTGGATAGAGAATTGGTTGGCAGACAGGAAGCAAAGAGTGGGAATAAACGGGACCTTTTCAGAATGGCAGGCAGTGACTAGTGGGGTACCGCAAGGCTCAGTGCTGGGACCCCAGTTGTTTACAATATACAGACAAGGGAATTAAATGCAGCATCTCCAAGTTTGCGGATGACACGAAGCTGGGTGGCAGTGTTAGCTGTGAGGAGGATGCTAAGAGGATGCAGGGTGACTTGGTTAGGTGAGTGGGCAAATTCATGGCAGATGCAATTTAATGTGGATAAATGTGAAGTTATCCACTTTGGTGGCAAAAACAGGAAAACAGATTATTATCTGAATTGTGGCCGATTAGGAAAAGGGGAGGTGCAACGAGACCTGGGTGTCATTATACACCAGTCATTGAAAGTGGGCATGCAGGTACAGCAGGCGGTGAAAAAGGCGAATGGTATGCTGGCATTTATAGCGAGAGGATTAGAGTACAGGAACAGGGAGGTACTACCGCAGTTGTACAAGGCCTTGGTGAGACCACACCTGGAGTATTGTGTGCAGTTTTGGTCCCCTAATCTGAGGAAGGACATCCTTGCCATAGAGGGAGTACAAAGAAGGTTCACCAGATTGATTCTTGGGATGGCAGGACTTTCATATGATGAAAGACTGGATGAACTAGGCTTATACTCGTTGGAATTTAGGAGATTGAGGGGGGATCTGATTGAAATGTATAAAATCCTAAAGGGATTGGAGAGGCTAGATGCAGGAAGATTGTTCCCGATGTTGGGGAAGTTCAGAATGAGGGGTCACAGCTTGAGGATAAAGGGGAAGCCTTTTAGGACCGAGATTAGGAAAAACTTCTTCACACAGAGAGTGGTGAATCTGTGGAATTCTCTGCCACAGGAAACAGTTGAGGCCAGTTCATTGGCTATATTTAAGAGGGAGTTAGATATGGCCCTTGTTGCTGAAGGGATCAGGGGGTATGGAGGGAAGGCTGGTGCAGGGTTCTGAGTTGGATGATCAGCCATGATCATACTGAATGGCGGTGCAGGCTCGAAGGGCCGAATGGCCTACTCCTGCACCTATTTTCTATGTTTCTATGTTACACAGGCTTCGATGAGCTCCTGTCGCTATGGTATTTGGGTACTGGTTTGATTGAGTTTTTGGTGAAATAAGGATTCTCCGGGCTATAGGTAGGAGCAAAACATGGCAATAGTAATGTCATTGAATGTCTAGTGCAGATGGTTAAATTCTCTCATGTTTGACAGGCTATTGGCTGGCCTCTCGTATTATGAATGTTATTTGCCATTTATCAGCTTACTCCACATGCACACAAACAGGTTCATTTGCGCAAAGTTGCAAACAAAATTGAACATTTATGCTGTTATGAGAGAACATTCCCACTTCTGATCCTATGATAGAAAGAAGGCCATTTATGAAACTACTGAAGATGGCTGGGCCTAGGACATTGCTCCGAGGACCAAAGAGCTCTTGCAGTTACATCCTGAGATTGGGATGATTGACTACCAAAACTCCAGAGCTATTTTATTTGCAGGAAGTATGATGCCAACAATTAGAATATCTTTCTCTTAATGCCACTGACTTCAGTTTAGCCAGGGCTCCTGGATTGGTCAAATGCTAGTTTGGAAGTTCAAAGTAACTTCATTGTCAAAGTACTTATATGTTTACTAAATTGAGATTCCTCTTCTTACAGGTATTCACAGTAAAACAGAGACGTGCAATAAAATCATTGAAAACTACACACAAAGACTGACAAACAACCAATGTGCAAAAGACAAACTGCAAATAAAGTAGTAAATAATACTGAGAACATGAGTTGTAGAGCCTTTGAAAGTGAGTCCATGGTTGTGAAATCTGTTCAGAGTTGAGGTGAGTGAAGTTGTCAAGGAGTCTGATGGTTGAAGCGTAATAACTGTTCCTAAACCTGGTGTGGGACCTAAGGTTCCTGTTCCTCCTACTCAATAGCAACAGCAAGAAGAGAGCATGGCCTGGATGGTGGGAGTTTGATGTCCAGGTTAGTGATTCACTTCAGATCTTCAGTTCTCGGTCTTTGTTCAGCTGTTGGTCAGCAGGTGAGTGTAGGCAAGTGCCACTCCACAGCACCATCAACAAAACCTTCCACCTCTTGGCTGCTGATTGAGCATGAACTGATTCAGCAAACAATTAGCCAGCCTGAACTTCTCCAGCTTGTGTGCACAGAACAAATCCGGGCAATTTTCCATATCGTCAGGTGGATGCCAGTATCGGAACTGCAGTGAAACTGCTTGGCTGCTTCTGCATCACCACAGCTGGGATGCAGTCTGGTCCCATAGCTTCGGCTGTATTCAGTGCTCTCAGGCGCTTCTTGATATCACATACAGTGAATTGAACTGATTGAAGACTGGCTTCCGTGATACTGGAAATCCCAAGAGGAAACGGGGAGATGGATTGTTCAACTGGCACCTCTGGCTGAACATGATTACAAATGTTTCTTCCTCATCTTTGACATTCATGTGCTCAGCTCTGTCATCGTAGAAAATATAAACATTCTTAAGAGAATCCTCCTTGCTTTCTAATGGTCCAGCCCATGTGTACCCGGATATGACAGGACTGCAGGCCTTTGATCTGATCTGCCGGTTCTGAGGACACATCTTTGTGTACTGAATGCTGTTTGGTTAGTGCGTAGTCCTGTGTTGCAGCTTTACCAGGATGACAATTCATGTTCTGGTGTACGTTCAGTCTACTCGCATTCATTACTGAAATACAGTTGGTACCCTGACTCATTATTAATGACAAAGAGAAGGCTATTTTATGCCGCGAGATTTCAGACTGTGGTGGTGTAACATCTCCACTGCTGCTCATGGCTAACATCACCTCATTTATGCTCAGTTTTAAGCTGCCAGATAGGTTTTGCATCTCCCCCATTCAGCATCGATTTTCTGCTACACCACACAATGACCAACACCTTTGGTGTAACGATGCAACTTGTCTCCCCAAGGCTTTTTGCCATAATTATTTCTCCACCTGGGCAGCTGCATCAGCTACTGACTGATCAGCAAGGATAAAGTCAAATCGTGTTTACCTCACTCACTCTCTGCCACAGATCTAATCTAGCATCTTTGTCCTTTGGTACTTGGCCTGGTTAGCCAGTTGCAGTGCTGCCAAGCCACTCTTGCTGAAGAACACTGACGTTCCTGACTTTATATTCTGCTTTCTAGCCTCAAAGCATCTTCCAAGCATTGTTGAAAGTGCAGGAACACCATTTCCTTTGCTGAAGGAGGTTGGTCATCAGGTGGGGTTTGCCTTGCCTTTGCCTAATCTTATCCCAATAAGGTCAGAGTCAATGACAACACTTCAGAATGATTATTCATAATGCAAATTTGGGACTGATAACTGTTATGATGAGCCCCTGCAAGACAGCCCTCTCACTCTTCATTGAGTAAGCTAATTCAATGCCAAATATAGGACAGCTCAGCTAGATATGTCATAATATTGCCTAGTAATCAGATTTATGTCACTGCAGGTTGCCTCCGGTCTGATACAACAGTGGCTGAATGGATGAATCTACATTTGCAATTGCAGTTCCCCAGCACCTCATTGCTGGTTATCACTATAAGTCTGTCAAAGTACCATACCTGTAATTTTTTACAGGTTCTCATTCACAGAAACTAAAGAATGGCATTCCTTTATAAACCTTTTCTTCACGAAATCCCATCCATCTTGATGATATGCTACAGCTGTTGTTAGTACTAACCATTCTCTCTCTCGCACACAAAGCAGAGTAAGTGCTTCCTGCTGCTGTTATTTATTTTTAACAACAGGTTTCAGCATTTATGCAAACAGAATAAAAATCTCATTTTTTATTTTGCATTCCCACCATTTGTCACACTAGATGACATTAACATTGCTGCTAAGTATATGATAGAACTTATTAGAAATAAACAGCTCCAATCGTAACTATTCTGTCACCGAGTGATTTGCAATATTATTCATGATAAACTTAGATTTAGTCCTATATAAAATTTGTAAGATTTATGAAGATAATCTTTTTTGTATATTTAAATAAGGGATGTGGGCATCAATGGCACAACCATCACTTACCATCCAGTAATTATACTCAAGAAGGTGGTGTGAGCCTCTCTCTTATAATACTGCAGTACATTTGGTAAAGACACTCAATGCACTGTTTGGTTTGGATTTGCAAGACTTCAACCCAATTACAGTGAAGGAACAGTTATTCCTCTCCAAATCAAGATAGTCTTTAATTTGAAGGGGAGCAAAGAGATAGCAGCTTTCCCTTCTGCTTGCAGCTCCATTGACAGCCAACCGTATGGGACCATACTTAGCTGGTTCCACTTAACAGTCCGGTCATAGATGGAGAAACACTTGAAGTACCTTCTTTTCCTGAACCATTATCCTCAAAGCTAGCCAAGCACCTAAATTTCGCTCCCAATCCCGTGTCTCTCTTCAGAGAAGTGTTGTTTTCCTTAGGAGAAAATCTTTCATCAGCTTTACACCACCACCACTTTCCAAATTGCTGCCTCACAACCAGTCAATATTGTCTGAGCATGCATTTCCATTGTCAGCACTTCCACTGCTCTTCCTGGTGTCTGAAACAGACTGTTGGCAATCTGGTTGTCACATTGGACCCTGAGATAAACATAACCCTACCAACAAAACGACTACCTGTTTCCACCTTCTCTGCATCCTCGATTCCAAATTTGTCTTTTTTTTTGAAAAACTTTTCAGTTTCCCACATGGCTTCGGCACTCCCCGTGTCTATAATCTGCTACAGACCTACAACAATGCATTTCTTCATCTTTATCTTCCATATTATGGACACATTTGGATATAAGCTGGTGAACAGCAAGTTACATTCGGTGATAGAAGCACGAGAAAATGGGCATCCCAGCATATATCAGCTAGCTGAGCAGAGTCGCAGCAACAGCCTTGCACTCAACGTCAGTAAAACCAAAGAATTGATTGTGGACTTCAGAAAGGGTAAGACGAGGGAACACACATCAGTCCTCATAGAGGGAGCAGGAAAGAGTGGGCAATTCCTGGGTGTCAACATCCCTGAGGATCTATCCTGGGCCCAACATATTGATGCAGTTATGAAGAAGTCATGGCAGTGGCTGTATTTCATTGGGAGTTTGAGGAAATTTGGTATATCACCAGAGACACTAGCAAATTTCTATAGGTGTATCGTGGAGAGCATTCTAACTGGCTGCATCACCATCTGGTATGCAGGTATAGGCACTGCATAGGATTGAAATCAGCTGCAGAAAATTGTAAACTCAGTTAGTTCCACATCATGGGCACTAGCCTTCCCAGCATCCAGGACACCTTTAAGGAGAGATGCCTTGAAAAGATGACATCCATCATTAAGGATCCCCCATCACCTAGGAAATGCTCTCTTTCCATTGGTACCATCAGGGAGGAGGTACAGGAGCCTGAAGGCAAAGACTCCATGATGAAGGAACAGCTTTTTCCCCCCTGTCATCAGATTTCTGAATGGACATTGAACCCACAAACACTACATCACTACTTTTTTTTCTCTTACATATACACATACACAAACTTCTTACTGTAATTTACAGTTTCTATTATGTATTGCAATGTATGCTGCCGCATAAAAAACAAATTTCACAACATATGCCAGTGACTGTAAACCTGGTTCTGATTCTAACTCATTTGGTGTCATCCTACCTACCCGTTGCCCTGACCATTCTTTTTCCACGTTTCTCTACTACTAACTTGCTTTCTCTTTTTCAGTTTGGATGAAGGATACTAGACCCAAAACATCGACTCTGTGCTTTTCGACTAATGGTGCCCGAACTGCAGTACAGTATTCAGTATTTGCTGTTTATATTTTTTTTCATTCCAGCCATATAAATACTGTAGCCCCAGGATCAGAATACATGCAGACATCTTGCAGTGAGTGGCTCAAAACTCAATTCCAGCAAAACTTCACTGCTATCACAAATCAATACAGTGCCTCTAACATAGCACAGAAATGTACCAATGAGCTTCATAGAGTGTTATCAAACCAAAAATGACGCAGCACTGCTATGAGAGATGATCAAAAGCTGCAAGCAGCTTCAGTCAACAAGGAAAGAAAGTGGAGCAAAGACAGAAGCCGAGGGAGATAATTCCAGAGCCTTGGCAGTGAGAGACACAGCTGCCAATGTAGCGTGATGTAATTTATGGATCTGCTTGTCTCAAACACATTTCTGTGTATTCTGATTATCCAGTTACCTAGAGTTACATAGCAGCGATACACAGCAGGGAAACTACAGCACCTGACGGAATCCTCATGGTCCATGGCAGCACAAATTTCACACAGACAGCAGCCAAGGTCAGGATTGAACCTGAGTCTCTAGCACTGTGAGGCGTCAACTCTACTAGATACATCACTCTGCTGCCCTTTTCTGCGATTGTTTTGTAATGAATGTGAAAAGCTCAGTTGCTGTGTTCTGGAAAAGGTGATGAAGAACAATAGTCAATTTGCAATGGAGATGAAAAATTACAATCTTCATTGGACAGTTGCTATGCAGACTGGGTTAAAATTGCTTGCACAGTTTGGTTTTGAATTGAAAACAAACATTTTAAAATGTAATTTCTTAATTAGATTCCTTCCATTCAGATACGATCCTCTGCCTCTTTTCTACTTTCATTTTGAGCTTCCTGCTTCTGTGGCATTTTTCTTCCTCACAGTCTCTTCCCACATTTCCTGTAACTTCACATACTGGTGACTGCGCTGCTGACCCAGAACTTACCTGTCTGAAAGTGCCGCATTTTTCCCAGATGAGATATTTAATCAAGTTGCTTTCTCCTTATTTAAATGGGCATAGAAGATCAGATAATTAAATTTAATTGTTATTTCTCAGGGTGCTCAGGCTAGTTTTCATTTGGCAATTGTAATTGACAGCTATTAAATGGCTACTTCCCCCCACCCCCCTTGGTTGTATGTGGAATCTTACCGTGGCCAGGTTTCTCCACATTGTAATACCCTGTACTTCAGAAGAAAATCTGTAATTAACTGTGAAGCCCAATGGCACATCCTAAGGAGATAAGGTCTGCTACATGAATGATAATTTTGCTTACAACATGAAAAGATTGTGTAAAAGCCAGATTATAGAGCAATTTATGTGGAGAACAGAGTAGAGTATTGTCTCTTATATTTCAGTCAACTCACAGTATAACAGTAAAAACAAGAGGAAAGAATGAGACCAAGGAAAAGAAACACAAAATTGGACTTCTCTCGGATCCAGTTTGACACACTGCAACAGTTGGAAGTCCTGGAGTTGGCGTGCAGGCACAAAAAATGCTTTAAGCTAAATTATCGTGGAAAGAAATGGTTAATTTAAATAAAATCATGCTTGATACATATTTGAAAAATGAATTGTTTATCCAATGTGCTTTATTAAATTCACGGGAAGTGAGTGAAATTCAGATGTGGTGTCATCTTGCTGGACATGAAGCTCATTTTGCAAACTTTGTCTTTCTTTATTGATTGATACAGCACGGAACAGGCACTTCTAGCCCGATGAGCCGCACTGCACAGCAACCCACTGATTTAACACTAGTCTAATCACGGGAGCATTCACAATGACCAATTAACCTACTAACCCACACATCTTTGGAATGTGGGCGGAAACCACAGCACCTGGAGGAAATCCACGCAATCATGGGGAGGAACAAACTCCTACAGACAATGTTGCACTTGAACACCAAAATCTGGCGCCCTCAGCCGCAATGGCATCGCACTAACCGTTATGCTACCATGCTTCACGTTAACCATTAGCATCGCACTAACCGTTATGCTACCATGCATTGCGCTAACTGTTAGCATCGCACTAACCGTTATGCTACCATGCTTCACGCTAACCATTAGCATCGCACTAACCGTTATGCTACCATGCATCGCGCTAACCGTTAGCATCGCACTAACCGTTAGCATCGCACTAACCGTTATGCTACCATGCATCGCGCTAACCGTTAGCATCGCACTAACCGTTATGCTACCATGCTGTCTTCTTTTGCATGTTGGTTTATAGCCTTTGTGTGCTGTTTTTATTCAACACTATTGTATGTCTTTGTTCTACTGTGAATGCCTGTAACAAAATGAATCTCAAGGTAGTATATGGTGACATACGGTATACAAACTTCGATCATTACTTTGCACATAGGGTGGCTGGACACCCTGCAGGACGAAAAACAAGACCTGTCAAAGGGCGGATGAAGCCTCTTGTAGGGTCAACGGCCATCTAGCAAACACGTGCCGTGAAGCGCGGAAAGGGCATCCCTTGCATCGAAGCTTGGTCTGGCAATTCACTGCAACAGAACTTCCCCCAGCCGTCTTGGACCCCACCATGCCGCTGGATCCGGGAGGGGATGTCGAGAGGGTGGGTCTGGACCTGTGCAACCCCCTACTCACCTAAAATCCATTCACGCACACGCTGTTCCTTTCTGAGGAGTAGGGTATCCCACCCCACTAACTGACTGAAAGGAACCATCATCATCCTATGGGATGGATAGCGAGAGCGAGAGCGAAAGAGACTTTGCACTTATTGATTCTACAATATTATGGACCCACCACTGAACTAATCAACAGGGTTTTTAACCAATCCATGGGTTTGCCTTCAACATGCAGGAGATCTACCACCTATAGTATGCAAGAAGTGTTCCAACAGACCTTCTATAAAATCTTGCAGGAAGGGAAGTCCGAGATTGTTCAGAGGCTGCTGTGGCTACCATGGGCAAACATGTCAATGAGGAGAGGTCTTTGCTGTGTTCCTGTGGAAATGGAAGGGAGCAGCTGTGGAGAATTCCCCCACACACCCCCCTGCTCTGCCATATTACACTCCCCACCTGTCAATACCGATTTCTAGGACATTATCAAGGGGCACAGATACTAAAGTGCAAAATATTTATCTCGTGAGGCTTGTTACCTGTGAAGGTATGACCTACATCATAAACTCCAATGAAGGAGGAATTCCTTGGAATTGCATTTCTTGATTAGGGTACATGTTGCCTCTAACCTAAGACAATGCAGGCCTGCTGTATTTAGCTTTGTAGGAAGGAATAGTTGACAAGGGAGCTAATGATTATATTACTCTGCCACCAGTAACAGCCCTCACCATCCATTCAGAGTACACGAGAGATGGCATTTATTAATGGGCACTGCCTGCATTTTGTGAAATGGTGGCCAGAGATCAGTGGCAAAAGCCAAGTGATTAACAGCTGATTTCTCCCCTGGCCTGGCCCTAACTTTCAAGTTCAAGTTCAATTGTCATTCAACCATACGCATGAATTCAGTGAAATGAAACAGCGTCCCTCCTTGCAGAACAGCTGATCACTAGATGACACTAGAGACTTTATAGTTGTTTTCTATTAATAATTGTCCCCCAACTGAAGTTCAGAAATTATGGCACATTTATGGCAACTAGAGTTAACATTCACTTCTAGCCTATTATTGCAACTTGAGATCATGAACAGTTTAAATGAGGTGAAAACTCTTTCTTCATCAGTCCAGAACTCTCACCCATTCTTGAACTGCTACAGCACACGGTCACAACTCGAGGGATCACTACCACTAGTTCCTCCCCGCTCCAAATTGGTGCACCTGGCAGCAACCGTGCTGTTTCTTTAGCTTTTGTCTATTTTACGAGGCCAAGTTACTAGCACGACGCTCAACCCAACACCAGTAGAACCCATGCAATTCTTCCATAAAGTAATTTAAAATCAGTATCTTTAACCATTTACCCTGATATTTCCTTACTTGATTTAACATTGATTACATAAGAACATAAGAAATAGAAGCAGGAGTAGGCCATCTGGCCCATCAGGCCTGCTCCACCATTCAATAAAATCATGACTGATCTGGCCATTGACTCACCTACACCTACCTGCCTTTTGCCCATAAAATTTAATTCCCCTACTATGCAAAAATCTATCCAACCTTGTCTTAAATATATTTACTGACATAGCCTCCACCCTCCATTGTTTCACTGGGCAGAGAATTCCACAGATTCACCACTCTCTGGGAAACGCAGTTCCTCTTCATCTCCATCCTAAATCTACTCCCCAGAATTTTGAGACTATGTCCCCTAGTTCTAGACTCACCTACCAGTGGAAACAACTTTCCTGCCTCTATCTTACCTATCCCTTTTATAATTTTATATGTTTCTATAAGATCTCCTCTCATTCTTCTGAATTCCAGCAAGTACAGGCCCAGGAGATTCAATCTCTCCTCATTGTCTAACTCTCTTATCTCTGGAATCAACCTGGTGACCCTCCTCTGCATCGCCTCCAAAGCCAGTATATCCTTCTTCAAGTAAGGAGACCAGAACTGCACACAGTACTCCAGGTGTGGCCTCACCAGTACCCTGCACAGTTGTAGCATAACCTCCCTGCTCTTAAATTCAACCCCTCCAGAAATGAAGGCCAATATTCCATTTGCCTTCTTGATAAACTGCTGCTGCACCTCCAAACCAACCTTTTGTGATTCATGCACAAACACCCCCAAGACCCTCTGCACAACAGCATGCTGAATTTTTTTACCATTTAAATAATAAACTGCTCTTCAATTGTTCCTTCCAAAGTGGATGATCTCGCATTTACCAGCATTGTACTCCATCTGCCAAACCCTTGCCCACTCACTTAACCTATCTATATCTCTCTGCAGATTCTCCGTATCTTCTGCACTATTTGCTTTTCCACTCAATTTAGTATCATCAGCAAACTTAGATACACTACACTCAGTCCCCTCTTCCAGATCATTAATACATATCATAAACAGTTGCGGGCCAGGCATCAACCCTTGCGGCACACTGCTCATCTCTGACTGCTAACCAGAGTAACACCCATGTATCCCAACTCTCTGCTTTTTATTAGGTATCCAATCCTCCATCCATGCTATGATTGTTTTGATTAATAATAATATTGCAAAACCTCCAGCAATATCTTTTTTTAGATTATGAGGATACGCAGTCCTCTTTTTTTGTCATTTAGTAATGCATGCATTAAGAAATGATACGATGTTCCTCCAGTGTGATATCACAGAAACACAAGACAGACCAAGACTGAAAAACTGACAAAAACCACATAATTATAACATATAGTTACAACAGTGCAAGCAATACCGTAACTTGATGAAGAACAGGCCATGGGCATGGTAAAAAAAAGTTCAAAGTCTCTCGAAAGTCCCGTCATTTCACGGGAGATAGACGGGAGAAGGAAGAAAACTCTCCCTGCCGTGAACTTCCAGCGCCGCAAACTTGCCGATGCAGCATCCTGGAAGCACCCGACCACAGTCAGACTCTGAGTCGTCCAAAAACTTCGAGCCTCCGACCAGCCCTCTGACACCGAGCACCACCTCTACCAAGCACTTCGACCCCAGCCCCGGCCACCAGCAACAGGCAAAGCCGAGGATTTGGGGCCTTCCCTCTGGAGATTGTTGATTGCACAGTAGCAGCGGCAGCAGCGAACTGGGCGTTTCAGAAGTTTCTCCAGATGTTCCTCTGTGCTTCTCACGTCTGTCTCCATCAAATCAGAATTGTGCACAGCCCCTATTTAACAAATACAATGTCATTTTACTGGAGAGGCCGCGCGCGCTGTGTCGCGTCGCCATCTTCTCCTCCCGCCATGTCTTAGGCTCAAGACCAGGAGCAGAATTGGGTCATTCTGCCCATTAAGTATGCTCCACCACTCCATCGTGTCTTTGCTACATACAGAGTGCTATACGAAGGGAGTGTCAAACACTGGCAGAGAGAACAAAATAAAACATAGAATTGGGACCTTTACAGCAGCATCAGTGGTGCCCCGGGATAATTAGAGGATGCCAACTTTACAGATAGCTGCAGTTAAGTGTATATCAAGAGAAGTATAATGGAAACATTTACTCAGGAAGCGTATTCAGTCATTAACATTCTAAACACATTGCCAGGTTGTAGAGATAGATCCGAATGTAGATATGGACAAGAATAATGGAATAAAGTTCATGCTCAAAGTGTGACGTAAGTGAAGCTGCTGCAAGTCCAGATAATCTTACAGGAAGTGCGCACAGACACACTAGGAAAGGAAAGGCTCCTGCCGCAGGATGCCACTCTGGTGCACGTGCTGCAATTATTTAAACAGGTGGACGGCAGAGCAACTGGGCTTCAGGGTTGTTTTTTTAATTAAGTGAAATAAGCAGCGCACAGATGAAGACTCGCAAAATGGGACACCTACTTATGGGGTGAGTAGATTCAGGGATGTGGAGGGGCTGGGGATGGTTCGGACAGCCCAGCGCATCTGTAGAAGTGAACTTCCCACTATCCAGGACATTTACAGTGATAGGTACGTAAAAAGGGCCCAAAGGATTATTGGGGACCCGAGCCACCTCAACCACAAACTGTTCCAGCTGCTACCATCTGGGAAACGGTACCGCAGTATTAAGCCGGGACCATCAGGCTCTAGCACAGCTTCTTCCACCAGACTGATTAATTCACACTGACATAATTGTATTCTATTTTATATTGACTGTCCTGTTGTACATACTATTTATTACAAATTACTATAAATTGCGCATTGCACATTCAGACGGAGATGTAACGTAAAGATTTTTACTCCTTGTATATGTGAAGGATGTAAGAAATAAAGTTAATTCAATTCAATTTTTACAAATGCAGCAATCCAATCACCTCTTTCATTCATACTTTCTTTAGGCTTGTAAACAAGCCTTTGCCAGGTTACTTTTGCCATTCAATTGGAACTTAATGTAGAGTAAGACTGTGAGATATATTTTTGTTATGCAGTACTGGAGTTCCACATTGAAGAAATGAAATTCAACACACAGTAGTCCTCAAAGCGTCATTCATCCTCATTCAGTGTCAGTAGTTGTTCTTTACCCTGTGATCCTGTAGGATTTTGTGAATAAAACATGCAAACTCCGTTTTATATGCTTAACAAAAGCCGCAGCCCTTTATTTCTATTATGAACAAAACCAAAAGCAGTTGCCTTACACTGACGTCATTACTTCAGACAGTCTCTTAAAGTGAACACAATAGCTCAATGATGGTGTTTGTGAGTTATGTAGAACAGTTTCTATTATGAACAATATGTGTCATCTGTCAGCCATTACATAACCCTACAATCTTATCTCCACCATCTCTTTACAATTAACATAAGAGGTGAAACTCAAAATCAGAAATGCCTCCTGAAACTGCCTCTTAAATATAACCTGCATATTAATTTTCACCTCCTGCTGCTTTGGTGTGAAATATTTAAAAGATTAACTTTCAAAATCTAGGCTGCTTTTGAAAATCAAATTACCAATAAAAATTATGAATGACATTTAAGTTTCTTGCTCCCTTGATTTAAAATATTTCCAACATAATTTTAACTTAGCACTTCCAAGTGAGTTGGGAGTTTCAAATGCAGCTCCTGATACTCTGAGCTAAGCTAAGCTATGTGACCAGCAGTTCTGAACAGCTTAGTTGCTTTCACACAACTTTGCCCATGGGTAAACTGCTGTAGGCCAGTGAATTCTAGTTCTTCTTTGACATACAAATCTCTCAGTTGAAACAGCTGATCTAGCCTCAGGTTAACATCTCACCTGAAAAACAGCACCTTCAACTGCACTCCCTCAGTAATGCACTGGAATGTTGTCCTGGAATGGGACTGGAACTCAGAACCCACAACCTTCTGGTGAGACAGGGCAACCGTTGAAATGGCACTGATTAATTTTGGGAATAAGTTGGCATTTGATTATAACAAAGAAAGCATAGTCTTCAGTGGATGAAAGCATCAAGTGTGGTGTAAGTGGATGGTTGACTTGTTACCATTAGCATTTGTTTTCATGTTGATGGGTAAAGATTATGTCGTTGGATTGATTGCTATTACAAACAAGGGAAAATCTTCAGATGCTGAAAATCCAAGCAACACACTAATGCTGGAGGTACTTAGCAGGCCAGGTAGCATCTAAGGAAAAGAATATAGTCGGCATTTTGGGCCGAAATCCTTCATCAGGACTCCTGATGAAGGGGCATCTCTGATGTCCTGGAAAGGAAAATCTCATCCGGGGAACAGATGTAGCAGAGATGAAGGAGGCCAGGTCTTGGCCCAAAATGTTGACTGTACTTTTTTTCCCCCCATAGATGTTGCCTGGCCTGCTGAGTTCCTCCAGCATTTTGTGTGTGCTGCTTCATTGCTATTAATCAGATCTTTAGAACTGTTCTCAAATGTATGCAGACTAATGTGAGGATTTACACATGGCAATGCTTCACGGAAAGAAGCTAATTCCTAAACTCTCTGCCTGGAGTTACATAGAGACATACAGCACAGAAACAGGCCCTTCAGCCCACCAAGGTACTCCAAACATCTAATTCACACCAATCCTAATCTCTTTTTCACAACAGAGTCTACCAATCACCTACACACAAGCAGAAAAAATACACAACAGCTGCTGTAACCTCAGTGCATCAACCCAGTCAAAAGCCAACGCAGTAATCTTACTCCCTTCCTTTCAATGTTCTGTTTTTTCAAATTGTGATTTATATACTTTTGAAGTAACTCTGCGTCCAATAGTGTCTCTCAAATAAAAATTCTATCACTTCTGTTCTTTAAATTTAATACCTTCAGCTACTGAAAATGGAAATTTTTTCCCTTAACTTGTATTATGAAAGCTCTTTGCGTATTTTACAAACGTCAGATCACCCTCACATCCCTTGCTCCAAGAACCCCGATTTCTCATTGCTGAAGTCATCTGTCCTATTTAACAAAGTGCATCTCATAAAGGATACAATATTTAAATTGTTTTTTTAAATAGATTTTCCATTCTCTTTTCCTGAATTTTAAAGCCTGGTAACATACTTTAAGGTATCCAAATGTGTCCTCACACTTTCATAAGCCTACATTTCTGAATTCAATATCTCTGTGTATCACGGATCCTGTTAAAACATTAATATCTCCTCTGCTTGTTTTGCTTCACAAAACATGACCACCTGGCAATGTTTCATTTGATATTTATCAGTCCAATGTTCTTCATGTCATCAAGAATTTTTAAGCCATCCCTTCATGCTTCTTAGTGCTTAATGGTCTGTGTTGTGCCTCTGAGGAACATGACAACAACAGTAGGCTATTCAGGTCCTTTAGATACGTTCTGTCATTCACAGATCATGCCTGATCTCTGATTACTTTCCATATACTTGTGCTATTTACATTTCTCAGACCAAAAAATCTCAATTTTTGATTTGAATTAACTGAAAACACCAACAACTAATCTAAATGTCTGCATTATTTACCTGTAGTGGTGTTTTTTAACCACATCTGAAAGGAAGCTTACAGCAATGTTCTAAGATTAGACTTCCACCAGTTCCTTTGTATGACTTCAGAAACTTAGATCATAATCACACCTTAACCCATTAAATACCAACTCTACTTTGCATAACCTAATGCTTGAAGTCTTGGTCATGGTTAGATAAGCCTGCACCAAAACTGCTCACAATATTCTAAGCGTGTTCTTGCCAGGGCTGCTTTAAGCTGAAGCAAGAATTCTACCCATGCAATTGGTCCTTAAGAAAGCCCACATTCCAATAGCTTTTCTGTTCCTATCAGTGATTCATGCACATGAAGCTATCGAGTGGTGAAAAGCCTTGATAGGGTGGATGTGGAGAGGATGTTTCCTATGGTGGGAGAGTGTAAGACCAGAGACATAGCCTCAGAATATAGGGGCGTCCTTTTAGAATAGCATTGAGGAGGAATTTCTTTAGCCAGATAGTGATGAATCTGTGGAATTCTTTGCCACAGGCAGCTGTGGAAGCCAAGTCTTTATGTATATTTAAGGCAGAGATTGATAGATTCTTGACTGGTCAGGGCATGAAGGGATATGGGGAGAAAGTAGGAAATTGGGGCTGAAAGGGAAATTTGGATCAGCCACAATGAAATGGTGTTGCAGACTCTTTGGGCCAAATGACCTAATTCTGCTCCTATATATTATGTTCTTATGAAGCTAAAAATCTCCTTGGATATCCAATTTCTAGCTTCTCATCAGTTAGAAACATACTGTTCGCTACTGCTTCATTCCAAACTGAGACTTTTCATTTGCTGTCACAGAAACCCACGCTTGCCCAATCATTTAATTTATTAATATATTTTGTATTTCCAACTGCACGAATCACACAGAGGTTTGCCTTTGTGCCAAAATCAGAAACTGGCTTGACGTCCCGTGATCCTGTTGTTGAATATGGTGTACACTTGCAGTTTCAGTGTCGACGCCGTCAAATCCTGCCAATGCGAGCACCTGCTCTTTTCCCTACTTCTCATCTCCTGCCACTCAGTGAATTTTCTGCCTGCATTTTCTCTTTTAAGTACAACTTATGCTAATAGCCTCTTATGAGGAATGTCGTCAACTGCTCTCTGTTATGTCCATAGCATTCAGACACCTTCCCATGCTTACTATTGTAATCATGTCGTGGAAGATATTCAGACATGACCTAGCTTTTACAAACCCATGCTAACAACATCTCGTCAACTAAAAACACTTAAGGTGTTCAATCAGCACCTTTTAAAGCTCTAATAATTTCCCAACAACAGATTGGGATCTGCTAACTGGTGTATGGATCCCTGGTTTCCTTTTCTTACCTTTTTAAAAAACATTTGGATAATTTTCCAATCTAAAGGCACTCTAGAGGTACGTTAACTCATTGTTATTTGAGATATGGCCCTACTACAATGGGATCATCTGCAGACGTAGGTGGATTTACAGCAGAATCTGGTCATGCACTTGGTCATGAATGTACAGGGAATAGAACAGGGCTGAGGATGCAGCCTTGTGGGGCACCAGTGTTGAGTATGATTGAGGCAGAGGTGTTCCTGGCTTTCCTTACTAACTACAGTGCACTGGTCAGGAAGTCAAGGATCCAGTTACAAAGGGAGGTGTTGAGTCCCAGGTTTAGGAGTTTTGCCTGGAATTATATTGAAGAAGGCTGAGCTGTAAGTCAATAAACAATAGTGTAAAGTGGGTGTTTTTAATGTCCAGATGCTCCAGAGGTGAGTGTAGGAACAGGGTGATGGCATTTGTTCTAGATTTGTTTCAGCAGTAGGGGGGTTGCAGTGTGTTGAGAGACTGGATTACTGTGTGCCATGAGCAGCCTCTTGAAGCATTTCATGATGGTGGATGGCATAGGCACCTCAATGTAGGGTGTTACTCATTAATGTAAGTCATGTTACTTGTTTTTCTTGGCTACTGGGATAGTAGTAGTCTTCCTAAAGCAAATAGAAACCTCAGACTTAAACAGGGAGAGCTTACAAATAGCTGCAAATATCCCCGCTTGCTAATCTGCACAGGACTTAAGGGGCTCCAGGTTAGGTGCTTTCCGTGAGTTCACTCTTCAGAAGGCTGATCTTACATTCGCAACTGTGACTGCAGGTACAGGTGCAGCGAAGGCTGCCGGCTGGGAGGCGATATTCCAGTTCCCCTCTGTTGAAAACATGCATAGAATGCATTAAACTCACAGGGAAGGGATGCACTGTTGTCAGTAATGCTGCCTATCTTCATCTGGTCATCCGTAGAACACTCAGCACTACTTTTTGTAGATACAATTGGGTACACGCTACATCAAAAACAACCTTTGGAATCACTGGCATTTTCCAGTTGTACACCTGTATGTTTTTCAATACAATAAAATGAATTTCCCAACTTAGAAATTCAAGCACATAAAATTGTTATTTTTACATATGGTGAAATGTTACAACAAGCTGGTTATGAAAATGTTGCGCTAATAGCAATTTCTATGAAGGCAGTAATCTACTTTAAATTATACAAAGCCTGTGTATTCACAGAAACACTTACTAACATGAAGCAAATTGACACATTAAAATTATTTCTTCTTCTTGGGCAGTCCCTCAGGTTGAGTACAATTTGCTTCCATTCCAGTTGTGTGGGTTCCAAGAAGGCTGATTCAATCCAACTGGGATCTGCAGAATTAGCAGTAGATGAGGGAGAAGATGCTGATGGGGTGGTAATTTGGCATGCTATGTGCTTCATCCATATTTATGCAAATCTTCAGTGCACTCCTGATGCAGGAATTAAAATCTCTCTACGCCATTCTGAATGATTTATCCACAATTTGTCAGTGAGGATACTTCTTTCAAAGAAGTTTTGAGCAAATCCTTGAATATTTTCCCCAGTTCACAGTGCGCTGTGTGCTCAGCTCCCTGCTTTTACTCGGTCTACACTTGTGTGGCTAAGCACAGCTCCAATGCCATATTTAAGTTTGTTGACAACACCACTGTCGCAGGCCGACTCAGAGGTGGTGAAAAATCATCATATAGGAAGGAGATTGAAAGTCTGGCTGAATGGTGCCACAACAACAACCACTCACTCAATGTTAGCAAGACCAAATTAATCAACAAGAGCTGATTAATGACTTCAGGCAGAGGAAACCAGAGGTCCATGAGCCAGTCCTCATCAGAGGATCAGAGGTCGACAGGGTCAGAAACATTAAATTCCTCAGTGTTATCACTTCAGCGGAATTGTCCTAGGCCCAGCCCGTAAGTGCAATTACACAGAAAGCACAGCAGTGCCTCTACTTCTTTAAAAGTTTGTGAAGATTTGGCAATGCATCTACAACTTTGACAAACATCTGTAGATGTGTGGCAGAAAGTATATTGACTGGCTGCATCCAGCTTGGTATGGAAACAATGTCCTTGACTAGAAAATCCTACAAAAAACAGTGGATACAGCCCAGTCCATCACCGGTAAAGCCCTCCTCATTATTGAGCACATCTACACGGAGTGTTGTCACAGGAAAGCCGCATCCATCATCAGGGACCCCCAACACCACCAAGGTCATGCTTTCTTCTCACTGCTGTCATCAGGGAGAAGGTACACGAGCCACAAAGCTCACTAGCACATTCAGGAACAGTTATTATCTCTCATCCATCAGGTTCCTGAATGACTTCACTCAACTTCACTTGCCCCATCACTGAACTGTTCCCACAACCTCTGGACTCACTTTCAAGGACTCTTCATCTCATGTTCTTAATATTTATTACTTATTTATTTATCACTGTTTCTTTCCTTTTGTGTCTGTAGTTTGTAACCTTCTGCGTACTGGTTGCTCCCATCTTACATTGATTCTATAATGACTATTGGATTTGAATATGTCTGCAAGAAAATGGATCTCAGGATTGTATATGGGGACAAATATGTTCTATGATAACAAATTTACTTTGATCTTTGGTAAACTCTTCCCATTACAGAGCTCAGAACAGTCATTTGGTATCAAGTCACAACTGAGTATAATTAAGGCTTTAGATCTGGAGATGTTGGCCCAGAAGAGGACATGGCTTTGACCACTTTACCCTGTTGGTGGATTTGTAAGATTTTATTGTGGTATTGCTCCAGGTTGTTATAACCAGGAGTGGCAATGGGAACAAGCTCCTACTACCTATTAAATACTCCCTTTGCCATGCGACTCAAATAGCCTCTGACAACCAAGTCCAGCTCCTGGCCTTCATGTGTGGCTTACCTACTAAGTTTGGTGAAACTGTTTCTACTGACAGAAGGGGCAAAGATGGGCTGCTGGCGCCTTAAAACCAGTTGTCTCGGGCAGATGGTTCTCATCAGCTGTGTTTGTCAGCTCATCTAGGAGAAGGAAGACCTTGATCTCAAACCTCCTTGCAGCTATACCCACTCGCGGGGAAGGCTTCAGGAGTAAACACCGAGGAAAAAATCTGCAGCTGGAGTTCTTACATTGAGTTCTGTGCTGACTGGCTGTCAAACTGTATTGGTCTCTGCTATTCCTTTGGGTTCATCAGAAAGGTGGAGAGGGGGAGCTTGCTATGTGGGCAACAGCTTGCTCTCCATATTGTACTGCCCTGGCTTGTGTATCTAGACAGCTAGGATGCATCATCCATGGTCGACCCTGACAACAGAGGGCAATAATTGCTCCAGTGACCAGAGGTGCTCACTGTATTCTATGTCTCAAAAGTGTGTCGAAGAGGAGATAGGCCATGAAGTCTTTGCCAGCTTGATCTTCTCAATCTTCAAACACTTCTTTCCTAAGAGAACCATATGTTTTTCTGGCCTATTGAAGATGATAGCAAATTTATCTTCATTGAGAGATGGTTGCTGAAATCAGCTATTTGCTAGATCTTGTTGTAGACCTTTAATTTTGGTAGAGTAGTGTTGTACAGCAGGTTTGTGGAGTGCATCACAATTTTTTTCCATACGCTTCGATGAATAATTATACACTTTATTAGATACACCTGTTCATTAATGCAAATATCTAATCAGCCAATCATACGGCAGCAAATTAATGCATAAAAGCATGCTGACATGATCAAGAGGTTCAGTTGACTGAAGTGGATCTAAGTGACTTTGACTGTGGAACGGTTGTCGGTACCAGACCAGGTGGTTTGAGTATCTCAGAAATTACTGATCTCTTGGGATTTTCATGCACCAACAGTTGTTAGAGTTTACTGAGAAACAAAGAATATCCAGTGAGCGGCAGTTCTGTGGGCAAAAGCACTTTGTTAGCGAGAGAGATGAGAGAAGAATGGCCAGATTGATTCAAATTGACAAGAAGGTGACAGTAACTCAAATAAGAATGCATGACAACAGTGATGTGCAGAAGAGCATCCTTGAATACAGCAAACATTGAACCTTGAAGTGGATGGGCTACAGCAGCAGAAAACCACAAGCATTCACCCAGTGGCCACTTTATTAGATACAGGAGTAGCCATTGAGTGTATATTCCCTATGGAAAACATGACTATACACAGGATTAGTTCATTAGAAACTATCTTTTTGTCTTTTTAAAAAGAACTGAGCTTTAAACTGTTTGAGCCAGGCAAGAACAAACTCTGTATTTCAAACACTGAAAATAATTTGCTGTGCCAATGCCACAGCATTTGTCCAGCACCAATTTCCAACCAGAATTGGAAGAGAGAGCTGCACAACATTCTCTCAGTACATCTATTATCCCTCCAGGACACAAATTTCAGAGTGATCTGGGTGAATCACATACAGCTCACTCATGTGAAAAGCTGCCGGCTGGTGGCATAGTGGCATCAGCGCCAGACTTCGGAGTGAGGGTTCCTGAGTTCGAATCCAGCTGGCTCCCTTGCACGCTTTCCATCCGTGCTGGGTTGAGCATCCAGCTAGCAACTCGGCCTCGTAAAAATAAGAAAGCCTTCTAAAAAAACGCCATCACGACGGTGTCCAGATGACTCCACTCAAGAGTTAAGGGCTTTCTTCTTCTTCATTTTCATGTGAAAAGCAACTCTGATTACATATACAATTTTACAGTCAGAACAAACTACTAATATAAATGATGGTTGAACAAGAAAAATGCTGCACAATCCAGACTGTAAAAATCAGAGGAAATTTATGAAGCAGTGGGTGAATCAGATCATGCAGCCATCCCACCTTCCAACAGCTCAGTGGGTAATGGCTGTCCTTATGCACATTAAGTGCTTTTCAAATGTAATGGAGGTTTTTGTGTCTAACATCCCTTTCTGCAATGAGTTCCTCCAGACCCTTCCTCCCCCGGATTAAAAATACATATGTCTTTCCTTTCCTTCCAATTGTTGAAAGAATTACATTAAATCTCTCCTTGTTTAACCACCTGTTAAAGGAAATACATCCATCCTAGTTATTCAACATTGAGCCTTTGCAGTTCTATTAACCTCATGTGAACCTTCCTTCAGACTTTTCTGTTGCTACGAAACTAACCCCAACCAATCCAATTCTTCCTCAAAGATACAACTCTCCATTTTGGCAACATCCTTGTAAATCTACCCAGCACCTTCTCTCGTGCAGTCATAACTTTCCTGCAATATGACGGGCAAAGGTGTATGAAGTACGCAAACTGTATAGTGTTATATTCAATTCCAGCTTGTATATTCTATAGCTTAGCTAATAAACAAAAGTATGTCCTACGTTTTTAAACCATCTTAGTAATCTGCCCTGTTACTTTTCACCAAAACATAACATCTCAAATTGTTAATTATCTACATTATAAAAACATAGAGAATCTAGCTTAATAGTTAGAATCTTCTAATCACTAAAATCCTGCAGATGTAAATATCTGGCCTAGCCAGGAATATTGAGAATTTAATTCTAAATTCTAAAGTGGGTAAAATAAGGATGGTGCAGAAAAGTCCAAAGCCTAACCAACAAAAACAATACAGTGAAGACCTATAAACTCATATAGGACAAGGCAGTGAATAGACGTGGGGAGCCCAGACAGTAGTGCATTTTACTGTAAGTAAAGGCATCCGTTAGTCTTGCAAGACCATGGATCTGCACCTGGAAAGTCTTCACTCTCCAGGGCGCAGGCCTGGACAAGATGTATGGAAGACCAGCAGTTGCCCATGCTGCAGGTCTCTCCTCTCCACAACACCGATGTTGTCCAAGGGAAGGGCATTAGGACCCATACAGCTTGGCACCAGTGTTGTCGCAGAGCACTGTGTGATTAAGTGTCTTGCTCAAAGATACAACACGTTCCCTCGGCTGGGGCTTGAACTCACAACCTTTAGGTAGCTAGTCCAATACCTTAACCACTTGGCCACGTGCCCAAAATTACATTTACTGTAATCTTACTGTACAAAATTACATTTCAGGATAAACAACTAAGCGCCCCATTGGTACGTGCACTTCCCGCCGCTGTCTGTAAGGAGTTTGTACGTTCTCCCCGTGACTATCTGGTCCCTCCGGGTGCTGCGGTTTCCTTTCACAGTCTAAAGACGTACTGGTTGGTAGATTAATTGGCCATTGTAAATTGTCCCAGGATTAGGCTAGAGTTAAATCAGGAGCTGCTGGGCAGCGCGGCTTGAAGGGCTGGAAGTGGGGAGAGTGGCGGCGGGGGGGGGGGGAATAGATGGATAGATAAGTAAGCTTCATTAATGAAGTGCAATGGATTCTGGACACGGGAGCCTCTGTCACTTCACTCCATCACTGGACTCCACAAGGAGTGCAGTCCTGCAGTAGTATGCTGCTATTATAGAAGGCAGTCCTTCTCTGACCCCCTAAAACAGGCAGGCCTGGTATAAGATCAGAGATCCCATTCATTTTAATGGGAATTCTCAGCCTGGATAAAGGGAAATATTTACTGTTATTTTGCTGATTTATAAAAACCTTAGTCTACTCTAAATGACTTTGAATGTTATAAAATATTTATTTCTGGCAAATTTAATACAAAGAAAAATTCCCCATAGTTTTGCCAGGAGACAAAATTCCACTCTCAGCCTTGCATCTTGCTCTGTGATCTACCTAGTGTTATATTCAATTCTAGCATAACTTTGCTGACTGCATATTCTGTACCTTAGCTAATAAATTAAACCATGCCATATCTTTTTAACCACCTTAGTGATCTGCCCTGCCATTTTTCACGTAAATATAACACACAGACATAATGGTGTTATGGCCCTGATGGAAGTACCAGGGCAGGGTGAAGTGATTGCCTGAGGATCATTCACTGCTGGAGCCTTACTATATCTTGTCAGACATCCAATTCAGGCAGAAGGTCGGCAAGAAAAACCCTGGCACACATGGGCAGATTGGCTTATAGTTACCGGCAGAGCTGTGTTTGTCCCCACCAGTTAAAATACTTTACTCAGCACAAGCAGAGTGATAAATATTTAAAATCAAATTTCTGAACAAACTCAGCATTATAGCAAGTGCAGATGGAGCAATCCACATATGATATTTTCAAATTAGAATCAGTTTTAGCATTTTACTGACTTTTAAAAAGCAGCATTTGTTTACAGTGAGGCAGTAAAGCCAGCTGTTCACCCGAGATAACAATGTCATCAATCCATTCTGTGTGTAGTGGCAGGAGCAATGACAATCCCACAGCGTGCCTGACTGACAGCCAAGCTTAGAAGTAACATATGGCTGAGCATCTTCGTTGAAAACACTGCATTTCACCACAATCGTCAAGGGTAACTTACTGCTTGGGGGACACTGTGCGTGCTTCGGCTCTGTTGTCTTAGGTCTTTTCTAAAGTATCCTTAAACACTCCGATCAAGAGAATGCCCATGCAGTGTCCAGCCTCAAACATCCCAAGAGTGCACTATCTCCTCAGATAGTCTTGGCCAGAGAATATTAGACATAAACAAGGATCATTTTCATTCCACCATAACAACAACTACATCAATGATCTAGATTCTCATTTCCATTCAACCGGGATGTGGACTACAAGTTACAGCTGGAAACAGAAAAAGCTTATCAGAAGGAAAATGTCAAGATAATTATGGGGGATTTTAATATGAAAGTGGTTTGGGAAAGTCAGCACTGGATCTCAGGAGAGGGAGTTTGTAGAATGTCTACGGGATGGCTTTTTGGAGCAGCTTGTCCATAAGCCCAGCAGGGGACTGGGTGCTGTGTAACGAACCTGAGGCCATTAGGAAACTGGAGGTAATGGAACCCCTTGGAAGTCGTGATCATAATACGACTGAGTTCAGTTTCACATTTGAAAAGGAGAAGCTGGTATCAGGTATATCGATATTTCAGTGAAACAAAGGAAATTACAGTTGCATGAGAGAGGAACTGGCCCAAGTCGATTGGAAAAGTAAGCCAGATGGAGGGATGGTAAAGCAGAATCGGATGAAATTCCTACAAGAAATAAGGAAAGTGCAGGAAAAATATATTCCAAGAAAAAAGAAAATCATAACTGGAAAAATGGCACAAATGTGGCTAACGAGAGAGGTTAAGGCTAAAATAAAAGCAAACGAGACGGCACTCAAGGAAGTAAAAATTAGTGGGAAATCGGAGGACTGGACGACTTCTAAAAACTTACAGAAGGAAACTAAGAAAGTCATTAGGAAAGAAAAGATGAATTATGAAAGGAAATTGGCAATTAACATAAAAAGGATACTAAGAGTTTTTTTTAAACATATGAAGAGTAGAAGAGTAAAAGAGTGACACAGGATCGATTGAAAATGATGCTGGAGAAATTATAATGGGTAACAAAGAGATAGCAGAGGAACTAAATGAGTATTTTGCATCAGTCCTTACAGTGGAAGACATTAGTAACATACCTGATAGCCAGAGGTCTTAGGGAATAGAATTAGGTACAGTCAAGATTACTAGAGAGAAAGTGCTTGGGAAGCTAAATGGACTAAGAATAGATAAGTCTCCTGGACCAGATGAGGTGTACCCACGGGTTCTGAAGGAGGTGGCTTTGGAGATTGTGGAGGCATTGGAAATGATCTTCCAGGAATCAATAGACTCTAGCATGGTTCCAGAGGACTGGAAAGTCGCAAATGTAATTCCGCTGTTTAAGAAAGGAGGGAGGCAGCAAAAAGAAAATTACAGACCTATTAGTCTGACATCGGTAGTTGGAAAGTTATTGGGAGTCGATCCTCAAGGACAAGGTTATGAAATACCTCAAGGTGCATAAGATAGGCCCAAGCCAGCATGGTTTCATGATGGGAAGATCCTGCCTCACCAACCTATAGGAATTTTTTGAGGTAATCTCAAATGAGATTGACAAGGAAGAGGCTGTGGATGTTGTGTATTTGGATTTTCAGAAGGCCTTCGATAAGGTGCCACATAAGAGGCTGCTAAATAAGACAAGAGCCCATGGAATTACAGGAAAGATATTGGAATGGGTGGAGCATTGGCTGATAGGCAGAAAGCAAAGGGTGGGAATAAAGGGATCCTATTCTGATTGGTTGCCGGTTACTAGTGGTGTTCCGCAGGGGTCGGTGTTGGAGCCGCTTCTTTTTACAATGTATATCGATGATTTGGATTATGGATTAAATGGTTTAGTGGCTAAGTTTGCGGATGACACCAGGATAGGTGGAGGAGCAGGAAATGTTGAAGAAATGGAAAGGTTGCAGAGAGACTTGGTCAGTTTAGGAGAGTGGGCAAAGAAATGGCAGATGAGATACAATGTTGAGAAATGTACGGCTGTACATTTTGGAAGAAGAAATAATCTGGAAGAAGAAATAATCCGGCAGATTATTATTTAGATGGGGAGAAAATTCAAAAATCAGAATTGCAAAGGGACTTGGGGGTCCTTGTGCAGGATATCCTAAAGTTTAACCACCAAGTTGGATTGGCAGTAAGGAAAGCGAACGCTATGTTGACATTCATTTCAAGAGGAATAGTGTACAAGAGTAAGGAGATGTTGATGAGGCTCTATGGGGCACTGGTGAGACCTCATTTGGAATACTGTGTGCAGTTTTGGGCCCCCTATTTTAGAAGGGATGTACTGATGTTGGAGAGAGTTCAGAGAAGATTTACTAGGATGATTCCTGGAATGCAGGGGCTAACATATGAGGAGCGTTTGTCGGCCCTTGAGGGTGCTTAAGGAGGAGATTGATAGGTATCCAACTAGTCAGGGTATCAAGCGATACGGGGAAAAAGCAGGAAATTGGAACTAGATGAGAGAATCATATAGCTCATGGTGGAGTGGCAGAGCAGACTCGATGGGCTGAATGGCCTACTTCTGCTCCTTTGTCTAGTGATCTTGTGATAGCAATGATCGAGATCAGGGCACGACAAACAACCTTCCAACAGAAGCTCATCTTATGACTTGGAAGCTTCCCACAATCCAGTAACCAACTAAATCAAAGAGCAATCAGGCAACATAATAACTGATGCATAACCAGGTAATTGATTATAGTATGCTGATCGACAGATAAATATTAGGCAGGTCACCAAAAAGAACTGCTGAGCATTATTTCAATAGTGTTTGGGGTCATTTACATCCTTGAGATTTCCAGCATCTGCAGAATCGCTTGTTTTTTGATTTAAAACAGCATCTCTGACCGTGCAGCACTCCCTCTCTACTGCGCTGGGATTTTTTTTGTGCGTGTGTGTTCACGTCAGTGAAATGTGTTTTGAACCTACTACTTTCCAACACAATGGAATAAACGGCACCACTCCAAACGCACAATCTACAGTGATATGCCAAAGTTTGGGCACCCCTGGTCAAAATTTCTGTTACTGTGAATAGTTAAGTGAGTAGAAGATGAACTGATCTCCAAAAGTCATAAAGTTAAAGATGAAACATTCTTTTCAAATTTTAAGCAAGATTAGTGTATTATTTTTTGTTTTGTACAATTTTAGAGTGGAAAAAAAGGAAAGGAGCACCATGCAAGAGTTTGGCCACCCCAAGAGATTTGAACTCTCAGATAACCAAGGTCTCAGACCTTAATTAGCTTGTTGGGGCTATGGCTTGTTCACAGTCATCATTAGGAAAGGACAGGTGATGCAAATTTCAAAGCTTTATAAATACCCTGACTCCTCAAACCTTGTCCCAACAATCAGCAGCCATGGGCTCCTCTAGGCAGCCACCTAGCACTCTGAAAATTAAAATAAATGATGCCCACAAAGCAGGAGAAGGCTATAAGAAGATAGCAAAGCATTTTCAGGTAGCTGTTTCCTCAGTTCGTAATGTAATTAAGAAATGGCAGTTAACAGGAATGGTGAAAGTCAAGTTGAGGTCTGAAAGACCAAGAAAACTTTCCGAGAGAACTGCTCGTAGGATTGCTAGAAAGGCAAATCAAAACCCCCGTTTGACTGCAAAAGACCTTCAAGAAGATTTAGCAGACTCTGGAGTGGTGGTGCACTGTTCTACTGTGCAATGTCACCTGCACAAATATGACCTTCATGGAAGAGTCATCAGAAGGAAACCTTTCCTGCATCCTCACCACAAAATTCAGCATCAGAAGTTTGCAAAGGAACATCTAAAAAAGACTGATACATTTTGGAAACAAGTTCTGTGGACTGATGAAGTTAAAATAGAACTTCTTGGCCGCAATGAGCAAAGGTATGCTTGGAGAGAAAAGGGTGCAAAATTTCATGAAAAGAACACCTCTCCAACTGTTAAGCACGGGGATGGATCGATCATGCTTTGGGCTTGTGTTGCAGCCAGTGGCACGGGTAACATTTCACTGGTAGAGGGAAGAATGAATTCAATTAAATACCAGCAAATTCTGGAAGCAAACATCACACCTGTAAAAAAGCTGAAGATGAAAAGAGGATGGCTTCCACGACAGGATAGTGATCCTAAACACACCTCAAAATCCACAATGGACTACCTCAAGAGGCGCAAGCTGAAGGTTTTGCCATGGCTCTCACAGTCCCCCGACCTAAACATCATCGAAAATCTGTGGATAGACCTCAAAAGAGCAGTGCATGCAAGATGGCTCAAGAATCTCACAGAACTGGAAGCCTTTTGCAAGGAAGAATGAGTAAAAATCCCCCAAACAAGAATTGAAAGACTCTTAGTTGGCAACAGAAAGCGTTTACAAGCTGTGATACTTGCCAAAGGGGGTGTTACTAAGTACTGACCACGCAGGGTGCCCAAACTTTTGCTTCCGGCCCTTTTCCTTTTTTGTTATTTTGAAGCTGTACAAGATGGAAATAAAAAAAGTAATCTTGCTTAAAATATTAAAGAAATGTGTCATCTTTAACTTTATGCCTTTTGGAAATCAGTTCATCTTTTACTCGCTTAGCTATTCACAGTAACAGAAATTTTGACCAGGGGTGCCCAAACTTTTGCATACCACTGTAGCTGACTTCAGAGTTTGCTGGCATGGAAATTGCAGTGGGCCCACACATTATAATTTTCAGCAATGGGTATCCAATCTGTCAGAAGATGTCAATAAGTCACCTCTTCCTTCATTAATCTCCCTCCCTCCCTCTTTTTCTTCTGTCTGTCTCTTGCTCTCCTCCTCTAACTCCCACTCAAGGATATTTGCTTTCCAAAGTCTCAGGCACCTGAAACAAGCACTCACTGCTGCAGTCAGTGAGCAGCTACAGAGTCAGATCGTGCTTCTCTCTGATTTGGACTCTATCAAGGCAGTAAACGTGCAGAGGGGGCCGCGGACAGCAATGGGAAATCAGGCGGCAGAAAGGGCAGGGCGAAAGCTATGATTTCCAACAGCGGGTCTGACATCGAGGCAACATAAGGGCTGGATGTGTCCAGATGAAAGCAACATCATCAGCTGATGTTGTGACCCTATTCTGATCATCACCCATAACTTGAGACACACATTTTTCTTTATAATTACATTTTATGCAAGAATGTCCTAGCTTGGGTTTACTTCTTCTTTATCTCACCAGGATCCAGTCTCATTTCATTACATTCTTTTGGTTCACTTACCTACAGCAACACATACAAAAGGCAGAGGACAGACCACTGAAACTCAGTCCATGCTTGTCATTGTAACATTTATAAAAATCCAGTTGAAGTCTTTCTACCTGTGTTTTGAGGAAGTTCTAAGTTAGGGGCAGCATTTGTAACACACAGCACAACTAAGATGGAATGAAAAGAGTAAGGATAAGGGATAATAAGTACATGGTTCGGCGCTCACTGGTGAGGTGGATAATGATCAGGATGGCTACAGAACATAGACTGGAAATTAGTATTCATAGTGAGACAGCTCTGAAGAAGTTAATTAAGCAAATGCAAGAGAAATCACAGGAACCTAATGGTGTATATCTGACGATCCTGTACAGAGCTCAGAAATAGAGCAGGCTGCCAGGCCAAAACTTTAAAAAAAATTTTGGAAAGAAAGTCTGCACCAGAACACAGGAGGGTGGCAAATTTGACAACTTTTTGCTAAAATGGAGTCAAGAAATTGTAGAATCGTCTTACTTCAGTTGTTGATAACACCACTGAGCATGGGATTTTCCTGGGGCTCTTCAAGTCTCCTCATGTAATTTTGATGGAAAGTTAGCAGAAACAGCTGAAACAAACACAGTAAAAGGTTGCTTGCACAAAATTTTGAGTGAACTTCTGCTCAAGGTGAGAGAATAGAAGAATGTCTCTCATTTCTCATCTGGAATTCTGCTCTTTTGTCTATGTTTGGACCAAGGCTGTGATAAATCTGCAGCTGAGTGGTCCTGGTAGAACCTAAACTGGGCACTAGTCAAGTAGTCAAGTAGAGTCAAGTTTATTGCCAATTAACCATATGCATGTATACTGTTGAATGAGACAGCATTTCTCCTAGCAGGGTGTAAAGCATGGTAGAACACACAACACACAATAACTTATGAAAGTAAGGGTAAAATCTATAGATGAATCACACATAAATAGCAAACTAAAGTGTATAAATTAAATATTGTAAGGTACAGAACAGATTAACCTGTGACACTTTGAATATGATACAGTGGGGAGTTCAGGAGCCTGATGGCTTGATCGAAGAAATAGACTCAGAAGTTAACATGCCAAAACAGCCCAAACACTACACCGATGGGGCACCTGACAAACCCCAGCTTGCCCCTGTGGTGCCCCAACCCAGGACATCCTCCACCTGGTCCAAACACAACCTCTCAACAGGATCCAGGATGGCTTCGCCATGGTCCATCGATGCGGCCTCAAGCTGGAGGAATGGCTTCACAAAAAAACATTTGAACTGTGAGGAAAAAAGCACCTGCCAAATGAAACAACAGTTCACCTCTCAACCTTTTTTCGCTGTGTGGAAAACAGCCCATCCCACCTCACTTTGTATCTCAAGCTCTCCAGACCAGGTAACACCCTTGTGACGAACACAAAATGCCGGAAGAATTCAGCAGGCCAGGCAGCATCTATGGAAAAGAGTACAGTAGACATTTCGGGCTGAGACCCTTCATCAGGACACCCTTGTGACTCCTTTCTGCACCCTCTTGCTGAATTACCGTTACCCGTCCTTACAGGGTTTTTAGGTAGTAAACGGCCCATTAAAACAGGGTCTCTAGCCGAGAGTTCTTCTTCTACATGTTCCAGTTCACCTTTCAGTTTTCCGGTGCTTTGCTCATTCTTCTATATTCCAATTGAGTTTTAAAGTACACAATTTTGGAAACAAAAAGCCTATACAGAAACCCTGAAGTTAAAGGTAAAACTCTTCAGCTCCAGAGATGCTGCCTGACCTGCTGAGTGTTACCAGCATTTTCTTCTCCTGCTTCGGGTTTCCAGCATCTGTGATATTTTGATTTTCCTTTGAATCCCTTTAACGCATGCCAAAATACACCCTTCTGCCAACTCTAAAGGATTTAAGAAACTCGCTGGCCTGCAGATATAGCTATTTGAAGACTAAGTCTCTTCCTAGGCAGGATGCAGTCTTTTTCTACAGCCTTTCCTATATCCAGTCATCTCAGCAGTATCTTAAATAAATTGGCTTCTACAACAGTGGGGCATCTCATGAGAAAGCAGTGATGGACCTGGGCAAGTCAAGTTCATCAAGGCAGCAAATTCTGCATCTTCATCTTCAGTGAATACCCTGCCATCGAGGCGCTAATTCTTCACAATGCCTCCTTCACTTAGCCCCTTCTAACTCTTATTGTCTTATGACTTGACTCTCTTGCATCATTCAGAAAAGATAAAAGATTAGCTTTATTTGTCACACTAAAATATAAAGAGAAGTGTCACACATCAAAGTTGCTGGTGAACGCAGCAGGCCAAGCAGCATCTATAGGAAGAGGCGCAGTCGACGTTTCAGGCCGAGACCCTTCACTCGTCCTGACGAAGGGTCTCGGCCTGAAACGTCGACTGCGCCTCTTCCTATAGATGCTGCTTGGCCTGCTGCGTTCACCAGCAACTTTGATGTATGTTGCATAAAGAGAAGTGTATTGCTTTGTGTCATCGGCCAATACAGTCTGAGAGGATTGTGCTGGGGGCACTGATAAAGCCTCCAGCACCAACACAGCATGCCCACAACTCACGTACCCTAACCACACGTCGTTGGAGTGTGGGAGAAAACTGGAACAGTTGGAGGACACACAGTCGGTTGTACAAACACCATACATTCAGCAGCTGTAACTTGAACTTGAGCTTAGCTGCCGGGCCACTGTACTGACCTGAAGCGTCAACTTGGAATACCCATTAGTGCTTTTGTAATAGCAAATTCAATGCAGGGACCCCAGTATGGTTGATGCAGGGCAGCCCATCTCTTTAATCCAATTTCCACCCAGCAAATTAGGCCACTGGACACCCATGACCACATGCATGGATAATTGAAACAGGTTGCCCTGATGAACCACATCTGCAGTAAAGACACCGACACGTCCTTGCTATCTCCAGTGTAGCTGCAGAACACAGAGTTGGTGGTCATAATTTTGGGATCGGTTGCCGGGGTAATTCAGGTCAAATTTCACAGGCTGGGTGTCTACCATGAGTGTAACAAAGTGAGAAGCCTGTTTCTGGTGGCCTAAGTCATGGGTTTGGAAAATAGTGCTTTGCTCCGGCTGTCTCCTTGCATGGAGTCGATGGCTGAATTTTGCCGTTTACTAATAGCATGTTGCTTAGCAAAGCACACCTTCTCGTGATGTCCTACCTTCTGACAAAACTGGCAGACTGTCTTTTGATACTTGCATTTGGACCACTGGTCATGCCTTATCATCACAGCGATGGTATCACTGTAGAGACTTACGTGATCTCCATGGAGACAGTATGCTGCATGTTGGAAAACATTGATATTTCCGGGAGCGGACTGAATCTGCGCGAGGCCTCTCGGTGGCAAGCTCTGGAGTATGTTCTGCCCCAGCACAAGTCCTGCTTTTTGAACAAGAAGCTCTCCTGTGTCCTCCTCCAACAATCAACACTTGGATAAATGTCATTTCTATGAATTTGATCGGGGGGAATATCTTTGTACTTGCATTCCTGCACCGCCAGGGTCAGGTTTGTGATGACGTCATCTACATTCCTTAGGGGTCTGTTGCAGTTGTGAAAACCTGAGGTGTGCCATATAGACGTTGTCCTGCATCCCTCAAACGTTGTCCAAAATTTCAAATGCTTCTGTTAGTTCAGATTCATTCAGCAGGTCCAGAGCATCGAGATATTTCTGCCCAAGTCCTACCAAGTGCATACAAAACAGCCTGAGTTTCATTATTTCCTGTGGCTTTGCTGCTGGTTTTAAAAATTGGTTGGAGTTCAAAGTAACCCAGGAAAGCTGCCTTCCATTGCAGCCAGATTCCAGTGGCTGGTTTTGCCACAGCTGTGGCCCAAAATGGATTGGGTGCTTGTAGTAGAGCGGCCATTCTTGTTTTCATCCTCGTCACCAAAATGTTATGTATGTGCACAGCAAAAAACGATGACAGAGTAGTATGATTCAACGTTTTTACTGAGTCATGCTAGTAACGGTACACGCTGGGCAGCTTACAGTGTGAGAGCTACAAACTGGATCCACTGAGACGAAAGACATGTACGCTCAAAAGCCTGCATCCATAACAGAGTCCTCCGTAGGTAGGAGGTCTAATCAATTCAACTTGTGATCGGCTGCATATCAGTGATCACTGGCACTGTAAAAGCAATGCATGAAATACTTCCCCACCGCGCCGCCCACAGTGTTCATCAACAAACAATGGATTTGTTGATAAAGAGTTTGCAGTTACTTTCTGCAGGATGACTGAAGAATATTTCCATGAGCTGCTGGGACAGTGAGAGACAACCTTAATCTTGCTCAACAGAGCAGAACTGGAAAAAACTTGGATGTTAATTTCCTTTCTCCTTTATACTACTGGCAGAATAACCTGAGACAAAATATTCTCAGAGACAAGAGGCTGTTTTCATAACTTACACATCTTGTACAGTGTAAGTCTTCAGTAACCCACACAAGATGCTGGAAGAACTCAAGCCAGTCAGGCAGCATCTGTGGAATAAACAGTCAAAGATTCGAGCCGGGACCCTTCATCAGGACTGGAAAGGAAGGAGGAAATTCCCTTGACTTTGTAATAAATATATATCACTGAATACAAAAGACACAAGTTGATAGTGTTAGATACCTTAAATTCCAAACTTGGATTGTTCAGGCAGGAAGGACAAAGGTTTAATGACAGAAGTCTCAATGCTATGGCACGGGAAATATGGGTGATTTTTGAGTGAATAAGCAAAGCTGGTCATCCTAATTTCCATCTGCTTTACATCCTCATAAGTCACCACTGTAATTTCAACTGAGCAAAATCTTGTTAAGTGAAATTTCTACAAGTTTCTCTTTAAAGGCACATTAATATTGATATCCCACTCTGCTGTTAATGAACCAAAATATTGAAATATGGACATGAAACCATCAATTACAATTTAAAACTGCTCTTAACATTCATCTCACAAAAAACAACATGATCACCCTGCATGAAATGAATGGGTTAGCATACCATAGGATTAAATATTCACCCTTCTACTGAATTAACACTCGCAAGAGAAATATAATGTCTACATCTTGTCCCAATCAATCATGTCAGTAAATCATACCGTCCAAGTCAAGTTTATTGTCATTATACTATAAACATGTATATAATCACAGAATGTATATAGAAATGAGGCAATGTTTCTTCGAACCAAGGTGTAAAGCACAGTGGTACATAACACATGACTTATGAAGGTAGGGATAAAATCACACATAAATAACAAGCTAAAGTGCATTAATATTAAATATTGCATGGAACAAATTAACCAGTGACACTTTGAATATGATGCGGCAGGAATTTCAGAAGCTTAATGGCCTTGGGGAAGAAACTGTTTCTCATCCTGACCATTCTTCTTTTTATGTATCAGAGTCTCCTGTCCGATGGTAGAAAGTTAAAGAGAATGCTGGATGGAATGGTGAGATCCTTAATAATACTAAGGGCCTTGCGTATGCAGCACTCCTGATAAATGTCCCTGATGGATGTTAGGGGGACCTCTATGATCTTCTCAGCTGTTCCCACAGTCCTTTGTGTGGAATCCTGGCCCAATGTTTGACTGTTCCCAAACCAGATAGAGATGCAACTTGTCAGGATGCTCTCAACGGCGCTCCTTAAAACAAAGTTAAGACGGGGGTGGGAGCCTTACTTGACTCAATCTTCTTAGAAAATGGAGGCACTGCTGTGCCTTCTTGTTCAGGGAGAGGATATTAAGTGACCAGGTGAGGTCATCTGCAATGTGAACTCTCAGGAACTCGGTGCATCTAAAGCCCTCTAAGGAGGAGCCATGTATTCACACAGGGGGATGGTTTATCTGCACTTTCCTGAAGTCCACAATGATTTCCTTTGACTTCTCCACATTTAGGCTTAGATTGTTCAATTCAGATTAAAGTTATTGGGAAAAAAGTACCTTGCAGAAAGATCAGCACGAACACAGAAACATGGCAGAATATTTTACAAAAAGCTTGCATTTCGACATTATCTTTGATTCTGTAAATATTCTGAGATATTTGTAGAGAAAGTTGAAAAAAGTACAGATAAAAGAAACAAGGACATGGTAAAGGCACATGAAGTGAGTATGATTAGAAGTCTAATTATTAGAGCGATAGAGGGGATATGGAGAGAAGGGGGGAGGCAGCAAGTGTTGAAAGATAGCAGTAGTAAAATATCTGGTTAAAAAGACAGGAGCAGAGAATCAAGTTAAAGATGGAACGAGGGACTCAGCATTATCAACAAAGAGCAAATGGAGATGGAATCATGTGGAACAATGCATAATCACAGCCTAGATAGTCCCACCGCTGTCTGTGAGGAGCTTTATGTTCTCCCTGTGACCACGTGGGTTTCCTCCCACATTTGAACGGCGCACAGGGTAGTAGGTTAATTGGACACACAGATATAATGGACGGCACAGGTTCATTGGGCTGGAAGGGCCTGTAACCTCTAAATAAAGGCAAAAAAAGTGGGAAAACAGACTAATGAACTACAAAAGCTATTTGGAGGGATTACAGTGACCAAGTTCAGAGGTTCCAAGGGTTGATTAAGAAATTTAGCATCAGTGGAGTAAAGGCAGCTCAAGGCTGTGAAACGTATAAGTTTTAGTGTGGGTACAAGGTGGAAGAGGATGCAGAATTCACATGGCATGGTTCGACTTGATTGAATGGTTGTGCTGAATATCGTCCAGTCGCACTCACATTTATGGTGATGAACTGCTTTGAGAGGCTTTTAATGGTTAGAACCACCTCCTGCCTCAGCAAGGACCTGGACCACTACAATTTGCGTATCGCCACAAAAGGTCTGCAGTAGATGCCATCTCATTGGCTCTTCATGAGGCCTTGGATCACCAGGACAATACTAATACATGGCAGGCTGCTGTTTATTGACTACAGCTCAGCATTTAATAAAACTACTCCTACAGGTCTGATCAAAGGCTTTAAAACCTGGGTTTCTGTACCTCCATCTGCAAATGGATCCTCGACTTCCTCACCAGAAGACCAGTCTGTGCAGATCAAAAATAACATTTCCACCTCGCTGATAATCAACACTGGCACACCTCAAGGATATGTGCTTAGCCCACTGCTCTACTCTCTCTACACCCATGACTGTGTAGCTAGGCACAACTCAAATGCCATCTATAAATTTCCTGACAACATAACTGTCACTGGCAGAATTTCAGAAAGTGATGAGAAGGCATACAGGAAGAATGTATATCAGCTGGTTGACTGGTGTCACAGCAACAACCTTGTGGACTTGAAAGATGAGGGAACACACACCAGTCCTCATAGAGGGATCAGAAGTGGAAAGACTGAGCAATTTCAAGTTCCTCGGTGTCAACATCTCTGCGAATCTATCCTGGGCCCAACATATCGATGCAGTTCCAAAGAAGGCACAACAGCGGCTGTATTTCATTAGGAGTTTGAGGAGATTTGGTAGGTCACCAAAGACACTCGCAAATTTCAACAAATGCACCGTGGAGAGCATTCTCACTAGTTGCATCACTGTCTGGTATGGCGGGGGGGGGGGGGTGCGGAACCACTGCATAGGATCAAAACACGCTACAGAAAATTGTAACTCAAGTCAGCTCCATCATGGGCACCAACCTCCCCAGCATCCTAAAGGCACACACCCAATGATTCAGGAACAGCTTCTTCCCCTCTGCCTTCCAGTCTATTAATGGACATTGAACCCATGAATGCTACCTCACTACTTTTTTTTTGCACTACTTACTTATATACACTTCTTACTATAATTCAGTTTTTATTATGCATTACAATGTCCTACTGCCGCATAACAACAAATTTCACAACATATGCTGGTGATATTAAACCGGATTCTGATTTTGAATAGACCCAATCACAGTGTCCAGGTACAGCAATGTTAACTAATACAGTTCAAAGGCAGAGTTATTTGTGAATCAGGTGTATTGGTGAGGTGAAGCAGGGTAATGGCTGAATACACATGATAACTGAAGTGATAATTTGTCCTAAAATGTTGTACCGAAGTGCAGCAAGTGACTGAGGGCCAAGAACTGAAGTTTTGGTCAATCTGCTCAGAACAAAAGGTTGGGTAGAATCCCTCAAGTCCCAGTCCTCTTATTATTGATTACTGCACCTTTTGAAGACACTGCCATGGCTTATTTCTAAACTCTACAATGATGGCTGCCAAATTATATCACAGCAGACTGTTCTATAGTTCTGATTGATATACAGTAGTCAAAGTAAGAAAGCTTAAAAAAAGCTGCAGAGCTAGTCTTCTGTACCTCACAGAAGCACCGTTCCCTAGCCACCAATTCCATCCCTTTCCTGTGCATTCAGCGTCTACCACTAACTCAGAATTTAAAATCATCATTCATGCTCCAGAACCTTCCCCATCAGCAACCCCGTCTAAACCCGCATCCCCCTTGAACTCTGCGTAATCCTCCAACTTTGGCCTACATTTCCTGTGGCTCATCATGAGTGGTCCTGCCTTCAGACCACGAATTTGAGGAATCCCCCCACCCCCAATATCTCCCTATCCTATTTTCCTCCTTAAAACCGCCCAATTTAACCAAACCTTTGGCCAACTCTCCTAATATCTCTTTGTCTGGTCTGGTTTCAGGTTTTGTCCTGATTATAATCCTGTGAAACATCTTAGGATGCTTAAAAATAACCATACACTGCTTGATGGTGTCATAACCCAGAAATGATCTCCAAAGCTACCTAGTTTTTGTGTCGCTAAAGCTTGATCTGCAGTGGCCAAGATTATTGAACTGTCTGCTTATTTACTTATTCAAGAATTTTAGAGATACAGCATAGAAACAGGCCCTTCTAGCACAACAAGCCTGCGCCACTCAACTATACCCATCTGACCTATTAACCTAGTAACCCATACGTCTTTGGAAAGTGGGACGAAACCGAAGCACTTAGAGGAAACTCTTGCAGTCATGGGAGAAAACACTAACTCCTTACTGACAACAGCAGAAATTTTACACAATTTCTGCATGCCCATAGCTTCCAAAAACTTATTCCTCTAACAAACAACAACAATAATAGCATAACAATGGAAAAAATATTAAATTTTCAAAGCTATTCCCTAAAATTCTGGTAAGAATCCATAAATCTTGAGGAATAAAACAGTAAAGATTTGGTTAACATTTTTTTAAAAAACTGACTACATGATAAAGGTAAAGCACTTCTGTAAAACCTCACAGGTGAAGTAACAGATGGTTTATCAACAGTTTCTGTGTTTTTTTAAAGAATTCTAGTATCATTAGTTTTTATTTTTCAACAATGCAATGCTGGCGAAGCCTCATGATGAGCACAATTATGCAATATTTTAAAAAATGAAATCTATTAAAATAAATTATTTAAAATACAGTTACATTTGTTTACCAAAATAAGAAGAGAAATGTTGGAAAAAATCCATTTGTAAGATTCTTAATAGTGCTGCAATTTGCTTACAAATTATCATGTAAGTACATAGGACAGGTGAACCTGGGATTGAATCCCAACCATTGTTAGAATTGTAACACTCCAATTTAATGACAGAATTAGATTATGAGATAATTAAACATAATAATACCAAAGCAGTAACTTGAGTCCAGCAAAGTTCTAGCCAGGCACTTATCTATGAGTTTACTACAAACCAAGCTGGCCACTGGTGTTGTGGCATCTGTACTGGACTTCCAGGTGAGTGGTGCCCGGTTCAAATCCAGCTGGCTCCTTGCATGCTTTCCATCCATGCTGGGCTGAGCATCAAGCTAGCAATTAAGCCTCGTAAAAAAAACCAGATGAATGCCAAAGCAGCAGCAAGATTGCCACCTGATGCACGATGGGCAGAGAGAAATTATTATTATACTACAAACAAGGATTAAGGAGGCCTGCACAGACAAATACAAAGTTAAGTTAGTGCCCTAAAATGGTCTGAGGATATCTGTGTACTGTATTAGCAAGCACAGCAATGAGAAAATTACATAAAAAGATGGATGATTTGGTGCTTGTTTCACTCACAAACTGAGGTGATCAGAATAGTGATGGTCAAGGAGGATGCACTAACTACTGAGATTAGGATACTTAAAATGATGCTTGAGGGACAAGTGTGGCAGAAAATTTGGAACTCCTTTAGGCGAACCAAATGCTAACCTTGGTAAAACATCTTGACCAGCTTTAGATGACGATCAGTAAGCTCACTACTGTGAGATACCAACACTGAACTACTCTACTGCTCACTGGTCACCTGACTGATCCAACAAAGACAAGTTGCTCCATCTGTTGTTAGTCATAAATCTATCTTATGCATTTGGAATGGAATATTTAGGGTAGCTGTTGCCTCAGTGAGAATAATCTGCACTATTCCAGTTTTGGTTCATGAGCAAGTTAAACCTTACACGAAGGTTTAATGTTTTGTTTGTTTATAGCTGCCAAGTGTCTCATCAGACCTTGTACAAATCAGAAGAAAGACGACTGGGAGACAGAGAGAAAGCAGCCTGTGTTTAAATCTGTAGATTTGGGATTGACAGATTATGGAATAGCTTTAGTGTAACCACTGGGAATGTTTATCATTTCACAGCAGAGAGACAAAAAATGAATACAAATATGTAAAAATGTTGAAATACATTTTATATTTCAGACAGTGTTAAGCCTGTTGATAAACATTAGCTTGAATTTTTGTCTGTCTGTATATCTTAAAGTATGAAAATAAAGCATATCCTATCCAAATAAAGCATGGTATTTTAAGATTTTATTTGAATAATAAGAGGTTCAGTATGGGAGATTTTTAATGATGTTGTACCTAGCAATCTGATGCCATTCAACAACTTGGCCAATTTAAATTTATGCAAAGCATCACAATTGAGAGAGGCTGTAGCAGCATGTTGAGTTGATGTTTAAAGATTAACAGAGATGGTTCAGTATGAACAGTCATTAATTAGTACAATTAATTTGACATCTCTCTACGTCTTTATTAAGTGAATTTTTTTTGTCTTTCACACATTGAACTATTTTGCTTCACACAATGTGCAGGCTTCAACATTTTTTATTCATTTACTCACAAATGTGTGAATAAAAAGTTCATTGCATTTAAAATGCATCATCCCAACATTTCACCATCATCAGGACAAAAAGCACAATTGCTTGGGCCAGGGGAGTAAGTTACTTAAAATGAACAACATGATCTCTAACTGCTGAGGACTACATACAGTACATAGCACAATTACTGAATAACATTCACTCTGAAGTGATAAGGTAATGTTAAGAATTTATGAACTTTATCTAGGGTTAAAGATTATTCTGGTGTTATGAAAATTCAAACGTTTGTATATGGATAGGAAGTATTAAGTAAAAGGGGAGTTAGTCTCCAAAGTTAAATTTTAAAATGTTTATACTTTAGGGCTATTAAAACCACTCATCGGGTGTGTGATATTCTGAATGTTTCATTTTAAATCCGCCAGGAAAGACAATAGATAAATGCTTACATTAATTTACACTTATTGAAACCTTCCTGAGCAGATCAACGAAGCCATTAAGTGGTCATCTCCTGTATTAATACATTGTTAAAGGCATTTCTCTGCCATTTAATGCACAGTTCAAGACATGATTATCTTGTCACCTAACTTTCTGGCTGTTTGAAAATTCAAAGTAAAATTTTATTATCAAAGCACATATATGTCACTATTTCCTTGTGGGCATAGTCAGTGAATCTATAGTACTCTAACCATAACAGAATCAATGAAAGACCACCTAACTAGGGTGTTTGACCAGAGTGCAGGAGACAACAAACTGTGCAAATACAAAAATAAATAATAATAATAAATAGATAAGCAATAATAATCAAAAATATAAAAGATAAATAAAAATCAGAACATTTCAATGATGGGGCAAGTGAAATTGAGTGAAGTTATCCCCCTTGGTTCAAGAAGCCTGATGGTTGCGGGGTAATAACTGTTCCTGAACCTGGTAGGGTGAGTCCCTGAGGCTCTTCACCTTCTTCCTGACGGCAGCTGCAAGAAAAGAACACGTCCTGGGAGATGGAGGTCCCTGATAATGGATGCAGCTTTCCTGGGACAGCATTTCATGTAGATGTGCTCAATGCTTGGGAGGGCTTTACCCATGATGAACTGGGCCATATCAACCACTTTTTGGAGGATTTACATAATCGGGGAGCCAACCCTCAATACGGTAATAAAAAGAGATACTTGGGCAGCTGGAGTTTTGTGCTCAGAACCCCAGATGAGCCACTAATATTTGAATATTCAAATGAGTTCTGTCTTTTGGGATATTGGAACTATGCTAATCTGCATGTGTTACCTGGCCATATTCAAACTGTTGAAGTGAGTGACTACAGCCACTGGAACTACAGTTTTTGTTATCTTTGTGTTTAAAAAGCATAACGCATTGCTACTATTTTGTCAATAGAGGAAAAATGGAGATCTGCAGTGAGAGAATATACCTCTCATATACAGTCACTGTCACTGTGTCGCTTAGTTTGCAGTCACGTCATAGCATAAAGAATTCAAGAAGATGGAAATTTACAGGCATCCGTCAAGCCTTAAACTTCCTAAGGAGCATAGCACGCCATCTAAACCCCACTCTAAACCTGTGGCACCATTTCCAATCTCCCTTTCTTCTCTGAAGTTCTGGAATATGTAGTCATCTCCCAGGTCAAAATATCATCTTTGCTATCTCTCATTGTTCCAATTTTTTCAAACATATTTCTGATTTTGACTTAAGAAAAACAACCTTGGTATACACCCAGTGGTCACTTCATAGATATACCTGTACACTAGCTTGTTAATGCAATTATCTAATCAGTCAATCATGTTGCACAACTCAATAATGAAGGCATACAGACCTGGTCGAGAGATTCAGTAGTTGCTTCGACCAATGATCAGAATGGGCAAAAGACATGGAATGACTGTTGGTGCCAGACAGAATGGCCTGAATATCTTAGAAACCACTCATCTCTTGGGATTTTCATGCACAACTGTTGCTAGAGTTTACAGAGAACAGTGCGATAAACAAATTGAGCGGTAGTTCTGTGGGCAAAAGTGCTTTGTAAATGAGAGAGATCAGAGCAGAATGGCCAGACTGGTTCAAGCTAACAGGAAGGTGACAGCAACTCATATAACCATGTGTGCAGAAGAACATCTCTGAATAAACGGGACATCAAACCTTGAAATGGATGGGCTGCAACAGCAGAAGAGCACAAATATATACCTAGTGACCAAAACAACCAACACCTAGTGACTACTCAACCAGTTTATGCAAATGCAAACAGCGTTTTGTAACAGATCTGTACCAATCTGTTAATTTCTCATGCAATGTGGTTGCTGTTTAGGACATTCACGTTGTAATGTAATGATATACAGCTCTAGCATCACATAATCTTTGTTTCTGCATATCGGATATCCTTTTCAACATAAAGATGAGAAAATCTGGTTCTTCTTCCTCCCCTCCCCAACCTTCTTGCTCTAACTTTTCATCCTTTTTCTCAGGTCCTGATGAAGGGTCTCAGCCCAAAACGTCGACAGTTGACTCTTTTCCATAGATGCAGCCTGGCCTGCTGAGTTCCTCCAGCATTGTGTGTGTGTGTTGCTTTTCAACATGAAGGGTAGTAGTTACAAGGGGAATTAAAGTTCAAAGTAAATTTATTACCAAAGCAAAAACTAGCATACAATAAAAGCAATGAAAAACTACACACTGACAAGCAAACTGATTTGTGTACATTCTTGGATACACAGAAACAGCCTGGATCAAGATTAAACCCTTTTTGCTCTGCAGATTTACTATAATAACTTTGTGACTCCATTATCCTTTTAAAAATTGTAAGACATCTTATTGTTATTATTGTCTGCATTTTTCTTTCCTGCATTCCTGCCATCACTAATCCCGCCCCCCACCCCCAACCAAACATCAAAGAGATGCTCTGACTACAAATTGTTCTGCTTTCTGAGCCATGGGCTCCATCATAACTGCAACCTTAATAATGTTGGCTGACTATGGATGACAAAGTACAGAGTGAACACAGTCTGCATCTATGAAGGGCATAAAGAGTTAATTCTTTGAGCCAAAGTCCGTAACCGTTTATCCTCCTCCACAGATGTTGTCTGACTTCAGTCCTTCCAGCATTTTGTGTGTTGCTCAATATTTCCAGCATCTGCAGAATCTCTTGTATTTAAGAACAGTCTGCCACACATTGTTCTTTTAGCTTTACCAAGCTAACAATTGATATAAAACACCAATGTAAGTGAGTGGTTTGAAGTGGCAAACTCATAGGGTTAAATTCTATTGTACACAATGGTGTGCTCTAAGGTAGTTGTGTTGCTGTTTATTCACAAGACCATAAGGCTCTCGGCTACAAGCCTGATGTTGTGAACTACAGCAATAAAATGGGGGTTAGACTTTCACATGAGAGAAAATGCGCTGCTCATAACAGAGGTGAGAAAGAGCCAAAAGGTACATATCCAATCCAGACCTCAGACTATACTGATGGAGATGAAGATGAAGATTCGGGGATTCAACTGGCTTTGATTGGGTGGAAGTGTCCTGGTTAACAGTTTCGGCCCAAAACGGTGAGTGTACTTTTTTCCCACAAACGCTGCCTAGCCTGCTGAGTTCCTCCAGCATTTTGCATGTGTTGCTTAGATTTACAGCGTTTGCAGACTTTCTCGTTTATGATTTGATTGAATGACCCGTGAGGAATACAAGTATGGAACTTATTTAGCAATACTAGAGATTTTGTAGATGCTGGAAATCTTGAGCATCAAACACAAAATAACGGAGGAACTCAGATCAGGCAGCACCAATGGAAGGAAATGAACAAGTTTCTTACTTTATCAAGAACATAAGTTACAGGGACTGATGCCCAATCCCTGGCTCCACTTAAAATGGTATTTTATTTCTGTGCATAAACACAAGGTGCATCGAAATCTGGGCAATTTACACAAAATGCTGGAAGAACACAGCAAGTCAGGAAGCATCTATGCAGAGAAGTAAACAGTTGATGTTTTGGGCTGAGACCTTTCATCAGGACTCTTTATTGCACAAGTGCAAGTCACATGCATAGGAACAGAGTATCTAAAAATGAGCAGGAAATGCTCATTAACATTTTTCACCTCCTCACTGAGGATATTTTCAATCATGTCATGTTGGAACATGGAATGCAATGTGAAATAATTTCCAGGCCATGATCTCCTAACTACAGACACGCAAACAATGGAGTATTTTCTGCAGTTTGCCCTTGAGATCTCTTCAGGGAACATGAAGTAGATGCATTTCAATATAAGTATTTAAGTAAGCTCAGTTTTATCAAGCAAATAAATATAAGCAAATCCAGCAGCAGAGCAACATTGGCTTAATGTGATGATGAACATTTTTCATAATCTACAATAGCTTGGAGTTCGATGGACTGTTTCATAACAAAGCCAGCAGAAGTGATGATCTGCATACTGATTCACTCACTTTCGGATCTGTCAGTTATTGGCTTCTGGTTGGTTGTAGAGTTTTGGAAAGATGGATTGTGAATTCATGTTTCTTTTTAGCTTTAAAGCTAAGACATTAATCTCGTCACTTTCCTCAAAACTATAATGCCAAAATAAGCACTTTCTTTCCATGTTATTTGTGCAGCTTTCTGATAATGCACCCAACCTATTGGTATGTCATAACATTTAGATCCGGTAATTACAAGCCCCACAGTCTCTAACTCTGTTTTCAATCTGGTCAGGTATAACAATTGCATGTGATAACTTCAAGGTAAACTAACAAGTTCCTGAACTAATGAGAGCTTGAGAGTCCTGTGTTTAGGACTGGAGGCCCAGAGGCAGACTGTCCTGAGGTTTGAAGCCTCTGTGTGTGAGGTGTGGGAGGGAGGGAAAGGGCTTGTTTTGCTGCTGTTGTCATTTTGTTCTGTTTGTCTTGTGCATTATGTTGTGTTGAACATGGTGGGCACGTTACGTTGGCGCCAGAATGTGTGGCCAGAGAGTATGTTGGCACCAGAAAATTTGAATCTAAATCTAAAGACTTAGGCACAAGTTTAAATTCCATAGAGTACCTATGGGATTTAAATTCAGGAGAATAAATGAATCTGCAATTATAAGTTAACATTAACAATGGTGACCATGAAACCACTTCAAAAGAAACATCTGATTCACAAATGTCCTTTGCAATTCTCATATGGTCTGCCTTTAATGTGGCAACTGACCCACTGAGGTTGACTATTAACTGCACTCTGATGTTGCCTAGCAAGTCTCTTGGAGGCATTTTGGAATGGATAACAGGCTATGACACTCACAAATATAGATAAAAAGCATTTACAAGTTTAAGAATTGAATTTATTTTCCCTTTCATAGGGTTATTACTTTTTTATGAAAAATCACCAATACTTCTCCATTCCTAAGGTTGTCCATTGCTGGGGGTGGTAGTGGGGATAAGCTCCCACTACCTATAAAGTGCTCCAAAAGATGTGTGTCTCTAACAGCTTTTGACAACCAAGTCCAATTCTCGGCCTTCATGTGTGGCTTAGCTACCAGGCCTGGCGGAACTGTTTTCACTGACAAGAGAAGGGGTAAAGTCGGACCACTGGCTCCTCAAAACCAGTTGCTTTGGGCAGTTGGGGCTTATCAGCCTTGGGCGGCAACCTGCCTAGGAGAAGAAAAACTCTGATTTTAAACCCCTGCTGCCTTGCGGCTATACCCGCCCATGGAAAAGGTTTCAGGAGTAAACCCCGAGGAAGAAATCCAGAGCCGGGGTCCCAAAGGCAGTTTGATGTTGCTTACAACCTCACTGTGGCAACCTCTGCGAAGACACTGGTGCCAAACTGTATCAGCTATTGCCCTTCCCTTGGACCACATCAGTGACATGATGAGGGGGAACTCATTGCATGGGCAACAGCCAGTTCTTCAAACCTTCCAGCCCAGGCTTGTGCCCTGGAGAGGACACAGTCCACCAGAGGCGCAAACCCATGATCCCCCAGGATCAACGGCTGCCTACTACTACTTCTCCATATTTACACCCTCCCACATGAAATCAAAATGGTGGCAATCATATCCATAATTATGATGTTACCCAAATCCTTCAGTTCGAGGCATGTCATCCATTGAAAGATCATCTTTCTTTTTCACATACATCAAAACATATGGTGAAGTGTGCTATTGGTGTCAAATCACAAAGGATCTTGCTGAGTAGGAGCAGTTCTCAAGTGGCACCACACGTCTGGCACCATGACATGGGGAGAACGTACAAGTTCCTTACAGACAGTGGCAAGAATCAAACCCTGATCTCCCAGCTGGCACTGTAAAGTGATTGTTCTAACTGCAATTTTACCGTGCCATCCCTGCTAATCCACAGCTTATTGGAGAGAAGTTATTTCTCCACATTAAGTAAAAAAAAAGTTAGCAGCAAAGTTCTCAACTTCAGTACGTTTTATTTCAACAATGCCTCAAAAGAAACAACGTGAGATATCTTCCTCAGAGCAGAAACTGTGTTTGATTATAATACATCAAGTTCCAGGACAATAATATGATTGGTGTTAGTTTTAAATGAAAATTCAATGGTGTTTAAGATTCTGTCATAAAAACATTCAAGATAGTTTCGAGATCAGTAGGAACTCTGGGTTCATTTCTATTTCCTTATTTAAATAAAAGATTTTGAAATATATTTGAAATTGTTTTACCAAAGATGTAATCAATTTAGAAATTATCACCAAATATAATATATACCATTAATGTCTTTATGACTGGATGTAATTGGTCTAATAAAGGCACCTTAACAACCTTAATAGTTGGGCATACCATTTGTATTTAAGTTTGTCTTGCCAATAGTAATGTATGATGCTAATGTAAGTAGCAGATGTTGTATCATCAGCTCATAGCTCAGTACCCTTCCATATATTCTACTCTGCTGCAGTTGAATGGACAAAATTTAACCTCTGCAGAATAAGTTTTGACATCATCTGTGTACAGGAATTATTAGCTACAATTCATTACATTAAATTAGCAAATGAAGTGGAAACCTGACAGTGGCCAAGTGGAGCGGCCATTGTTGGAGTGGTGCAGTGTAAGAGTGGGGAGACTTTTGGTGTTGATTCAATAGGTTTGGGCAGCAATAGTCATGGGCAACACAAGTATCTGGTAAGCTTTTTCTTGTTCATTCTTCATCTGTAACTGTATGGTTAGGGCAGTAAGAATGGCTCCAGGGGTTCTGTTTTACTCATTGTGTGAGACGTGGGAATTGATAACCACATCTACACCAAATTCACCAAGCTGCATCTCCTCAGAGAAAGTGCTAAAAAACACTGGAGCTGCAACTCAATGACTTTCGGCTCATGAGGGAAACTGAGGAGAGATGATAGATAGGAGCTACAGAGAGTAAGCCATCCCAAGGTTGCAGGAAGCAGTGAATGGGTGACAGTCAGGAGAGGGAAAGGAAACAAATTTTTTAAAATGCATAAGAAGACATTAATTAGCAGCATCATACAGTGTAAACAATTATTCTGCAGAACAAGAGAAAATCTGTAGATGTTGGAAATCCAAGCAACACACCCAAAATGCTGCAGAAACTTAGCAGGCCAGGCACCATCTATGGAAAAGAGTATTGTCAATGTTTCAGGCAAGGGTACGAAGTCCCTGATGGGAATTATTTAAGCGCCTCTGAACAGTAGTCAGGATGCAGTCTACACATTATGACGGGAGATAGAAAAAGCAAGTCAAAAAGGGTTTTGGCCTGAAACATCAACAATACTCTTTTCCATAGATGCTGCCTGGCCTGCTGAGTTCCTCCAGCATTTTGTGTTTGATCTTGCAGCGCAGTTAGAGATTGGCAGATATGGTGTTGTGGGCAGCATGGAGTCATGGCTGAAAGACTACTGTAGTTGGAAGCCTGATATCCAAGGATACACAATCTATCAAAAGGACAAGTAGGTACGCAGAGGAGGAGGAATGGGTCTGATGGTAAAAAATTAAATCAAATCATTAGAAAGAGGTGACATATGGTCAAAAAATGTAGAATCCTTGGGGTAGAGTTACAAAACTGCAAAGATAAGAAGCACCTGATGGGAGTAATTTACATGCCTCTGAATGTGGATGTGGTCTACAAATTATGGCGGGAGATAAAAAAAGCATGTCAAAAATGTAATGTTACGTTAGATGGGGGGATTTCAATATACAGATAGATTAGGAACATCAAGTTGATGCTGACCCCAATACAGAACGTGGAATGACTCTGAGATGGCTTTTTGGAGCAGCATGAGGGTTGAATTCATTAGCAGATCAGTAATTCCAGATTGTGTGCTGTGTAATGAACTGGATATAATTAGGGAGCTTCGGTAAAGGACCCTTAGGACACAGTGATCATAATATGATAGAATTCACCCTGCAATTTGAGAGGGAGAAGCTAAACCTTGGTCAGCTCCTCTCTCATGCCTCTGTAATTCTCTATACTCCATTGAGAGAGGTGCTGGCCAAAGTTAGTTGGAAATGAACACTGGCAGGGATGACGGCAGAGCAGCAATGGATGGAGTTTCTGGGAGAAATTCAGACGGTAAATGATGGATACATTCTGAAGAAGAGGAGATATTCTGAAGGCAGGCTGATGTAACTGTGGCTGACAAGGGAAGTCAAAGGCAACATAAAAGCAAACGAGAAGCCAAATAATTAAGCAAACATTAGTGGGAAGTTAACGGATTGAGATGTTTTTTTAAACCAACAGAAGGCAATTATAAACACTATAAGGGGGGGAAGTTGAAATGAAGGTAAGCTAGCTAATAATATCAAATGATACTAAAAGCTTTTTTAAGATATATAAATAGTAAAAGAGAGGCTAGAGTCAATATTGGACCACCGGAAAATGACACTGGAGTGATAGTAATGGGGAACAAGGAAATGGTGGATGAACTAAATAAGTATTTTGCATCTGGACCTGATGGACTACACCCCAGGGCTCTGAAAAAGGTAGCTGAAGAGATTGTGGAGGCATTCGTAATGATTTTTCAGGAATCAATAAATTCTGGTATGATTTCGGAGAACTGGAAAATTTCAAATGTCACTCCATTCTTCAAGGGAGGGAGGCAGAAGAAAGGAATTTATAGGCCAGTTAGCCTGACCTCAGTGGTTGGGAAGAAATTGGAATCGATTGTTAAGGATGTGGTTTCAAAGTAGTTGGAGACACATGACAAAACAGGCCAAAGTCAGCAAAGTTTCCTGAAGAGAAAATCTTGCCTGACAAATCTGTTGGAACTTTTCGAAGAAATAACAAGTAGGATAGACAAAAGAGAATCAGTTGATATTCTGTACTTGTATAATCATAAGGCCATTGACAAGGTCCCACACATGAATCTGCTAAACAAGATAAAAGCCCAGGGTATTACAGGAAAGATACTAGCATGGATAGAGCATTAGCTAATTGGCAGGAGGCAAATGATATTCTGTACTTGTATAATCATAAGGCCATTGACAAGGTCCCACACATGAATCTGCTAAACAAGATAAAAGCCCAGGGTATTACAGCAAAGATACTAGCACGGATAGAGCATTAGCTAATTGGCAGGAGGCAAAGAGAGGGAATAAAGGGATCCTTTTCCAATTGGCTGCCAGTGACTAGTGGTGTTCCACAGGGTTCCGTGCTGGGACCGCTTCTTTTCATGTTATATGTCAACGATTTGGATGAAGGAATTGATGGCTTTGTGAACAAATCTGCAGACGATACAAAAATAGGTGGAGGGGCAACACACACAAAGTGCTGGAGGAACTCAGCAGGCCAGGCAGCATCGACGGAAAAGAGTACAATTGACGTTTCAGGCCCAGACGCTTCAGCAGGACTGGAGAAAAAAGATAAGGAGTAAAGTTAGGTGGGGGGAGGGGAGAGAGAAACAGAAGGTGATAGATGAAACTGGGAGGGGGAGGGGTGAAGTAAAGAGCTGGGAAGTTGATTGATGAAAGAGATACAGGGCTGGAGAAGGGGGTATCCAATAGGAGAGGACAGAAGGTCATGGAAGAAAGATAAGAGTGGGGGGGAAGCACCACAGGGAAGTGATGGGCAGGCAAGGAGATAGGTGAGAGAGGGAAAAGGGAATGGGGAATGGTAAAGGAGAGAAGAGGACATCACCAGAAGTTCGGGAAGTCGATGTTCATACCATCAGGTTGGAGGTTACCCAGATGGAATACACGATGTTGTTCCTCAAACCTGAGTGTGGCCTCATGGCAACAGTACAGGGGGTCATGGATAGACATATCAGAATGGGAATGGGAAGTGGGATTATGCTGGGAGATCCCACTTTTTCTGGCGGATCGAGCATAGGTGCTCGGCCACACTCGAGTACTGTGCCTACGCTGTAGTCTCTGCTCACACATGACCGCACAGCCAAACACCTGAGTAATCACATCGCCAAATTCCCCGATGTGACAGTGGTGATGCTCAACACTAACAATGAGATGGCCTACAGCGAGGAGGTAGAAGAGCTCGAGGCCTGGTGTCAGACAATTAACCTCTTCCTCAGTGTCAACAAGCTGAAGGAGATGGCTTCAGGAGAACTCACAACACTCACCCCTCTATTTACAATGGCGGCACAGTGGTGGAAGCTGTGAGCAGCTTCAGACTCATGGGAGTGAACATTTTGCACAACATCTCATTCTACACAATCTGGAAAGCTCATCAACACCTCTACTTTCTGAGGAGGCTGAAGAGAGCAGGACTTTGCATATCTATATTCACGCTATTATATAGATACGTTGTAAAGAATATCTTAACAAGCCGTATCACTTCTTGGTACAGAAATTGCATTGTGGCAGAGAGGAGGCTCTACAAATGTGGTTCTTTGCCATTTTCCCTCACACTGAACAACTTTTTCCTCAACTCCACTCACTTCCTCCACATCAAAAACATGTCAATGAGAACAAGCGTGGCTCCAACCGATATCTCACCCTTTGTGGGATGTGTAGAACAATCCTTGTGCCAAACCTGTTCCGCCTCCCCTTGTTAAAAGATGATGAGGTTCTCAACAGCATCTCCTCTATCTCCTGCTTTCACTCCTACTTCCCACCCAAAGCAAGGGCAGGGCTCCTTTCATCACCGCCCTCCACATTCAACCACCTGAAACTATTCCCCTCTCTTTAAGCATTCAAAGGGATCACTCCCTCTCCACTAGCTATTTCCCTTTTCAGTGCATTTTCCTCGATGATGCAACAACAGCCTTTCTGAACTCCATCTTTCCTATCACTGGGGACCCAAACAGTCCCTGTGAGCAAAGATGCATTTACTCTTCTTCCAATTTAGTGCTTTGGATCTGGCGTTCACAGTTTGGTCTGCCTTCCACTGGCAAAAGCAAATAAACACTGGTGACCACTTTGGAGAACACAGTGTCTTCTGTTCCACTTACCAAATCCATGAATCTGCTTCAATGAAACATTTGCCATAGTCAACAGGATTCGGTGAGTGTAACAGGAGTTTCAAATGTTCAGAGGTAAGAGTAAACAAGTGAACCCCTCGGGTAAGGAGTGCTGAGTTCCGGGATGGACCAACAACTGGGTTCAACAGTCTCTCCAATCTACTGGCAGGCCATGGCACACCGGTGGATTGGTCAGACAAATTGGACTCCCATGGGAAGAAGATTGGATGCAACATTGTGTCTGTGTTAAATGAGATAGGGTTCCTAGACAAGAAGGGGAACCAAAGGGGTGCCCTTTGGCTTCTGGCAGCCATCATAAAAGCAGCAGCACGAGATGATCACACAGGGAGAGTGGGGATAGTAAGTGTAAAGAACGAGGTGCAGGTGCTGCACCAACGCTGTACCCCATTGGGGAAGAAGCTGCTCAGTCGGCACAGACCTGGGCCAAAGAGCAAGAAGACAAGGGTAGGGAGATAGCCTGTCAGCTAGTGAAAGTGCAACCATCAGAAGCTCCTGGTGGGCTGATTGGCAACCGGATCCTGTTAAGGAGCAAGCCTTGATGCCGCAAGGAGATGATCCCAACAAGTGAATAAGGAATGTGGAAGAGAGAGTAGAGCAGAATCCTATGATTCTCGCTCAAAATAACCACCTTCCTTGCTACACACCAGAGACCGTACAGGCTAGACTGGTGGCCATGCAGACCCATACCCAGCATGGGGAGCTTCAGCCCTTGTCCCCTCTGACCCTCACGGGACAGGAGGAGGATGAGAAACTTGAAAGCAGAATCCGGGAGAACTTCTGGCACATGGTTATTGAGGATATGGGATGAGGGAGATACTAGAGTGAACCTACCTAATAGAGAGATGGGCACCCTGGGGGGGGGGGGTTATCATCCCAATATGCGGTCAATAATGCCCTGAGGGTGCCGTTCACTCCTCATGGGGGTAATAAATCCTTATGTGGCAATCAAGGGCAGGTACCCTTCCCTCCTTTAGTGAGATTTAAAGCCCCAGCCAGAGTGAAGCACAATAGAGGAAGGGACCAGAGCCCTTCACCAGTAGGTTCTAATTACAGGTTTATGTAGTGATAGTGATAGCCTGCCTGAGGATTTTGAACTAATCCCTGCCATGGTAGGGCATTTCGTTATGACAGCAGCTCCCCACTTGAAAGCAGTGGTGCTACCTTTAAATGGGACGGGCAGTGGGAATACCATATATGCAACCATTCAGTTGCTAGAAGGGCTGGAACACATAGTACAAGGTACGTGTAGCTGGGTTCAGAAGTTGGATAAGCAGACGGGGAGTGAGGGAGTCTCACATGACCTTTAAAGATATGTTTTTAGTATGGCTTACGCCACAGGTACTGAAGGAGCAGATCGAGGGGGTTCGCACACCCATCCTCTGCAATGTGGAGGGAACATGAAATACAGTTGGTGTTGTGACGATTGCTCATGTTCATTGAATGGATCTCAGTGTGATTGATTTGGTGATCAGGACTTTTAAATTGTTGAATTAATTACCTGTCCAGTCTAAAACCACCCACAGTTCATTTTAATATTCTTTCTCTCGCATAAACACACACACAGAGTTTCATAGTTATAATCACAGAACACTACAGCACAGAAACAGGCCCTTTGGCCCATCTAGTCTGTGCTGAAGCATTAATGTCCCGCATCCCATGGACCTGCACATGGACCATAGCCCTCCATATCCCTCCCATCCATGTACCTATCCAAATCTCGCTTGTGTTTAAATCAAACCTGCATCCAAGCACTTCCACTGGCTGCTCATTCTACACTCTGGCCATCCATTGAGTGACTAAGTTCCCCCTCATGTTCCCCTTAAATATTTCACCTTCATCCTTAACCCATGACCTCTAGTTCTAGTCTCCCCAACCTCAGTTGAAAAATCCTGCTTGCATTTACCCTATCTATACTTCTCATAATTTTGTATATCTCTGTGAAATCTCCCCTCAATCTTCTACGTTCTGGGGTATAAAGTCCTAACCTCACTAATGTCTTATACAATTTCAACATAATATGTCAACTTCTGTATTCAGTATGTTGATTTATGAAGGCCAATGTGCCAAAAGCTTTTGTTACAACCCTATCAACATGTGATGCAACTTCCAAGGAATTATGAATCTGTATTGTCAGATCCCCCTTTTCTACCACAGTGCCCCACCACTCAACATGTAAGACCTACCTTGCTTGGTCCTTCCAAAGTGCAATATCTCACACTTGACTGCATAAAATTCTATCTGCCATTTTTTAGCCCAATTTTTTCAGCTGGTCCAGAACCCGCTGCCAGTTTTGATAGCTTTCCTTGCTGTCCTCTACACCACAATCTTGGTGTAACCTGCAAGCTTGCTGATCCAGTTATCATCCAGATTGTTGACACAGATGGCAATCAATAATGAACCCAACACTAATCCCTGCAGCACACCACTAGTCACAGGCCTCAAGTCAGAAAGCAACCATCTACTACCATTCTTTGGCTTCTCCTACAAAACCAATGTTTAATCCAGTTTACTACCTCATCTTGAATGCCAAGCAACTGAACCGTCTTAACTAACCTCCCATGGGGGATCATGTCAAAGGCCTTACTGAAGTCCATGTAGACAACTTCCACTACCTTGCCTTCATCAACTTTCCTGATAACTTTCTCAAAAAGCTATATAAGATTGGGTAGACACAACCTACCACACACAAAACCTGTTGACTATCCCTAATCGGTCCCTCTCTATCCAAGTACTTATATATCCAGTTCCTTCCAATAAATTTCCCACTACTGATGTCAGGCTCACGAGCCTATAAATAGGCATCCATTAGTCTTGTGAGACCTTGGATTTGTGCCTTGGAAGGTTTCCAGGGTGCAGGCCTGGTTGTATGGAAGACCAGCAGTTGCCCATGCTGCAAGTCTCCCCTCTCCACGCCACCGATGTTGTCCAAGGGAAGGGCATTAGGACCCAGACAGCTTGGCACCGGAGTCGTCGCAGTGCCTTGCTCATGGACACAACACACTGCCTCAGCCAAGGCTCGAACTAGCGACCTTCAGATCGCTAGATGAACACCTTAACCACTTGGCCACACGCCAACACAGGCTCACTAGCCTATACCTTGCTGTTTCATTCTTAGAATTTTTCTTAAACAACAGAACAACATCAGCTTTCCTCCAATCCTACAGCACCTTATCCATGGCTAAAGATACTTTAAATATCTCTGCTAGGGCCTCTGCAATATCTGCACAAGCCTTGATATTCTCCTCTGTAATCTGTATAAGGTCCATGCTGATTTGTTTCACATCTATAAACTCTTGACTGTCTGCCAAGTAAATTGTTGTTGTTCCTTTTCGACCTGGTGGCGCATCAGACGGTATTCTTTTTGCCATTTCCTTAGCATTTCTCTGTTCTTTTTAAACAAGGCCGAGTTGCTAGCTTGATACTCAACCCAGTGCAGATGGAAAGCATGCAAGAAGCCGGTTGGATTCGAACCCATGACCATTGGCCTGAAAGGTGCTAATGCCACTACAGAGGCAAAAAATTCATTTAAGATCTCTTCCATCTCTTTCAGCTCCATGCATAGATTACCAGTCTGTTCTTCCACAGGACTAATTTTGTTCCTTGTTATCCTTTTGATCTTAATATATCTGTAGAAGCCCTTAGGATTCTCCTTCACCTTGTCTACTGGAACAACCTCATGCTTCCTTTTAGCCCTCCTGATTTCCTGAAGTATATTCTTGCATTTCTAATACTCAAGTACCTCACTTGTTCCTACCTGCCTATACCTGGAGTACATCTTCTTCTTTTTCTTAAACAGGGCCTCAATATCTCCAGAAAACAAAGGTTCCCTAAACCTGTTATCCTACCTTTTAGTCTGACAGGAACATATAAACTCTGTACTCTCAAATTTTCACTTTTAGAAGCCTCCCACTTACCAAGTCCACCTTTGCCAGAAAACAACCTATCCCAATATACACATGCCAGATCCTTTCTGATACCAACAAAAATTGGCCTTTCTCCAATTTAGAATCTCAACTCAAGGACCAGACCTATCCTATTCCATAATTACCTTAAAACTAACGACATTATGATCATGAGATGTAAGGTGTTCTCTGACACAAACCTCTGTCACCTGCCCTGACTCATTTTTTAACAGCAAATTTAATATCGCACTCTCTCTAGTTGAGACTTCTATGTACTGATTAAGGAAACTTTCCTGAACACATTTGACAAACTCTTTCCCATCCAGCCCTTTTACAGTATGGCAGTCCATAATGGAAGTTAAAATCCCTTACTATCACAATCTTATATTTCTTAGAACAGTCTGTGACCTCTCTACAAATTTGCTCCTTTAAATCCCGCGGTTGGGTGGTCTGCAATATCATCCCATTAACATAGTAATTCCTTTCTTATTCCTCCGTTCCACCCATAAAGCCTCAATAGACGAGTTCTCCAGCCTGTCCTGGCTGAGCACTATTATGACATTTTCTCTGACTAGTAATACCAACCCTCGCCCTTTAAACCCTCCTACCCTACACATCTAAAACAATAGAACCCTGGAACTCTAAGCTATCAGTCCTGCCCCTCCTGCAACCAATTTTTGCTAATGTCATAAGTCCACGTGCTGATCCATGCCCTAAGCTCATCTGCCTTTCCTACAATACTCCTTGCGATGAAAGCTCAGAACATTGTTCCCACCACGCTCAACCTTTTGATTCTTGACTTTGAATGTAGGGCTTACCAACATTGTTATCCATAACCACTCCATTATCTGTTCTGGCACTCTGGTTCCCTGCAACTCTAGTCTCAACCACACCCCCTCCCCCCTGCAGCACTAGCAAACCTTCCCGCTAGGAAATTAGTTCCCCTCCAGTCCAGGTGGAAACCGCTGCTGTGTTATTTGTGTTATCAACAAAGAACCACAAGAAACAGCACAGCAGAACACTGCACCCACAGCGGTTACCTTTTTCACTCAGCAAAGGGACAAATAAGCAAAAAAGATAAAATTTATCTGCTTATAATTAGCTTGGAATGAGACAAAGTTATATCATTTTAGACAAGAGTGGAACACACAGAGGATTCAGTTCCCACCAATTCTGGAGGAAAGCGAGTAGAATACACGAGTGTTCCTCATCGTGGATATTGAGAAGATTAACATCTTCTGTCATTTGCACCACCATGCCTCACACAACTTCGGAGATGAATTAATCAGTACTGTTAAAGCATGAGTGCAGGCAGCTCTCCCCCGTCCAACAGCTGGGAAAACATTTCTTATAAGCCAGCAACACAAACCAGCGTCAGATGAAAAATAACGATGTCCCAAGCCCAGGTAATAATAACCACCAGCACCATCTTTTACATGTCATGTAGAATGTGACAAGATAGGTTGAGAGATAATAGGCCAGCTCTCTGAAGTACCAACAGAGGTAATTTAGTTTCTCTTCTGACAGTTATGACTGCAATGCAGTAGCAACAGCAGCAAAGTAGTCCAAATGGCATAAGCCTTTCCCACCGAATCAAGGCAAAACACTCAGCTCACAATGCCTCTTCAGGAGGATACTTTTTCCCTTCCTAACAAATAATTACTTCAGCTGTCAGTGGCAACTAGCTGAAAGAGAACAGTGACAGATAGCTTAGTTGGGACCGCAGACCTTAAATCAGATTGATTTTATTAACACAGGATATGTGCAGACAATAAGGCCAATTATTTCCCATCAATTGGGAACACAAGAGAAAACAAAAGGGCATACATTCCCTGGAGTCTTCTCTGTTTGATAAGATTATGGCTGTTTCTTTTCCTCAATTCCACTTTCCCAGTCTGATTCTCATATTCCCTAATTCCTTTAGTATTCAAGAATCTGGTTTGGCCTTGCATATACCAAACAACTGAATACCCACAACTCTCTGAGGTGAATACATTGAGTCGTGGCGAGGATTTAGTTTTTTTTTAGGTTTGCAAGGATGGTTTTGAGGACAGAGATGGGAATTAGTGGTTAGGTTAGGGTTTAAGAACAGGAATATGTGGGAATTGGAGGTCAGGATCGAGTCCAAGTCTCCATCTCGTTTTTGAAGGCCAGCTAGCAATGTCGACATGGGACACCCAAAGGCAGATGTCGTTTTGGTGGAAAGTGGATGAGGGCCTTCTCAGGTCAGCAAGTTATTGGTGGGTTCTGGAGTTTTAGTTCTGTGCGGGCAGGATGAATGAACTCTGACAGCTCCCTGGGTTTATGAATTATTGAGAGTGTGGTTCCAGGCCTAGTATTCAGTGATTGGCATGACCTGAGATCAATGGTGAGGACCAATGGTCAAGAGTTGAATAGGAAGTCTGGAAGTCGTGGCCTGTTGGCTGGAGCCGGGTTTGCAAACATCTGCGAGTCTGCTGGGGAGGTCAAAGCCCAATGGAGGCTGGAAGCTGGAAGCTGCGGAAGACACCCTGTCTTGGGTTAAAGGACTGTGTATATATGTGGGTAGGAAGAAGGAATTGGGCTTGTTTTGTTGCTTGCTGTGCTCTGTGTTGTTCTGCTCAGCATTGTACACATACTATGCTTGCACCAGATTGTGTGGTGACACCACTGGGCTGTCCCTATCACACCCTCGGGTGCACTGGTTGTTAGCACAACTAACTTATTTCACCGTATGTTCCCATGTACACGTGATAAATAATCTTGAATCTTAAATCCGGAATTCCAAAGATTTACTACTTTTAACGTTAAGCATTTTCATCTTATCAAGTCCACAATATCCCATCTTTTATATGAGGTTATGATTCTAGGTTAAGGCAATCCAGCCATAGGAAACAGCCTTACATCATCTTACTATCTTCAGAACAGAGCAGGATATCAAGACGCACTCAGCAAAAGGAAAACATGGGTATTTCTTTAAATTGCAAATGCCCTTGCCGACTATTAAAACCTCTAGATAGATACCCTCAGATCTCTTAACTTTGTAGCGCCTAGTTTTTGGCTACATTCAGAGGGTAATTACTCTCTGGAACTCTCTATCACAAAGCAACACACACAAAATGCTGGAGGAACTCAGCAGGCCAGGCAGCATCTATGGAAAAGAGTGCAGATGACGTTTTGGGCCAAGACCCTCGTGTGTGTTGCTTGGATTTCCAGCATCCACAGATTTTCTCTCGTTTGTGATTGGTCTCTTTTAGGCTCGATCATTAGAAGCTATTGCAGCGGAGGTTGAAGGACTGAGGAATTGAGGGATATGGGCATCAGGCACAGCTCAGTGTTCAAAATGTACTATCAAAGTACATACATGTCACCATATACAACCCTGAAGATCATCTTCCTTGGCATGGGGGTGGGGTGATGGAGGCTTGTGCAGATTAGCCATGATCATACTGCCTGGCCTACAATTCTTGTGGTGGGCGGTGTGGGTGGGGGGCAGGTGGCCTACTCCTTATGCTCTAGGCTGTCACCTAACCATCTCAAAAATGCCACCAATTCTGTACCGCTGTCCATTACCACTCCTGTCATCTCCATCTTAGGCTACTACACAAATTCTGGATGGCCATCTTTTCTCAATTACCCAGTTCATCAAACCTCAACACTTTGATACAACATTATGAGGGACACAGATAGAACAAATGCAGGCAGGCCTTTTCCACTGAGGTTGGGCGAGACTAGAACTAGAGGTTAAGGGTGAACGGTGAAATATTTAAGGGGAACCTGAGAGGGAACTTCTTCAGTCAGATGGTGGTGTGAGGGTGGAACAAGCCGCTAGTGAAAGTGGTAGATGCGGGTTCAACTGCAACATTTAAGTAAAATTTGAATAAGTATATGATGGGTGAGGCCTGGAGGACCAGGTGTCGATTGATGAGACCAGGCAAAATAAAAGTTTGACATGAACAAGATGGGCCGAATGGCCTGCTTCTGCGTTGTAGTGCTCTATGGCTTTATGCAACTCCACACAGAACCACTCATCTATTATTCTGTACATACTGAACCAGTGTGGCTTCCAGGACCAGAGCAAATATAAAATGTTACTCCTCAGGTAAAAGAAAGTTTCTTTTTAGCCTCAGTCATCCCTTCAGTTTTCCACAGAATCCGCAGCTCTTACAAACATAATTTCTTCCTTCTTTTTCCCAGTACAGGCATTTGTTGCCCAAGCTCTCTCCTTCCATTAAATTAAGCTCTGAGATACTTGAGGCAGACACACACTTCTGAGGATGAACTGCAGCAGAGGCCCTGGACTTGTTTACCATAGTGTTCAAGAGCCTCCAATTCCCCAGAAAGAAATGCTGAATGCGGTTTTTCTGAAGTGTACATTGTTCATCCACCCAAATTACACCAGGGGAGCTGTTCAAATCCTAAGAAATTCCACCTCCTCATCTTGCATATTTTTCTAGCTCTGAATTATGCAAACATCAAGAGGAGAAATCTCCTTCCATTGCCTTAAACAATCTTTCCTGCTCCCCTTTCAGCATTCCAAAAGAATTGTTCCCTCAGCAGTTGTCCCCTTCCAGTGACCCAACATTCCTTCCAGATGAACTAGTAATTCATTTGTTCCTCCCTGGATTACTCAAGGGTTGAACTCCTGTGAACTGTCAGTAAATATAAGCCAATTTTACACAAGTCAGAGATGTCTACAGTAACCCAGATGATATTGCTCAATATACATTTGCTATAATTCTTTCATTTCAACGAATTATCATCCTAACACTGCCCATGAATATACAGTATACTGTATCCAGTCATTAGAAAAAAAGTGAAACATTATTATTATTGTTACTAGCTTGAAAAATGCCCAGGACAACTTGTCAGATTTATGAATTCAGATCATACATAATGCGGGAGCCATGTATCTTTCTAATCCAGTGTTTCATAGTTGATAATCACAATGTGCTCCCTACGATATGGGAGAAATGAAGCACACACTGCTTTGAAGAACACCTCCATTCAGTCCACAAGACTGACCCTGAGCTTCCAACTACCTGCTCTTCCAATTCTCTATTCCACTCATGCTTCTTGGTCTTCAGCTTCCGCCACAGTTCCGACTAAGCTGAACAGAATCTGGAGAAAGAGCATTTCCCGCCCCTCTGGCTGGTCATGTTACAGCCCTCAAGACCCAATGCAAAATTCAACAGGTTTCACATTAATTTCACTATATCAGAACTAGCCAGTTCTGATGAAAGGTCATCAACCTGTGGTATTAACTCTCATTTTCTCTCCCCACAAATGTTGCCTGGTCTGCTGAGTATTTTCAGCATCCTCTGCTTTTATTTAGGACAAACTTTTGTGTTCTTTAGAAAACAAATAAGTTCAATGTGAAGAAGTCTCCCACCAGGCTCGTTAGTATGTTTCGTTAATAGTGATTACCTGGCATTGCATGAATTAGATCTCCACAGAGTACAAAGAACTTGGGTTTAAGTTTCAGCGCATTGATGGCCTTTACTGCTTGTTCTGTGAGCTGGATCTCCTCCTGCCATTCATCTCCTCCATTATCACAGTCTCCAACCTTCCAAGCTTTCATTAAGCCAAGCTGTGGATCGGCTCCTTGAATGAAGTAGAAAGGCCCCTTCCAACTGCTTTCTGCCTCTGGGGAAACAGGCAATAACATATTTGCATTTAAGCACAACAGAAGCAGAATGAGAGGCTACCTCCATACCTACCTAAACAAAATTGGAAATATGTAGTGACAAGCACAAAGGAAGGAAAGTAGAAATACAAGCAAAAGACAAAAGTTATGATCACTCTCTATCATTATACTTAATAAATGAAAAACAGTTTAGAAGCATGTGCTACCAACACTAAACTTTATTTTATTTATTTATTTAGAGATGCAGCACAGACTAGGCCCTTTCAGTCCTCACAGCCAACAACCCCCAATTTCAGCCCTGGCCTAATTACACAACAATTTACAATGACGAATTAACCTACTAACCAGTACACCTTTGGACTGTGGTAGGACACCAGAGCACCCAGAGAAAACCACAATCTCCACAGGGAGGACGGATAAGCTCCTTACACAGAACACTGGAATTGAACTCTGAACTCTGATGCCCCGAGCTGTAATAACTTTGCGCTAACCGCTACACTACCTTGGCACCCCTTTTTAAAAAAAAGATTTAAAACTAGCAGTTGAGGTGCCTGAAAAGTCACATTAAAATGACAATGCTTGAAATCCCACGAGTTTTGCTTGCTAATGGTTATATCACATAGAAATGATGTGACAGACGTGCCTTTTCTTTGGTTGGTAAAGGAAGTCAAAGGAAAATTTTAAATTGGGTCAGCAGAATTAAACAGATCGAATAGAATTAGAACAAAGAGCTGAATGTGGACTTCAGGAAAGGTAAGGCGAGGGAACACGAACCAATCTTCATAGAGGGATCAGAAATGCAGAGAGCGAACAATTTCAAGTTCCTGGGTCTGAGGATCTAACCTGGTCCCTGTCTATATCAATGCAGCTATAAAGAAGGCAAGACAGTGGCTATATTACAAGTTTGAAGATATTTGGTTTGTCATCTAAAACACTCGTAAACTTCTATAGATGTACCTTGGAAAGAATTCTGACAGGCTTCATCTCTGTCTGGTATGGGGGGGGGGGGCTACTGCACAGGACCGAAAGAAGCTGCAGAAAGTTGTAAAATTAGTCAGCTCCTTCTTGGGTACTAGATTCCAAGACATCTTCAAGCAGCGGTGTCTCAGAAAGGCAGCATCCATTAATAGGAATCCCCATCATCCAGGGCAAGCCCTCTTCTCATTGTTAGCATCAAGAAGGTACAGAAGCCTGAAGGCTCACACTTAGTGATTCAGGAACAGCATCTTCCCCTCTGTCATCCAATTCCTAAATGAATCCATGAATACCTCCTCACTTTTTTTCTGTTTTTATATTATTTCTACTTTTGCACTATCTTTAATTTAATTTAGCTATTTAATATACATATATACTTACTGTAATCGATTTACTTATGTATTTTTTATTTTTCTTCATCTCATCATGTATTGCATTGTACTACTGCTGCTAAGTTTACAAATTTCACGACGTATGCCAGTGATATTAGGTTTCAATATGTACATTTAATGTCAAAGAAATGAGTACAATATATATCCCGAAATTCTTCTTCTTCGCAAACATCCACGAAAATAGAGGTGTGTCCCAAAGAATGAATGACAGCTGAGACATTAGAACCCCAAAGCCCTTCCCCCAGCTGCCCCTCCCACACACAAACAGCAGCAAGGCAATGACTCCCCCCCCAACGAGTGAAAAAGCATCAGCACCCTCACTGAGCACTCAAGCATACAGTAAGCATCAACAAAGACACAGACTTGTAATACCCCAAAAACTACTGGTTCATCCAATGACACACCACAGGCTCTCCCTCTCTCTCTCTCTCTCTAATGAGGGAAAAAGAGGTGTTCCTGCTTCACCTGCTTCTGAATCTAGTGGCATAAATGATCCTGAGAGATTAGCACGAGGGGTCTGAGAAAGATTGCGTTGGAGACAAGAGTTCCATAGAGAGTTGGTGCCACAGCCTATGGACTCACTTTCAAGGACTCTACGATTCATGTTCTCAGTATTGCTTCATTTATTCATAAATTTATTAATTTACTTTTTCATTTGTTTGTGTGTTTGCTAATTTAATTTGGCATTTGCATAGATCACCTTTTACACATTGGCTGCTTATCAGTGTTTAGTTGTGTTGTTTTTCATAGAGTCTATTGTATTTCTTTGTTCTATTGTGAGTCCCTGCAAGACAATAGATCTCGGGATAGTATTTGGTGACATATGCATATAATAAATTCACGTTGGCTTTGATTAGGCTGGCAACAGAGCAAACAGTAAATGACCAGAAGAAATCACTGCATCATGCAGCCTCTGTGGAGGCAAAAGGAATGTCTTAATGTGTCTGGTTGAGACCTTGCACCAGGACTGCAGTGTGGGGAACAGAACGGATGTTCAGTAAGTGTGGAGAGACGGATTGGAGCTGGTAGGTGTTAGCTGGAGATCACCCTCTTGACCAAGTTAAAATGACATTGATACACATGAATAATGGAATCCTGATTTGCAATTATTTATGAGGTTTCTGTGATGTGTAACAAGAGTCCTCCACCTTAAAAATCAATGGCACTGAAATTGAAGGAAGCAGAATACATGGTGGGGTACAGGTTGGAGGGCCATTGGCTGAAGGTGGAAACTGGGACTAGCAGGGAGAATGGTGTGACCAGCATGGTCTAGTTGGGCCGAAGGGTCTGTTTCCATACTGTAGTACACCATGACTATGACTACACAGGAGGGCAATGACAGTCTGGTGGAACCAGGCTGGGGATGGGGAAGAGAAGGTTGCTTCTCAGTACTTGTGTGTAGTTTTTCATTGATTATATTGTATTTCTTTGTTCTACTGTGAATGCCTGCAAGATAATGAACAATAAGGTATTTGGTGTCATATACGTTCTTTGATAATAAATATACTTTGAACTTTGAACTTTGAAAAGGTGAACAGGGTGAGAAAAACCCCAAGGTGGTCTGAAAGGAGTGCAAACAGAACACAAAGGGCAGGGGTTTGTAAGCTACCCAAAACAACTCCGAGAGAATTCACAACGAATGTCTGGACATTCAAATTACACTGATTGCATCAAAAATTTCCCATTGACCTCAGCCTTCTATATACTTCGAGTGCTGAAACACAAGGCAATTCACAAATCAAATAAAACCTCCTATGTGGTTAACACGCAGAAATTTAGTTGGCACTGCACTGCTAGAAGATTTAACTGTTAGAACTCTAGGTTATAGTACAAATATAAAACACTTTCAAGGGCTCTACAACTCATGTTCTCAGCATTATTTATTATTATATTTGCACAGACCGTCTCTTTTGGCATATTGGTTGTTAGTCTTTGTGTGTAGTTTTCATTGATTCTATTGTACTTTCATTGTTCAACAAGCAAATGAATCTCAGGGTTGTACGAGGGGTGATTGATAAGTTTGTGACCTAAGCTAGAAGGAGAAGGATGTGATTGGTAGGTGGGAAACCTTCAAAGGAGAAATTTTGAGAGTGCAGAGTTTGTATGTTCCTGTCAGGATTAAAGGCAAAGTGAATAGGAATAAGGAACCTTGGTTCTCAAGGGATACTGCAACTCTGATAAAGAAGAAGAGGGAGTTGTATGACATGTATAGGAAGCAGGGAGTAAATAAGGTGCTTGTGGAGTATAAGAAATGCAAGAAAATACTTAAGAAAGAAATCAGGAGGGCTAAAAGAAGACATGAGGTTGCCTTGGCAGTCAAAGTGAAGGATAATCCAAAGAGCTTTTACAGGTATATTAAGAGCAAAAGGATTGTAAGGGATAAAATTGGTCCTCTTGAAGATCAGAGTAGTCGGCTATGTGCGGAACCAAAGGAAATGGGGGAGATCTTAAATAGGTTTTTTGCATCTGTATTTACTAAGGAAACTGGCACGAAGTCTATGGAATTAAGGGAAACAAGTAGTGAGATCATGGAAACTGTACAGATCGAAAAGGAGGAGGTTCTTGCTTTCTTGAGGAAAATTAAAGTGGATAAATCCCCGGGACCTGACAGGGTGTTCCCTCGGACCTTGAAGGAGACTAGTGTTGAAATTGCAGGGGCCCTGGCAGAATTATTTAAAATGTCGCTGTCTACAGGTGAGGTGCCGGAGGATTGGAGAGTGGCTCATGTTGTTCCGTTGTTTAAAAAAGGATCGAAAAGTAATCCGGGAAATTATAGGCCAGTAAGTTTAACGTTGGTAGTAGGTAAGTTATTGGAGGGAGTACTAAGAGACAGAATCTACAAGCATTTGGATAGACAGGGACTTATTAGGGAGAGTCAACATGGCTTTGAGTGTGGTAGGTCATGTTTGACCAATCTATTGGAGTTTTTCGAGGAAGTTACCAGGAAAGTGGATGAAGGGAAGGCAGTGGATATTGTCTACATGGACTTCAGTAAGGCCTTTGACAAGGTCCCACATGGGAGGTTAGTTAGGAAAATTCAGTCGCTAGGTATACATGGAGAGGTGGTAAATTAGATTAGACATTGGCTCAATGGAAGAAGCCAAAGAGTGGTCGTAGAGAATTGCTTCTCCGAGTGGAGGCCTGTGACTAGTGGTGTGCCACAGGGATCAGTGCTGGGTCCATTGTTATTTGTCATCTATATCAATGATCTGGATGATAATGTGGTAAATTGGATCAGCAAATTTGCTGATGATACAGAGATTGGAGGTGTAGTAGACAGTGACGAAGGTTTTCAGAGCCTGCAGAGGGACTTGGACCAGCTGGAAAAATAGGCTGAAAAATGGCAGATGGAGTTTAATACAGACAAGTGTGAGGTATTGCGCGTTGGAAGGACAAACCAAGGTAGAATATACAGGGTTAATGGTAAGGCACTGAGGAGTGCAGCAGAACAGAGGGATCTGGGAATACAGATACAAAATTCCCTAAAAGTGGCGTCACAGGTAGATAGGGTCGTAAAGAGAGCTTTTGGTACATTGGCCTTTATTAATCAAAGTACTGAGTATAAGAGCTGGAATGTTATGATGAGGTTGTATAAGGCATTGGTGAGGCCGAATCTGGAGTATTGTGTTCAGTTTTGGTCACCAAATTACAGGAAGGATATAAATAAGGTTGAAAGAGTGCAGAGAAGGTTTACAAGGATATTGCTGGAACTTGAGAAACTCAGTTACAGAGAAAGGTTGAATAGGTTAGGACTTTATTCCCTGGAGCGTAGAAGAATGAGGGGAGATTTGATAGAGGTATATAGAATTATGATGGGTATAGATAGAGTGAATGCAAGCAGGCTTTTTCCACTGAGGCAAGGGGAGAAAAAAACCAGAGGACATGGGTTAAGGGTGAGGGGGGGGAAAGTTTAAAGGGAACATTGGGGGGGGGGCTTCTTCACACAGAGAGTGGTGGGAGTATGGAATGAGCTGCCAGACGAGGTGGTAAATGCAGGTTCTTTTTTAACATTTAAGAATAAATTGGACAGATACATGGATGGGAGGTGTATGGAGGGATATGGTCCGTGTGCAGGTCAGTGGGACTAGGCAGAAAATGGTTCGGCACAGCCAAGAAGGGCCAAAAGGCCTGTTTCTGTGCTGTAGTTTCTATGGTTTGGTTTCTATGGAGTCAATTTTTGAAAACCTAGCACATTTATTTTTCAACATAGTCCCCTCCTACATTTCCACACAGTCCAGCGGTCGTGGAGCATATGGATCTTGGACCTCCAGAAAGTCTCCACAGCAGGGGTGATTAATAAGTTCATGGCCTAAGGTAGAAGGAGATGAGTTATACAGCTCTCGTTACATGCACATGCAGTTCAACTCTGAGTGATAATGCAGAAAGTTTGAAGTTAATAACTCATCGAGGGTGATTGATAAGTTCGTGGCCTAAGGAAGAAGGAGATGAGTTATTAACTTCAAACTTTCTGCATAATCACTCAAAGAGTTGAACTGCATGTGCATGAAACGAGAGCTGTATAACTCATCTCCTTCTACCTTAGGCCATGAACTTATTAATCACCCCTGCTGTGGACACTTTCTGGAGGTCCAAGATCTGTATCCATGTACATACTTTGATAATAAATTTACTTCGAACTTTGCAAGTAGACAAATTGGTCACTTAAAATAACACTTGTATCAATAAAAGCAGCCTTGGTGGATGTGAACTATAATATCCCGTCTCTCCAACTCATATTTTCCTCTATTTGTAAATATTTATTTTAAACAAAAATATGAACATGAATGTACCTCAACAGTCAAATTATGGGCAAACTGTGCAGAGCACTTGCAACAACTAATTATGGAATTTAGTAATTTTAAATTAATTTTTACACCAGATCTATACAGTGAGATATCAGATGACCTTTTAAATCTCAATTGGGGCTATGATTAAATCCACCAAGCCTTTTTTTTCCAAAAAAAAAGCAAACCTTCCTCTTTACCTGCAGCACTGCTATGAATCTAAGTTCAGTGAAACTGACATAGTGCTTTACATCTGTCAGTTCAATCGCCCCTGTCACTGTGGCAATGCAAGTCTGAAGATTAACATCCAGCAGTGGGAAACCAAGTTTTGATATATAAATGAGGATCTCCGGAGTTCAGTGAAATTAAGAAGTCTGATCTAAAGTGGCAGCTTGAATCACTTAAGCCTTAAGTAAAACATTTTTAACATTTGGCCACACATAATGATACAAGGTTAAAACAAAATCCCAAGTCTTAAAATTATACTTTCATTTCAATAGTAATTACACTCAATGCCCAAAACATGAAAGTGCAAGGCTGCCCTTTACAGAGCCAGGAATTGCTGTGACAGGGCTTCCAAAAGTATCCACAATCCATGTGATTTGTGTTTTAGCTCAAATCATTCACCAGCCAAATGCCAGCTGTTCACAGCACGGCCAGGGAAACTAGGACACAAGTCAGGATATCTGTTTAGATGTACAAGGAGTAGGCAATCGGTGCAAGGTTCCCTGTGGCCATTCCCCTCAACAACTCCTCTGGATACCCGCTGGGGCAGGGAGAAGAAGGATGACATCAGGACGTAGCAGCAGCAGCCACTGTGGATTCTCTGAACCTTGGCAGGGAAGGGTAAAGTCAGGCAGAGCAATAGCGACAGGAGACTCACTAGGGGGACAAAAAGGAAATTTGATGGCAGCAAAGGAGACATCATACATCAGAATGGTGTGTTGCCTCCCAGATACTAGAGTTGAGGATGTCCCAGTTTGGTTGCAGAACATTCTCAAAGGGTAGGACAAGCACATTAGTACCAATGACACAGGCAGAAAGGGGGAAGAGGCCCTGCACTGTGCGTTTACCGAGTCACACAAGAGGCTAGAAAATGTAAGACCGTGAAGTTAGAAATCTCTGGTGCCATGTTCAAGTCAGGGCAGGAATAGAAAGACAGAACAGATGAATGAGTGGATGAGGATAAGGTGACCTGTACAAGAAGGATGGGTTGCATCTTAGCTGGAGGGAAACCAATATCCTGGCACTGAGGATCACTCAGGCTACTCAGGAGAGTTCAAGCTATTTTGACTGAGATGTGGAACCAGAGCACCAGGTCAGAAAACAGAGGGACTGAGAGGAAAGTGGATGTCTTGAACAGTAAGAACAGCCAGCAGCAAGGTAATATACACAATGGGACAGATGGGGTGACGTGCATGTGTTATAATGCTGGGAGTATCATGGGTAAGGGTGATGAACTTAGAGCATGGATCAGTACATGGAATTATGAAGCTGTGGCATAACAGAGTCTTGGTTGAAAGAGGAACAGGAATGGATACTTAATGCTCTGGAGTTTTGGTATTTTAGAAACAATACAGGAGGATGTAAGAGAGTGAGTAAGTGTGTGTTGGGGGAGGGGTGGTTGAGCTATTAATCAGGGATAATATCCCAACTGCACTCAGAGGGGGCAGAATGGAGGATTCATCCACTTAGTCTATATGGAGGAACTCAGAAATAAGAAAGGTGCAATCATTTTGATGGGATTGTACTACAGACCATGCAGCAGTCTTCAGTCCATTGAGAAACAGGTATGCAGGCAGATTACGTAAAGGGGTAAAAAGAACAGGGGTTTTGTCGTGGGCAACTTCAACTTCCCTAATATAGATCATAACCTCCCTCATGCAGTAAGTTTAGACAGGGAATTTGTTAAGTGCATCCAGAAGAATATCTATGTATTCTTAAATCAATACACAGATAGTCTAACAAGGGAAAGGGCAATACTGGATCTGGTGTTGGATAATGAGACTGACCTGAAAATGAGCATCACAGTAGTTCTTGGCAAACTAAAAGGTCAGCACGGTCAATCGCCTCTCCCTTAAATAAACAGGCACCAACTGAAGTCAACCGAATCTTTACTTGCACAGAGTGAACATCCCGATACAGCTTGTCCCAATGGATTCTAACCAAGCTGCAGCAAGGCAGAATAAAATGAAGCAGTGTGTACCACTGAACTTGGTATTGGATAATGAACTTCCTGATCTTATTCAAATATCTGACTTCAGCACACCCATGAATCTCGTGTGAGATTGTCTACCTTGGAATACATTGTGCGGCAATTTTGTATTTGAGGTTTCTTGCAGAAAAGCAGCTACTTTCCTGGAGACAACACCCACAAAATGCTGGGGGAACAGTCTTCATGCCATCAGCAAATGTCAATTTCTCAAACTTCTGGTAATTCCCCCACCCCACTTCAGCATTCCCCATTCCCATTTCCTCATCTCCTTACCTGCCCATCACCTCCCTCTGGGGCTCCTCTCCCTTCCTTTCTTCGATGGTCTTCTACCCCCTCCTATCAGATTCCCCTTTCTCCAGCCCTTTATCTCTTTCACCAATCAAGTTCCCAGCTCCTTACTTCTCCCCTCCCCCTCTCACAGTTTCACCTATCACCAGCCACTTTGTACTTCTTCTTCCCCACCCCCCACCTTCTTACTCTAACTTCTCATCTTTTTTTTTCATTCCTAATGAAGGGTCTCGCCCCGAAACGTCAACTGTCTACTCGTTTCCATTGATGCTGATCGGCCTGCTGAGTTCCTCCAGCATTTCTGTGTGTTGCTTGGATTTCTAGCATCTGCAGATTTTCTTTGTTTGTACTTTACTGGAGAGGTGGGAAACATATAATTTCACAAATTTGAGTTTTACAGATTGCATCGGGAAGCGAATTTGAAATGGGAAAGGTGCACTTGGTGAAACAGAATTGATTGTAGACTGGATTGCATCAGAATAGGGTAGACCATAGGCAATAAAGTTCAAAATTCAAAGTAAATTTATTATCAAAAGACATATATGTCACCATATACTACCCTGAGATTCATTTTCTTGCAGTTGATCACAGTAGAACAAAAAAACTATACACAAAGACTGACAAGCAACCAATGTGCAAAAGACAAACTGTATGATAACATGAGAGGAATTGGCCAGATTATAGATCAGATGTGGTTAAGAAGAGTATTCAATCTGAACCGTTAACTTCATTTCTCTTTCAACACTAGCTGAATAATTCCAGCGTATTCTGTTTATATTTCAGATTTGGTAAATTGGGAAAAGATTAATTAGGAATTGACTTATCCTTATTTATTGTCAAAGGCACAATAAAGCTAAGGCACTGCAGCTGTTAACAGTAACTAATACAGCCCCAGATAGGGAGCAGGTCTGAGGTTTTGTTTAAATGTCCACAATTTGCTGTGTGAATTAAGTCAAGCTGCTCTGCTGTAGCTATCCCCCATCTAGACCCCACTACCTATGAACTTAATATATTCACCCATTAACCTTGCTTCAGAACGTTGTCACGTCAAGCTGCTGTGCCTTTTTAACAACACGATACTCATTAATCATAATATCAAAGAAATTTAAGGCACAGAAGGAAGTCATTCTGGCTAAGCAGCTGGTCCAAAACTGAACGTTAACTGTTCCAGATGTGAAATTTCATCTTTTGTGTGTTTGATAAAGGTTTTTTTAAATGTCCAATTTCAAAACAAGTCTAACTTTAAAGAGTTCCTTGATTTTTTTTTCCCTCTTCCTCTTATGATGCAAACTTTTCCCTCTTTTGTCTTTTTTTTCTGAACCCAATTTCGATGTTAAATTCACTGTCTTAACCTACGTCTCTTCTCACTCCTTCCTGGTACCTGAATGTGAGTTAGAACACAGAACAGTACAGCACAAAAACAGGCCTTTTGGCCCACAATATTGTGCTGAACTAATCAGATCATTAATCACAATATTGTGCTGAATTAGTCAAATCATTAATCACAATATTATGCTGAGCTAATCAAATTATTAATCACAATATTTCTTGTTTGGCGGCAGTAGTACGGTGCATAAATAACAAAGATATATATTATTTTCTTTATTTCAATAAGTAGTACAAAAAAAGCGAGAAAAAAAAGTGAGATAGTGTTCATGGGCTGGTTCATTTTCTGATTAGAAATCTGATGGCAGAGGGGAAGAAGCTGTTCCTAAAACATTGAGTGTGTGTCTTCTGACTCCTGTACCTCCTTTCTGATGGTAGTAGTTAGAAGAGAACATGTCCTGGTGATGGGGATCCTTCAAGATGGATGCCACCTTTTTGAGGAATCATCTTTTGAAGATGTCCTCAATGCTGGGAAGGCTAGTGTCCACGATGGAGCAGGGTGAGTTTGCAACCCTCTACAGCTTTTTCCAATTCTGTGCCCTCCACATCAACTGGTGACGCAACTGAGTACTCTCCACAGTACACCTGTATAAATACGTAGTCTTTAGTGACATACCAAATCTCCTTAAAATCTGAATGAAATATAGGTGGTGGTGTGCCTTCTTCCTAATTGTGTCAGTATGTCGAATCCAGCATGGACCTTCAGAGATGTTGACACCCAGGAACTTGAAACTGCTCAGCCCTCCGCTGCTGCCCCCTCACTGAGCATCATGTGCACAAATGAAGAAATGACCCACAAGCAGGAGTAAATCACAATAGGAAGTGTACGATATACATGACTAACAGGAAATGGTTGCAATATACTTTTCTCAGATGGTTTCTCAGCATATTAGTGCACAAAGACATTTCCACCACACCGTGAATGCAGTGGAAGAAGCTGGGTGAGCATCTGACCACATTTGTGTCTCTGTACTTCTGCACGCACCTGTGTGTTAATGTGCACGAAGGTCATAAAGGAATTTGACTTTGTTCAGGAAGTGTGCAGCTTTCAATTTTCTGATAAAATATGAATGCACTGCATAGGAACGATTTGCATTAGACAACAGAATTTCTGTGTCCATTTACCTTACTACTGCTGACTCATGGTTCCCTGACCCAGGGCCAACCTTGCTTTCTGGTGTACATTCTCCCTGCTACCGTTTAGGTTTCCATCAGGTGCTCAAATCCCAAGGATGCACTAATAAGGAATTAGCCACTTTAAATGGAGGTGAATGACAAAAATAAAACAAGGGAAGTTGGTAGTCAAGTGGGAGAAAATAAATTGTAGGGTTAGAGGGAAATGGGGGAGGGATGGGATTACTCTGCAGGGAGCCAGCAAGTACTCAATGGGCTGAATATTAAAGCAAGCTAGAAGCAGACATTCAGCCCAAAAGTCTAGGATAGTATTTATGTCAGCTTCATCTCCGTTGGAGAAGTATGTTCATTCTTGAGCCCCCTAGTTTAAGAAGGGCACAAGCACTCTGGATGGCATCAGTGATGAAAACCAAAGGAGACTGAAAGTTGAACCAGAGAGATACAGCAGGAAAAGATGGCTTTGCCTTGAGACCACACCTGCCAGCAGCCAAATTAAGAAACCAGAGCACCAAGGGTAAACCCCTGCTGTCACAGGGTGAGCATACACACAAGATATCCTGCAGATGCTGAAATCCAGCAACACACACAAAATGCTGGAGGCACTCAGCAGGTCAGGCAGCATCTATGGAAATGAATAAATAGTCGACGCTTCGAGCCAAGAACATGCAAGCTCCACAGAGGTAGAACCAGGGATCAGGATTGAACCCAGGCTGCTAAAGCTACAAGCCAGTACTTCTACCTGCTGTCCTAGACTGCTGAGAGGTTTTGAAAAGATACATTAGGAAAAAAGTATGTTCAAATGATTGAGTAACAAAAAGGCACCACTGCAAAAAAAATATGCAAGATTAATGATAAACACAAGAGATTCTGCAGATGCTGGAAATATAGGATAACACAGACAAAATGGTGGAGGAACTCAGCAGGTCAGACAGCCATCTATGGAGAAGTAGGAAATTTCAGTCCTGATGAAGGGACTTGGCCCAAACCAGCAACGGTTTATTCCTCTCCATGTTTCGTCTGACCCGCTGAATTCCTCCAGCAGTTTGTGTGTGAATTTGCAATGAAACAATACAAATCTATATTATAAGCTCAACTGTCCAGACAGTCTTTCAATGTCTGTGCCACAGGTGGTGCTGTTACTCTGAAAAGATGTAGCTCAAATTCATTCTATTGCTTAGTCAACAGAGTACCAAATAAATTATTTGCATGCTTTTGAGCAGCCAAAAGTCTTTTCCGTTGAGTATGTAATTAAAATTAGGAAACTAGAACAAAAAGCAGCAAAATTAAAGAAAACAAAATACTGTTTCATATGTAGCTAATAGCAACTGGGTTAATGTGTATTGAAAATAACAGTTTATGAAAATATTACCAGTTTTTATGACAAATTTTTCTTTCTGTGTTAGAGATAAAATCCTCATCAAACAAAATAGTGGTAATTCTTTTCAACTCTATAATCATCTCTTAGCAGAAAATTAACCTTCAAACTGGCACCTCTCAAGCATTATGCTCCCACTTTCTCATGATTATTTCATTTTTATCCTTCTGTTTTGAAAGAGTTGGTTTTGATTACAAGCAGGAGATCCTTCCATCCTGTTGGCTAAATCTGCCATGTGTTTGCATTTAATTCTATGTGTGTGTGAGCAGCTGCCATCGCCAGATTACCGAAAACAATTCTCTCCATATGCAAATTCGCAATGGGAAGATTTGCTCTTTCCTAAAGTGATACAAGACAAATTTTTTGCCATCAATGTTACTATTTTGGTTACTTGAGGGATACCATCAAGATTAAAGATGAAACTTGCACTGAATGGGGAGTTTTATGTATACGGGATAAACTTTGCACCAATACAGGCCCCGATCTTGCCCTCAAGGATAGTATTTGTATGTTTTACTGTTTACTTGTGCTGCATGCTACATGCACTTTGAATTATATTGTATTAAGCTATTTAGGGTAACCTATTGTTTTACGTGTGGTGTGAAACACATTTTCTGTAGGTGCACCATGGTCTGGAAGAACGTTGTTTCATTTGGTTGATACATGTACAGTCAGATGACATTAAACTTTTGCCCACAATTGAAACTCTTGTACTCCCAATGCTGCGAAATGCTGCACTACGCTAATACACTCTGTAGGTGGGAAAGCTATCTCTAAACCTGCACCATTTTCACCAGAGAAAGTAAAGTGTGGCACTGATTTCAGTGGGTGGAAATAGATGAGGGGAGACAAGCATGAGTCAAGTTAAGTCATGTTTATTGTTATTTAACTACATACACGTATACCATCAAACAGGACAACATTCCTCTGGACTAGGGTGGAAAGCACAGTAGTACACATAACAACATATAACAAACAATAACTTCAGAAAGTAAGGGTAAATTCTACAAACAAATTACACGTAAATAAATAAAGAAAAGTGCACAAATTAAATATGGTAGGGTACAGAACAAATTAACCAGCGACACTTCGAATGCAATGCAGCATGAAGTTCAGACGCCTAATTTTGTTATCTGATTTCATTCATTTAAATTGTAATTCATTTTATTAAACATTAAAAATGTTTTTAAACAGTGCTCAAGGGCTTTTTAATGTTTCTGAATACAAATAACATTCAGACACATACAGCACATTTGGCCCATCCTGCCTATGCCTGCCATCAAGCACCTACTGCACCTATAGTAATTCTATTTACCAGCATGGTCCTTTGGCAATTGAAGTGCTCACTCAGATAACTGGTTCATGAAGGGGATGTAGGCGGGAGACAACAGACATCTCTCTGCTGAGTACCGCTTGTTCAAAGTCAGAGAGGAGAAGAACAGAAACAACACTGAAAACTTAATCAGATATGGAAGTATGGGGAGAGAAAAGTAAAAAGTGAAAGATCCAGGAGCTCTGGAGTTCTAGCAGCTGCAGATTTTTTGTTATTCTTCCACCCACTCAACACAAAGACTGCTGGCAGGTTGGATGTCTGTACTAGAAGAAATAGTTGAAGCAAACAGCATGGATTCATTTCAGGTAAGCTTGAACAGCTATGTGGAAAAGGAAGGAAAGAAAGGTGGGGGGGGAGAGAGAGAGGGGGAGAGACCCTTGCCCACTCATTTAACCTATCTATATCTCTCTGCAGACTCTCTGCATCTTCTGCACAATTTGCTCTTCCACTCAATTTAGTATCATCAGCAAACTTAGATACACAACACTCAGTCCCCTTTTCCAAATTGTTAATGTATATTGTGAACTTTTGCGGGCCCAGCACTGACCCCTGCGGTACATCGCTCACCACTGATTGCCAACCAAAGCAACACTCATGTATCTCAACTCTCTGCTTTCTCTTAGTTAACCAATCCTCTAGCCATGTTAATGCATTACCCCAAACTCTGTGCATCCTTACAGAGAAGTCTTTTTTGAGGCACCTTATCTAATGCCTTCTGGAAATCCAAATAAATAACATACAGCTGTTCTCCTCTATCCACTGCACTTGTTATATCCTCAAAGAACTCCAGTAAGTTTGTCAAACAGAACCCGCCTTTGCAGAATCCGTGCTGCGTCTGCCTGATGGTTCTATTTCTTTCCAGATGCCCGCTATTTCTTCTTTAATGACAGCTTCAAGCATTTCCCCAACTATGGATATTAAACTAACTGCTCCATAGTTACCTGCCTTTTGCCTACATCCTTTTTTGAACAGCGGCGTGACATTCGCCACCTTCCAATCCACCGGGACCTGTCCAGAGTCCAGAGAATGTTGGTAAATCATCACCAAACCCTCTACTATAACTTCTACCATTTTTTTCAGTACCCTGGAAAGCAGTCCGTCAGGAACAAAGGATTAATCTATCTTCAGGCCCACAAGTTTGCTCAGCACCACCTCTTTAGTGATAGCTATTGCATCGAGGTCCTCATTTCCCAACGCATCCATTAACATTTCTCTTTGGCATGTTAGATGTGTCCTCCACCATGAAGACCAACACAAAATAGTCATTCAAAGCCTCGGCCATTTCCTCATTACCTAATATCAATTCGCCTTTCTCGTCCTCCACTTATTCACTTTAGCCAACCTTTTCCACTTTATACAACTATAAAAACTTTGACTGTCCATTTTTATATTTTGTGCTAGTTTATTTTCATAATCTAGCTTCCCTTTCTTTATTGCTCGCTTAGTGGTACTTTGTTGCTTTTTAAAGATTTCCCAATCTTCCAGTTTCTCACTACTCCTGACGACTTTGTATGCATGAGCTTTTAGTTTGAATACTTCTTTTATTTTCTTAGTTATCCAAGGCTGGATCTCCCCACCCTTACTGCCCTTGCTTTTAACTGGAATATACTTTTGTTGAGGACCATGAAAAATCTTATTGGAAGTCTTCCACTGTTCCTCAACTGTCTCACTATATAGCCTGTGTTCCCAGTCTACACTAGCCAAACCCTCCCTCATCCCATTGTAGTCTCCATTGCTTAGGGACAGTACACTGGTTCAAGATAGAACTACTGCACTCTCCATTTGTATGAGGAATTCAATCATATTGTCATTACACTTTCCAAGAGGATCCCTAACTACAGTTTGTACAAGATCACTAATTTTACCTGTCACTATTCCTAATCTCTACCCAGGTGGATTCAACATTCTGCTCCTTTGATCTTATATCATCTCTCACTATCCCCCGATCTCATCCTTAATTAAGAGCGCTACCCCACTTCCCTTACCTTCTCGCCTATCCTTCCATATTACCTGATATCCTTGGATATTTAGTTCCCAATCCTCTCCACCGTGCAACCACGTCTCTGTAACAGCCACTAAATCATAACTCTTTGTACTGATTTGTGCCACAAGTTCACTGATCTTGTTTTGAATACTACAGGCATGCAAATAAAGTGCCCTGACACTCAATGAGCTTTTAAAATCTTGTAATCCTTTACTCTTTTGCACTTGACTTTTCTTCAGGGGGAAGGAAGGAGGGAGGGAGGGAGGGAGGGAACGTCGACTCAGACCATGAGAGACCTGCGTCGGGCATTTTCATGCCTTACAAGGCGCAGATTGGAAGTCAGTGTGGGGCGCCACTCCTCGCACAGACTAGAGCAATGTGTGATTAAGTGCCTTGCTCAAGGGCACAAACACGCTGCTACAGCTGAGGATTGAACTAGCGACCTTGAGATAACTAGACGAACGCCTTAACCACTTGGCCACATGCCCAACATTTTTCTTCACTCCACTTTTACTTCTCTCTTTTTTATCTTATGCTTTTTCTTTATCTTCATTCAGACTTTTTTTCCTACTTTATCCATACTTCTCCAATCTGTTGAACCCACCCCGCTACTATTTAGTTTAAAGCCCTATCCACAGCCCTAGTTATGTGATTCACTAAGATCCAGGTCCCATCACAGTTCAGGTGGAGCCCGTCCCATTGGTACAGCTCCCTCCTTCCCCAATACTGGTGCCAATTTCCCATGAAATTAAACCCACTTCTCCCACACCAATCCTTGAGCCACGCATTTAACTCTCTAATCTTCTTGACCCTATGCCAATTTCCACATGGCTCAGGTAGTAATCCAGAGATCATCACCTTTTTGGTTCTGCTTTTTAATTTAGTCCCTAGATGCTCAAATTCCCCCAGAACCTCTTTCCTTGTTCTACCTATGTCGTTGGTACCCACATGGACCACAAGAATTGGATCTTTCCCCTCCCACTGCAAATTCCTCCGCAGGTCAGATAAGATGTCCTGAACTTGGGCACCAGGTAGGAAACACAGCCTCTGGTACGCTCTATTCCCGTAACAGAGAACCCTGTCTATCCCCCTCACTATACTATCCCCAATTACCACTACATTTCTCTTCATTCCGCCCTCTTGAATGGCTCCCTGAACTACAGTGCCAGTTAGGTTTCTCATCTTTCCTACAGTTCCCACTCTCATCCACACAGGGAACAAGAATCTCAGTCCTGCTGGACAAGTTCAAGGGCGGAGGCTCCTCCAGCACTGTCTCTTGGATCCCACTACCAGCCTCACTCGCAGTCACACCATCTCGTCCCTGACCACAGACCGAATTTGAGGCAGCTAATCTAATGGGTGTGACTACCTCCTGAAACAGAGAATCCAGGTAACTCTCCCCCTTCCTGATGTGCCACAGTTTAAAGCTCAAATTCCAGTTCAACAACTTTGAACCAGTGTCGCTTAAGCAGCCAACAATTGCTGCAGATGTGGTCACCAGGAACCACAATGGGGTCCGCCAACTCCCACATCACGCAGCTGTAGCACGTCACCTGATCCTGCATCATCCCTACTTTATTTAATCAGCTGTAATTTAGTGACTTTTTATTCAACCACTACAAAAGCCTTAACTGCTATTTACCTGTGCCTCCCCACCACAGCCTCAAGTTCCCACTCCTACACTGGTCCACTCACATGATGTCCACTCTATTTTGACCCTGCTAATGAATCGTGAATCGAATCGTCCACTACTAATACATCAACCCCTGCAAAATGCTCGTTTTTTTAAACTTTTCTCCCCGACCTGTGTGAAACTCTCCCTCTTCGAATTGACTGGTCCACCACTAATGCACCGAACCCCTCCCTCATCAACCTCATCATCACTTTTTAATGTACTTACAGGATGTGGATATCACCAGCTAAGCCAGCATTCTATTGCCCATCCCTATTTGTCCTTGAGAAGGTGGTGATGAGCTGCCTTCTTGAACCGCTGCAGTCCCTGACGTGTAGGTACACCCACGGTGCTGTTAGGGAGGGAACTCCATGATTTTGACCCAGCGACAATGAAGGACTAGTGATATGTTTCCAAATCAAAATGGCGAGTGAATTGGAGGTGGATTTCCTAGTGGTGGTGTTCCCATGTATCTGCTGTTCTCGTCTTTCTAGATGGTAGTAGTCGTGGGTCCGGAAGGTGCCACCTTAGGAACTTTAAGCTTGCGACAATATCTCCTTTTATTGAAGGCTCTCAAGACAAATGGTTGCCCCAACATTTTGTATTCCAACAACAGCCAGTATAGGCAACTTTGGTTGTCAGGCAAACCCTGTGCGCATCATACTGCTCCAATTAGTTGGCAGCTGGTAGAAAACAGACCCAAGAATCCACTTCAAGAAAGACAGCCAAGATCCACCCAACAATTTTTGCAAGCTAGTTGAGCAACATCACTTACGCATATTCAGCACCAAATATTCACATAGCAAGATCCCAAAAATGGCTGTTGAGAAAAGTGACTGGTTAATGGTGCATGATTTTTGCAGGGGGAGGGGAATATTGATAACACCCACAGAAACCTCAGTGACAAGTGTTTGACAGGTGTGACTATGGAAAATGACAGCAAGTCAAGAGAAGCCTGGGGAAGTTGCATGTAAACTGCTTTCATGGTGATGCCTGCAAATGATTAGCTAGTGGGGAGACTGCCAAACTCCAAGGTTTACCGAGAACCATTCGAAAAGATGGACGAGATCTCATGGTAACGCATGGCCTGAAAACTGCTTCATCTAATAATGCAGAACTCACCACTACTGCAGAGGTGCCAGTTCAGTGCTATGTGTTGGAGAGCAGCTTGAGTAAACAGTACATAGAACAACATGATTCAGAGGGAAGAGTGTCAGCAGTCCACCAAGTGACACCATGTGTGTGTAATAGTGTACGAGTTCTGCTGGTGTACAGAGACCATTGCAGAGAAACAGTAAACATGCTTACTGAGGTACTCCTCTTCTGCTCCTTTTTTTAAACACATTACATTAGTAGCAGGTTCTTTTATTTGCAGCTTTACAGCAGCACCTGCCCAAGCTTATAAAATAATCGCTGAGATAATACCTTAAATTCTTTCTTTTGCAACCATGCAGATCAATTAATATACTATAAAATAACGTGCCCAGATGTGAGCTAATATGTAGAAAACCGTTAAATGAATTGGATGCCATTCAAGTGGAATTTGCATGTTCTTCTTACAGGGCAGCATTGTAGCATATTGGTTAGCACTATGCTTTACAGTACCAGTCACACAGGTTCAATTCCCACTGCTGCCTGTAAGGAGTTTGAATGTTCTCCCTGTGACCACGTGAGTTTCTTCCGGATGCTCTGGTTTCCTCCCACATTCCAATGATGTACTGGTTGGTAGGTTAACCTGTCATTGCAAATTGTCCCATGATTAGGCTAGGATTAAACTGGGAGCTGCCGGGAGGTATGGCTCAAAGGGCCAGAAGGGCCTATTCCACACTACATCCCAATAAATCAATAAATAACGTCACTTCCTGCCATCAACCACCCCTCCCAACATGGCTCCTGAAAAGGACAGCTTGAGCGAGCTAGCACGTTCTAATTGGAGCGAAGAGGGATGAGACACAACCTGGTAGAGGTGTGTGCAAGATGGTAAGATGTACAGATTGAGTGGATAGCCAGGGAACTTTTCCCAGGATGGAACCAAAGGGGATAACTTCATTTGCCCCATCACTGAACGGTTCCCACAACCAATGGACTCACTTTCTTTACCTCATGTTCTTGAAGGGGTAGAGCTTAGGACGATAGCACTTAACCGCAACTTCTTTGCTTGCATCTTCGAAAACAGCTCTATTCCTAACTTTGATATCTCTTTTTATCCCTTTCAAGGTACTTTTGAAGACCCTGACCTGCAGTCACATGCTGACTTCAGTTCTTTGCAGAAATGGGAACCTGCCCTCAGGGCCTCACGACCGGCTGCTTTTCGATATGCCAAGGATGCGGCCTAGAAGACTAGCGCGCCTTCAGAGTGCCGGATCTTCATGGCTTTGGAGGCGGGTGGATTCAGGGCTGGTGCTGCCGCCTGATATATTGTGGGTGTACATGGAAGATCGGAAGCAGCAAGCTGGCTGCCTGCCCAGAGACCCCAGTTCTTTGGGCACAGAGCTCAGAAAAAGCTGCACAACAGACTTTTAACACCAAGTCAGCAAGTTGTTTTGTTATGTCTCCCCTCTCGCTGTGAAATGGGGATTCCCCTTTTTCCCTTATTGGGGAGAGGGAGCCTGTGGTGAATGAGTAATCTTTGGGGTACTGCAAGTCTGTGTCTTTACTGACACTGTGCTACACACCTGAGTGCTCAGTAGGGGGGAGGTCGTTGCTTTGCTGCTGCTTTTGCGTGGGAGGGGAAGTTAGGGAGGGCTTTGGGGTTCTAACACTTAACTGTCATTCACTCTTTGGGGCATTTCTCTGTTTTTGTGGATTTTTGCAAAGAAAAAGAATATCAGGATGTATATTGGATACATTTCTCTGACACTAAATGTACCTATTGAAACCTATTAAAATAAATAACAGGCTGATAGCAGAATTGATGGAGATGTGGAAAATGCAGGTGAGAATTTGATGGGTGGGTGACATAATGAACTGAAGCACCTGTTTCTATGCTGAGTGATTTTAATACCAACACAGTACAAGAGATGCTGGTTTAAAGCTTCTAAATTGTGCTACACAAAATGAATTTAACCTAATATCCAACTCTTTTGTGTCCATTAATCAATTCCAACAGCTTATTCCAAGTCTGTCTGGTTGAATTCCAGCAACCATGCACAGTGAGTTGGGCATCACATACGCGAAGTGCTAGAAAATCTCAGCAGTTCAGGCAGCATCTAAGGAGAGGAATAAGTAACCGATGCTTTGGACCAATATTCAGATAATAGAAAAACTGCTGTATTAATACTTGATAATTAACTAAAATATCATTGGCTCTTGACCTAATATATTTTATACATTGTGTTTCAAAAAATTACTCCAAATCAGCTGTTTTATTTTACGTAAATCAATTTATCAGCACATACTCAAGGTGCCTGAGTATGAGCAATTGTATTATATTGAAATGTACCACAGAAGCAACAGTTACATTTTCAGACAAGTAGCCTTTACTATGTGTTTGAATGACCAGCTACTAGCTCTTTTACATTTTTGAAAAAGAAAGCCTAGGGTAGATAGGACAGATGGGGATCATCAGCCGTGGTTGTCAGCTCATCTAGGCGAAGGAAAACTCTGATCTCAAACCTCAGCTACCCTGCAGCCATACCCACTCATGGGGAAGGCTTCAGGAGTAAATCCCGAGGGAAAAATCCAGAGCTGGAGCCTCTAGGGCAGTCCTACATTGAGTTCAACGCTGACTGGCAACTCCTGTGATGCTGCTGGTGTCAAACTAAATTGATCTATGCTGTTCCTTTGGGTTCATCAGATGTGTGGAGAAGAGGAACTTGTTACGTGGGCAGCAGCTTGCTCTCCATATTGTACTGCCCTGGATTATGTATCTGGACAGCTAGGATGCATCATCCATGGTCGACCCTGAACAATGGAGATAGAAAGGTGGCTAGAAAAACAACGAAGGTCACAGGTAACAATGAACTGGTAGCAGACTTGTTGCAAAAGCTAGTAAGTTGTCAGTGTATGAAACCAGTTAGTATCATACTCATCTGATCATTGAGATTATAGCGGGAAAGTAAGAAAGCAGGGAAATAGAGGTGGTACAGGAACATTAGGTTCAACACCACTACGTTCAGAAACAGTTATTACCCTAACCAGTGTAGATAACTTCACTCAGTTCAACGATGAATTGACTCCATGACCTATTAAATCACTTTCAAGCATTCGACATGTTCTCACTATTATATATTTTTTGTTTATGACAGGCACAATTTGTCCTTTTTTGCACATTGGATGTTTGTCAGTCTTTGTCATTCATAGTTTGTTTCATGTTTTTAAAATGCTTTGTCAGACTTGTATTCAATCCCAGTACTTTCTGAGTTATCGTGGTGGGTTTCTCATAAAATGCTGTCATTGGTTTTTTTGTTTGGATTTTTATGGAGTTTGTTATGCGTTTAGCCCAATATAGAACAGACAAACTGGTGCATTCTCAAAAGACTGATATCATTACACAGGTCTAGAGGGAGGTTCTCAATAAAAACAAATTCACAAAGCTAAACACAAAAAACACCCAATTACACACAAAAGCAGAAATGGAGAGGAGGAACTCTTAACATTTCCAAATACATAAACCTTTTATGTTTTAAAATATAACAGTGAAAGAACAAGCAAATAAATTCTAGTTAAATGCTCATGTTTGTTTCTACCCCCCATGACAAATATCAAACATTTCAGATCCCTGTGCTACTGTCACTTACACATCCCACCCTTCTTTGTGTATGCTATGAGGAAACAATCAAATAATCAGACTGACCACAACACAAAAGACCTTTAAAAAGAAGCACAAGAGGAAGGTGTTCAGTCTACTGTGCTCACTCATACCATAAAAACTCCTAGGACGCAGACTGGGAGATCATTTCGCTGAACACCTACGCTCTGTCCGCCAGAGAAAGCAGGATCTCCCAGTGGCCGCACATTTTAATTCCACGTCCCATTCCCATTCTGATACGTCTATCCACGGCCTCCTCTACTGTCAAGATGAAGCCACACTCAGGTTGGAGAAACAACACCTTATATTCCATCTGGGTAGCCTCCAACCTAATGGCATGAACATTGACTTCTCTAACTTCCGCTAATGCCCCACCTCCCCCTCGTACCCCATCCGTTATTTATTTATATACACACATTCTTTCGCTCTCTCTCCCTTTTCTCCCTCTGTCCCTCTCACTATACCCCTTGCCCATCTTCTGGGTCCCCCCCCCACTTTCTTTCTCCCTAGGCCTCCTGTCCCATGATCCTCTCATATCCCTTTTGCCAATCAACTGTCCAGCTCTTGGCTCCATCCCTCCCCCTCCTGTCTTCTCCTATCATTTCGGATCTCCCCCTCCCCCTCTCAAATCTCTTACTAGCTCTTCTTTCAGTTAGTCCTGACAAAGGGTCTCGGCCTGAAACGTCGACTGTACCTCTTCCTAGAGATGCTGCCTGGCCTGCTGCGTTCATCAGCAACTTTGATGTGTGTTCCTAGGTCTTAATCCATTTTCCATGTGATGCTACCACATCAAATGTCCCTGTTCTGAATCAACAAAGATTTTTGTCTCTACCGTCCTTTCAGGGATGATATCCAGACGATCACTATTGAACAGGTATTTTCTTTTCTTCCTTCAATTCGCCAAATCCTTCCAATTACTACCTTAAATCTCTGCCCTGGGTGGTTAAGCTTCTTTATCCAGAGAGGTTGTCTCTACCTAAGCTGCAGTTCTGCCCACTAGATCTGTCCTTTAGTGTCCTGTTTATATAAAAAAAGACACAGCTGTACAGAGTGGTGACATAGTTCCATATGCAGTGGAATCCTACCTGAAAACCAGAGGAAGATTCCAAGGTTACAACGGAATTTAAAACTGAAGCATTGGCAATTGATGCAACTTATCTGGGTTGTGCACTTGTGTTGACCAACAGCTTCTACAAAGTGAAGTATTAAGAAATCATCTGAAGGTTAGAAGTATAAAGAAAGCTGTTCAAATACTCTATGGAATAATGGGGAAATAAATCATGCAATTATATTTGACAGCATCACCCTAAATGTCTTCATGCATTTTATTATCTTAATACTCAAGGAAATAGAAGAAATATTTCCTAATTAAGCACACTGAACCAGTGGGACCAGGAAAATGTCAACCTTGAAATGATCCGGGCCGTTTCTAAGGTACTGTGCATAAGTCTTAGGCACCTTAGTGTTTTTTTTAAATATATGGTTTCAGATGGCATGGTCTCCAGAGAGCCCTGATCTCAACACCATTGAGGCAGTCCAGACAGAATCAAGCAAGACAGCCAACCTCTACAGAAGAACTGTGCCAAGTTCTCCAAGATGCTTGGAACAACCTACCAGCTGATTTTCTCGTAAAACTGCACTACAGCGAATACCTAAGAGAATTGATGCAGATTTAAAAGCAAAGGGCAGTCACACCAAATACATATTTGATTTAGCTTTTACTATTTTCTGCTGTTTATAGTAATTTTTTTGATAATTAGAAATGTTTAATTACATTATCTTTGAAAGCATCGTTTTACAGGAAATTTTACATATGCTTAATACTTTTTCACAGTACTGCATTAGCTCTACAACTTTATATTTTTATCTACTTTATTATTATAGATTACACATATACACCTCCCTCTGGAGTTTAAATCGGTAATCAACAAGTAGAAGAAGAATTGTAAGGATTCATCCTTAATTACCAGATTTAAATTCATAAGCATATACTGTACTTACAAACACTTAAATGTATGCACTTAAATTGAGCTTAGCCTCTTCCTCAAGATCCTTTAATCATGTTGTATCCAGATGTAATCCTAGTTTCTAATGAATGTATCCCACTTTAAAAGGCTTCACTATTCCAGCTGCAATAAACCGCAAGTACTAAATCCATCAATGTCCAAATTCCTGGTCGTAAATACTCACTTTAAAATAATCCCTTTCCTGAAGCACTGATCCATGTAATGAATTAAAAATTAATTGTTAATAAACTCACAAAGCACTTCATTAACAATACGCACTTATGGATTCCCTCCGGTTTATAGAAAAGCACTGTAGAATACAGTGCAATGGAAATTAGTTAGCAGGTTATTGGAAAATGAGTGCTTCCATCACTTGGCTGACTATTTCAGTTAGACTGATTGAGTGGTAAATACTGTGTTGGGACAGGATGACTGGAGGTGCAACCAGTGTTGGAGCTGCAGTTTACAGTTCAGTGGCTGGCATGTCATCTGGCCAATTAATCTTGGCCTCAAATGCTCTGAGACGAGTATTGAAATGTTCAATGGCGTAAAGACCAGTTCTTGTGATGGTGGGAAGTTACAAGAATATACAGAGATACACACTCAGTGGTCTCTTTATTTTAGTCACCTGTTCATTAATGCACCTATCTAATCAGCCAATAATGTGACAGCAACTGAATGCATAAAAACATCCAGACGTGATCGAGAGGTTCAGTTCTTGGTCAGACCAAACATCAGGATGGAGGGAAAAAAAATGGGATCTAAGTGACTTTGACAGTGGAATGATTGTTGGTGCCAGATGGAATGGTTTCTTATGCATACCGGTCTCTAAAGTTTTACAGAGAATGATGCGATAAACAAAAGAAAATCCAGTGTGTGACAGTTCTGTGGGCAAATCTGAGAAGTCAGAGGAGAATGACCAGACTAGTTCAAGCCAACAGGAAGGCAACATAAACTCAAATAACCATGCATTACTGCAGTGGTGTGCCGATCTCTGAACGAACAGTATCAAACCTTGCAGTGTATGGACCATAGCAGCAGAAGACCACAAACATACAGTCTTATGAAGGCAGGAGACTGGGGCTGAAAGGAATAATGGATCAGCCATGATGAAATGGCGGAGCAGATTTGGTGGATCACACGGCTTAATTCTGCTCCTATATCTTATGGTCTAAATACACCCAGTGACCACTGAGCATATATAGTCTTGAGCTGCAGTTTCAGCACACTGGGACCTTTTTTGTTTGGTTTGGAGCTGCTCTAGCTTATTTTCCTGGATACTAAAAATGACCAAAATACTCAAAGCCAAGTTTCAGGCAACACATGATTTCACAGCTACTGCAAGAGCACTGTGGTATAACTTGGCAGTGGACACCAAGTCTGAGAAGATAGACATCCATGTTGGTCCCGGAGAGATGTATCAAGCTCTGCAGGAACAGCTGCTGGATGCACTCTATCAAACAACATTGGTAGTTGACAACCTTGGTAAAGTTCCACGAATGGTGATGATCACACCGAGCTTCACTTTGCAAACTGTCTCATAACTAAAAATTAAAACAACCTGCCCTGTTGCAGTCAGGTTCAACGATATTTCTTCATATTTATTTTAAATTAAAATATCAAGGATTATCAATGCAATGTTCAATCATGCTGCAAGCATCTCCTTTCAACAACAGGCCAACTGGAAGCAGATTGTGGACTATTTCATCAAAAGCAATGGCAAGTGCTGGTAACTTGTTTAATCCTCAGTTCAAAAATATGCTAATCTTTAGCACAACACAAGCAGAGGGAAACTGGATTTTTGTTGAAAAAGCAAAAATACAATGAGCAAGCTATTTTATTATGCCCTAAACACTGATGCTTAGTATATGAATTACACGTGGCCAAGTGGTTAAGGCATTGGACTAGCCACCTGAAGGTCATGAGTTCAAGCCCCAGCTGAGGGAACGTGTTGTGTCCTTCAGCAATGCACTTAATCACACATTGCTCTGTGACGACACTGGTGCCAAGCTGTATGGGTTGTCATTGGTGTCATGGAGAGGGGAGACTTGCAGCATGGGCAACTGCTGGTCTTTCATACAGCCTTGCCCAGGCCTGCACCCTGGAGAGTGAAGACTTTCCAGGCGCAGATCCATGGTCTCGCAAGACTAATAGATGCCTTTAGTATATGAATTGGAATACTTCTAAACCTCACAACTCCCCCGCTCTACCCTGGCTATAAGTCAGACAGAATTCTCCAGCCCAAGCACACGCTTGCTGGGTATCCTGAGCTTAGACAAATTGTTAAGTTAAAGTTAAAAAATAGAGTTGCCTAGTTGGAAGGATCAAAACTAACAAAAATAGTCTAGGGCACTGATTTACAGCCTTCACAGAAAAAATAAAACAGAAGAGTTTGATCCTGCGAATGCAGTTAAGGTGCATAGAATGCCCATTATTGAAAATCTGACTTAGTTCTTTAGATCAGCAGAAGACTCATACTGCCATAAACCAGGAAGATATAGCAGGTGCAAGATATTCACTAGTAGATTTTTTAACTACCTGGATTAGTGTCACCTTAGATGTCCCATTTTTAAATGCTAGATAATCTAAATGGGGAAAAAAGGAATACTAATTATTTCATCTCAAATTCTGATCAAAAGCCTGAAGGTTAAACATACGGATTCTCTAAAATCATCCTAGGATTTATCAAACTGTTGTATTTCCTAGGGGTATGACTTGTATTAAATAACAGGCCATTTCAGAAGCTCTACCCATGGATAATGTTAAGAAGACTTTACCTAAGAAAACAGACAGAACTTTATGTTAGTCCTGACGAAGGGTCTCGGCCTGAAACGTCGACTGCACCTCTTCCTACAGATGCTGCTTGACCTGCTGCGTTCACCAGCAACCTTGATGTATGTTGCTTGAATTTCCAGCATCTGCAGAATTCCTGTTGTTTGAGAACTTTATGTTCCTCTGCTCGTACTTTCTATTTCATATTATAATTGCTCTCCTATAACTCAATATCGATTGAAGCAGCAGCATATTTCGCCAGATTTTGTTTTAAAAAGATCACCAATCAAAAAATGTTTATTGATTGTTGTTTGTTGACTTTTAGTTCTTCATGTGGAAGCAAAGCTGATAATTCTCTTGAATTAAACACAAAAGAGACAAACAAACATGTCCGAAGTCCGAATTATTCACTTCATATGTGGAGCGACATCATGAAGGAGGCACAGGAGCTTTAGGACCCAGAGCACCAGTTTCAGGAACAGGTATTACCCCTCAATCAGCAGGCTCTTAAACCAGAAGGGATAACTTCACTCGCCCTATCACTGAACTGTTCGCACAACTTATAGACTCACTTTTAAGAACTCTACATCTTATGTTCTCAATATTTACTGATTTTTTAAAAATTTATCACTTTTGTATTTGTACAGTTTGTCATCTTTTGCACACTCGTTGCCCACCCTGTTGGGCGTGCACATTCACTGATTTCACCATGATTAGTGGATTTATTGAGTATGCTGGCAAGGAAATGAATCTCAGGGTCGTATATGGTAACATGCATGTACTTTGATAATAAATTTGCTTTGAACTTATCAAATTACTTTTGCTGCAGCAATGGTGCTGAGAAAACTAATTGATTAGTAACAGAATTGGAGACAACAGCCCCAAAGCCAGGGAACTATCTCCCTCAGAACAGCTGCAGTGAAATTATTACTGCTTTACTTAATGGTTAAGATAAGGAAGAGAAAACTAGCAAGGTTACCAAGCCCCAAAAGGAATGCCACTTAAAACAAGCAAGATACACCATGGAGGCCCTATTGGAGAGTAACAGTTGCAATATTTTATATAATAACTTCTGAAATTTTTGTGCATCATCACATGTAGTATCATTTGTAGTGCATATATTATTGTATTTGAGGTGTTCAATAATGTGTTTATTAACTGTTTAAAAGAATTCCAAGTGGTGCTGTTTTGTGAGCTTTATTTAATTTTCCACACCCAGACATATTCACACTGAACTCAGGGAAAACAAAATGGCAGGCAAGATGACTTACAGCACTTCTTTGTTCATTGCACCTGATTAAAGTCAACAGATAAGGAAACTGTGTAGGGTATTGAGCAGATGAGTGTCCTGCCATCATCCATTTTTATACCATCTCTGAGAAACAGTTACTGTCAATTGCCCAGTTCCTTTTGTCCAAAAATATTAGAAATGAAGATTCATTGTAATGCATTATATATTGCACATCTCTACCCTAGCGTTCCTATAAATCACACACCTCCATTCACCTATCTTCGCAGAAGCCACACCTACATTATACTGGTGGTAAAGCAGGATGAAGCTGCTAAAGAACTAAAGCCGTCTGTGGCCTAGAAATACCATATTTATCAATAATTCTCCAAAGCAGGGGTTCCCAACCTGCGGACCACAGACTCCTCGGTTAATGGGGTCCATGGCATAAAAAAGATGGGAGCCCTTGCTCCGAAAGAAAAAAAATCACAGTCGTACCATAAATTAGATACTTTTAACAATTTTTTTTTATTTTGTTGAGTATTAAATTTATCTCATTATTATTTTTGAAAGATGACCTGCTACTGAGTTTAGGCCTTTTAGTTTCCATTTCTTTCATGTTTCTGCTAATTGGTATTTGTCATAATTTTTCCTCCAATTAAAATGTAAAATTTTTAAATATGCAATCTACATAAGGGTATTAACATAATATGTAATTTTGTGACAATGTGAAACCCAGAATCGCAAAGTAGTATCATAATTTGTTAATTTAAATGAAAAATTGCACAACTAATGCAAGAAACCAGGGAATAAAATGCCTGAGGAGCTGTCCATGGATTTTGTACTAACCCTTTCATATGCAGTGGCTGCCACGATCAATTCAGCATATAATAATATCTGCAGTAGCTCCTGCACTGAGTGTTTTGCTCAGCCATATCAATTTCCACTCAACCACATTGCTGAAAGTCTGAAGTCATATATTGGCCAGACTAGATCAAGCTGGACAATTTTGTTCATGAGAAAATGTAAGTGAATCCACAGAGTTTTAAAACAGGAAAAAAATAATTTCATGTATCAATGCAGTGGATTCTGGTTAATTGAGCAATCAGTTATTTGGGGCAGCTGTTTATTTGGGACAACTCCTAAAGAATAAAAAAACGATCAAGAAAATTGCCTTGATTCCCTTTGTTTATTTGGGACACTGTGCTACTCAGTTGGGACAGGAGACATCAGTTGTATGGCCATTAGATGCTACACCGTGCTTAGAGCGAACCGTTTTTAAATAGAGTCAGTTGTGTGTGTCTGTGTTCAAAAAAAGCAGTGAATTTTTTTCCACTGGCAAGATAATTCCAAAATGTTTTTGCTTATTGCGCTTTCAAGCATTCAGGTTTGGAGATGCCAGATATAGGCAGAGAGTGAAAATTAAATGATTTCACTATTTCAACAAGTTATGAACTACAAATTTGAAGATATCCACAATCACCTTGAATGCTACAATGATAATGAAAGCTTGGAGGATGCAATCTTGATAGCATTTTATGAAGCAAGTCCATTATCTGCACTCGGTGTCCGCGCTGATTTTGTTCATTGCATACATTGGATGAATTCCTCCATCAATAATTATAAGGAACTAATGCACAGTTTTATAGTACGTCAGTGGCATTGGGGGTGCTCTAATTTGATCGGTATTTCATTTAAATAGTCTGTACTGTTTGGTTTTATTTATACCTTTGTAACTATTTCCATGAAACTTCAGCTAATTGGGGCAGTTGTTTAATCAGGCCAATATGCACTGGTCCCAATAGATCCCAATTAAACAGATTCCAACACATATTAGTGATTTCTTTGCCTTCTGATATTTGAAATCATATTTAAGTTTACTGTCACGTGCACAAATATGGCCAGGTACAAATACAATGGAAAAACCTGCTCGTCTGAGCATCGCACAAAGAATATAAATTACACATAAATAATGCAAAACAGTGAAGAGGAGGAAAAACTGCAAAAACGAGCCACTGATGCAAATAAAAAAAAGACGATCCAGAGCAGTGCAAGAGGAGGTCTCTAGTGTTCCACTGCTGAGGTACAGGTAGGGCTGTGCAAGTCAGATCAAGAACCTATTGGTTATAGGGAAGTACTGGTTCCTGAACCTGATGGCATGGGACTTCAGGCCTCTACTTCCTGCCTGATGGTAGCAGCCAGAAGAGGGTGTGGCCCAGTTCAGCAGTAAAAGTCTCTGGATTGTAGTTCAGTAACTTGACCACTTGAGCTAAATACTGAATTTTATTTCATTTACTTCAGAAAAGTCAGACACTTGCTTGGCAGCCATTGCATGAGAAAATTCAGCTACCATCTCCACAATCCAGCAGTGGGGTATGATTAATTTTGTAATCTGTTATCAGAGCTGTTGGCTGAGGATGCCAGTATGTCATGTCAACCTTCAACTTGTTGACTCCTCAGATGAATTTAAATGGGGAGGGGGTGTAATGTCCAATTTTTAAAAACAGCACACAGTAATTGCATAAATGACTTGCTTAAGTAACCTGGGAGACTTGAAACCATCTCTTTCAGTCAATAGTTGTAGCAAATGAGCCCAGCTGACAAAGAATGAATAATGCATTTATGAACATTTCCCTTTATTAGGGGACAACAGATGGACAAAAACCTATTCAGTTTTAACTCCATAAAACAAACACATATATCCTAATCTAATGATAGCAAACTAGCACTGTCATTTCATTTCCACTTTTAAATTGCTTGTGAATTAAAGCAACTGAGTAATAAAACTGGTGTGTACAATGTGTGTATCGGGCCAATTAACTACTCTCTTCCCCTTTCCATGTATTTTAACTCAATCCTTAGTTTAAGTGAAACATGAAAAAGGTTAACTCTCTGGAATAGCACTACTGTTACCAACAATAGAATTGTCCTTTCAAGCCAAGACCACTAAAAAAGCTTAATAATGATATTACTAGAAAAACTTAATATTCATACCACTACTGGTTAATTTAAGGCAAAGAAGAAAATATATGGACACAGTGAAAGAACTCACAGTTCTAAGTGTGCGAGATATCATTGACGCTGCGTGGGATCATTCGATGTGGAGTGCCATGATCGCCCAAGCGTGTAACGCGCAAGGCACATGAAGCAGAAGAAGACTGGGTAATCGAACAGCAAAGAGCAGCATGACAAGAAGAGTTGCCAAAAGGCTGCATGAGTAGTTAATGTAAGTTATATATTGTTTGAGAACTCTACATTCAAGAAAGAAATACACTTTTCTTAACCCCACTTCACCCACTGACTCAAATCAACTAATTTTTTAAAAATGCATAAAAAGACTTTAATTAGCAGCACGATACAGTGTAAATTATTCTGAAGAACAAGAGAAAATCTGCAGATGCTGCAAATTCAAGCAACACACACAAAATGCTGGAGAAACTCGGCAGGCCGGGCAGCATCTATGAAAAAGAGTACAGTCACATTATTTGAGAAGTTTCTTTCCCTACTGTCCACTTAGATTTTTTTTTGCAATTAGCTAATCTCTGATCCCTCTAGGCTTCGTCCTGGAAGTGAGGGATGAGGAGCTGCTATGTTGACGAATCACTAGTAGTGCCTAAAGAATCTTGTACAACCAGAAGAATGAACTTGAATAACTTACCCTTACCTGCTGGAGTAAAACGGGCTATTGTTTTGGCACAATTTATGTAACGTTGGTTTGATTTTGGACACTTCAAAGAATTGTAAATGTTTAAGTTGCCAACAAGTTAAAGCAGGATGAAGGGACAATTCCCACCACGTTACCACTGCCATTACAGACGTGTAATTTCTGCAAAATGCTTTCTGAATTGACACACCCTTCTCTCTTATTTACTGCACAAGTGACTTCACGTGAAATTTGGTGTCTGACACTTGCAAAGGATTGATACCATGAACATGAGAAAATCTGCAGATGATGGAAATCCAGAGCAACACACACTAAATGCTGGAGGAACTCAGCAGGCCAGGCAGTGTCAATGGAAAAGAGGAAAAACTTGGCATTTTGGGCCGAGATCCTTCATCAGGACTGATGTTATCAGTATTTACCCTGTTTCAAGAAAAAGTAACAGTGAGCTAAAGTACGAAGCTGAAGCATGATTATCCTTGTGCCCAATTCACACTTAGTGCCCAAATAACAATATTACTCACAATAATTCAATATCCCTTTTCTAAGATAAAAACAAGGCAGCCAATAAAAGATAAATGAATGTGAAAATACAGGACTTTTCTCCAATATATAAAGGCAGCCACAGAAACATGTTCATTATCCTGTGCAAAAGTTTCTAAAGGAATCCACAATCCAGCAAAATAGATAAACTCTCTCCCAGCAGGAAAAGAATCTCAGGGTTGTACAGTCGGCCCCTCTTATCCGCGGGTTCCGCATGCGTGGTGGATTCAACCAACCGCGCATTGGGAAAACCCGGAAGTTCTCTCTCCAGCACTCGTTGTTTGAGCAATTTTCCTTGTCATTATTCCCTAAGCAATACAGTATAACAACTATTTTACATAGCATTTACATTGTATTAGGTATTATAAGTAATCTAGAGATGATTTAAAGTATACGGGAGGATGTGCATAGGTTATATGCAAATACTACGCCATTTTATACAATGGACTTGAGCATCCGCGGATTTTGGTATCCGCGGGGGGTCCCGGAACCAATCCCCCACGGATAAGGAGAGCCGACTGTATGTGGTAACATGTATGTACTCTGATAGTAAAATTTACTTTGAACTTCAAACTCGCCTTCAAAATTATTCCAGAGTCATTTGGGGCTACTATACACATCAAGAAAGAATGAACAGTGAATTTAAAAAAGAAGATTTAGAATGACAAATAGATAATGAAGGAATCTGAAAAGTTAGACAGGAACAGAAGTGAACAATTCAGCAAAAATTCAGGAGAACTTTACTCAAAGATTAATTAGAATGTGGCACTCCTTAACACTGGAAATAACTGAAGCAACTGACACATTTAAAGTTAATCACAAGACAGAAAGGTATAGACTGTGGTTCTAGGGTTGGATGAAGTGAGGTAGAGGGACCTTCAGGTGCACAAGTGCTGACATCTTTTCCATTTCTATCCCCCAGGTATAATGGAATTAAACCAACTTCGCAATATTAAAAACTGCAATGTTTCTCTAATGCAAAAAAAATTGAGAGCTTTGCACCAGATCTTTACTATGTAAGTGTGAAAGTTGCAAGGAAAGGGTTAAAATTATATACTGACAGAGACAGTGTACATACATTGTACAGTCACCCTGGCTGAAGGGGGCCACCATGCAGAACTCAAACCTTGAGAACCTAGTTCCTCTTTGCACAAAAGTAGCCAACATTTCACACTGAATCCTTCATCTGAAACATCGGCTCTGTATTCCTCTTGGTGAATTCCCCCGTGTAGATCACATGTGTTACTCTGGATTTTCAGCATCTGCAGACTCTCCTGTTCCTCTGCATTGCTTTGTTGTTCACAGACTGAGAACCAAGGCCACTAAACAAAATAAGGATACTAACGTAAACCTGTTTACACTTATTTTTGAAGTTATTTTACTAATTCTGAAGTATTATTGGCCTTCAATACGTAGATTTAAATGGTTAGTAACACCCAGAATATGTATTATGATTGGTAATTATATATACAAGTGATAGAATTAGGAATTCCATGAGGGTCAATAACTATAAAAATGAACACTTCTGAGCTGCAACTTCGGAGCAGTTTAGAGACAGGGGCCAGCTGCTCTCCTTGTACGCAAGTAAATAAAGTGTGATTGAGGAACGAGTACAACTTGTTCGAGTCCAGTTAGTTGGCGACAACAGAAGTAGTTACCAGCTGCAAATGTACAGTGCTGATAATATTGCCTTGTGAAAAACTGAACTGATAAAAAATCTAAAGAAGCCCTTCCAGAACACTGGCTTCAGCTTTAGATAACGATTCTTTAAAAGGTAGATTGGTAACACTTCATCAAAAATCTTCTGTGCTGTACATTTCCAGAGTTGCAAACAAGGATATCAAAACATCAGGGCTCTGCATGAACATCTAAACACATTATATTTAGTGATGAAATTAGAGGACTGAGAAAAGAATGGCAAAGGCTGAGGAGGGATTGCCTCAAGTAGGTTCGTTAAATCAGGTAGAAGCAGCAAAGGAGGCTTTGCTAGAACTGGATGAGATTCGTAATCCTCTGCATCTAAGTTTAATAGATGGGATTGTCACATAAGTACTGCCTGCATCAACCTTCATTTCATCACAAGGCAGGCAGATTGGCAAGAGTCTCAGGCAATGTCCGAACCGCTGACATCCTGGATCCCCAGTGAACCAGGTTTTGAAGAGAATTGTGAACGTTCACGGAGTGTTGCACGGCACGGGAATCTCTAGCTCCATCAGTCACACAGGGAAAGAACAAAAGCTGGGAATTCTGCTGTTTTATATACCACACATGACTTGCATGAAAAGATGGGTGGGAGGGTTACATAGAACAGTACAAGCCCCTCAGCCTATGATGCTATGCTGACCTTGTAAGATACTTCAAGATTATTCTAACTCTTTCCTCCTACATAGGCCTCCATTTTTCTTTCATCCACATGCCTAAGAGACTTAAATATCTCTAATGTAGCTGCTTCTATCCCCACTCCTGGAAACGTGTTCCATTCACTTACTTCTCTGTAAAAAAAAACATAACTCTGACATCCACCCCCCCCCCCATACTTTGCTCCAATCACCTTAAAAGTATGTCCTCTTGTATTAGCCATTGCCACTCTGAAAAAGGTGTTGGCTGCCCACTGCATCTATGCTCATCATCTTCTACACTTCTTTCAAGTCTCCTCTCATCCTCCTTTACACCAAAGCGAAAAGCCCTAGTTCACTCAACCTTTCCTCATTAAACATGTTCATTAACCCTGGCAGCATCCTGGTACCTCTTCACACTATCCAAAATTTCAACATCCTTCTTATAATGGGACAACCAGAAATGTACACAATCCCCAAGTACGGTCCAACGAGACTTTTATAGAGCTGGACCATTACCTCGTGCCCTTGAACTCAATCCCCTGACTAACAAAGGCCAACACACCATACATCTTCTACCACTCTTTTAATTTGCATGGATAAGTTTGCAGATGACACAAAGATTGGTGGATTTGGGGATAGTATACAACACTGTTAAAGTGTAAGCTTGATACACATCAGCTATTGACATGGGCAGAGAAATGGCAGATGGAGTTTAACACAGACAAGTGCGAGGTGTTGCACTCTGGGAGATTCAAAAAGAAAGAGGAAGTACACAGTTAACGGCAGGACCCTGAGAATATATATGTACGGAGGGAACTTGGGGTTCAAATTCATAGGTTCCTGAAAGTGCCTACACAAGTTGATAGGGTGGTAAAGACAATGTACAGCATGCTTGCTTTTACTAGTCAAGCTAATGAGTTGACAGCCAGCCAATAGTGTAGTGGCATCCGCACAGGAATTCTGAGGCGAGTGGTCCCGGGTTCAGATCCGGCGGGATCCTTGCATGCTTTCCATCCGTGCTGGGTTGAATGTCAAGCTAGCAACGCGGATGCGTAAAAAAGAGACAAACGCTAAAGAAACAGCAAGGATGCCACCCGATGTGCCACAAAACACAGAAAGGAACAACAACAACATTGAGTTGAAGAGTCAGGAAGTTACAATGTGGCTTTACAAAACCATGGTTAAGCTGCATCTGGAGTACAGCATTCAGTTATAATTACCCCCATTATAGTGTAACCCTCACATTCGGCCCATGACGTTAGTCTAGGGAAGACAGTCTCTGGCCCCGCCAAACAGGTGAAATCTGAGGTGAAAACCTCTTGTTTGTGTGGATGCTGTGTGATCTGTTCCCCCAATGCAAAATCAGTACCACAAAATAAGAGTCAGTACACCATATGCAATTAAATGATTTAGCTTTATAATTCTTAATTTGACTAAAGGGTTAGTAAAGTAAAACAAAAAGGGTCCATTTTAATGAAACAGTCTAATGTGCACATGTTGGAGCTCATGGTTTCCCATCCGTTGGTCTTCCATCGATTTCCCCCGGGCATCGTCCACTCCCGGCCCCATTCCAAGTCCACTCCTTTCTGGTGTCTACAATATCTCCATTTTGGCATCTTCTCTCTCCATCTTCCGCCAAACAAAAGACCCAGATCATCTCGTTCTCAGGCACACAAGAAAGACAGCGCACATTCCAAAGCGCCCGTAACCTCTAGCCACTGCTGCTACACAAAAACCATTACATTAGCAGTGAAACTTTTCCCAGAGTGTTACAATAGGAAGGATACAGAGGCCATGGACAGCGCCTGCAATACGAGAGATTTATCAGATGCTGCCTGAAGGGTATGGAGAAGTTGGGCAAGCTGATTGTTTACTCTGGAGCAGAGCGGAGAAGACTGAAGGAAGATCTGATAGAAGTTCATAAAAATTGCAAGAAGCATAGAAAGACCACACAGCTGGTCTCTTTTACCCCAGTGTTGAAATGTGTAATACTGGAGGACATGCATTTAAGGTGAGGGGAAAAAGTTCAAAACAAATGCACAGGGCAGGTTTAGAAAAAAAGACTGGTGGGTGCCTGGAATGTGTCGCCAGGAGTGGTGGTGGACACAAATACAACAGAGGTGTTTAAAACGGCTCGTAGAAAGGCACATGAATGCATTGACGAGAGTAGAGAGGTATGGACCATGTGCAGGCAGAAAGGAACAGGTTAATTAATTTGGCACAACATTGGGGGCTGAGAGGCCCATTCCTGTGTGGTATTGTTCTATTCTCTAAGACTAGAGAAGAAAAAAAGACTTTCCACAATCAGTATCAAAGTTGAATAGAAATCGATGCTGGGCAATGGATGGATAAAGGTTAGGAAACTGGGAATTTAAAAATTCTAAACTGGACTTTAAACTAATTGAGGAAGACTTTCATCCAAGGACAAGGACAAGCACAAAATGGAAATGAGGTTGGACTGCAAGTGCAGAAACAAGAGAAACCTATGTAGGTCAACGTGTTCTAAAAAACACATCTTGGTTTTGTCATCATTAAAAATGAATTTACAAGTTGGATCCACAACTTCATAATGGGAAAAGTTACAATCCTCAATTCCAGCCGGAAATTAATCAACATAGTAAAGAAATGCTCATCAATGCCAATTTCGTAATTTTGCATAATTTCAGAATTTTGGTGCTCCAGCATGGGAGGAAAAACATTTTGATGGTGTTGTTGAATTCCACCAGTTACAAGAGTCAAATAGCACGTTGTTGCTGCAACTCAGCTCTGAGGGTCAGAGGAATTTGGGTTGGAAATAGAACCCACACATTCTCTTCTACAGGGAATGTCAGCAACATGCTAGAATTTCCTGAAAATCAGGTGAGTACCTTTTGGGATAAGCACAGGTGGTTCCAGTGGGAACCACTGATTAAAGTAAGCCTCATCCTTGGCTTCCTGCCAACAGAATCCAGTTTCATTGCTTCACATTTCCATTTTGGGCACAGATGGAACAACAGTGCATTTTGATGCAGGAGTTGTCCTTCTTAATGCAATACTGTCAGAAATAAAATTCACTGTAGCTAGAGAGAGATTTTGTGTATACTGAACAGAAAGTGTAGAAAGACTACAATGACATATTTGTAATGGAAATTAAACTCCTCGACAAGTTTAGCTTGAAATGGTCACTGGTTAATGCTTAAATAAAGGAATAGATGAAAAAACAATGAGGGGTTATCTCATAGAGGTGTATAAAATCATGAAGAGCCTAAGTAGGCTAAACGTGCACAGTTTTTCCCCTCAGGTTGGGGAATCAAGAACTCGAGGACATGGATTTAAGGTGAGAAGGAAAAGATTTAATATGAACCCAAGGGGCAACCTTTTCACCCAGCTGGTCCATACGGGAATGCACTGCCAGAAGAAGCAGCTGAGACAGGTACATTAACAGTATTTAAAAAGCACTGGCATAGATACATAGATAGACAAGCCTTTGAGGGATATGGGCAAATGGGGGAAAATAATCTCAGCTTAAGACAAGCATCTTGGTTGGCATGGACAGGTTGGGTTGAAGGGCCTATTTCTGTGCAGTAAGACGAAGAAGCTGAATTAAGCCAATTGGTCCATCAAGTCTGCTCCACCACTCCATCATGGCTGATTTTCAATCCCTTTCAACCCCATTTTCCACGCTTCTCCCCGTAACCTTTGACAACCTTACTAATCAAGAACTTATCAACCTCCACTTTAAATATACCCAATGAATTGCTCTCCACAGACTTCTGTAGCAATGGATTCCACAGATTTACCATACTCTGGCTTAAGAAATGTCTCCTCATCCCTGTCCTAACAGGACATCTTTGTATTCTAAAGCAATGCTTTCTGGTACTAAACTCTCCCACTATAGAAAACATCCGTGGCACACCACGCTATCAAGGGATTTCAATATCCAGTAATTTTCAATGATATTCCCCAACCTCATTTTTCTAAACACATATAAGTACAGGCCCAGAACCATCAAACTTTTTAAGACTCTATCACACTAGCAGGGCTTCCCAACCTGGAGTCCACGGACCCCTTGCTTAATGGTATTAGTCCACGGCATAGAAAATGGTTGGGAAACCCCGCACTAAAGGTATACGATATTAGGCAAAAGAGCACAGATATGCAAAGCTACTTTTCTTCAAGACTGATCACTTTTTAACTGGAAGGATTGTGGTCCAAGGGGGGCAAGAAATAAAAATCTTACATGTGTTGGCGTTGGATGGTCACCGTATGATAAAGGCAGAAGCGAATTCACAATTTTTATGTGATGAGAAAGCGTCTACAGGAGGAGCGTCAACAAAGGGGTGTTCAGCTACACTGCTGATATGATCAGCATCTATGAGGGAGCTCCCTCCTGCACTTAAAACTACCAAATGCAGAATCCAGCACAGAATGCAATCACGGAACATGGTTAGATGGTCCAAGCCACACACGCAAAATGGAAGGAACTCAGCAGTACAGGCGGTGTCTATGAAAATGAATAAACTATGGATGTTGTGGGCCCAGACCGTTCTGCAGGACCAGAAAGAAAGGAGATAGATGCCAGCATCAAAAGCTGGGGGCGGGGAAGGAGGATCGCTAGGAGATAGGTAGATCCAAGTGGGTAGGAAAGGCAAAGGGCTGGAGATGATGGAACCTGATAAGAGAGGAGAGTGTGGACCATAAGCGAAAGGGAAGGAAGATGGAACCCAAGGGACGGTGATAGGTAAGTGAGAAGAGGTAAAAGGCCAGAGTAGGGAATAGAAGAGGGGAGAGGGGAGGGAATTTTTTTTTACTGCAAGGGGAAATTGATATTGAACATAAGAACATAAGGAATAGGAGCAGGAGTAGGCCATCTAGCCCATGGAGCCCGCCCCACCATTCAATAAGATTATGGCTGATCTGTCCGTAAACTCAGCTCCATCTACCTGCCTATAACCCTTAATTCCCCTACGTAAAAATCTATCTAACTGTATCTTAAATACATTTAGTGAAGAAGCCTCAACTACTTCCCTGGGCAGAGAATTCCACGGATTCACCACTCTCTGGGAAAAAAAACAGCTTCTCCTCATCTCCGTCCTAAAATCTTCTCCCCTGAATCTTGAGGCAATGTCCCCTAGTTCTAGTTGAGTCACCCAGATGGAATATAAGGTAGACCATGCCGATGCTGCAGTTAAGCACTTGGGGTTGGATGACCATGCACAGTAACTCAAGGCCTGAAGTACAGACCATACATTCTGTTCCAAAGGGAATGCTAGCAGCATGAAGAGGTTGAATTTGCTGAAATTCAGACTGGTTGCTTTGGTTCTTGCAGTGGGAACATGGTCAGACACACTCCATCTTCATTTTCTTGACAACAGAACATGGATTCATTGTTTCAGATGCTGCCAGCAGTGAAATAATGGCACTCTCTGCTGACCTTGGAGATATAATGATATACTGATATACCATAAAGATACACTGACCTACAGCATGACCTCGCCTTTAACGACACCGCTTGACATCGTGTATTGTCTCAAAAGATATCCACGGTCAAAATTTTACAGGCTGCACAGCTTACTCAATGGCAAACATATGACAGCCACCTCATAAATCAGCAAAGCAGAAGAGATGACGTGAAGGAACATGCAAACATGTTAGATCATAAAGAAAGCTACAATAAACACAAAAAGGTTGAAGTATCATTAACAGACTGAAGCTTTAAAATCTGTTGTGCTTATTTTGAATAATTATTCACGGAAATCACAATCCACATCCGAAAGCTTTCTAAGCAGCAATTTTGACTTATTACACGATCATACAGCGCGCAAGAGGTTAACATTTTTCAGTTGCTTGTAAATATCGCAGGTTCTCCCCAATCCAAGGATTACAAAGAGAGAGAGCACCCTGTACTGCAGCACTGATCGTCACAGAAGCTTTTCTGGATCACTTTACTGCCAGCAGGTGAAACGTACCAGAATTGATTGTGGTTCGATGCCAAGCATCAAACACAGGACAATACCATAATAGTCAGCACAACAGCAACTACCAATACAAGACAATAGTGCAGACAGCCATGAGCAATCAACAATTAGCAGAATGGTTACATGTGCGAACACGAACAATCAAACTTAAAAAAATGTGAACATATGAACAGACTCAATAATTATCAACACAACAAGGACAGTAGGAAAGACCATTTAATGGATGTTGTGCACAAACTGTTCCATATTTAACTACACAGGCACAGAAATCCCAAATTGTTACTGTGGTTACTACTGCATAGTCCAGGGCTACAGGCTTCCCATAGAGTTCTTGTACACTTAACTTCTGATACTTTATTTATTTGAATTCTCTCATTATCCCTGCCATTTACACCCTCACTGTCACTAAAGCTATGCAAGAGTATTGTATGCTTTTCTTTTTTCTATCTCTTCCCCTTTTCTCCTTGCATCTGGTCCTTTTTTTTTAAACCCATTTTATCTATAAGCTTCCCACCTACCAGTTCAATATCCAAAATCAACCAATTCCTGTTCCCACAAGAAATGCTACCTTAAGCTGCTGACCATCCCCAGCATCTTATGGTCTGCTAAAGTTAATAGGACATTGAACGACTGAACCACAGTGGTGAGCGTGGCCTCATCGCGACAGTAGAGGAGCCTATGGACTGACATGTCAGCCACATTCAGGTTGGAGGCGCAACGCCTTATATTCTCTCTGGGTAGCCTCCAACCTGAAGGCATAAACATTGATTTCTTGAACTTCCAGGAATGCCCCCCTCCCTTCACCATTTCCCATTCCTCGCTTTCACCTTATTTCATTAGCTGCCCATCACCTCCCCCTTTTCTTTCTTCTATGATCTTCTGTCCTTTTCTATCAGACTCCCCCATCTCCAGCCCTGTATCTCTTTCACCGATCAACTTCCCAGCTCTTTATTTCACCCCCCCCAGTTTCACTTAGCACCTCCTCCCCTCCCCACAATTTCTTACTCTAACTCATCTCTTTTCCCTCAAGTTATTATGAAAGGTCTTGGCCTGAAAAATCAACTGTACTCTTTTCCATTGCTGCTGCCTGGCCTGCCGAGTTCCTCCAGCATTTTGTGTGCGTTGAGGGGAAAAATATCACTATTTCAAAGCAATCCCTCTTCAAGTTTGCTAAAACAGATCACCAAGTTTCCAGATTCTCTTTCCTTATATATTCCTCCATCAGGTATACAACCATTTCCTAGTGTGAACCCACCTACGTTGCACACATTCACATTTCAATAAATCGTGCTCTCTGTCGTGGTTTTCTGTGCAGCACATCAGGTCCATCTCCATTTGAGAATAGGGATAGTGGACGCTCAATGCCTGTGAGACATTTTGCAACCACAGCTATTTTCTGGAGTTATTACTCCATTATTTGCTATTTTCCCTCTCTCAAACAGCAAGGACTCTATCTCTCTTTATTCACTCTCAATCCCAAAAGTAATACCATGACCAAAGATTTTGATCCGATCTTCAAAGATGCTAGCTGGAGTTGGCAACCCTATTTCTACCTTCTAGGGATCCCTTGATTTCAAACATAGGATTCACATTTCTATTGCTTTCATCTTATAAAGGTTCAAAGGTTTATTTTATTATCAAAGAATGTATGCAGAATACAACTCTCAGATTTGTCTTCTCCTGCAGCCATAAAACACAGAAATCCATACATGTAGTTGAAAGAGACATCATCCCTTGCAGAAAAAGAAAAACAGAAACTTGCAAACCTGAAACATCTCCTGTCTCACACAAAAACTAACAGATCCCCGTAAATCCTAGAGTTGTTTGAAGAACGTGTGAAATGAAAATGATCCTGTATATTCTTTCCAGAAGTGCTGCCGCAATTTTTATTGTCTAGTCATAGAAACATAGAAAACCTACAGCACAATACAGGCCCTTCAGCCCACAAAGTTGTGCCAACTCTGCCCCTACCTTAGAAATTACTAGACTTCCCCATAGCCCTCTATTTTTCTAAGCTCCATGTACCTATCCAAAAGTCTCTTAAAAAAACCCTATTGTATCCGCCTCCACCACTGTGGCCGGCAGCCCATTCCACGCACTCACCACTCTGAGTAAAAATACTTACCCCTGACATCACCTCTGTACCTACTCCCCAGCACCTTAAACCTGTGTCCTCTTGTGGCAACCATTTCAGCCCTGGGAAAAAGCCTCTGACTATCCACACAATCAATGCCTCTCATCATCCTGTACACCTCTATTAGGTCACCTCTCATCCTCCGTAGCTCCAAGGAGAAAAGGCCGAGTTCACTCGACCTGTTTTCATAAGGCATGCTCCCTAATCCAGGCAACATCCTTGTAAATCTCCTCTGCACGCTTTCCATGGCTTCCACATGCTTCCTGTAGTGAGGCGACTGAACGCAGTACTCCAAGTGGGGTCTGACCACGGTCTTATGTAGCTGCAACATTACCTCTCGGCTCCTAAACTCAATTCCATGATTCATGAAAGCCAATATACCGTATGCCTTCTTAGCCACAGTGTCAACCTGCGCAGCTGCTTTGAATGTCCTATGAACTTGGACCCCATGATACCTCTGATCCTCCACACTGCCAAGAGTCTTACCATTAATACTATATTCTGCCATCATAACCTACCAAAATGAACAACCTCACACTTATCTGGGTTGAACTCCATCTGCCACTTCTCAGCCCAGTTTTGCATCCTATCGTCCCGCTGTAACCTCTGACAGCCCTCCACACTATCCACAACACCTCCAACCTTTGTGTCATCAGCAAATTTACTAACCCATCCCTTCACTTACTCATCCAGATCATTTATAAAAATCACAAAGAGTAGGGGTCCCAGAACAGACCCCTGAGGCACACCACTGGTCACCGACCTCCATGCAGAATATGACCCATCTACCACCAGTCTTTGCGTTCTGTGGGCAAGCCAGTTCTGGATCCACAAAACAATGTCCCCTTGGATCCCATGCCTCCTTACTTTCTCAATAAGCCTTGCATGGAGTACCTTATCAAATGCCTTGCTGAAATCCATTAACACTACATCTACTGCTCTTCCTTCACCAATGTGTTTAGTCACATCCTCAAAAATTTCAATCAGGCTCGTAAGGCACGACCTGCCCTTGACAAAGCCATGCCGACTATTCCTAATCATATTATATCTCTCCAAATGTTCATAAATCCTGCTCCTCAGGATCTTCTCCATCAACTTACCAACCACTGAAGTAAGACTCACCGGTCTATAATTTCCTAGGCTATCTCTACTCCCTTTCTTGAATAAAGCAACAACATCCACAACCCTCCAATCCTCCGGAACCTCTCCCATCCCCATTGATGATTCAAAGATCGTCATCAGAGGCTCAGCAATCTCCTCCCTCGCCTCCCACAGTAGCCTGGGGTACATCTCATCCAGTCCCAGTGACTTATCCAACTTGACGCTTTCCAAAAGCTCCAGCACATCCTCTTTCTTAATATCTACATGCTCAAGCTTTTCAGTCTGCTGTAAGTCTGCACGACAATCACCAAGATCCTTTTCCATAGTGAATACTGAAGTAAAGTATTCATAAGTACCCCTGCTATTTCCTCTGGTTCCATACACACTTTCCCACTATCACACTTGATAGGTCCTATTCTTTCACGTCTTATCTTCTTGCTCTTCACATACTTGAAGAATGCCTTGGGGTTTTCCTTAATCCTGCCCGCCAAGGCCTTCTCATGGCCCCTTCATGAGTCCTTATAGAAAATTTTCCCACTTAGCACATCTGCAGCAAACAGTCCAGGTGATCACAGATACTTCAAGCCAGCACTTTGTAAGAGCTATTCAGTCTTCCTTCCCCCAAATCCTTTACAAATTCAGTTGTTGAACATTACAGTTGCGTCTCCTGCCCTTTCATGGAGCGTTTTCCATTACAACTGTTTGCATTGAAAGAAGTCCTCATTTCCAAAGGAAGAAGGGAATAGGTTTAAGGTGAGAGGAAGCTCGTTTAGATGGGAACAGAGGGAAATATTTGTCTCCACATAGTGAGAGTGATTAATATCTGGAATCTATTGTCAGAGGAGGTGTTGAAGGCAATATAATCAAAACATGTAACAAGCATCTAAACAGGCACTTCAAAAGCCAAGTTGTGGAAGGCCAAAACCTAGTGTCAGCTATCACTGATGTGTAGAATGGTCAGTGTAGTGGGCTAAAGAGCCTGTTTCTCAGCTGTTTGACTCTACCTTTTCTTTGCTGAACCTTTAATAACAATAGTTAGTTGTGCACGTTCAGACAAGCTCTTGACTTTAGAAAGAATCACAGATCCTTCCATCTTAAGCTTGCCCCCTCTCACTGGCCCTCTAGGCAGTTACCTAGTACAGTAGTCAAAATTCAAGCTCCTCTACTGCAAATGCACACTGCATACAATCAGCCCCCAAAGCATCTAGCCCACATCCCAAGTGCCATACGGTTACCCTCTCCAAGGATTCCTCCAACCCTACCTCCAAACACTGTAAGCAAACTGTAAGCCTTCAGTTTGCTGGTAATTAAAAAAAAACAAAATAAAACACTCTTCTCCCATTAATAATTCCAGTAAAGTGCAGCACATCTTCTCAGGTGGAGTCGTACTTTGCGCAGTGCATCGGGAAGGATATGCAGAATTGCCACTGAATTATCTGCAAATAACTCGGGCTAAATTTTCCCAGTTTTCTGCAAATCAACGTGAAATCACCGAGGTAAAACAGTGACAAACAGACAACTCCCGTAATTAAAAATAAACACACCCCGCCCCGTTTAAGCTTGCATTATTTCTGCTCGAGGCCACTGTAGAGTTTCGGATGACCTTTACTTCCCTCACCCATTGATGTGATAACGTGGGAGTGTGGAGGCCACATCCCAGGAGAGATCACACAGGAGCGCGGCCCAGGAGCGACTCGGGCGGCAGAGAAATCCCCGGAAGAGGCGTCACGCCGTTCTAGAACGCGGCCCCGGGAATGCCCAGTCGGTTAACACGTCACGGAATTCTAGAGAACGACCCCACGGCGGGGAGATCCGGGGAAAGGAGTTATAGGATTCCGGAATGCACCTTTACATTGTTTTGCAGCATACCTTCGCTAAATCCCTCGTAGCCTCTGCGCTGGGCTTTTAGAAAAATGGACACCTCAGGACCTGCAGCCATGTCACCCACTCTCCGCTAATCCCGATGCGAAAGTGATTTCGATACAAATCGTGTCCCGGGGTTGGTCCTACGGAGGGCGGGCGAGGGCGCAGCCCGTATTTCGGTTGTCTGGCTTTACAACGAGGTTCCTGCAGAGGATGACTTCCTCTTTGAATTGCGTGTAGTTAAAGTAAACATTTCACATGCTTCCAGATACTGATAAACACCTAGTTAGAAATTTTCAAATGCATTTATAATTGAATGTAAATTTATAAATGAATGTCTTCGCGATTGTAAATAATGACCCCTCCCGCATCTTTATATTTTGAAGAAGTACGTTTTTCCATAATTATCACGTTTTCTGTATTTATACGGAAGCTGCTTTATTTAATAAAATCAAAAATATTTATATTATAATGTATTACAAACAGATCTTGGGGCCTAATTATTGTATTTACTGTTAAAAGTTACATTTATATATGTATATAAAACTAAATTCGTATTGCTATGGAACAATTCCAGATTTAAAATTACTAACTGAAGGCTTTTGACAAGATAGGTTAACAATCAAATTACAGGAGGTAGGGTTTCAGGGTAAGGTGTGAGAATGGGTGCAGAACTGCCTGAAAAAACTGAAAACAACGAGTTACGGTGAGCGGTTCATTTTCACACCTAGAAGATATTAGAAGTGGGGTTCCACAGGGATTGGTTATGGAGCTGCTGCTGATTCTAATTTACACATAACAAATAAACTAGTAAAGTGTGCTGATGATACAAAATTAGGGGGACAGGCTAATAACATTCAGACAGCAGAATCGATGCAGTTAGATCTAAATGAAATCCAGAAGTGGGCAGTTTAATGGCAGATGAAATTTAATTAAAGTAAATGCCAACTATTTCATATAGTAGAAATATTATATTGCATATAGTAGAAGATGTTCTTAAGCTGCATAATGCACTTGAGAGGCCACACCTTAAATACAGTGTACAATTTTGGTCTCCATATTGTGAGGGATGTAAAGGCACTGGAGAGAGTTCAGAGAAGGAAAATGAAACTCATTCCAGGTGTGCAAGTTATGAGCTCTGAAGAAAGATTGAAAAAAATAAATCCTTTTAGCCTAGGTAGATGTAGAATTGGAGGAAACATGATAGAAGTGTTACAAATCAGTAAAGGTATAAGTAGGTTGGTTGACAGCTGCTACTTCAAAATTAATCCATCATCAAGGACATGGGGCCATAGGTGGAGACTGGTTAATGGAGATTTCAGACTAACATCAGGAAGCATTTCTTTACACAGTAAGTTGTGAACACATGGAACAAACTACTTAGTTGTGTAGTTGAGAGTAGTACCTCAGAGACTCTCAAATCTAAACTCAATTGTGTGAATAGGAATTTGGTGAGCTTTGTTGGGCTGAATGGCCTGTTCTTGTCAAAAACATTCTAATGTTCTAAAGGGAGGGAGACCCAATGGTGGCGTTGTTAAAGGACCACAGGGGCAGTGAATCGTGAAATTTGAAAATCTTGTGCTCATTTCAGTGTTGTGTATCTTGTTTCTCTAGTGTCTAATTGTATCATACAAGTCCCTCAGCCAAAGAGGACAGGAAACATCCCTAAATGGGATACCCTTCCTCTTGCTGAAACCACAAGCACAGATCAACAATATTACAGTGATAAACCCATGCAATGTTATTCTTCTAGGTGATAATGACTAGCATCTTAAATCCCTTACAAAATGCAATACACCACAGGGTGGAATCTTCTGTGAATAAACTATGGTTGACATGGGAATAAAGGATCAACTATGATGTAAACACAAGAGATTCTGCAGATGCTGGCAATCTTGAGCAACATACGCAATGCAAGAGGAACTCAGCAAATCAAGCAGCATCTATGGAGGGGAATAAACAGTTAACATTTCAGGCCAAGACCATGATATAGACACTGAAGGGTCTCAGCCCAAAATGGAAGCTGTATCTTTCCCTCCATTGATGTTGCCTGACTTGCTGAGTTCCTCCATCACTTTGCGTGTGTTAGTCAATCATAATGTGTTATGTCGCATTTATCTGCAACTATACTGTGTCTCTGTGAGATCCATCACCACAAACATACAGTATATAGGAGCATAAAATGCCCCAGTAGTGAACAAGTTGAAAGACCATCTACTGGTTCCCAGGCATATTTAGGAACTTTTGCCTTAAGTTGACCCCAAGACCTTGCAGGCAGCAGGCTCCAGCCCAATCATTTGAATTTGTATAGTACTCCAATGGCAGGTAACTCTTCAGAGTTCCCAGATATGGTTACTGTCAACACTACCATGAAAATAGAACCTGTTGTTCTCACAAACATACAAAGTTCTAACCACTCCCCCCACCCCCCAACACACACACACACACACACATTTTTAATCTTGACACACATCAAAGTTGCTGGTAAACGCAGCAGGCCAGGCAGCATCTGTAGGAAGAGGTGCAGTCGACGTTTCAGGCCGAGACCCTTTTTAATCTTGACATGGTTTGAAAAAAGCCTAGCTAAGGGGTAACTGACAAAAGTCATCTTTGTTCACCAGCACTGCGCTTGCTGTTCTCATCTCTGCCATCTAGCTTCATTAAGGACAATGAATTTTATATTTTAATGCTGGAAAAATAACTGCAGCAAGTATTAAATAAAAACTCCTTTAACTCCCTTTCTAGATCTTTCTGTCTCTGTCTCTGGAGACAGCTTATCCACTGATGTCTACTATAAGCCTACTGACTGTCACAGCTATCTGGACTATTCCTCTTCTCACCCTGTCTCTTGCAAAAACGCCATCCCCTTCTCGCAATTCCTCCGTCTCCGCCGCATCTGCTCTCAGGATGAGGCTTTTCATTCTAGGATGAGGGAGATGTCTTCATTTTTTAAAGAAAGGAGCTTCCCTTCCTCCACTATCAACTCTGCTCTTAAACGCATCTCCCCCATTTCACGTACATCTGCTCTCACTCCATCCTCCCACCACCCCACTAGGAATAGGGTTCCCCTGGTCCTCACCTACCACCCTACCAGCCTCCGGGTCCAACATATTATTCTCCGTAACTTCCGCCACCTCCAACGGGATCCCACCACTAAGCACATCTTTCCCTCCCCCCCCTCTGCATTCCACAGGGATCGCTCCCTACACAACTCCCTTGTCCATTCGTCCCCCCCATCCTTCCCCACTGATCTCCCTCCTGGCACTTATCCGTGTAAGCGGAACAAGTGCTACACATGCCCTTACACTTCCTCCCTTACCACCATTCAGGGCCCCAAACAGTCCTTCCAGGTGAGGCATCACTTCACCTGTGAGTCGACTGGGGTGATATACTGCGTCCGGTGCTCCCGATGTGGCCTTTTATATATTGGTGAGACCCGACGCAGACTGGGAGACCGCTTTGCTGAACATCTACGCTCTGTCCGCCAGAGAAAGCAGGATCTCCCAGTGGCCACACATTTTAATTCCACATCCCATTCCCATTCTGACATGTCTATCCACGGCCTCCTCTACTGTAAAGATGAAGCCACACTCAGGTTGGAGGAACAACACCTTATATTCCGTCTGGGTCGCCTCCAACCTGATGGCATGAACATCGACTTCTCTAACTTCCGCTAAGGTCCCACCTCCCCCTCGTACCCCATCTGTTACTCATTTTTATGCACACATTCTTTCTCTCACTCTCCTTTTTCTCCCTCTGTCCCTCTGATTATACCTCTTGCCCATCCTCTGGGTCACCCCCCCCCTTGTCTTTCTTCCCGGACCTCCTGTCCCATGATCCTCTCGTATCCCCTTTTGCCTATCACCTGTCCAGCTCTCGGCTCTATCCCTCCCCCTCCTGTCTTCTCCTATCATTTTGGATCTCCCCCTCCCCCTCCAGCTTTCAAATCCCTCACTCACTCTTCCTTCAGTTAGTCCTGACGAAGGGTCTCGGCCTGAAACGTCGACTGCACCTCTTCCTAGAGATGCTGCCTGGCCTGCTGCATTCACCAGCAACTTTGATGTATGTTGCTTGAATTTCCAGCATCTGCAGAATTCCTGTTGTTTCCTTTAATAAGAGTTGGTTTTGGATTTAACAAGTAGATATTATGGAACTACCTTCCATTACTACTCTCCAGCGTTTATGGGCCTCAAGGAATGACGACTGATGGGCATTGTCTGGTTTCTTATTAATAGTAAATGGTACTACCATCCATATCAAGTGGCTTACCCTTAAAATGACATCCAGGTACCTCGTAGGCCGCAGCTTTCATGTCCTAACATTTGCCAGATGCCTCTTTTTATAATTAAATATGTAACTGGTCAACCGATTGACTAAACGAATGATGAAGTACACCAGCCCGTCCCTTCAACAAAGTCAGACTGTTTACGAGGACAAACTCCAAATGAATACGGGGACTTCGTAATAAAAAGTTGTTTTAACATCTGTTTGTGTGTTTGGTGTTATCGTCACTCGTGCACTCCTTGCAGGTCGCGCCGCTGCCTCACAGATTTTCGCGCCCAAGAGAAGCGAAAGGGATTCTGCCCCCAAAGTTCATTCAGAACCCCTGTCACATTAAATCATTTCCCAGGTAGGTCAACAGAGCTGGTACCCCATCGATGTAAGTCTCCTCCACTGAGGAGGGAAAAAGATGCGGGCCATGGGAAATCGAAACACTGAATACTGTTTTATAAATAAATAGCTGTCCGGTAAACTGGGCAGACAACTCGGTTTATGATATTCACTTGTATGAACACCTCCAGTTTAAATTCCATGCGGAATATTTTGGAGGATCAAGAGCCATGAACACCTCATCAGTCTGAAGCCCAGAGAAATTCTGAAGGCTCCATTAACCTATAACCCTCGTTATTCCTCTTTGGCATGTTTTTTTTTGTAATTTATAGTCTTTTTATGTCTTACACTGCAGATGCAGCCGAAAAACAAAAAATTTCACGGCATGTGTCAGTGACAATAAACCTGATTCTGATTCTGACAAAATAACAGAAACTCTACTATGAAAACAGAAACATAAGAATAGATCATAAAAGCTTCGATGAATATTTGTAGTGGAAAGAATAACTTATATTAGTCACGTACATACTGAGATAGGGAAAATTATGTTGGGGAACAAGGAAGTGCAAAGAAATTAAATATTTTGTGCCAGTTTTCATAGACAAAAACACAGAAAACAATCTTAATGGAAAGTGAAGAGTAACAGTCTAAAGGAGAAGCTGAAAAACAAGTGTTAGTCTGAAAACAGCATTAGAGAAATTAATAGCATGGAAACCTGATAAATGTCCAGGAAATGGTGACCTGTATTCCAAAGTTTTAAAAGAGTTACTGAGTATATTATGGATGCACTGGCTTGCATCTTACAGATTTCTATAAATGCTAGAATGAATATCACAGGTAACAAATGATGCCCCCCCTTAGGAAAACTTACAATCTAAGAACACATGGTATTGCAGTTAAATGCCATATACTGTATGGTTTGAAGGTTGAATTAACTAATATAAAACAGGCTGTAGGAATAATTTTGTTATTTTTGATTTGGTAGGATGTTACTACTGGGCTGCTACAGGGGTCTGTAGTTCACAACTTGTGTTAATGATTTGGATGAGGGAGTCAATTGTAATGAATCTGAGCTTGTTGATGATACAAAGCTGGGTGTCAATATGTGATGAGAATGCAGAGAGTCCTCAGCGGGTTTTGAATGGCCAAGAACATGAGAGTGATATATAGTATGGTAAATGTAAATTTCCCTCCCCCACACTTTGGTGGAAAAAAGAACTAGAAAAGCAAAATTTACATGGTATTAGTGTTCAGAGGCATCTGTGCATGAAACATTGAATATTACAATGCAGATGCAGAAGACAAATAGTAAGCTGGCCTTCATTACAAGAGGAAAGATGACATTACAATGCAAGGGACATTTGGTACATTGTGTATAGGTCATGGTCACCCTACCCAAGTGATGATATATTTGCAAAGGCAATGGTGCAAAAATAGGCCCACCAGATTGATTTCTTCAATGGTAAAATGGGGTTGTCCTCTGAGGAGAGGTTACATAAGCTGGTGCTGTACTTTCCAGAATTTTCATGAATGACACGTGATATCAATTATTTATGAAACATGGGGTTTGACAGAGATAATGTTCCCCTCCCCCTACAGCAGGGAGAATGTTCCCTCACTACCACACCCACCCCCCGACCTTGCAAGTAGCTGAATGCAGAAATGGAGGTCACAATCACATAATAAACAACACTTAAGATGCATTTATTCAAGCACATGAACAGGTGGAGAATGGAGGGATAAAGAACATGTGCAGGCAGGTGGGATTTACTTAGATTGGCATGGGCATTTGAGATGAAAGCCCTGTTTCTGGTGTGAACTGTTCTATGAATCTTTGAAATTCTCTATCAAGAGAAGTGTAAAGGTTTCATTGTTGAATATATTAGACAAAGAGAGCTTTTAAAATGTTGAGAATTAAAGGTTTGTGCAGAAAAGTGATGCAGATGTAAAAGATCACCACGATCTGATTGGATGTTGGGAGCAGGTCAATGCCATTAAATTTGCTGCTTGAAAAATGTTTTGGTTTACAGAACAGTGTCAATTAGTCCACTGCCATCTATGGCCAATGAAGGATATTGCTACACTCTGAAAAGCAAACCTGAAATTGGGCAGTACCATATATATTGAATTCTGTACATACTTTGAAAAATTATTTTTTAAATGTGTAATAACTTTTGGGAACTGTAGTGAAGAAAGTAGACCTGAAGAAAAACTGATTCTGGAAATATAGTTTTGAAACAGTGGCATACAGTAAATGGTCCATGACAAATATATTGGTAGATCTTTTCTGTGCAAGGCTTTGAGCAATTTGGGAAGGAGATTCACGTCAAAAGATGCCACCCCAATATACACACAACACACATCAAAGTTGCTGGTGAATGCAGCAGGCCTGGCAGCATCTCTAGGAAGAGGTACAGTCGACGTTTCGGGCCGAGACCCTTCGTCAGGACTGACTGAAAGAAGAGCTAGTAAGAGATTTGAAAGTGGGAGGGAGAGGGGGAGATCCAAAATGATAGGAGAAGACAGGAGGGGGAAGGATGGAGCCAAGAGCTGGACAGGTGATTGGCAAAAAGGATATGAGAGGATCATGGGACAGGAGGCCCAGGGAGAAGGAAAAGGGGGGGGGGGGATCCAAAGGATGGGCAAGGGGTATAGTCAGAGGGACAGAGGGAGAAAAAGAAGAGAGAGAGAAAGAATGTGTGTATATAAATATATAACAGATGGGGTACAAGGGGGAGGTGGGGCACTAGCGGAAGTTAGAGAAGTCAATGTTCACGCCATCCCAATATAGTTTCAACAAACTGAGTTTTGGGAACTTGGCTATTTTGCATTGGCTTTACTCGGAACATTCCAGAATGGCGCCAGAACTGACAGGAAAAAGAACTGCAGATACTGAAAATTGCATAAAAAATAGAAAATATTGGAAATACTAAGCTTGTCAGATTCTGTCTAATGAGAGAAACAAAAGTAACTTGGGGTCAATAATCTTTCATTAAAAGAAATTTTGGACTCTGTTTTACAAATGGCAATTGATTATTTTATTGATATATCACATAGACTTGCTAATTCTAAATTGAACGTGCATAGAATTTTGAAATACAAGCAGAAAATGCTGCACAAATGTACCAGGTCAGCCTGTGATAAAAGAAATACATAACATTTCAGGTCTACACTCTTCATTGGAACTGCTAAAGACCAAAACCAAATTAGTCTAAAGCAAGTTTTTAATTTTTCACAGATAGACTTTGGTTCAGAATGAGATTTCAAGATATCGTGTAAATTAAGTAAACAGACTTGGGTCCTAGAACAGCTATGATTATTGCCAGTGTGTTTCTGTGACTAATTTTTGAAAAATATTCAATTGGTCAAAAAATGTTTTGGGGGTCTAAAAGCATGATAAATGCCAGTCTTAATTTTAAATTAATTAACCTCTACTAGAAAGCAATCATGATGTTTGTTTTCACTGCTATTTCTGCTGAGGTGCTTTATATCTTAACCAAAAAAAACCTTCCTTTGATGTGTTCTAGCTGAGTAAATAAGGAGCAGCTAGATCAATAACTGTATGACACTAGAGTGGTGTAATTGACAAATATAGTAGAGGAAAGAGGAAAATAATTGTTGTTTACACATCATTAGTTATGAAAGGATGGTGGAAGCTGATTCAATAGTAATTTTCAAAGGGGAATTAGACAAACATTTGAAAAGGGAAAAAATGGTTGCAGTGTTAATGGGGAAGAAAGAGATAAATCTTCAAAGAGCTGGCAAAGACATATTGAGCAAAATGGCTTCCTCCTGTCTATCCTGCGTAATTCTAATGCTTAGAAACAAATGAACCACAGAAACATTTTTTCCTTATTTTCCTTACCAAAACTTTTCATAACTTTAAATGCCAGTTAAGATACTTCATTTCATAGACAGATATGTCTGAACATTTTGTGCAGCCCCTTCATTGCCTTGAATGAACAAGAGTATTCACACCTCTCTATCAAAAAGTTGTTCGTTCAAGGCTGTTCCCAAAGAATCTGTTCTGACACCTGAGTGCCTTGCTAAGAGAAAACCACTCTGCAGGAGATGCTGTCAGAAAAACAAGCTATTTGATCATTTATCTCATTATGGGAACTTGTTGTGAACGAATTGGCTGTGCAGAATCTATACAGTGCAAATGTGACTAAGCCTAAAAAGTGTGCCTTTGGTTGTAATTTTTCTGAGATAGAAACATAGAAACATAGGAAACCTACAGCACAATACAGGCCCTTCAGCCCACAAAGCTGTGCCGAACACGTCCCTACCTTAGAACTATCTAGGCTTTACCCATAACCCTCTATTTTTCTAAGCTTCATGTAGCCATCCAGGAGTCCCTTAAAATACCCTGTCGTTTCTGCCTCCACCACCGCCGCTGGCAGCCCATTCCACGCACTCACCACTCCCTGCGTAAAAAAACTTGCGCCTGACACCTCCTCTGTTTCTACTTCCAAGCACCTGAAAACTATGCCCCCTCGTGCTAGCCGTTTCAGCCCTAAGCCTCTGACTATCCATACAATCAATGCCTCTCATCATCTTATACACCTCTATCAGGTCACCTCTCATCCTCTGTTGCTCCAAGGAGAAAAGGCCGAATTCACTCAGCCTATTCTCATAAGGCGTGCTCCCCAATCCAGGCAACGTCCTTGTAAATCTCCTCTGCACCCTTTCTATGGCTTCCACGTCCCTCCTGCAGTGAGGCGACCAGAATTGAGCACAGTACTCCAAGTGGGGTCTGACCAGGGTCCTTTCTAGCTGCAAGATTACTTCTCAGCTTTTAAACTCAATTCCACGATTGATGAAAGCCAATGCACCGTATGCCTTCTTAACCATAGAGTCAACCTGTGTAGCAGCTTTGAGTGTCCTATGGACTCGGACCCCAAGATCCCTCTGATCCTCCACACTGCCAAGAGCCTTACCATTAATGCTATATTCTGCCATCATATTTGACCTAGCAAAATGAACATCCTCACACTTATCTGGGTTGAACCCCATCTGCCACTTCTCAGCCCAGTTTTGCATCCTGTCAATGTCCCGTTATAACCTCTGACAGCCTTCCACACTGTCCATGACACCCCCAATGTTCTGAAAACTTGAAAAGCGTTAGATGATTGGAAGTTCTTTATATTTTATAAAACGCCTTATGAAAATTCTTATGAAGGATCTCAATCCTTTAGTTCCATCCTCCATCCTTCCTTACTGCATTCCATCAGAACAACATTTCAAAAATGCTTTGTTGTCTATATAGGTCTCCTTATGTTCTCACCCACATGTAAGTATTAATATACACAGAACCCATTCAGCAGTCAGCTTTGCCACTATGTGAAGACCTTAATGATAGCTTGTGTGCAATAGCTACCCCACATTAAAACATACCGTCCCAGATAACTTCCACTGTACAATGTGAAGTTCAAGACCCTTGTAGACAATCCCAACAGCAGAAGAGAGTGAGAGGGCAGTGGGAAGCTGCTCTGCTGTCAGGGCTTAGGAACTCAGATACTCTGGCATCAACATCAGCTCTCAGGTTAAGGCAGGACAAGCAAGAGCTGGTTAGTTTAAAGAACAAGGAAGTGGGTACATCTTCTTGTGAAGGCACTATCTTCATGAAGTGAGCTTTGCCATCAAGAATGAGGTAATCTGGCATTCCACTACTCTCTGAAGAAACAGTGATTTTGACTCCATGCAGATGTGAGAATGGAAGGAGTGTCCCAGCTCACAAACTGTACTCCCATCCTCCCATCAACCTCCATTTGACTCATCTGTAGACAAACCTACTATTCCCACGTTGGCTTCATTAGGCATTTTAGTACCCACAAACCATATTGAAAGTAGGAAATACTAGATTAAAGACACAGGTTAAGAAAAGGGAGCAAGTGAGCCATTAATCTTGTCATAAAACTGCAATGCAAGATGGATATGACAATGACAACTGCCTGTCCTGAACCAGCCACATTGATGCCATGGTCAAGAAAATTCACCAGTGCTTCTACATCCTCAAGAGGCTAAAGAAATTTGACACATCCCCTTTGACCCTCACCAATTTTTTATTGATGCACCGTATAAAATATTCTATCATGCGTCATGACTTAGTAGAGCATCTGCTCCGCCTGCGACTGCAGGAAACTGCAGAGAGTTGCAAATATAGCTCAGTACATCATAGAAAACAGCCTCCCATCCATGGATTCTGTCTACACTTCTTGCTGCCTCAGTAAACCAACCAGCATATGTAAAGATCCCACCCACTCCAGATCTTCTTTCTTCTTCTGCCCACACCCCTCCCCCCCAATAGGCAGAAGATTCAAAAGCATGTAGACCCAAGCACATGACCAGCTTCCGTCCTGCTGTAAAACTATAGAACAGTTTCATGGCACAATAGTATATACTCTTGACCTCACAATCTGCTTTGTTGTGACCTTGCACCTTACTTTCTATCTGCACTACACTTTCCTAAAACGCTTTATTCTGCACTCTGTCGTTTAACCTTGCACTATCTCAATACACTGTTGCATTGAATTGATCTGTATGGACTATATGTAAGACAACTTTTTCACCGTGCCACTGTACATGTGTCAATAATATGCTAATTTACCAATTAAACTTACCGATTTTACATTGGCACAGACTTTTATTTTTTATTTTTATTTATTTTATTAACAAATGCAGCAAGGTAACAGGCCCTTATGGCCCAAGAAGCCTGCGCTGTCTAATTACACCCCAGTGACCAATCAACCTACCAAAACGTACGTATTTGGTATGTGGTAGGACACCAGAGCTCCCAGAGGAGGAAAACCGATGTGGTCATGGGGAGAATGTAGAAAATCCTTCCAGACAGTGGTGAGACTGAACCCGTGTCACTGGTGCTACAGTAGCATTATGCCTATGTCTAAACTACCTTGTTGTCCCTCTGTGGTTGTAATGATGGTGAAACTATCAAAATCCACTGGCATTACAGAGTGAAAGTGCCAACAGTTTCTGGAATGATCTCATGCACAGTTATTCCTGAATTGCCAATCCTGCTGTCTTGTGATTCTCTGCTTCTTCCCTGCATGCACTGTTTTTCAGCGTTTTCTAGAGTGGGAAAGGAAAGGTATGTCGCATCCGGAATTATTTCCAGTTAGCGGACGATTAACCAGGGAAGATCAGTGATCTGACAAAGGTACAAGTTACTTGCAGAGGATTCTTGCTCCAACAAATTTTGAAAATATTACACTTTACTGCATGAAGTGAAAGCTAGTTGTTAATGATGTGCAAAGTTAGAATTGTTGCTTTGTAAGCTCTCAATCCTTGAAGTTTTCAATATTTGGGAAAAATAATTCTCTTAGATAAACATTTGAAAATATTATATTTCAAAACAATGAAGAAAATATTTTACTTTTTAGTTTGGCACAATTAATATCAACGTTCTGAATGTGTTCCACTGTTTGGCATTTCATAAAATGTTTCGAAATGTAGCTTTTAATGCCTTGGTTGGTGCCAATGAGAATTCCTCCATGTGATTGGCCTCTTAGCCAGCTTGATGTTATTGTTATTGTTAGCAACCAGAGATCTCTTGGAAGCAATGTTTTGTAGCAAGTGCTATCAGTAAATTTAATCGCCACATAACAGAAATTATTGGATCTTTTTGAGTGACTTTGGTCGAGAAGTGCTATCTCTTCACTGGGCAGGAAATCTAGACTATTAGGAAACCTGCTTCTGTACTCTGCAGCGCTTTTCTAAACATTAGGATTTGACCTACTGATTTCTTACATGTTTATGAAGGTGCCTTCCATACAGATGGTGCACCTGAACCCTTTATCCTTTCTGTCTCTGTGGAAACAAGTGGGGTAATTAAGGACAACTACCATTACATGACAAACTTAATTGGCATTTGATGAAGAGACTTGCTGTTTGAAACTGAAGTCCAATCTATTAAGAAGCAGTACATGACAGCACAGTCCGGAATATGTAAAACAGAGAATAGTTGCAGAAAAAATAAGCGTATCTCATGGTGCTTATATACAAAAGATTCTACATAGACAGGAATCTGGAAGAACATGGGAATTTAAGAATTAAAAGGTGGATTAAGCCATTTGGCTACAACGTCTGCTCTGCCATTCAGTAGTTTCACCGTCTTGCATTGACTCCATATTACTTGATTCCCTTCATCTCTAAAAATATACAGATGTAGGCACTTAAGAGAAGCAACAAGTACTAAAAATATGTATCGTAGGTCAGTAAAACCCTTAAAAAATACAAGCCGCGCTGGCATTCTTATCTTGATGGAAAGAAATTGAAAAAGAAAGAAATTATAGTAATAAACGTGTATGGCGCTTCAGTCAGACCACAGCAGGGGCACTTGGTACAGTTTTAGTCATTTATAAAAGGACATAGAGATATTGGAGAACGTGTAGAGAATAATTCCCAAGGATTGTAGCAGAACTTTTGTGTTATATTCATCAGGGAAATTTGAACGGACTGGAAGTCTTTTATCTGTAAAAGGTTATGAATAGGTGAGCTGGAAATCTTTAAAATTACAAGAGGGTTTGAAAAGATAAATGTAGAGAAAACATTTACTCTGGTGCTCAAAAATAGAGGTCATACATATAAGGTTGAAGCCCTTTCATTAGAACCCAGTCCTACCTCAGTTTCCCAGTGTTTTGCTCATGGTGAAAAAATTGTCACATGAGCAGTTGTGGTAACTTGTTACATAAAGACATCAGATAGGGAGAAAAGAATGGAGTATTTGTGATGGGGCTGAGGGAGGAAGGTGCAGAGTGTAACCAGCTGTGCTGAATGATCAGCAGCTTTAACCCGAATGAGGACATGGATTTGAATTCAATGTTCAAAATTCAAAGTAAATGTATTATGAAAGTACATACGTGTTACCATATACAGCCCTGAGATTCATTTTCTTGCTAGCAAGCACAGTAAATACAAGAGATGAACTAGAATCTATGAAAGGCCATACCCAACAGAATGGACAAACAACCAAAGTGCAAAAGATAACAAACAGTGCTAATAAAAAGTAAATAATAATAATAACTATGATAATAATCATAAAAAATAAGCAATAAATATCAAGAACATGAGATGAAAATGCCTTGAAAGTCAGTTCGTAGGTTGTGGTAACAGTTCAGTGATGGGGCAAGTGAATCTGAGAGACGTTATTCCCACTAGTTCAAGAGCCTGATGGTTGAGGGGTAATAACTGTTCCTGAACCTGGTGGTTTAGGCCCTGATGCTCCTGTACTTTCCTCCTGATGGCTGCAGTGAGAAGAGAGCATTGTCTGAGTGTTGGGGTCCTTGATGATAAATGCTGCTTTCCTACAACAGTGTTTTACCTGTAGAGAACTGGGCCATATCCACTCTTTTTTTGTATGATTTTCCATTCAAGGGCATTGGTGTTTTCATACCAGGCCATTTTGCAACCAGTCCATATACTCTCCACCACACATCTATAGAAATTTGTTAAAAGTTTTAGATGTCACGCCAAATCGTGGCAAACTTCTAAGGAAGTAGTGGTGCTACCATGCGTTCTTCGTAATTGACTTACGTGCTCGACCCTGGACAGGTCCTCTGAAATGATAAGACTGAGGAATTTAAAGTTGCTGACCCTCTCTAACTTTGATCCCCTGATGACGACTGGCTCATGGACCTCTGGTTTCGTCCTACTGAAGTCATTAATCAGCCCCTTGGTCTTGCTGACATTGAGTGAGGGGCTGTTGTTGTGGCACCACTCAGCCAGATTTTCAATCTCCCTCCTCTGTGCTGATTCTCACCATCTTTGATTTGGCCTACGACAGTGTTACCATCAGCAAGCTTATATTTGGCATTGGTGCTGTGCCTAGCCACACTTCCAAAAGTGTAAAGCGAGTAGAGCAGAGGGTAAGCACATGGCATTGTGGTGCAACTAGTCTTCCTGTAAGAAGGTGCACACTCTTGTGCAGCGACATCTACGGGGTCAACCAAAGACGTTATTGACTTCTTTAAATGTATTTTTTAGAATTGCAAGACCCTGCTAGCATTAAGAACTTAAAATACTGCAGGTCTACCCACTCAGCAAATTGCTTTTTGGCGGAGAAACAGAAAGACTCTGATGCTACCTGTGACAGGTGTCAGTACACAAAGGGAATATGCCACCTAATGGCGAGTAATCATCTTAGTTGTTTTTCTTGTGATCGCAAGACCCTGTTGGAATTGATGGCGTGGAATGCTGAAAGTCCAATTCATTGGTTTGTTGGCCAAAGGCAATGGAACTGCGTAGCCTAGGCCATAGCGAGGACTAGGCCTCAAACCATGGTGTCATCTGTTTGCAGCCACGCAATGGAAGGCGGTGTGGCATAGTGTCCATGCTGGAGTTGGTGCTGCCCCTCAGTGTTCGCTCGACAGAAGGCAAGGTGTATTGTGTTCGACTAGACTGCTGCAACATTCATGGACTCAGGGACTTGGACTATATTTTTCTTGTGTGACTTTACTGCTATCTTATATGTGCTATAGGTGTCTTGTGCTGTGTATGACTGTTGGTACTGTGCTTTGTACCTTGGCCCAGGAGTAACACTGTTTCATTTGACTGTGTTCATGGGTATTCACATATGGTTGAATTTGAACTTGAGATTGTGGAGGAGGTGTTGTTGCCAATCCAAGCTGACTAGGGTCTGTAAGTGAGGAAATCGAGGATCCGGTTGCACAGGGATATATTGAGGCCAAGGTCTTGATGCTTATTGACTGGTTTTGAGGGGATAATAGTATTGAGTGCCAAGCTGTAATCAATGAAGAGTACCCTGATGTATGCATCTTTGCTGTCCATATTTTCCAGGATTGAGTGAAGAGCCAATGAAATGGCATCTGCTGTTGACTGATTGTGACAGCAGGCAAATTGGAGTGAATCCAAGTCGCTTCTCAGGCAGGAGTTGATATGCTTCATCACCACCCTCTCAAAGCTCTTCATCACAGTGGATGTAAGTGCTACTGGACAATAGTCATTGAGGCATGTTACTAGGTTCTTCTGAGGCACCGGTATAATTGATGCCTGCTGAAAGCAGGTGGGTATCACAGACTGCCAAAGTGAGAGGTTAAAGAGATCAGTGAACACTCCAGCCCAGTTGATCTGCTCAGATCTTTAGTACTCGGCCAGGTACCCCATCTGGGCCAGGTGCTTTCAGTACATTCATCATCCTGAAGGACCCCTCACATTGGCCTCAGAGACTGAAATCACAGGGTCATCAGGGGCTGTGGGAGTTTGTGAAGGTGCCTCCATATTTTGATGGTTAAAGTGAGCATAAGAGGCCTTGATCTCATGTGGGAGCAAAGCCTTGCTGTCATCTATGTTGCTTGGTTTCACTTTGTAGGAGGTGTCAGCATTCAAGCTCTGCCACATTTATTCAGTTGGTCCAGAATCGCCACTTTGCATGTGAGATCAAGGTACAGGGAATGGGGTAAAACCAATAAAAGTACCTTAGGAAGTTCATTCAAATGCACTGAATTCCGTACGTAACTCAGCAACATTTGGCAAATTCCAGCAACCCCTTTAAATAGTGTTAATTGCTCAATTGGAATGAAAATTCAACAATATTAAGATTAACCCGCGGGTTTTCAGAGCTTCCTGAAATTTGACAGTGAAAGCGAGGTGAGAAGACGGCAGTGATTAAAACTCCTATAAGTACTGCAGGAAATGCTTAGAGCTTTCTCACCTCCTAAAAGGAAAAGCTTTAGCCAAGAATTTACTTTCTATATTTTCAGGTTTTTCAGTAACAGAACAGGATTGATGACAATTTGGCTGCCTTGATTCAAGCCACAGACAGGAGCAATATGAGAACACCACCAACAACGGTGAAGAGCTGCCCAAACACCTGCTGGAAACCAGAGAGGTCCAGTAGAGAGAAAAACTAATAATGAAGGGAGGATGCAAACAACAGGAATTCTGCAGACGCTGGAAATTCAAGCAGCACACATCAAAGTTGTTGGTGAACGCAGCAGGCCAGGTAGGATCAGTGAAGGGAGGATCTTGTAGGATGCAGGAGTCAATATCACTGTCGTGGTGTACATAGGCAGATGTTGAGTTTCCTTCGCATGTCAGAGCACGTTCAGGAGGATCAGGTTGTTGTATGATGCTGTGACAGAATCCTACAGACTTCCAGAAGATCTACAGTATCATGAGTCTGGTTGTCACTGTCTAAACATTGGCTATCAAACTGATCGTCCTCACATCTTTGCCTCTGGTTCCTTTAAGGAATCTGCTACAGTATCCCATTCAAAGCTCCAAAATAAGTAGGACAGGTGCCTAATGTGGCATATTTCCAGAGCTATCGACTATGGTAACTATCGATTATGTCATCCTACGCTGCATCCATGACTGCATTGGTGCTGATCCTGCACCGATGCTGAGCTCATCGACTTCATCAATGTTGCTTCCAGCTTCCACCCTGCCCTCAAATTAACTTGGTCCATTTCTGACACCGCCCTTTCTTGAGCTCTCTGTCTCCATCTCTGGAGACAGTGTATCTGCTGATATATTTTATAAACTCATTGACTCTCACAGCTATCTGGACTATACCTCTTCCCACCCTGCCATATGTAAAAATGCCACCCCCTTCTCTCAGTTCCTTCGTCTTCACCACATCTGCTCTCAGGATGAGGCGTTTCACTCCAGAAAAACTGAGGTGTCCTCCACTTCAAAGAAAGGAGCTTCCCTTCCTCCATCATCAATAGTGCTCTCACCTGCATCTCCTCCATTTCACACACATCAACCAACACTCCATCCTCCTGCCACCCCACCAGGGACAGGGTTTCTCTTGTCCTCACCTACCACCCCACTAGCCTCTGCATCCAGCACATAATTTTCTGTAACTTCCGCCATCTCCAACAGGATCCCACCACCAAGCACATCTTTCTCTCCCCGCCACTTTTTGCTTTCCACAGGGATCACTCCCTATGCAGCTCCCTTGTCCCCACTGATCTCCCTCCTGGTACTTATTCTTGCAAGCAGAACAAGTGCCACACCTGCCCCTACACCTCCTCCCTCACTACCATTCAGAGCCCCAAACAGTCCTTCCAGGTAAGGTGACACTTACTGTTGGGGTAATCTATTGTATCCGGTGCTCCCCGTGTGGCTTCCTGTATATTAGTGAGACCCAGTGTAGACTGGGAGACAGCTTGGCCGTTCACCTTCGCTCCAACTGACACAAAAAATGGGATCTCTTGGTGGCCACCCATCAGATCTCTGTTCTGACTGCTGGCTTGGTCCTGGCCTATTATGTGGATTCTGCCTTAAACTGCAAGGGTTCCCAATCTTTTTATACCATGGACCAATACCACTAATCAAGGGGCAATGGTATTGACTGGCTTAGAGGCAGTCAGGAGATTAGTTGTTTTGGGTACTTCCTGAAGAATGGCGGGAGGAATATTGTAAGAAGTGAAAGCACTTTGGTCAGAAGTTCCTTTGCATGCCTGCATTTTGCATCATTTCCCTCATGAGCCAATGATGGAAAGCAGATTACTGCAGACCCGTGATGGTCTATAAAGGCCAGCATCCCACTTAAAATGCTTAAGTGGTGAGGGAGTATATCATATTCCCTGGTGCTCCTTAATTCTTCTCCTTCCTTCGGGTATGACATCTGTGATCCAACTGATCAGAACCAGGAGAGTGTCCTGTGACCTCCGATACAGATTTCCCACTGCGTTCTCTGCCACCGCCATCTGTTCTCCTTCACTTGCAAATTGTGAATCAGCAGGTGAAAGCCCAGCCCTCTGTCTAAGTGCTGTTGCTGATATGTGGGTACCTGGTAACCATGAGCCCTGCGGTGCACTCTAGGTGCAAAACAGGTCCTTTTAGCATTCACCTGCCATGAAGAACTGCTGCACAGTGATCTGATTGTATGCAATTATTAATTATTATGGGCAAAGTGACCGTACCACAGCATCTCATTCATTCGCTGTTCAAAACAAGCCAATATGATTGAACATTGAATGACATGTGGATGCTAATATTTGATTGTGTGATGTACATTGGAGATCTCCAATTCTGATCATCAAAAATGCTGACTTCCTCCAATTCTTCCTGTGAAGTTATCAGCTGTTAGATCTATGGGGGAGATGTACTTCAATTCTGTTCATTCAGTTCTTCGGACAAAGAAGGAATCAACATCTGTCCTACCCCCCAAAACTCTAGTGGACTACCTTCTCTAAAGCAGCAAGGGAAAGCCAGACCTTTAGATAACTGACAAATATTCAACCAATGGATGGAAAATATTTGTTGGAGACTATAGGATAGAGGCATAGCATTATAGAAGAATGTTGAAAGACGATGGTTGAAGGGGGATTGGAAGTAACATCCCCTCTTCACTGGCATTCAACACTGGTGCATCTCAAGGATCAGTGCTCAGCCCACTGCTCTACTCTCTAGTCTACACCCACGACTGTGTGGCTAGGCACAGCTCAAACACCATCTATACGTTTGCCGATCTCACAACTATTGTTGGCAGAATTTCAGATGGTAACGAGGAGGCATACAGGAGCAAGACAGATCAATTGTTTGAATAGTGTTGCAATGACAACTTCGCACGCAATGTCAGTAAGATCAAAGAATTGATTGTGGACTTAAGGAAGGGGAAATTTCTACAGATGTACCATGGAGAGCATTTTAACTGGTTGCATTACTGTCTGGCAAAATTGGGAAAAATTCTACACAGAATTGGGAAAAGTTGCAAATAGTTAAAAACTCAGCTGTGTCATGGGCAATAGCATCCTCTGCATCAAGCACACCTTCATCATTCTACCATCAAGAAGGTGGTAGAGAAATCAGGAGACACATAGTCATTGTTTCAGGGACAACTTCTTCCAGTCCACCATCACATTTCTGAATGAACAAATAACCTATGTAAACTATCTCACTATTTTTTGCTCCCCCTTGAACCTACCCCTTCTCACCTTCATTGCATGCCCTCTGGTATTAGACATTTCAATCTTGGGAAACAGATACTCTCTGTCCGCCTATCTATGCCTCTCATAATCATATAAACCTCTATCACATCTCCCCTCAGCCTCAGAGACTCCAGAGAAAGCAACCCAAGTTTATCCAGCCCTGTGTGATAGCACGTGCCCTCTAAACTAGGCAACATCCTGGTAAACTGCTTCCGCACGCTCTCCAAAACTTCAACATCCTTCCTACAGTGGGGTGACCAGAACTGTATACAATACTCCAGCTGTGGCCTAATGAGAGTTTTCTCAAGTTGCAACACAACCTTTTGACTTTTGAACTCAATGACTCAACTAATAAAAGCAAGCATTCCATAAATCTTCTTAATCACCTTATCAACCTGTGTAGCCACTTTCAAGAAGCTATGAACTTGGATCCCAAGATCTCTCTGCTCAGCAACACTCTTAAGGATCTTGCCCTTAACAGTGTATTGTCTCCTTGCATTTGCCCTACTGAGGTGCAACACCTCACATTTATTTGGGTTTAAACTATATCTGCAACTGATCTATATTGTGCTGTATTCTTTGCCAGTCTTCTACACCATCCACAACTCCACTAATCTTGGTATCCGCAAGCTTACTAGCCCAAACACCTACATTTTCATCCAGGTCATTTGTATATAAAGTATAGGACAAGGTTCCTACTGCTGTCCTGGACTTCCTCCAGCTATTTCTGTTACCTTGCTACTTCAGCCATTTTGATTCTAATGTCTTTACAAGTTCTATCTTCATTGTCATTAAAAAGATGCTCTAAGAAGCATGGTGTTCTATCCCTATGAATATTCTCCTCCATCCCTATGAATATCTAACTAAAATTCTGTAAAATATATATTGTCCGGTACTAAACCATGACACAGACATCACTTACCTTATTTAAATTTAGAATATTTTTTCTTCATTTCTGTTACCCTGTTGTCTTAAGAAATTTCCTGACCTTTTGTGGATTTAGTTATATCAAACACTATTTTATGACCACAGAATTTGGTAATCTTCCCCATTTCTAACCCTCCTCCTATTCACACTCTTCTAGACCCCATGATTTTTTAGCTGTAGAGAGAAAAGGTTCCACACAGAAGGTTAGTTAGGGAGGTTCAATCGTTAGGCATTAATATCGAAGTAGTAAAATGGATTCAGCAGTGGCTAGATGGGAGATGCCAGAGAGTAGTGGTGGATAATTGTGTGTCAGATTGGAGGACGGTGTGCCTCAAGGATCTGTACCGGGTCCAATGTTGTTTGTCATATATATTAATGATCTGGATGATGGGGTGGTAAATTGGATTAGTAAGTATGCAGATGACACTAAGATAGGTGGCATTAGAGATTTAGGACAGTTAGAAGAGTGGGCTGAAAGATGGCAGATGGAGTTTAATGCTGAAAAATGTGAGATGTTACATTTTGGTAGGCCTAATCAAAATAGGACATACATGGTAAATGGTAGGGCATTAAAGAATGATGTAGAACAGATGGATCTAGGAATAATGGTGCATAGTTCCCTGAAGGTGGAATCTCATGTGGATAGGGTGGTGAAGAAAGCTTTTGGTATGCTGGCCTTTATTAATCAGAGCATTGAGTATAGGAGTTGGGATGTAATGTTGAAATTGTATAAGGCATTGGTTAAGGCCAAGTTTGGAGTATTGTGTACAGTTCTGGTCACCGAATTATAGGAAAGAGGTCAATAAAATTGAGAGAGTACAGAGGAGGTTTACTAAAATGTTGCCTGGGTTTCATCTCCTAAGTTACAGAGAAAAGTTGAACAAGTTAGGTCTTTACTCTTTGGCGCATAGAAGGTTGAGGGGGGACTTGATAGAGGTTTTTAAAATTATAAGGGGAATTGATAGAGTTGACGTGGATAGGCTTTTTCCATTGAGAATGGGGGAGATTCAAGCAAGAGGACATGAGTTGAGAGTTAAAGGGCAAAAGTTTAGGGGTAACATGAGGGGGAACTTCTTTACTCAGAGAGTGGTAGCTGTATGGAATGAGCTCCCAGCAGGAGTGGTTGAGGCAGGTTCGATGTTGTCGTTTAAAGTTAAATTGGATAGATATATGGACAGGAAAGGAATGGAGGGTTATGGGCTGAGTGCAGGTCAGTGGGACTAGGTGAGAGCAAGAGTTCGGCACAGACTAGAAGGGTCGAGATGGCCTGTTTCCGTGCTGTAATTGTTATATGGTTTTATATGGTTATATAGATATACAAAATTATGAGGTGTATAGATTGGGTAAATGCAAGAAGGTTTTTTCCACTGAGGTTGGGTGGGACTACAAACAGAGGCCATGGGTTAAGAGCGAAAGGTAAAAAGTTTAAGGGAACATGAGGGAAAACTTCTTCACTCAGAGTATCGTGAGAGTATGGAACAAGTTGCCAGCATAAGTAGTGCATGCAAGCACAATTTCAACGTTTAAGAGAAGTTTGGATAGCTGTATGGAGGGCTATGGTCCCAGTGTTGGCCATGGCAGATTTAAAATATGGTAGGAAACATTGAACTCGAATGATTCAAGGACAGTGGAAGCAGACAGGACAATTGTTTTTGTTCCTGCCATGTGCCTGGAGATGGAGGCTACCATTTTGTGGAACTGTTTTACATCCTCCATTTTGTGAGATGAAGTTGCCTGGTTTTCAGTGTGTTAAAGAAGACACAATGATGCTTCAGGTAATCTGCTGGACTGGAGATCATTTCCAAATAAGAAGTTATTTATGAGATGTTCTTTGGTTGGACATAACATGCAGGTTTGTGAATGTTGGAGTTGGTGTCTGCCTGGACTGATTCGAGCAGGTTACTGAGGAGCCATAAATTACCAACTGTCACTTGCTGGGAAGAGGGCAATAAGTGGATGCTACCCTGGAGCAGAGCCAATAAAAAGGTGTTAAAGGTCAATCAGATGACTTACAACCAATGACACTGGAATGCACTATCTGAATTGGTGAGGAACAAGTATAAAAGTGGACACTTCAAGTGTACTATCAGCAACAATTCCAGTGAATTACCATTGCGAGGAAGAATCCCCATGACAGGGGTTGGGAGAAGAAAGGATCGATCATCTGGCCAATGGAGATTCTCTATTTTGGTGTTATAAATTGGACACATTGTCTGAGTGAGTATTGGTACGAAGGGAACAGTAGAATTCGTGTTCTAAGCTGTTGGCCCAGGGTCAACATAGTTACACTGTTATTTGTGCTGAGACAATAAAGTGCGAACTTCGATTAATTATGAGTTGTGTAGTGAATTTCCTAACCTTGTTCCATTGACGAATGGTCAACACCAGTGCAGGTCAATGGGAGTAGGCAGTTTAAATGGTTTCAGTATGGATTAGATAGGCTGAAGGGCCTGTTTCTGTACTGTATATTTCTATGACTCTAGATTAGAGAAAGCCTTATATTTACAACATAATATCATTAGTAAGGAAGCATACTTAAATAACTCATATCTGTTCTCCAGATTAGAAACATAGAAACATAGAAAACCTACAGCACAATACAGGCCCTTCAACCCACAATGCTGTGCTGAATATGTCCTTACCTTAGAAATTACCTAGGGCTACCCATAGCCCTCTATTTTTCTAAGCTCCATGTACCTACCCAGGAGTCTCTTAAAAGACCCTATTGTATCCACCTCCACCACCGTTGCCGGCAGCCCATTCCATGTACTCACCACTCTCTGCGTAAAAATCCCTGACATCTCCTCTGTACCTACTTCCAAGCACTTTAAGACTGTGACCTCTCGTGTTAGCCATTTCAGCACTGGGAAAAAGCCTCTGACTCTCCACACAATCAATGCCTCTCATCATCTTCTACACCTCTAACAGGTCACCTCTCATCCTCTGTTGCTCCAAAGAGAAAAGGCCAAGTTCTCATAGGGCATGCTCCCCAATCCAGGTAACATTCTTGTAAATTTCCTCTGCAAGTTCTTTGAGGGTGTATTGTCAATGTTAAAAGAATACTATTATTAATGCTTGTTCATATGTTTTTAATACAGTATAAAATTGGCTGCATTGCAAAATAAATAATTTTTTCTAGTTACAAGACAGTTTGAAAATCAAAACATTAGACCTGGCATGGTCTACTAGGCAGCAGTGATGCATGCTCCTTTGTGTCTGAGCTATAGATGTACAACAGGCATCTCAAGACACTGGAAAAATACCAACAACAATGTCTCTGTAAAACTCTTCTAGTTCAATAGATGAATAAGTGAACCAAGCTCAGGGTCATCCCTAGCCTGAGGTCCTGGTTACGCAGGTTGCTACATTGGGCAGAGAACATCATTTGCATGCCTGTCATCAGACTCCTGAAACTGACACTCAATTCTGGACTCTGCTGTGGAAGACAAAGACCAGGTGGTGGAGAATAAAAACGCAAACACGGGGAAACCTGCAGATGCTGGAAATTCAAGCAACACACATCAAAGTTGCTGGTGAATGCAGCAGGCCAGGCAGCATGTCTAGGAAGAGATACAGTCGACGTTTCGGGCCGAGACCCTTCGTCAGGACTAACTGAAAGAAGAGCTAGTAAGAGATTTGGAAGTGGGAGGGGGAGGGGGAGATCTGAAATGATAGGAGAAGGCAGGAGGGGGAGGGATGGAGCCAAGAGCTGGACAGTTGATTGGCAAAAGGGATATGAGAGGATCATGGGACAGGACGCCTAGGGAGAAAGAAAAGGGGGAGGGGGGGAAAACCCAGAAAATGGGCAAGGGGTATAGTGAGAGACTTCTCAAACTTCCGCTAAAGCCCCATCTTCCCCTCGTACCCCATCCATTATTTATTTATATACACACATTCTTTCTCTCTCTCTCCTTTTTCTCCCTCTGTCCCTCTGACTATACCCCTTTCACATCCTCTGGGGTTTTCCCCCTCCCCCTTTTCATTCTCCCTGGGCCTCCTGTCCCATGATCCTCTCATATCCCTTTTGCCTATCACCTGTCCAGCTCTTGGCTTCATCCCTCCCTCTCCTGTCTTCTCCTATCATTTTGGATCTCCCCCTCCCACTCCCACTTTCAAATCTCTTACTAGCTCTTCTTTCAGTTAGTCCTGACGAAGGGTCTCGGCCTGAAACGTCGACTGTACCTCTTCCTAGAGATGCTGCCTGGCCTGCTGCGTTCACCAGCAACTTTGTTGTGTGTTAGATGGAGAATAAGATTCACAGAATGTACTTAGAGCTCCCTTGAAGTCATATAACTTATCAACCTACACCAGGGAACTTCTGGCCAATGACTGGTCAAGGTGAAGAAGGAACATTTGAAATGGTATTTAAAAACTTTAAGGCCATGCATTGGGAGCATCCCGAATCACTTAATTCCTCACAAGCTACCCATTCATTTTTCAGTCAGCTATCTCTTGCCCCAACTGTGGAAGGAATCTGTGGATACCATTTTAGTCTCATTTGTTGCCTCCAAACCCACAAAACAGCAATGATAGCAAGTCATCCTTGACCCAAGGCACTGCTTTAAAAGATATCCTGATACTGTAAATTGAAAGGAAATAACTATAGCACAGGTACCATGACTTGTTTAGAGGAGGGCACAAAAGGGAGGGCAGCTCATAATTTTTACAAAGTTCTCCTACATGGAGTTGAAAAAACCTTTTCAAAGAGGGTTGTTAGTAACATTTATTTGGTATCCTTTTCTTAACACTGATACTTTTTTATTCCATAAAACCTGTTCATTTTGGTCAAGGAAGAAGGTTTTTGAATGATAAGCTTCTTGTTAGATGCACCTTTCTCCAAAATACTATCGGTTACCAGGATACTGGTTTGCCTCCTGCTGACAAGGAATTAAAGCCTCAGTTGCATCCCAAGTGCTGATTTTTTTCTCTCTTTTTGTTTTGCAATAGTCTGATAGAAGCATTATGCTTTCTTTCCCCTAATTTTCATACTGCTCCTCTCCTGAAGACAATGACTCATGCTGTGATACGGTTATGTAAGTGTCATCAGCACTCTGACATCTCACTCAGGTAATTGTTTACGTACAATAACTGTGAACAGCATGCTGTGGTGATCACAGCCAAGTATTATTCTGCCCTCCTCTGACAAACACAACTTTTAACAAGGTAGATTGTGTGGGACATTGGTAATTCTGTCCTTTCTTCCTAATAGTTAACTGCATTGTCACTAGTTGTCAAAACTTTAAACCTTATTTAAGGGTAGTAAAAAGCCCTAAAAGCTGTATAAGTCTTCTCAAAGGAAACTGTTGAATTTTCATAATAAAAAGTATCAAAATATGTAGAGATATAATTGAGATATAAAATATATAATGAAAATCTGCTTGCATTTATATTACTACTTTCACTACATCAGTTCTTTGTGGCCAACATAGGATCATTTCACAACTTCAACAAATCAGTGAGAAAGGACTAAATATGATCTTTCAATTGCATCAGGAAAATGACAACAAAGAAAAAACTAAAAAATAGAGGGGAGAAGAGGGTGAGAGCTCTTCATTAAAAAAAAGAAATACTTCATTCTTGATATTGTTAACGCCGCACTCACTGAGTTAAGTATCACAGTGCTGACTTGTGCCTTGTAAATGGTGGGAAGGCTTTGGGTGTCAAGAGATGAACCACTCTGTGACTTTATGATTCAATGGCAAGGTCGCCGCAGTATTTTGACTGATCGTTTCCACGGATGCTGCCCAGCCTGCTGAGTTCCTCCAGCGTGCTGTGAGTGTTGCTTTATATAAGTGGTTCAGTTGTGCCTCTAGTCAGTGGAGACAACATGCATATTGATGCTGCTGGACCTGGTGATGTTAATCCATTAAAGATCATAGTAGTTGGTTCGACTCTCTTTAGTTGGAAATGGACCTAAATGTTGTTTAGCACTAATGCCAGAATGTTGCCTAGGTTTTATTGCATGCAGGCATGAGCTGTTTCAATTGCCGAAGAACTGTGTATGGAGTTCAAGTTATGCAATCATCAGACATTCTCACTTCTGATGTTACAGTAGAAGGAAGTTCATTGATAAAGCAGCTGAGGATGATTGAGCCTGGAACACTGTCCCAAGGATGTCCACCAGTGATGTCCTGGGGATGGGATTGATTGGCATTTGAGAACCGCTACTATCTTCCTTTATTTGAGATATGAAAAGGATGGGTTTTTATAACAGCCTGTCACTTTCAAGGTCACAGTTACCAGTACTGAGCTTTAAATTATATATTTTATTTAGTTAATAAAATTTAAATATCCCTGGTTTCAAAGTAGTATTTGAATCTATCTCTTGTCCATGGTTCTTAACCATGTTAAACTATATTAACAACACGCTGGAGGAACTCAGCAAGTCAGGCTTTGACCCCAGCATCTGCAGAGTATTTTGTGTTAAACTATATTAATATTTCTAGAGTAATGGTTTCTTTTCCAGCGATGTGCAGGAATTGAACGTTTAACTGCACAGTAAACAAGAATGTTTTAGATATATGGCATCATAGAGAATATAAAACATAGAAAGAAACCTTTTGGCTCAGTATAACCATGTCCATCAAGAGAGACCTAACCAACTTAATTCCTCCTTCCAGCACTAGATCTTTCAATCTGCAGATTCACATACACACCCAAGAACGTTTTAAGTATATTCAGTGTTTCTATTTCTACTGTGCTTGCAAACCTCTGCCTCTGTATTAGTGAAAATATTTTTCCTCATCTCTTCTCAAATGCTGTATCATTTACTTTAAATCTATGCCACCTGGTTTATGGTCCTAATGCTAAGGGAACTAAGGCAATCCTATTTACTTCATTTTGGGCTTTCATGATTTTATTAACCTCAGTTATGTCTCTCCACAACCTCCCCTCTTCTGACATTACAACAGCAGACTTTCCAATCTTTCCTTATAGCTAAATTTTTCCAAACCTGGCAATATTTTTATTAATGTCCTTTGTTTACCCTAATGTATTAATATCTTTCTCCAAATGTGATGACAAAAATTGTAGGCAGCACTCAAGCTGTGGTTTAAAGTTGAATATGTTTGACTTTATACAGTTCCTTGCTTTTAATTTCTCTGCCTTACCTAATAAAGAAAGTATCTCATTTGCCTTTTTGACTACCTTGCTGAACTGGTCGGATGTCTTCAAGAATCTGTGCATAGACACCTCAAGGTTCTTCTGCTCTTCATTCTTCTCAGCATCTTTACATTTATTGTGTATTGTCTATTTGTACCTTCGCAAATGCATTATCCTCTTTTCTCTGGATTTAATGTCAATTGCTTATCCAGTGCTAAACAAACCAAACCTACATACTAAAGCTTACTTTCTCATTATCAACCTCATAGCCAATTTTATTTCATCTGCAAACTGTTTAATGATGCTCCCTTCCTTTATATATCAATAATTAATACAAACTAAAATCTGGAAGGAATTGTGAGCTGAGTTCTGTAGGAAGGACACAAGCCGTACATCTGTAGTATGCATAATGATTAGCAGGGAGAAAAATCCACGCCCCTGAGTGCAGATTTCTACCCTCCACTTGTTCCCCTTGCAAACGTTTAAATTTCAGTAAGCTCGCTGAAAGTCTGCTTTCATTTTACAAGCAGACACATTCTGTAATTTTGCTCTTCAATTTCTCAATCTACTGCATATGTCTCAAACCTTTTGTGGTTTAAAGGTATGCAAAAGTGGTAGACATAGTAGTACACTGAATTCCTGAAATTTATGTGGTAACTGATTGAACGAATCTCATGCTGCTCTGGCTTTTCAATCAACACTATAGTAATGCATTTCAGAGGGCCTGTGGGAGAAGTGAAAATTGAAGAAGTGACGATCATGTAAACCCAAACAGAATGATGATATGCTTTCTTTTGAAAGTGCAGATTGGCTCTTTCCACCACTCTCACAGGCAGTGAATTGCAAATCATCTCCAATCTTTGCTGTAAACCTGTGTTTCTTGTTATTTGAATCATCACTAATGGGAACAGCTTCCATCTATTTACTCTATCTAAACTCATTATAATCTTGTACATCTCCATCGAATGTCCTAACCTTCTTTGTGCCCTAGAGAACAGCTCCAGCTTTCCCAGTCTAACCTTTTTATTATTAGGAAGCTTTTTGAGTAATTAAGAAGCCAAATGGTTTGTTTGCCTATATTGTGAAAGGATTGTCACACAGGAATAAAGATGTCTTCTTGACATTACCTAGAATCTCAATGCGCAGCTCTGGAGAAAGTGCTATGAAGATTCACTAGAGTGGTTTAAGGGATGACAGATGTGCCAGGTGAAGAGATACTGAGTAGCCTGAATTTCCCAGAGTTTAAAGAATGAAGGAGGCCTACTGAATTTTATAAAATTCTTAGGGGGCTCCGACTGGGTGCAGGGAGTACTTTGTCCTGGTTGAGGAGTCTAGAACAAAGAATCACAGTTTCAAAATATAGAGTAAGCTTTTTTAATATTGAGTTAGTGTCTTATAGAATGGAAACAGGCCCTTCGGCCCAACTGATCCACACTGATCATGGCATCCTCCCTGCTTCTCCCAGTTGACCATGTTCAGCCTGTAACCCTCTCACCCCTCCCCCTCAGTGTACCTAACTATCCAAATGCCTCTTAAATTTTGCACTTGTACCCTCCTTGACCACTTCTTCTGGTAGCTGATTCCAGACATTCACTCCTTTCTGTAAAAGAAGTTACCTCTCACTTCTCTTTTAAAGTTCTCTTGTCTTACGTCTGTGGCGTAGGTTTGGACTCACTAACCCCGAAGAAAAGGTGATGACTATCCACTTTATCCATACCCCTCATGATTTTATAAACTTCTATGATGTCATCTCTATTGAGATGAGGAGTTTTTTCCCTTTGGTGGGTGCTGAATCTACTGTGATATACAGTACAGATGTAGGCCAAGACAGCAGGATGTGTGAATAACTTTGAGGCTGTAAGACTAAGGTATTGAGAATTAAGAATGAGAGATCGAAATAGGCATTTAATATTGATTGGCAGTTAAAGAAAAGAAAAAAAAACTGGACAAAGGTTGGCCATTCAGCGCTCTTTCCTGTTCTGCTGTTCGTATCAATCTGTAGCTCATTGATGCTCTTTGTTTCGTGTCTTTCGTACAGAACTCTCTTCAGGGTAGTTGTTCCCATCTTCTCCATGGGCCATGATGGTGTTTGTCTCACTTGTTGACTCAGTGCGGATTCTCTCTTCACCTCCATCTGCTGATAACGGATCAAGTTTGACTTCATATGAGGAATGTGCGCAGTGGTTATCTTGTAGAATTATAAATCCAGAGACATGTTTTTAATTCCCACACTGGAACTTAGAGAATTCTAACATTGTAATGATTTTGTTTGCCTCATGTACAAAAGGCTTTAATTCAGTCCCCTATACCAATGAAATTTTCAAATTACTTAATGCAACAGCAAAAGTGTAATGTACTTTTATTTTATAGATCTTGTGGTCTGAGTTCGATCCTGACCTCCAGCACTATCTGTATGCAGTTCACATATTCACCCTATGTATGTGTGGTTTCCTTTAAGTGCTCCAGTTTCCTCCCACGTTTCCAAGATGTGCAGGTCGCTGTTATAAAATTACTATTGCTGTGGGTGGAAGAATCAGCATGGAGTTCACAAGGAAGTGAGAGAAAATATTAGACCATAAGACCATAAGACACAGGAGCAGAATTAGGCCATCCTGCCCATTAAGTTTGCTCAGCCATTTCATCATGGCTGTTTTATTATTCCTCTCAACTCCATTCTCCTGCCTTCTCTCCATAAACTTTGAACCCCTGACTAATTAAGAATCCATCAATCTCCGCTTTAAATATACCCATTTACTTAGCCTCCACAGTCATATGTGCCAAAAAAAAATCTTCCTCATCTCTGTTCTAAATAGATGTCCCTCTGTGCCCTCTGGTCCTAGACTCCCCACACTTTCAGAAGTATCCTCTCACATCCATTCTTTCTAGACCTTTCAGTATTCGATAGGTTTCAATGAGATTCTCCCCACCACCCCCCACCAACCTTCTAAACTCCAGCGAGTACAGGCCCAGAGCCGTCAAACGCTCCTGATATGTTAACCTTTTCATTCCCAAAATCATTCTCGTGAACCTCCTCTGGACCTCTCTAATGCCAGTGCACCTTTTCTTAGCTAAGAAGCCCAAAACTGCTCAGAATATTCCAAGTGCAGACTGACCAATATCTTATAAAGCCTCAGCAATATACCTTTACTTTTATATTCAGTCCTCTCGAAATGAATGCAAACATTGCATTTGCCTTCCTTACCACCAACTCAGCCTGTATGCCAACCTTTAGGGAATCCTGCACAAGGATTCTCAAGTGTCTTTGCACCTCTGATTTTTGAATTTTCTCCCCATTTAGAAAATTGTTTATGCCTTTATTCCTTCTGCCAAAGTGCATGACCATACACTTCCCTACACAATTTTCTATTTGCCTTTGCCCATTACATCCTTCTGCAGACTCCCCACTACCTGCACCTCCACCTATCTTTATACCATCTGCAAACTTGGCTACAAAGCCATCAATTGAGTTGTCCAAATTAGATTAGATTAGATTAGATTATGAGGACACGCAGTCCTCTTTTATTGTCATTTAGTAATGCATGCATTAAGAAATGATAAAATGTCTTTCCAGAATGATATCCACATGACAAACCGACTTAAAAACTAACAAAAACCACATAGTTATAACATATAGTTACAACAGTGCAAAGCAATACCGTAATTTGATAAGAACAGACCATGGCACGGTAAAAGTCTCAAAGTCTCTCGAAAGTCCCATCATCTCACACAGACGGTAAACCTCCAGCGCCGCAAACTTGCCGATGCAGCATATTGGAAGCATCTGACCACAGTCTGACTCCGAGCCTGTCCAAAAACGCCAAGCCTCCGACCAGCTCTCCGACACTGAGCAGTGAGCACCATCTCTGCCGAGCGCTTTGACCCCAGCCCTGACAACAGGCAATAGGCAAAGCCGAGGATTTGGGGCCTTCCCTCCCAGAGATTCTCGATCACACAGTAGCAGCGGCAGCGAAGCGGGCATTTCAGAAGTTTCTCCAGGTTTTCCTCCCTGCTTCTCAGGGCTGTCTCCATCAAATCCGGATTGTGCACGGCCCCCTAGTTAACACATACGATATTCATTATTGGCATATTGAAGAAGTTGAGTTGCTCTTTGGTCCAGGAGAAGACAGACCTTAATCATAGCATTCACCTTCCTGAAAGGTCTTTGACCTGAAACATTAGCTCTGTTTTCTTCTCACAGATGTGACCTGACCTGGGTCAACACTTCCACCAAATTCCATTTTATATTAGAGAGAATAGGATTACTTTTTTTCAAAGCCCATTTCCAGATAGTTACTAGAAGCATCTTAATCTGGCTCACGGCTCCAGACTCTCTGAAATGTTTTTCCATTTGATAGCATTAAAGATCTGAAATATGTTTCCTCGTATCAGAATTTTTAAACACTGGGATTCAAAAACATATGAGAATAACATGAAAATAGGAGTTAAGAGAAAGCATCAGTTCATCTTTATCAGAATGAGCATAATGGATGAGCTCTTTCCTGTGCCTTTGCAGATAATTTTCTTGGGTAAACATGGAATTCTCAGTGAGTAAGCAAATTTCAGTACAAACATTCAGGTAGGCATCAATTCGGAAAGCAGGCCTTCATTATAGCAGTCACCACCCACTCTTGCTCGTGTCTTAGCATTGTTCACTGTTATGACCTTCAGCAAACAGAAAGACAGCAAGAACACTTTATGTTGCTGAGGTGGAGAATTATCAAACATAATCGTGTAAGATTTGATCTATCTGCATTGCATGAAATGATGATAGTAGGTGTAAGCAGCCTTTAAATGCAAGCAAGTTCTATCAATGCTATGATCACAGATCATATCTTGCATACATTTTATTTCATACTTTCTATTCAGATAAGCTAATCCCACAACTGAAACAGTTTAGTTTTATGTATTAGAGATTATTAGCTATGCAGGCAGTTCAAGAATAACTGTCATTCCCCAACTTTCTAATTATATAATCTTTCAAGTATTCAAACAGTCATTAGTCTACACTAACGATTTTCTTGGTGAATATGCTCATCCACTAATAATTGTGAACCATCCTCCACAAACAACAATAAAGAGACTTAATTATCTTATTATAAACATAAGAGATTCTGCAGATGCTGGAATCCTTCAGCAACGCACACAATGCTGGAAGAACTCAGCATATCATGCAGTATCTGTGGAGGGAAATAAACAGTCAATGTTTCAGACTGAGACCTTCCAACAGGACTCCTCTTCTCCCCTCCCGTTTTCCTATTCCGACCTCTGCCCCCTTCCTTTCATTACTTCCATCTCGTTCCTTTCCTCCTTCCCTTTCTTTCATAGTCCACTATACTCTCCTATTAGATTCCTTCTTCAGACCTTCACCTCTTTCAGCTATCCCCTCACAGCTTCTTACTTCAATTCCCCTTCTCCATCCATCCACCTTCCCCCTCACTTGGTCTCAACTTATCCCCTGTCAACTTGTACTCCATCCCCTCCACCCACTCCTTATTCTGGATTCTGCTCCCTTTCTTTATACTTATTATCTTATTTTTCCCTTAAATGAGAATATAGACTCAGTGGCCACTTTATTAGGTACACCTGTTCACCTGCTTGTTAATGCAAATATCTAACCAGCCGATCATGTGGCAGGAACTCAATGCATAAAAGCATGCAGACATGGTCAAGAGGTTCATTTGCTGCTCAGTCCAAACATCAGAATGGCAAAGAAATGTGGTCTGAGTAACTTTGAACATGGAATGAATATTGACACCAGACAGGGTGGTTTGAGTATCTCAGAAATTGATGGCCTCCTGGGATTTTCATGCACAATAGTCTCTAGACTTTACAGAGCATGGTGCAAAATACAAAAAAAGACATCCAGGGAGTGGCAATTCTGTGGGCAAAAGCCTCTGGTTAATGAGAGAGGTCAGAAGAGCAAAAACAAGAGGAAATATGCAGATGACAGAAATCCAAGCAATACACACAATATGCTGGAGGAACCCAGTAGGCCAGGGAGAATCTATGGAAAAGAGTAAATCATTGATGTTTCGGGTTGAGACCCTTCATCAGGACAGATCCTTGCATCGATCATGTCGGAGGAGAATGGCCAGGCTGGTTCAAGATGACAAGAAGATAACAGTAACTCAAATAACCATGTGTTACAATGGTGTGCAGAAAAGCATCTCTGAATGCACAAGGTATTGAACCCTGAAATGGATGAGCTACAGCAGCAGAAGACCACGTCGGGTTTCACTCCTGTACCTAATGAAGTGACCACTGAGTGTATGTATCTCTCTAATTCTCATGACTGTACTTAAAACAAATATTATGAAATATATGTAGAGCACATTTGTGCTCCATTGCAATCACTTAATCACACCACATTTCAGGTGCCAGTCTTGATTCTCTCAATAATCTTGTCTAATGAATAAAATTACTGAGTCAGTAGATAAAATAACCTACTGACCATCTAATGGCAATATGCTAATTCTGCATTGCATTCACCTGGAATCAAACAAATTTGATCTCTAAATGAAGCTCTTCTTGTTTATCTTCCTTCTGTGAGAATTCTTAGACCTCCTATCTTGATTATTGCGACCGTGGTAGTTAGTGCGATTGTAAGAGGTGTCAAACAGCCCATTTACTCATTGGCTATTAATGCATTACCAGGAGTGACAAGGAGAATAATTTATGCAGCTTTATTTATTGCAGTCATGCGAACACCCACTTTCCACTTCCAGTGTTAGTGGTGTGTCACAGTACCAACAGCTAGGGCTTTAGTCCTTTCTGTGGGTCCAGATTTTCAGGATTTTGAATGAATGCAACAAGCATCGTTGCCAATATATGCTCGCCACGAGAGCAGATTGAAAGTAGCATGTTTTCACATGGAGGGAAAGTAATTGTAAAAGTATGGGGTTTAAGGTCACTATGCCTAAGGACTGACAGAAAAATAATTAGCCAGTGTTGTTGATCCTTCTGAAAATTATGTGCAGTTGCTTGTGGCTCCCATTCATAATGTAGGAAGAGGTCCTTTGGTCATCCGGGAAGCAACTTACAACTCAAAACTTGAAATATTTGCAGCTCATAAATCAAAATTGAGGAAAAACCTTCTCTGCCAATGTACGGCTACCAAAGTGTACCCAATGGCTTTATAAGAGTGGGTAAAGTCGTGTCAAAAATAATGTGAAGGTTATTTAAATATGAAGAATGGAGTCCCCACCATTTAGACCTGCTGTTTGCAATTCTCAGGGACAATGCACTTATAAGGGGCATGAACCAATCTAGCTGTCGGGCCTCTAAGGGATCACTAAGTGACCTCTTGTAAAACAATCCGGGAAATGCATATTTTCCTGATAATCACACAACTTGTGCAATGCTGTCATTCTGTTCAAGTCAGACCTCACCTGTAAATTTCCACACATTTTTCATCAATGGAGTTTTAATCTATGAGATGCGACCATGGTACTCATAAGTTAGGGATAGTACCTAACAGGAGCAAGGGCACAAAAAGCCTGGACTTTAGAGTCAGCCGTAATAGGAAAGATGACATGGCTACCCTAAAAAATCCACACATTGTGCAGTGAAAGTTGAAATTTACTTTCTAAGTCTGCCTGTGAGCCAAGCACAGTGTTACTTAATTAAAGTTACTTTCCCAATGGTGGCAGTAACTTACATTTGTTCAGGTGAGAATAGGAATGAGACTGAGTTGCGAAGTCAGATGTACCTGGTGCTCATTATCTGACTTCACACATAAGGGAAGGGCATGCTGCTGAAGAGTGTTAATGAAATCAATCCCTTCTGGATTTGAAGGAAGAAAATAAGCAGCAAAATGATCAGAGCACATCCTACCAGTGAGAGCTACACTATTCAATTTAATTTCTTTTCCTCTTATTTCTTGATCATTGCTTCTCCCCTTCAGAAAACAAAAGGCTGAATGTTTCATCTGATACAACATTTATGAAGAGAGGATATGCAAATTGTCATTGCAGTGTAATAGAACTCAAGTTCAGTTTATTGTCGTTTAACCATATACATGTATACTGCCAAACGAAATAACCTTCCTCCAGTCTAAAGTGCACAACACAGTACATATAACTCACACACATAACACATGAAGTAATATTGCCATTAGTAAAATAACAAATAATAAGGTGCATTTATGACACATATTAGAAAGTGAAAGGTATAACGCTACTGGCGCTGCATGCATAATGAGACCTGGGTGGATGTGGGAAATTCAGGAGTCTTACGGCCTGGGGGAAGAAGCTGTTTCCCATCCTAACAGTTCTTGTCCTAATGCTACAGAACCTCTTGCCTGATGGTAGGGGGCCAAAGAGATTGTTGGATGGATGGGAGGAATCATTGTCAACACTAAGAGCCCTGCATACATAAATATCTCTGATGGGTAGACGAGAGACCCCAATTTTTCCCTGAGCAGCCCTTGCAATCCTTTGTAGGGACTTTGTAGTGGTCAGATACCTTGCAGTTCCCATACCAAACAGTGATGTAGCTGGTCAGGACACTCTCAGTGGTGCAATTGTAAAAATTGATCAGAATGAGGTGGGAAGCCTCACATTCCTCAGTCTTCTCAAGAAGTTGAGATGCTGCTGTGCTTTCTTGACCAAAGAGATAGTGCTGAGGGATGAGGTGAGGTCGTCTGCTCCCAGAAACTTGGTGCTCAGGGAGGAGTGGTCAACCTGTGTCTTCCTACAGTCCACAATCATTCCTTTGGTCTTGTCCATGTTGATGTGCTCACACCATTCTACCAGCTGCCCTGCCTCCTCTCTGTACGCTGTCATGGATGAGGCCAAGCACTGCTGTGTCATCGGCAAAACTTGCTGATTCAGTTTGAACTGGATCTAGCCTTACAGTCACGTATCAGCAGTGTGGACAACAGCAGGCTGAGCACGCAGGCCTGGGAGCACCGGTGCTCAGCGTGATGAAGCTACGGATGTCTCTGCCAGCACGGACTGACTGTGGCCTTTCTGTTAAATTCAGGATCCAGTTACAGAGGAAGTTATTGAGACCCAGTGAGTATAGTTTACCCACCAGCTTCTGAAGGATGATCATATTAAACACTGAGCTGAAGTCAATGCACTGGACTACGTGTGTGCATGGGTGGGTGGGAGGAATGGGTCTTATTTTGCTGTTGTTGTTTTGTTGCTTGTTGTGGTCTGAGCGTTTTGGGTATACTATGTTGGTGATGGAATGTGTGGCGACACTTGCAGCCTGTCCCAGCACACCTTTGCATTTCACTGTACGTTTGGATGTACACGTGATAAATACATTTGAATCTCAGATCTTGATCTCATAATGCACAGAAACAGGCTTTCATCCCTCTTGGTCCACACCAGTCATGAGCATCTGCTTTCACACCATTCCTATCCTAGTTTGTTTTATTCTCTCCATATTCCCACAGATTCTCCCAGACTCTATTACTCACTTACAAGCTAGAGCAATTTATGGTGGATAATCACTGGCCAACCTGTATGCTTTTGGGACATGGGACGAGACCAGAGTACCTGGAGGAAACCCACACAATCACAAGTTCAGCACAGACAGCACTGGTGGACAGGATTGAACTCGAATTACTGGAGCTACGGGTTATAGAGTTGTTTAGCATAGAGTTGGGCCCTTTTGCCTACCATGCTGCGCCAACCTTTTCGTCATCTACACTAATCCCATTTGACTGCATAAGGACCATTACTTTTTTTCCTATATAAGTAACTGTCTAAAAGCCTCCTTAAATCTGGTAATTATATAGTCATAGCCATACTTTACTGATCCCAGGGGAAATTGGTTCTTGTTACAGTTGCACCATAAATAATTAAATAATAATAAAACCATAAATAGTTGAGTATGCCAGGAAATAAGTCCAGGGCCAGCCTATTGGCTCAGGGTGTCTGACCCTCCAAGGGAGGAGTTGTAAAGTTTGATGGCCACAGGCAGGAATGACTTCCTATGACGCTCTGTGTTGCATCTCGGTGGAATGAGTCTCCGGCTGAATGTACTCCTCTGCCCAACCAGTACATTATGTAGTGGATGGGAGACATTGTCCAAGATGGCATGCAACTTGGACAGCATCCTCTTTTCAGACACCACCGTCAGAGAGTCCAGTTCCATCCCCGCAACATCACTGGCTTTATGAATGAGTTTGTTGATTATATCTGATTTTACCCCACCACCTCTGGCAGATATCAACCATTTCCTATGTAAAGAAAGTTAAAATCTCTCAAGATACCCTTCAAAACCCCCTCCTCTTAACTTTGGTTCAAATCCTCTTGTTTTTACTGATCATGGGAAAAAGGATCTATCTACCTCTTTCATGCCTCTCGTAATCTTGAATACCTCTACATGATTGTCCATCAAAAATCAGACCAATCAGCCCAATCTCTCTCCATAACTAATCCAAGCAACAGTCTCGTGAATCTTCTCTGTGTTCTCTCCAGCACAAGGACTCCCTTCCTATAGTTTTGTGACCAGAATAGCACACAGTTGCAGCAAAACAAGCCAGCTATTATATTCTGTTCCCCCACCAACAAGATCCTGCATGTCATATGCCGTGTTTTGTGTAAACACTTTCAGAAAACTATGGACTTGGGCCACAACTTCTCTCTGGTCATCAACATTCCTTATCACCCTTCTTCATTATCCATAACAACACCAATTTTCATGTCATCTTTAAATGCATTCATCATAAGTCCTATATTCAGATCCAGTTCATTGTTATATATTAACAGCAAAGTTCCCAGTACGAACCCCTGTAATACACCTGTAGTCAAAGACTACCAATCAAAAAATAACTTTTCACCACTACCTCTGCCTCCTATCACCAAACCAATTTTGGATCCAACTATCCAGTTCATCTTGGATCCAATGTATGTTAAACTTTTGGATGAGTCTATTGTGCAGGACTTTGTCAAGTGCCTACAAAAGCTTTACTGGTGAACTAATGATTGCAGGGAGCTTGGTCTCCAACTGTGTGTAAACAAAAGTGTCGTCTGCATTCTATCTGTACTCCAGTGCACATGAAGAAGGAAAACAAAGGTAAGGATTTTAAAATTGAGGCTTTGCTTAACTGTAGGCTGGCATGGATCTTCATGCACGGGAGTGATGGGTGGCTTTTGGATAAAATTAGAATGAGCAAGGACACCGAGGTGAGAACTAGATTGATTCTATTTGCAGGGAGCAAAGGCTGGACTTCAGAGGTTAATGAGCTGAGCCAGGTGCTGAAAGAGGTAGAAAAATGATATTCCCAGTCATGCCACAGAAACGCAGTCTGACATTTTCAGGATTACCCTAAAGCCAAGATTATGACTAACCTCAGGCTGCTGCTAAGAGGGAGAAGGTGAATGATAGGGCATGTTTCTGAGGACGCAACTGAAAACAATCGGCCGGATTAAGTTCCTGCAATAGAGAATGGACGCTGTCCATCTTTGACTTTTGTGCCAATTCCATGCCTGCCAACAGTTGGACATGCACAGTTCAAATGCCAGTGACTCTTGCTGGTCCGGGGACAATTCACCATCATGCTGAATGGAGGGGCAGAGTCCTCAAACCTGTGCTGGTCATGGGCTGCCAATCTTCATTTAAAAGGTAGATACAGGTCAACATTTTTTGTTTAGTTTTCTTCATTTCACATTAGGTTACTGGCTTTTTAAAATTTACAGTGATTTCTGTATTTTAACTAATATATTTTTTAAATTTAATTAACCTGAATGTTTAAAATGTATTTAAATATTTGAAACTGATTATCAGATACATTTTAAAACATTATTAGTGCTGTTAAAAACATTCATTGGAAAGGTGTTATGGGTGCTCTCAGGTTCCATTACTTTGAGCCCTTATTCGCTGCACATAGTCCTCCTTGCCGGAATGACAAGGCAGACGAAGACCCCAGCACAGTTCACCCCACATAGGTAATGTAGGCAAGTAATGTTAGTACAGGGGCCACGAACAGGTAGTGGATTGCATTTATTTGGCCTGTTCAAAGTTCGAAGTAAATTTATTATCAAAGTACATATATGTTACTATATACTACCCTGAGATTCAGTGTCTTGTGTGTATGCACAATAGAACAAAGAAACACAATCTGATCTATAAAAATCTACGCAAAAAGGCAAATAACCAATGGGTAAAAGAAGACAAATGGTGCAAATATAAATAATAATAGTAATAAATTAATACATAATAAATAACATTGTGAACATGACTTGTAGAGTTCTTGAAAGTGAGTCCATAAGTTGTGGAATCAGTTCAGTGTTCAGGTGAGTGAAATTATCCACACTAGTTCAGGAGCCTGCTGTTCGATGGATAATAACTGTTCCTGAAACTTGTGATTTGGGACCTTTCTTCCTGATGGCTGCAGCGAGAAGAGAGTGTGGTCTGAATGGCGGGCATCCTTGAAGATAGATGCTGCTTTCTTGTGGCAGTGTCCTTATAGATGTGCTCAGTGGTAGCAGGACTTTTCCTGTGATGGACTCACTGTATTCATTACCTTTTGTAGACATTTTCATTCCTGGGCTTTGGTTTTTCCATGATGAAATCAGTCAGGATACCCTCAACTGTGCATTTATAGAAGTTTGTCAGAGTTCTAGATGACAAGCCAAATCTGTGCAAGCTTTTAAGAAAGCAAAGTTACTGTTGTGCCTTCTTTGCAATGGACATAGGACAGATCATCTGAAATGATATTGCCAAGGAATTCAAAGTTACTAACCCTCTCCATCTCTGATCCTCTGATGAAGACAGATCATGAACCACCAGTTTCCTCCTCCTGGAGTCAATAATAAGTTCTTTGCTTTTGCTGATATTGAGTTTGTTGTGGCACCATTCAGTCAGATTTTCAATCTCCCTCCCATATGTCAATTCAGCACCAGCTTTGATTCAGCCCGCAACAATGGTATTATCAGCAAACTTGAATAAGGTATTGGAGCTGTATTAAGCCTTGCAGTCTTAAGTATAATGTGAGTAGAGCTGGAGGCTAAGCACACAGCCTTGTGGTGCACCTGTGCTGATGGTGATTGAGGAGATGATTTTGCCGGTCTGAATTGACTGCTGTCTGCAAGTGAGGGAATAGAGTGTCCAGTTGCACAAGGTGGTATTGAATTGCCCTTAGGATTTTTAAAATGCATTCCAAAATGTATCAATTCTTTTGTACTCAGAATCACAATCACAAAGGATAATTTTGTGAAATTGCTTGGTACAAATGTGGGCAAGGGCAAGACCCTGATAGAAATTTGATAAAGAAGACTCCAGAAATGTGATTATAAATTTGAGATTTACAATATATTCAAAAACTTCAAAGACAAGAGGAAGTTAGGGCAATAGGGTGATGGTTTGCAAAGTCTGAGGAGTCAAGGGTTAGCTTTTTTTAGGGAAAGTAGTGATGGTGTAAGATTTGAAGAAAAAGACCGTAGTACTGAGGTGAGAGAACCATTCAGCCAGTGAAATGGAAACAAAGTTGAGGGAGCAAGGGAAGAGTTTTGTTGACAACTTGAGCTTGAAGATTGGAGAAAAGATGCAAATTCAAAGCAAGGGCAAGAGGGAGCCTAAGAGCAGGAAGGGAACCCAAGATAATCTGGTGTAGATCTTGGAAGAAGGTGGTCCAGATGGGAAGTGTTAGGGGGGTACCTGATCATACGATGCTTGTTGTAGCGACAGAGATGTTCATGAATTCCTCATATTTGCTATTGGAAATTAGGGACAGAAAACTGGAAGGAACAGGTTTAAGATGATAAAGAGATGATCAACATTTTAGGTTTGTCTCCTTTGCCTCCATATCTGCTGTTCCACCTGCTGGGTTCCTCCAGCAGTTTGTTTTCTGCTCTGGATTCCACCATCCACAGTCCCTTGTGTTTCTTTTATGTGATCAGACCGCATCCTCAGCCAGGTTAATTGTTATAAATCTGGTTACATACTGTAAAGTATACATTGGTTATATAGCTCTCATCAGTCCATTGGGGTCAACATTAAAGAGTGGGATATTATTGTTCTTGAATCAATTTGATGTTGCCCTCAATTGCATGTATTGAAATGACCAGCTTTTACTGACAGATTTGTTTTAGATGATAAAACAAAGCTACTTTACAGTCTGTGAAATAAACACCAGTGCATTTTAGCTTTCCTGACACTGTTGCTATGATGGCTTCTTTGCAATCTGCAGGCTACAGCTCAGCTGTTGACTTCTAACAGTCAGAAAGATGAGAGAATATTCTTCTGTGCAACACATACAACACGCTGGAGGAACTCGGCAGGTCAGGCGGCATCTATAGAGAGGAATAAATAGTCAACATTTTGCTTGATACTCTTCATTGGTACTGGCAAGGAAGGAGGAAGAATCCAGAATAAGAATGTGGGGAGAGGGGAAGCAGTGCAAGCTGACAAGTGATAGGTGAAACCAGGTAAAAGTGAAGATTGGGTGGGGTGGGGAGGGTTTAGGAATTAAGTGCGAAGCTGGGAGATGATAGGTGGAAGAGGTAAAGGGCAGATGAAGAAATCTGATAGGAGAGGTCCATGAGAGACAGTGAAGGAGAAGGAAAACCAGAGGGAGCTGATGGGTAGGTGAGGAGAAGAGAAGGGGTAAGAGAGGAGCCTTCTTCTATGCACTGATCAAGTGATATAGACAGTGGTCCTTAATTCATTCATCTTATGAGATCTAGGCATTGTTGGTAAAGCTAGCCTTCATACCTAATTGGTCTTCATAGTGATTCTTGAACTGCTGCCATTCAGGTGAGGTTGCTCCTATCATGTTATTGAAGAGAGATCCTGGAATTAGATCCACTGATGATGAAGAAGTAGCAATATATTTCCTGAAGACTGCAGTGCATTGTGCAAATGGTGCACACTACAGTCACTGAGCACCAGTGACAGAGGAAATGAAAACATAAGCTGCTAGGTAGGGTCACAATCAATTAGGCTCTGTTATCCTGGATGATGTTGAGCTTTTTGAGTGTTTCTGGTGTTGTACACATTTTGGAGAAATACCTCATAGAGAATATTCCAATACACATCCGATTTATGGCTTGTGGCTGAAGTCTTTGGGTTGCTCATTCCAATCCTCTGACCTGCTCTTGTAGACACAGTTCTGTGATATGATTATAATAGAAGAAATGAGTGGATATTCAGAGAGCAGCTTGCAATGAGTTGCCACACTCCACTACCATCTTGCTTTAATACTATTTTATAAAATGGAGGGAAAATTTCTGGTCTGTAGCATCTTACGACATAGGGCATTGTTCATCCCATTGTGACAGTGACAGCTCTTGAAAGAGCTATGCAATTATTTGCTTTCTGCTATTTTTTCCCACATTTCTGCAGGTTTTTCCTTCTCAGATATGCAGCTAAATTCAGCAGTGTGAGAGAGTGAGGGCCTTAAATGAGCTGCAAACATCAATTGATCTGTGTACCATTACCTCAGATGCACAACTAGAACTTCATCTAATCCATTTTGTTATGACTTGCCCAATTTTCAATCAGAAGTTATAAACTGCTCACTAGTTATAAATAAATATTTTTAGTTAAATGATCACTGTGTACTTTTTGTCCAAATAAACAAAAAAAAACACTCTAAATTGTGTGGGCAAAAATCATGTTTGTACATTGGAAATAAACAATGATAGATCCTAGCTCCATTATAAAGATCCTTTCAGACAGGAACACTGATAATTGTTAAATATTAAGGAAAGATTGTTGATCTAAATAATAATTGTACATTGGTATTAGTTGGACCAGGAGACCTGTGTTCTTTTCTTCAGGACATTTTCATTAAAACAAGCATTAAAATATTACTTCATCACATCCCATTCAGTACTTTCCAATCCCATTCGAGACTTTCTGTTCAGCTTCAAGTAGCAGGAGCCATTACGTAGTGTGAGAAGCGAGAGATTTAAAGAGCGGTGGCTGTCAGGACTTAATGTTCAGTTTCCAACTGATTAGGTAATTAGTCGATTTGCAGGGGCCAAGAGAAAGAAATTAGGTTAAAGTGGAGTAGCCATTGTGAGATAGACAGAGTGAGAGCTGGGAACGGAGGCTTTGGCAAGAAGAGGCGGAGGCCAAGGTGAGTTTTAATTTCATTATTTATTATTACACGGATAGAGCAGCAAGAAAGGAACCCACAGTTGCGGGAAGTCAGGGTGACCACCAGTGTCCCTGATGCCCACACCTGCAAGAAGTGTATCTGGCTGCGGCACCTTTGAGACCATGTGAAGGAACTGGAACCGGAGCTGTCAGGAGAGGGGAAGGGAAGAGCATACACTTGTGGCTGTTCCTCTCGATAACAAGTACACTACTGAAGATACTGTTGGGGAGGTGGGGAGGGTTTAGTGACCTACCATGGGAAAGCTGCAATGAGCTTCTGTGGCTCAGAAGGGAAGTGAGGAGAAGAGGAAAGTGGTGGTGATATGGGATTCAATGCTTAGGGGGACAGGCAGGAGATTTCGTGGATGTGACAGAGATTCCCAGAAGGTACCTCCAAGGTGCCAGAATCAGAGACAACTCAGTTCAAGTCCATAGCATTCCTAAGGGGGAGGGTGAGTAACCAGAAGTTATGAATCATTTTGGTAGCGACAACGTGGCCCGGCAAAGGGATGATGTCCTGAAGAAGGAATATAAGGAGCTGGGAAGGAAGATAAGAAGTAGGATCTCAAGGACAGAAGTCACTGGATTGCTGCGTGTGCCACACATTAGTGAGTATGATATGGCAGATGAATGTGTGGCTGAAGAATTAGTGCAGGGTGCAGGGTTTTGGGATCTCTTTTGGGGAAGGTATAACTTGTACAAAAGGGACGGAGGGAGAACAATAACCTTGTGGGCAGATTTGCTAGAGCTTTTGGGAGGGTTGGCAGGTGGATGGAAACACAGAGATGATGGAACAGTTGGTGGAAAGGTAAACGTAGCATGTAGAGAGGCTGTGAGGAATGATAGGCACTGGATAGGGCATAATTGCAGTCAATGGGATGGGTTGAAGTGTTTATATTTTAATGCAAGAAGTATCAGGAAAAAGGGTGATGCACTTAACAGCATGAGTCCATACGTGGAAATATGACATTGTAGCTTTTACAGAGACTTGACTGTCACAAGGATAGGAACGACAGTTGAATGTTCCATGGATTAGATATGACATGGATTAGACATGGATGAGGTATAGGAGTGGTAATGTTAAACAGGGTTAGAATCACAGCTGCAGGAAGGAAAGAAGTCATGGAGATGGAGGGAGGACTAATCCACTGTGTGGGTGGAAGTCAGAAGCAGGAAGGGAGCCATCAATCTATTGGTAATATTATATAGCCACCACCCTACCCCGCCCAAAAGCAACAGGGATACCGAGGAGTAGAAAGGTAGGTAAATATTGGGAAGGTGCAAACTAACAGGTTAGTTGTCATTGGCGACTTCAACCTCCCTAATATTAATTGGCATCTCCTCAGTGCAAGAGGTATAGATGGGACAGAATTTGATAGGTGTGTACAGGCCGACTGGAGGAGAGACCATACTGGATCTAGTACTAGGCAATGAACATGGTCAGGTGATGGTGGGTAAGCATTTCAGAAACAATGACCACAACTCCTTGACCTTTTGCATAGCCTTGGACAGGGATAGGAGCAGATGGCGCAGGAAATATTTAATTGGGGAGGGGGAAATTATTATGCAACTAGGAAGGAACTTAGGAATGTAAATTGGGAACAGATGTTCTCAAGGAAATGTGAAATGGAAATGTGGAGGTTGTTTAGGGAGCACTCTAACGGGATTCTGGATAGGTCTGTCCCATTGAGGCATGGTTGACAACAGAGGTGGAACATTTTGTCAAGAGGAAGAAGGAAGATTATGCTTAAGATTTAGAAAGTAAAGATCAGACAGTGATCTTGAGAGCTATAAGGTAGCAAGGAAAGAGCATAAGAATGGACTTAGGAAAGCTAGAAGGGGACATTAGAAGGCCTTGGTGAGTAGGATTAAAGAAAATCCCAAGACATTCTACATGTATGTGAAGAACAGGCGGATAACTAGAGTGAGGGTAAGATCAATAAAGGAATAAAAGATGAAACATGTGGTAGGAAAGGTGCTTAATGAATACTTCACTTCAGTAATCACCAGCGAGAGGGACCTTGACCAATGTGAGGTCAACATAGAACAGGCTAATGAGCTGAAACATGTTGAGATTAAGAAAGATGATGTGTTGGAACTTTTGAAAAACATTAGGATAGATAATTCCCCAGGGCCAGATGGGATATATCCCAGGTTACTGAGGGAAGTGAGAGAAGAAATTGCTGCACTATTGATGAAGATCTTTGGATCCTCACTGGCCTCAGTAGCAGTATCAGAAGATTGGAGGATGGCAAATAATATTCCTTTGTTCAAGAAAGGTATAGATATAAACCTGGCAATTACAGACCAGTGAGTCCTGCATTAGAGGTGTGTAAACTATTGGAGAGGATTCTTGGAGTCAGTATTTACAAGCATTTGGAGAAGCATAGTCAGATTAGGAATAAGCTTTGTGAGGGGCAAGTCATACACCTTGAGCCTGATTGACTTTTTCGAGGAAGAGTCAGAACAAATAGATGAAGGTGTAGCAGTAGATGTTTATGGATTTTAGTAAGGTGTTCAAGAAGGTTCTCAAAGGGAAGTTGATTCAGGAAGTCTGGAGGCATGAGATTCAGGGAAACTTAGTGGCGTGATTTTGGAATTGGCTTGCTGACAGAAGGTAGAGTATGGTAGTAGATGGAGCATATTCTGCTTGGAGGTCAGTGACCAGTCCGCGGGAACACCTGTTCTTAGTGATTTTTATAAATCATTTGGATGAGGAAATGAAAGGGTGGATTAGTAAGTTTTCAGATGAAATTAAGTTTGGTGGCGTTATAGATAATGTAGAAGGTTGTCCTAAGTTACAATGTGTTATTGATAGGATGCAAACCTGGGTTGAGAAGTAGCAAATGGAGTTCAATCTGAAAAATGGGGAAGTGATGCACTTTGGAGGGTTGAACTTGAAGGCAGAGTACAAGGTTAATGTCAGGATTCTTAACAATGTGGAGGAACAGAGGGATCTTGGGGTTCATGTCCATAGATACCTCAAAGTTGCTGCACAAGTTGGTAGGGTTGTTAAGGAGACATATGGTGTGTGGCCATCGTTAGTTGGGGGAATTGAGTTTAAGACCCTCAAGGTAATAGTGTACCTCTATCAAACTCTGGTTAGACCACACTTGGAGCATTATGTTCAGATCTGGTTGTGTCATTATGGGAAGCATGTGGAAAATTTAGAAAGGGCACATAGGAAGTATACTATGATTTCGCCTGGATTGGAGAACTTGAGGAAAGGATGAGCAAGCTAGGGTTTTTCGCTTTGGAGTGAAGGAGAGTAACAGGCAACTTGATGGAGATGTATAAGGTGATAAGAGGCATAGACAGAGTGGACAGAGCCTTTCTCCCACAGTAGTAATGGTTAATAGAGCAGGTCATGGGTTTAATTTGATTGGAGGAAGGTATGAAGGCAATGTTAGAGGTATATTTTTTCTGCAGAGAGTGGTAAGCATATGATTGAGGTAGATACATTAGGGACATTTGAGAGACTCAGATAAACACATGGATAAAAGAAAAATGGAAGGCTATGGGGGTCTCATCACAAGTACAGCAAGTTGTTTACTGTTTATCTGTGCTGCGCACTACCTGTACTTTGAATTATATTTTATTAACTATTTGTGGTTAATATTTTGTTTTATGTATGGTGTGTGATGTATGTTTTGTGAGTGCACCATGATCTGGAGGAATATTGTTTCATCTGGTTGTATATATTAGATTAGATTAGATTATGAAGACACGTAGTCCTCTTTTATTGTCATTTAGTAATGCATGCATTAAGAAACGATACATTATTTCTTCTGGTGTGATATCACAAAACACAGGACAGACCAAGACTGAAAAAACTGACAAAACCACATAATTATAACATGTAGTTACAAACATTTCAACAATACCATAACTTGATGAAGAAGTCCATGAGCACAGTAAATATATGTACAGTCAGATGAGAATAAACTTGAATTTGAACTTGACGGATGGGTTAGAATGATCTTGAACTAGGCTAAAAGGCCGGCACAACATTGTGGGCCTATACTGTACTCTGCTGTACTGTTCTACATTCTAAATTCATTCAAAAATAGTGGAATAGGGGTCACGTTTGTCTCAGTCATATCAGAGTGGCTTAAGTAAGGATCAAATGTTTCTGCAATGACATACATGCTAATAGGACACTAACCTGAGACCGAAGTCCTGTTTCAGCATCCTTTCCCATATCTTGCTTGAAATTAATGGGTTCATGTGCAGTACTTAAAGAGATCACTAAGCCCATCATCAGCTGACCTCCTCCCAGCGTCCCTGTGCCACTGTCTTCCCATATTTAGTGCAGATACATTTAGGCAGACTCACTCACAATCAGACATTGGATTACCCCTGTAGCTTGCTGTTTTATGGGTAATTAGGTCCATAGCTGTGCCCGCCAAGGTATAAGTCCCAAAATTTTGGATCAGAATTGTTTTGTGCATCTTGAGTTTTTCTGAAGAAAAGTTACTAATCTACTTTCAGTCAGTATCCATCCATTACTTGGCACCTCTAATATTCCCACACCAAAGATTTTGTAAGTTGCTCATAAAATAAACAAGCATTATCAATGATGTAACGAAAGCCTTCCCTTCATTATGAGTTCACAAACATTATGAAGCACAGCAAAGACCTATTCTGAAGAGGCAATGTTTATTTACATGAAGTTGGCTTAAATCACTTGTGTTGACATTCTAAAATGGCAATCTAAATCTTCGGAACTGTCAATAAAAATGTTACATTATTACTTCATCATGATCATCATGACTCCAGTATTTCTAATATTTTTAAATTTTTTGTTAATTGTACATATGATTTTTTTGTGTTCTATCGCTGAGCAGCAATGAACCATCTGATTGGCCTATCAGAGTTCTCCTTGGAAACTAGTTGACTTGATCAGCATTTCTGATCTGGCTATTGTTCATGATTGCATTAATGAAAAAAAATCATCCCAATGACATGACTGTCTTGCTCAGTAGAATTGCAATATAAACATACTAGGATAAGGCAGGAACCACATGCATATGGTTAAAGATACACCACAGTGCTTCTCTTCTAAAGCAACGGTGAGATATGCAACCTTTCAATATACAAATCTGATCTAATTACCTTTTATTGACTTTTGGTCTCCTTGAATTTTGAAGTAGAATTATACTGCAGACTGTCTGATTTGAGATTTGAACTCATCGAAGCTTCTGTTTCTTTGTCAGACTCTTCTGCATTTGGAACTTCACTTCCAGCACAAGATGTGACTTGAACACAGCTTCATAACCAGTTGGTCAAGTTTGGATATGATCCATCTCAAATGGAGAACATTTTATATTTAGACTTCGTCACCTATTTCAAACAAGTAGTCTTTCTTTTTCTGCGAACCTCTATAAGGGTATGTGAAAATTAATGTTTTCATTGAAGCTGCATTGTTTTTCCAACATTTTTGATCAACTGTTTCTATTCAGCTGTAGAAGCAAAACGCAAGTAAAACTCAAAGTTGAGTTTTTGTCGTATGCCCAAGTCCATGCACGCACAGGTACAATGAAAAACTTTCTTGCAGCAGCAACACAGGCAAAAATACAGCAACAAATACAAAACATTCACAAGTAGAACATAAATTAGACATAAACAGTACACAATTTTGACAAGAAAGAGCACAATTAGAACATGAGAAAACAAATTCCATTGTAGTTCAATGTGGTCACGGTGTTGCTACACTGAGGTAATAATTATAGCTGTACATGTTGGTTCATGAATCGATGGTTGAAGGAGAGTAGCTGTCCTTGAACCTGGTGGTGTGTCCAATGGTAGCTGCAAGAAGATGGTATGGCTTGAAGGGTAGGGATTTTGATAGACGTTGCCTTCTTGAGGTAGTACCAATGGTGGAAGGGATGTACCCATAATGCATTGTCTTGAGTCTACTATTCCCTGCAACTGTCTGAGTCAGACCCGCTTCGGGGGTTCACACACTTGAAGGATGTCCAAGCATTATCCTTAGGGAATAAGGTTGCAGGGTCATCTGTGGGTGTTTCTTAGCGTGCATAAAAGGCATTCAGCTTATCCAGCAGTGACGGGTCATTGCCACTTATGCTAATCGATCTCGCCTTGTAGGAAGTAATATCGTGCAAACTGTCCAGCACACATCTGTGGTTTCAACTGAGTCCAAAACTGCCTATTTATGTTTTAATGGCCTTCTGGAGGTCAAAGCTAGACTATTTGCAGTTATTTTTGATCGTCATGAATTTTACAAGCAGTAGTTTACAGAATTCTGTACTTCAGCAAAAAATCAACGAAACAATGTTCTATGCTGACATTTAAACATTCCTGAAATATATGCTCCTTGAGAGCTTTCTTAACTATTCTGACCTTTGAGTGGCTTCATTTGAACTCGTATGCTGTTAAGGAATGAGAAAATGTTTCATAGCATAAAGTTTCATGAAGGTTATGAATGAAGTAGTTCAAATCAGGTAAGCCGTGGCAAGCTTTAAAAGACCTCAACTCATCAATCCCATTCTTGAAAATCAAAAATAAAACTGCAGGCGCTGGAAATCTCAAATAAAACAAAATGTTGGAAAGATCAGCTGGTGAAACACATATGTGAAAAGAGAAACAGAGTTAACATTAAGATTCTTCATCAGAATTGAGAAACGATAAAAACAATCTATTTTTCAGCAGCAGGGAGTGTGGAAAAGGGATGGGTAGAACAAAGGGAACATCTCTGATGCATTGAGACCAAACAAGTTAATAGGACAGTCAGAGTCAGATTATGCTTCATTGTCTCTTAAATGCTACTTAATAGCAGAGCAATGCACACGCCCAGCAAGCCAGTCTGTACCCATGGAAAGAGTAAACTGAATCATTATAAATTACCTGCTGCTACTAACACTGATGCAGTTGTGCTTAGGAATGAAAGAGGTTTATTTTGTGAATTCCATTCATCCAGCTAATTCTCCGTATATGCCTTGCAGAGAGGCACGACCTCAGAATAGAAGGGTATAGCTTTAAAACAGAGATGAGGAAGAATTTATTTAGCCAGAGTGCAGTGAATTTGTGGAAATCATTGCTACAGATGGCTGTGAAGGCCAAGTCATTGGACATATTTAAAGTGGAGGTTGCTGGGTTCTTGATTATTAAGAGTGTTGAAGGTTATGAGGAGAAGGCAGGAAAATGGGGTTAATAAATGAGGGATAAAAAATCAACTGTGATAGAATAATGGAACAGAACTGATGGGACAAATGACCTAATTCTGCTTCTGTGTCTTATGGTTTTGTGGAGTGCATAGTGGCTATTGGCGAACATGTGTATCTTGATTTGCTGTGACTTGTAATGTCCAAGCTGCTGTACTGTTTTATCACCCTGAGGCACAACCATTACTGGCATGATCCAGTTACTCTGGTTGGTTTTCATAAGTCTATTGAGTTTCTTCTCTACTTGTCTCATTAGAGTATTCAGAATTTTCTTTTAGATCCATTACACTGCCATTGTCTAATGGAGTCTTTTCCTAGATCTAGTGACTCACCATGATCAGGCAACCAATGTTCAAATCTTGCTTCCATCCTACCATAATTGTAATTACACTATACTGCAGACATCCTTAACATTTGGCTCACTTATTTCCTTCTGTACTGTCACTGTCTCACATTCATTGCAGCCTCTAGAATTTCTTCCATGCACCTTTCCATCTTGCAAAGCCCTTGAATACTCAACCATGAGTTGACGACTGTACTCACTGGTCATATGTCTATTACATCCGTACTTGAATTAACCTTCAACAGCAGCAACTTAAGTAAAGCCTTCTTCATCCTGGTCAGCAAGTCTTTGCCCATTGCAGTAACTTCAGCTTGTCAGTGGAATCATGAGGTGAGAAATATCAAGAGATATGGAGACACACACAAAGCTGGAGGAACTCAGCAGGTCAGGCAGCATCTGTGGAAATGAACAGTCAAAATTTTGGGCCGGACCCTTCGTCTGGACCTACTTTCTGTGTGTTGCTTTGACCCCAGCATCTGCAGAGTATTTTGTGTTTAAAAAATATGGAGAAATGTTTTGCCAGCTGACTTCATGGCTGAGGATATTGCCCTTCATTTTCAATGTTTGTGAAGAAAATGCTGGAGAATTAGAAAGTGATTTTTTTTAGAATTATAAACTCTTAAAATACAATCAATATTAAAACAGGCAGAGCTGCTGGTGTTTATCTGCAAAATCCTGCCCAATATTCCTGTCTTCAGAACTCTCTTCTTGGATCATATCCTATATCTCCAAATGTCACCCTGACGGTTTTACTTTCCGTCGAGTTTCCTGAATAGGAATCAATCATCTTCTTCGAAAGTGTTTTGGAACATCTTCTTGTACGGGAGAAATGTGGCAGTATGTAAATTATTGGTCACCCTTGAGAAAAAACAAGGTGAATTACAGTCTCCAGAGATGACTGGTTGATGACCAAAGGTCTTCTCAAATTCCTGATGGGAGTCAGGTGTCAGTCTCTCTAAACAAACAAAAAAAAAGTTAAGGTTTAGAAATTGCATTACAAAATTCAACATTTTTAAAATTTAGTGTGATGAAATTTAATGTAAAATTAAGTTCTGGAAATTGTAGCATGGGCTCCCATATGCATGAGACAGTGTGGTTATCCGGGAAGCACAATGGCATCAATAGGCGTGCGACACATGACTACATTGATTTTCATGAACAGGGTGACCCCAGTTAATGGCAGATCTTGCCTGGAAGGTGAAAGCTTGTTCTTGTTACAAGTCCACCTCTACATGGGTTGCTACCAAGGACTCTGGCAGTAAAAAATAAGTTCATTTTGTGTTTAATGAAAAGACCTAAATTGGCTTTATTCAAATTGTTCCTCTTAATTGTGGGGAAATCCAAAGTTGAAATTCCTATTCTTTGTGCCCAGCACCAGTAGATATCAAAAAAACTCGGTGCCTGTACCAATACCATTATTGCACTCAAGGACAAATCTGTTCCAAAGTGAGCCTAATCATTCCACCTCGTTAAGAGCTCCCTTTGCGGTAGGAGTTACGTCACACAAGAATCTGAATCTAAATCACATTTTATGTGCAAGCATGTGTACAGACTTGTGATTCTCAATTATATTGCACAATGCGTTGATTGTTGTGCTTGTTAGAATATTGCTTGCCCAATACTTCAATCAAAGCTACCACAGATCTATAGCCCATAGCTATTACAAATACATTTTTATAAGGTGAAGACTTTCTATCTGCAATATAAAAAAATACTTGCCATTCTATTGTTGATGCAAACTCTAGAGTGAATTTGGGTCAGCATCTGACAATCCAGAAATCAGTGCGCAATTAGAATTAATATATCATTGAATTATGCTAATTACATCTCATTTTCTTCATCAGATTATATTAATTAGAAAATAGACTATTTCAGAAACTGAATACCATATCTTTATAAACTCAAAGGATATTAAGAATAATATGAATAAAGCATGCTAATTGGATTTCTTTGATCTTTTTGAATTTACTTTAACTTTTGTTAGCTGGGCGAAGTTTCTTTGAAGCATCATCTAGTGTTACAACTTTGCTTAAAGATTCTAAGGCCTCTTTACTACCAACTTCATTAAAATGTCCGACCTATACATCAAATTTGCTGCACCTGATTAAAATAAATGATGAGCCATAATTTTATTGATCAGTTAAACATCATCTGAAGGTTACTTCTGTATTAATGTCACCTTTGTGATGTTGCCATGGGTGTTCTCATTCATTCAGATCAGGTTTGGAGGTGTCATTCTGGGTACATTTAGAATTGGTTAGCTGTGTGTTTTATCACTGCTCCTTCTGACAACACACATCTGAAAAATATTTAACTTCTCGCATTTTATACTAATTGCTAGACATTTAACAAATTTTGACGTAAAAACTTTTGGTCATCAAAGGTCCTTCTCAACGAAACAAAAGTGACAAGAATCATGGTTTTGATTGCCTTCAGGGATAGTCATATTTTTGCACACCATTAACGCTGTTTTCTTCTGTGGAAGCCTGGTGAGCTCTTAGACAATAATTACCCGTGTAGCTGATATTTTCTTATTGATTAAGTGCTCTTTGTCTTTTATGAGTAGCAGAAGCTCCACCAACCCAGTATAATTGCTCATTGTTAATAATTCCTTCCCAATCCACAGTAGGCTTCCTGAACTTGCTAATTTATATCCCTGGTTTTCGGTTCTAAAAGGAAAGGAAGTGGATCTTGACCACCTAGAGGTTCTGAGAATTGGTGAACAATCTGGGGTCATTGCAGGGTCTCAGGCATGCACATTGCCAACATCCAAGAGTATTTGACATGATATAATAACACCATAAGACTGTAAGACATAGGAGCAGAATTAGGCCATTTGGCTCCGCCATCCGATCATGGCTGGTTTACGTTCCCCTCCACGCCATTCCTTCTTCCTGTACCCTTTGACGCCCTTACTAATCAAGAACCTATCAACTTCCGCTTTAACTATACCTGATGACTTGGCCTCCACAGCTGTGTGAGTTCTTTAGCCCGAGGATGGTGAATGTGTGCAATGAATTCCCTAGATTCACCATCTTCTGGCTAAAGAAATTCCTCTGCATTTCTGTTCTAAAAGGACATCCTACTATTCTGAGGCTGTGTGTTTGGTCCTTAAACTGCTCCAGTAAAGGACACATCATCTCCATGTCCACTCTGTCTCGGCCTTTCAGTATTCAGTAGATTTTAATGAAATTTCCCCTCATCCTTCTAAACTGCAGTACAGTGAGTACAGGCCCAGGGATGTGAGCTATCAAATGCTCCTCATACATTAACCTTCTAATTATCAGTATCGTCTAGACCCTCTCCAATGGTAGTACATTCTTCCTTAGATATGGCACCTAAAACTACTCACAATACTCCAAATGTGGTGTGATCAATGCCTTACAATGCCTTAGTATTACATCCTTGCTTTTATATTCTAGTTCTCTCGAAATGAACACAAGCGTTCCTTACTACTGACTCAACCTGCAAGTTATCCTGAGGGATACCTCCACGAGGACTCCTAATCCCTTTGCCCCTCTGGAATTCTTTCATATCTTCCCATATCACCAAGGCCAAAGTCTTAGACCTCAGATTCCTACACTGCCCCACTCACACAATGGCCAAACCACAATGGCCTCCAGAACATTGGCCTTTTGAGCCAAAGCCTCCGTTCCCCAGTCTCCCACTCTGACTCTGTCCACTATGATAATAGCCACTGTCACAATGGCCCCTCTGTTTAAATCTCATTCTTTTTATTGGCCTAAATGAAAATCACACACAAGACTTGCTCTTTTCAATGGTTCCCGCTCTTGCACAGATCTCGCTTTCACTACTCCAAAGTGAAACTCGCACGCAATGAGACTAGCAACACACATCAAAGTTGCTGGTGAACACAGCAGGCCAGGCAGCATCTCTAGGAAGAGGTACAGTTGACGTTTCAGGCCAGGATCCCGGCCTGAAATGTCAACTGTACCTCTTCCTAGAGATGCTGCCTGGCCTGCTGTGTTCACCAGCAACTTTGATGTGTGTTGCTTGAACCTCCAGCATCTGCAGAATTCCTCGTGTTTGCGCAATGAGACTACCTCTTTTAATGTGAGGGTTGACATCATGGCTGATTAGTATCTGGTCCCAACCTGACGGAGACACTTCAGTGTTGGCTCTACTTCCAAGAAGGCCTTGTGGTTTATCAGGAAGATAAATCTGAAACAAATTCTGGGAACTTGGGAATCTGTAGGATTTTTATGTTAGTTAACGTATATTTGTTTCAAGGACCCAGTCCAAGTACTGTGAATAGTGCCCACATGCAACAAGCTGTAAATAACACCCTATGGCAATTTTCCAGCAAGTTTACACAGAAGCTTGCTCATGTTGATGTAAGGAATTAAGACTTAGCTGTCTGTGAACCTTCCGTGCAAATGCAGAAGTTATTCATAAAGAACCATTACCAAAGATTAATTTCACCCATCTGTATGACACATACCCAGCTGCCCTTCACAAACTTAAAAACCCATAAAAAGAACTCAGAATAAATTAGTAACTTAACACGCTACAGTAACTCTTCTGTCACTCAGCTGAAGAGAAATATGTGACACCTACCATGCAACTTGAAAGTATTCCATTACTAATCACTTTTAATGACATGCGTATCAGATCCCTAAAGAAAACTAATTAATTTCATTCACTTACACAAGCACACACAGTTTATTTTTATTATTGCATAAGTGAAGAAATGGCTGAGAAATTTCAAGCATAAATTTTTGAATTGACTAACTGTTAAAGAATGTTCATGCAGGCAGCTCACTATCAAAATAACCTTCACAATATAATTATAATTAATGTTTTCCCTATTCTTTCTTGTTTATACATTGCATTATGCACTGACATACTCATTTGGAACAGGCTGAGTTCTGTTACATAGCCCAATGGTGTAAAACTAGAACGAAGGGAGATAAAGATGTTTATATAAAGTAAATTCCCTGACCTTATTTCCCATTAAGGATTCACACCTCAAAGGTGTGCCGATTGGACTCTGCTTTAAGACCATAAGACATAGGAGCAGAATTAGGTCATTTGTCCCATCAAGTCTGCTCCATTAATCTATCATGGTTGATTTATTATTCCCTCTCAACCCCATTCTTCTTCCTTTTCCATTAACCTTTGACACCTTTATTAATCAAGAACCTATCAATCTCTGCTTTAAATATACCAAATGTCTTGGCCTCCACAGCTATCTGTAGCAATGAATTCATCACTCTCTGGCTAAAGAAATTCCTCCTCGCCTCTGTCTGAAGGAATGTCCTTTTATTCTGTGGTTCTGTCCTCTGGTCCTAGACTCACCCACTAATATAAACATCCTCTTCACTTTATCTAGGCCTTTCAATATTCGGTAGGTTTCAATAAACCACACTCTCATTCTTCTAAACTCTAGTGAGTAAAGGCTCAGACCATTAAACACTCCTCATACATTAACTCTTTCATCCCAGGATAATTCTCATAAACCTCCTCTAAACCTTCCAGTAAGATGGCGGCGTATTCAACCTCAGCAGCCTCTATGAGGTCAACCAAAGGTGTTATTGTCCTTTTATGATGCATTTTTTATGCTTGCAAGACCCTGCTGAACATTAAGACCTTAAGTGCTGTAGGTCTACCCCATCAGCATGTTACTCATTGGCAGTGAAACTGAGGGAGCTGGACTTGGTGAGGTTCGTTCTGCTGCCTACGTCAGGGAGGCGTCAGTACATGAAGGAAGTGTGCAGTTTAACAGCGAGTCATCTGCTTTACTTGTGATCACAAGACCCTGTTGGATATCGTTAATGCGGAATGCTGCAAGTCCGACTCACTGATCTATTGGCGGGTGGTAGGGGAGCTGTGTGGCCTTGGGTCATGGCCAGGACTGGGCCTCAAGCCGTGGTGTCGCCTGTTTACAGCTGCCCAGGAGAGAGGCGTCAGCAATGATTCACTCAGCAGAAGACAAGCTGCATTGTGTTCAAACCCAAACTGCCACAACTTTCAGGGACTCAGGGTCTTGTACTATCTATTTTTTTGTGTGACTCTATTTTACTGATATCTTATATGTGCCTTGTGCTGTGTGTGACCGTTGGTGCTGTGTTTTGCAGAATAAAACTATTTCGTTTGGCTGCACTCATAGGATTCATGTATGGCTGAATAATACTTAAACTTGAACTTGACCCTTTCCAATGCCAGCACATCCTTCCTTAGATATGCGGGTAAAATGTGCTCACATTACTCCAGTGCGGTCTGACCAATGCCTTATAAAGCCTCAGCATTACATCCTTGCTGCTAAAGTGTGAAATAAAATTCCAGCAGCTGTTCACTAAATCCCCCTGTTTATTTTACTTTATCCAATTGCCAAATGACTTCCTCGGAAACATTTATCCATTTATCCATCCTGCTCTCCCTTCGAGCATGAATTTATCCTACAATTTTAACTTTGTTATTTGCAGCCACTATGCTGTTAATCTTAGTAAGAGGATACTGTAGTATTTAAGTTACTGGACTAGTAAGTTTAAACTCCTACCTGTCATGAAAAGATACTGTTCTAGTACCAACAAACACCCCAAGCCTCAATAGCTACCATCTGTGGAATTATGGCTGAATGCCTCTAAATTAGAATCCCGCCTACCTCTATGCTACCATTATCATCTTCCTATACTTTTGTTGACAGTTGTCAACCGAACTGATTGCTTTCGATTTATTCATGTTTAATTAATTGAATATTTGATTGATGGTTTAACAGCTAAATTCTGTATTCAGTTTGTCACTAAGTATACTCTTCAACTGTAATAAATCAAAATATGACAAGTGCATGCCAGGGACATGTTGGATGAGAACTTCTCAACCACATCTGTAGGTGTCAGGGCACTTGCATGCAGGGACTAAGGTTGGCACAGTCTTTCAAAGTATTAATAATAGAGGTACTGTAGCATAATTAGTGATCAGCAACTGGGTTTTACATCACTGCGTTGGGAGGGGGAAGGGGGTGGGGGTTTGATGTTCTTCTTGCCATTTGCATGATTTGTTTTTTTCACGTGAGGGTAGAGGTTGATGTTTTTCTTTGAACAGGTTCCACGGTGTTCTTTGTTTCATGGCTGTCTGTGGAGACGACAAATCTCAAGGTTGTATACTGCATATGTACTTTAACAATAAAAGTACCTAGAATCCTTTGAATCCAATGATCCAGTTTAAATTGAAACAAGGCATTTCTGCAATCTGAATTTAAATAATTAAATCTGGGATTTAGGGTGGAGGTTGGTGGGATTGTTGTTGTTGGTGGAGTGGAAAGGATGTTTGTAATAACCTTAGCAATTAAGTTAATAGATTGCCTATAAAATCCATCTCATTCACTAATGTTGGTCAGAGAAAGAAGTCTGCCCAATGTGGTTGACTGTTAACTGTCTATATTCTTCAAGGGCAATTAGGGATAAACATTGCTGGCGATGTCCATAATATGGTGAACAAATAAAAACATAGAAATATTAAAGATATGTAAGTGCTTAATATGCCCCTCCAAATATAGTCAATTTTGATTTTCTGTGCATCGCAAACGAAATGCTGGAGGAACTCAGCAGCTCGGGCAGCAGCTATGGAGAAGAATAAACAGTCGACGTTTTGGGCTGAGAGCTTTCTTCAGGACTACAAAGGATTACGAGGACTGCAGAGAGGATCATCAGGGTAGCTCTTCCACCCATCAGAGATACAGTATTTATCAGGATCGCTGTGTACACAGGGCCCTTGACATTGTAAATGATCCCTCCGAGCCATCCAACAATCTCTTTTAACACCTATATCATGCAGGGAGGTATCTTAGCATTAGGACAAGGAGTTAGGATGGGGAACAGCTTCTTCGCCTGGCCCGTGAGACTACTGTACTGCCCACCACCAACAAGTCTCACCATGTATGAAGTGTCAGTGGTGCATACTGTTTACTTATTGACTTCTCCTGTAAATGTACCTTATTTTTAAAAAATTTATTTGTGGTAATATTACCTGTGTTTTGTGGGTGAGTTATATGTATTGTGCTGTGCACCTTGGTCTGCACGAAAGTTGTTTCGTTTGGCGGTACATATGTATACGTTTGAACGACACTAAACTTGAACTTGAAGGGGGAAAAACAGAATAAGAAGGTCGGCGGGGGGTAAAAAGTGCAAGCTGGCAGGTAATTGGTGAAACCAGGTGAGGGGGAGGTGGGGGTGGTGAAGTTGATTTTCTGTGTCCTTCCAGACATGCTCCGTATGAAAATTGCCGTATAAGATCAGTAATTGCATGATTAGGCTGAATTCTCATAGCACCATACAGTTCAGAGATAGGCCTTTCAGCACATAATATCAGTACTAATCATCAAGCACTAATGTGCTCTAATCCCATTTACCATCATTTGGTCTATAACCTGCTATCATGCTTTAGCAATCAAAAACAAACTGCTGGGGGAAATTAGCAGCTCTGATAGCATCTGTGAAGTGAAATGGACAGTCAACGTTTCGGCTCAAGACCCATCAGCTGGACCGAAAGGGCAGAGGGGAGGTGGCTAGTGAGGGGGAGGGATAAGGCAAGAGCTGGCAAGTGATATGAGTATTCAGCTGACTCCTCATTTGGGTTATTTGGCAGGTAGATTTAGGTAGGGGAGGGAAGGTGCAGATCGCTGTAGAGGCTGGGAGGTGACAAATTGAGGCAGCAAAGGGGTGCAGATTGTGGGGGTGAAATATAGGAGATACGTTGGTACAGTGGGTGGGGGGAACTCAATGGAAGTAGTATGTAGGTGATTGGCAGATGGAGTGAGGTAAGAAACTGGGATATAAGGAGGCAGGGTTGGAAAGGAGGGAGGTTGTGTGAAAGAACCTGGGTAGATTAGAAGGTGAGAGAAAGGGACAGTAGAGGTGAGAATTGCCCAGAATTGGAAACTTCAATGTTTATGCCTTCAGGTTGTAGGCTACTCAGTTGGAATATTAGGTGCTGTTCTAGTTTGTATTTGGCCTCACTGTGGCAGTGAAGGAGGCCAAGGACAGACAGACAGATAAGTGTGCAGGGAGAGGGCAAATTAATAGAGTTTGCATCTGGGATTTCCAGAAGGCCATTGCAGCCGGAGTGTAGGTGCTCAGCAAAGTGGGTCACCTATTCTGTGCTTGGTCTCACCTCTCTATCAGAGACACCAAGCCATATTATCAGAATTTTTGAATATTTGGATTGACATCATCATCCTTTTATTCTTCGATAGTTCCTCACACCCTACCATTCATTCTATTTATCCTCATAGACAATAGAGAATAGGTGCAGGAGTAGGCCATTCAGCCCTTCGAGCCAGCACCACCATTCACTGTGATCATGGCTGATCATCCACAATCAGTACCCTTTTCCTGCCTTCTCCCCATATCCCTTCACTCCGCTATCTTTAAGAGCTCTATCTAACTCTTTCTTGAGGTTACAAAACATTAATTACATTACATTGCATTACATTAATCTTACATTTCTCTCCAAAGTTTTACCACCCAGAAAAGTATGTCCTTGTGACTCCCTGACACTGTTTAATCATCCAATATCATGGCTGAACTCTCCTACATTAACTTCACTTTCATGCCTTTCTTTATATTCTTGATTCCCTTTGAATTTAAAAATCTGTTGATGTTAGGCTTTGAGTATTTCCAGTTACTGTGTATCCACTGTCATCTGGGGGCAACGATTCCAAATATTCACAGATTCCATTAATATCCTTGCCTAGTGAAAAATCCATTGATCTGTATTGTAATGTTCACTTTGCTTAGCATCCACACCATTTTTAGTAGAGAAAACGCCATACTTCTACTGTCACTTTTCAGAGAATTTCATGCACTGTATCTCCTCAGAATGGCTTAGTATTGTCCTGGTCTCTCTAAAAGCGAAAGCAATTACCCCACTTCTCCCCTCTCTAATCGGTTTATGCACTTTAATTTGAATGCTCCACCATTTCATGTGCTCAAAAGAATACCAGCCCATCTTGTCCTCAAAATCTAACCTGTTCTAATTTCAATTTAGCTTGTTATTTAGCTTTCTGTAGACAGGATTCCAAGTTCATGTTGAGATTCAGATGCAACTATATTCTAAATAATGCATGAGCAGCCAATTGTGACCACCAGGATGATGGAAACAATAGAGGGCAATCACTTGAACTGAGCTTACAAGATGCAATTTATTTGTAACCCTTTTCTCTAAATGGAGTAGAAAATCTATACACATAATTGACCTCCTTCAATTTATTTTACCTTGTTAGAAGCAAGGAGTTGAGAAGAGTTTATAATAAAAGTAAACTACTGTACAAAGTGCCAAATCAACTGCTTCATTCTAAAACTGCCGGAAGGGTTTTCTTTTAGTGTGTCTCTTACAGTGTGGTAAATTAAATGAGACAGTGCTGACACTTCTGGAAGTTCATCAAGCTACCAAAAAAAGGAACTTTTCATTAATGCTTCTTAAGACTCAGACTGTTCCAAACAGCAGTAGAGAGAGAAAGAATCTTGTCATTGAGAGCAGGTGTTTTTTGGAATATTGTCATTTTATTTTTCTTCATCTGGTAGCGAGTGTTGACAAAAAGGGAGAAAATGAAAATAAGTCTCCACAGTTCCTTTCACAATCTGAAAGTGTTTTACAGTCAATGCAGTGCTTTTGAAATAGAGTCAGTTCTGTAATGCAGAAAATGTAGCAGCCAGCTTGTACACAGTAAGTACGTAAATAGCAATGTAATAATGACCAAGAATTTGTTTTTAGTGTTGTTAGCTATGGGATAATTATTGCTCCCACAACCTTCCCTTCCACTCAACCTCAATGATAACTCTATAATTTTGAAATACATCATGGATTATTTTACGTCCAACTGAGAATGCAGATAAGGCTGCAGTTTAAAGATATGACTACAGCACTCCTTCAGTATGGGGTGCTAGCCTAGCTTTCTGTACTCACGTCTGCAGAGTAGCATCAGACCCACAGCTTCCTGACCAAGAGGCAAGTGTATCAGGTGTGGCATCATGAGTCCTCAGCATGGTACCCTGAGATCACGCAGTCCAACTGTTATCAGAAGAGGTGACGACAAAAGGATCATTTGATCAATACATCTGCTGAATACTTTTCTAAAAAAAAGGTGGACATTGGTTTGAGTTCATCTCAGCAAACATGGATTTTCAATCTCTCAAAATGAAGACTGGAATTGTTCTCAAAATGAATGAATGATCTTAAATATTAGGGAAAACATGCTTTTTAAAAACATCTGAGGCTCTGAGCTATTTTGGTTCATGCAGTTCGCCCCTCTCTCTCTCTCTTTCTGCCATTCCCACAGATTTTCAAAGCTCAACAAGTGGCAGGCAAGCTGTACAAAAAGTTCTATTAATGCTGCCCTTGAGCTTCCCTCCCTGTGGTAGGCCGAGTCACTGCGTGTTCCCGTCCCCTTCTGGTTTGGGCAAAATCAAAAACTCACTGCAGGAGAATCTCACATATGATTCCTCACAACCATTTTATTGCACGACACATTATACCACCACCATGCAAACTGGAGAACACATCATTTGACTTTGGTCCTTTTCAAAATTGAAATGAGTTGCCATTCATTTCCCTCCATTATATTTTTGGAAGTTATAAATATGCGTATTTAGATTGAATCAAAGAATTGATTAAGGTTAGCTTGAATAGAGTTACGTAAAGATAAATAATTGGCAATGTGGTGTAATTATATTTAACCTAAACAGACAAAGGATAAAATTATAGTAATCACTATATATATTAACATAATGTGATTTACATAGCAATGATATTTTCTGCAACCCAATTGTTTATAATAGAAAATATAGGAAAACATATTTGCATACGTTCCACAAGCCCATCTGTGCAAGACGGAGGGTTGGGTATGGAGCTAGCAACCCCATCCCGTAAAAACCCAGTGCTTACAGAAATATCCAAAGACCTCATTCCTGGGAGAGAACCAATCTGCAATGGGCTGCGCCTGGGGACAACCTGAAAGGCTGGCCTAGGATAGAGGACTCTGGTGAGCTGCTTTTGGTGGCCTATGCCCCGGATGAGGTGATGGCCTTGAGTAAGTATATCCACACGTTCACATCTGCAATTTTTTCCATCCAGCAAGGATCATAAGCCCTTTGGCTTGATTCCACTGCTGTTAAAAATCAATTTAACAAAATCAATTAAGTACAAACCTTGTAAAGACACCCTGGTACCACTCATTACACAATATTTATGACAGTGCTGGTAGCAGTAATAGTGTTGTATATTTAACTGTGTCGTATATACACTTTATGTCAACTTGTACATCTACAGAATACTTTATTATCTGTTAATATTATTGTGTCAGTACAATGTGAAAACTGCGCTGTGTTTGGCTCCTTGGTCCCTGAAGAATATTGTTTCATTTAGCTGTATACACGTATGCAGTTCAATGAAATTGAACTTGATCTCAGACCCAAAGTTATGTCTGGTAATAATATCAGGAGGTGTATCCATTTGGGTTACCTGGAGAAATTGGTCGTAGCAAAACACTGTGTTTGCAATGGCTGTAGGAATGACTTTGATGGTACAAAACTATTGTGCCACACCAATAGCTTTTTGGACTTTCTGGTGAAGGAAACCATTGAAATAAAACTAGAGAAAAATAATATTAACAAAGATGCAGGTCTTGCTCTAAGTAAGAGCTAGAATTCGATCGTAAATAGGGTGGGACAGCGGAATCCTGATTGGACGAGGACTAATCAATCAGGAGGGACGGACGATGGGGGTATAAGTACCACTGGACTAGGCATGTCCAGGCTTCATTTCTGATGAACATGGCAGAGTTTGTCATTGAAACGTTCGTTAAAGTCAATATCTGTACCCGGCTGGAAGCCTGAGAAGAGTTTATTTATAATAATATTGTTATTTGTTATCAAAAATGCAATTAAGCTTGGATGTTCAGGAGCTACCCTTAGATATTCTCTGTTGCTCCACAAAGTGCGCTGTTTTGCCAGCATAATCTCCGGAAGGCAGTAAACTGACAAAGATTTAAGCTATTGAAAGGCTATCCTCATTGTAAACACAACGCTTTAAAAACAAAAGAGGCATTGCTGCTTATGAATCACATTGTGTAAGATATTTTAAAATGCTTAACTTTCATATTTGTACTTTTAACTTTCTTGATTTGGAGACTGTGAGAATTGTTCAGTGTGATTGGACATTCAGCCAGTCGGAAGGCATCACTGTTGCTGGGTCCCTTTACGCTAACATCTTACAACCACTAACACTGAGAATAGTCCAATCCACAAACTCATTATATCCTAGTGGTCAGTGGGGAAAATCATCATTTTGGCACTGCCTGCAAGATCTGAGCCTTTATTTTGTTTAAAAACATTGGCTTAATGCTCCAACTTATGAAGCCAAGCCTCCCTGAGTCTATTTTCAATTGCGGCCACCAATTCTGTACTCCTTTTCAAATCCTCTCTTCATAAGAACAGCATCATATATACTGTATATACGGCATAGAAAGGGGCCAGTTAGCCCAATGTCACTCAGCCAGTTCCTTGCTGGAACTATCTAAAATTACCCCCACTTCTCTGCCTTTTGTGATGCCTCAATACTTTGAATATTTATCCTCTAACCTCTTAAAAAATACAGCCATCTGTCTTGACTATTCTCTGTGGAGAAAGCATTTCCCGCTCCAACAAATCTGCAACAGAAAAATGTCCTGACCTTGCTCCTTACTCTTGGTGACAGATTTAAATTGATATCCTCTTGTAATTGGCTCCACAACTGGAGTAAATAATCTTCCACGTTCCCATTGTCAAATCCCTTCAAAATTTACAAACATTAATTAAATCTTCCCTTTAGTCTTCTTAAGTGCAAATAGTCTCAGTATCTTAGGTATGACAGAACACTAAAAGAGTGCAATAAACCCAAACCAGTGGACTGCATTGAGAAACTGGTTGCTATAATTTAAGCACTGCATGTGAAGGTGAAGTTCAGATGCTGATGGATATTAATAGATAATTGCTTGCAATTGTTTAATAAATTACGGGATGTGTAGCTTGGGCAAAGAAACAGGCCAGCACAAGTAGAAGATGAGAAAGAAGGATATATTCCTAGACAGTCTACAATGTGAATGACTTTTAATAATGGAGGGACTTCTGGTCAGGGTGACTTTGTGGTAATTGTGAAGACTGTAATGTGAAGTAGCCACACAACTATATGGGCTTTCATAAACCACCATGCTCAAGTCATGCAAATTTATGGGCTTTGTGGGCATTTTATTCATTGTCTATTTAAATTAATCTGCTGCACCAAGAGCTTCAGATAATAAATTCCTTTGGAATGCATTAATCGAGACTATATCTTGGAATGTGTCAATCAAGTCATTCACAATGTAGACTGCCTTCTTTCTCATCTTCTATTTGTACTGTTCTGTCCCTTTGCCCAAGCAGTACATTCCCATAATCAAAGTATTAATGAATCTGCAGGCTTTGGTTAATTTCTGTTATAGGAGAGGTTAGATGTGAAAATATTGGGCTGGGTTGTGCTGAGTTGGTCAGCAGTTTCGCAGAAAATGGCGGGCTGCTTTTTACAAGAACATTGCGTTCTAAACTTCTGTACTAGTAACATATTGGAGGTCAGGTGCAAGTGTGGTCTAACTTTGAGCTTCTCTCGTAGACACATCACATGACTCCAGAGACATTCCAAGCTTAGTCAAGGGAATTGATACCTTATTCACCTAGGTCCTCAGCTTTGTATCTGTTATATGGCCATTCATCTCTATGGTTTTGTAGACCTTAATTGAAAAGTTGATTAAGTTTGGCTAAATATTTTTGTTTAGGTTTCTTTAATTTCCTGTCTATCTCAATTGAATTGAATAAATTGACTTTATTTCTTACATCTTTCACATACATGGGGAGTAAAAATCTGCATGTTACATCTCCATCTAAATGTGCAATGTGCAATCATAGTAATTTGTAATAAAGAGGACAATCAATGTAATATAGACTACACTTAAATCAGCGTGAGTTAATTAGTCTGATGGCCTGGTGGAAGAAGCTGTCCTGGAGTCTGTTGGTCCTGGCTTTCATGCTGTGGTAACATTTCCCGGATGGTAGCAACTGGAATAGATTGTGGTTGGGGTGATTCGGGTCCCCAGTGATCCTACGGGCCCTATTTACACACCTGTCTTTGTAATGTCCTGAATCATGGAAAGTTCACAACTAAGATGCGCTGGGCTGTCCGCACCACTCTCTGCAGAATCCTGCGATTAAGGGAGGTACAGTTCCCATCCAGGCAGTGATGCAGCCAGTCCGGATGCTCTCAATTGTGCCCCTGTAGAAAGTTCTTAGGATTTGGGGGTCCATACCAAACATCCTCAACTGTCTGAGGTGAAAGTGGTGCTGTTGTGCCTTTTTCACCACACAGCTGGTGTGTACAGATCACGTGAGGTCCTTGGTGATGTGGATGCCGAGGAACTTAAAGCTGTTTACCCTCTCAACCCCAGATCCATTGATGTCAATAGGGGTCAAACTGTCTCCATTCCTCCCGTAAACCACAACTAGCTTCTTTGATGTAATTGATTAATTTACATTCAAAATAAATATAACCATATAACCATATAACAATTACAGCACGGAAACAGGCCATCTTGGCCCTTCGCGTCCATGCCGAACTCTTACTCTCACCTAGTCCCACTGACCTTCACTCAGCCCATAACCCTCCATTCCTTTCCTATCCATATAGCTATCCAATTTAACTTTAAACAACAACATCGAACCTGCCTCAACCACTTCTGCTGGAAGCTCGTTCCACACAGCTACCACTCTCTGAGTAAAGAAGTTCCCCCTCATGTTACCCCTAAACTTTTGCCCTTTAACTGTCAACTCATGTCCTCTTCTTTGAAGCTCCCCCACTCTCAATGGAAAAAGCCTATCCACGTCAACTCTATCTATCCCCCTCATAATTTTAAATACCTCTATCAAGTCCCCCCTCAACCTTCTATGCCCCAAAGAATAAAGACCTAGCTTGTTCAATCTTTCTCTGTAACTTAGGAGATGAAACCCAGGCAACATTTTAGTAAATCTCCTCTGTACTCTCTCAATTTTATTGAAATCTTTCCTATAATTCGGTGACCAGAACTGTACACAATACTCCAAATACGGCCACCAAATTTCCCTCGGGATTAAGAAAGTATATCTATCTATCTATCTATCTATCTATCAATGCCTTATACAATTTCAACATTACATCCCAACTCCTATACTCAGTGTTCTGATTTATAAAGGCCAGCATACCAAAAGCTTTCCTCACCACCCTATCCACATGAGATTCCACCTTCAGGGAACTACACACCATTATTCCTAGGTCCCTCTGTTCTACTGCATTCTTCAATGCCCTACCATTTACCATGTATGTCCTATTCTGATTAGTCCTACCAAAATGTAGCACCTCACATTTATCAGCATTGAACTCCATCTGCCATCTTCAGCCCACTCTTCAAACTAGCCTCAATCTCTCTGCAAGCTTTGAAAACCTACTTCATTATCCACAACTCCATCTATCTTAGTATCATCTGCATACTTACTAATCCAATTTACAACCCCATCATCCAGATCATTAATATATATGACAAACAACATTGGACCCAGTACAGATCCCTGAGGCACACCACTAGACACCGGCCTCCAATCTAACAAACAGTTATCCACCACTACTCTCTGGCATCTCCCATCCAGCCACTGCTGAATCCATTTTACTACTTCGATATTAATGCCTAACGATTGAACCTTCCTAACTAACCTTCCGTGTGGAACCTTGTCAAAGGCCTTACTGAAGTCCACATTGACATCCACTGCCTTACCCTCGTCAACTTTCCTGGTAACCTCATCAAAAAATTCAATAAGATTTGTCAAACATGACCTTCCACGCACAAACGCACAAATGTTGACTGTTCCTAATCAGACCCTGCCTATCCAGATAATTATATATACCATCTCTAAGAATACATTCATCAACTTACCCACCACTGACGTCAAACTCACAGGCCGATAATTGCTACATTTACTCTTAGAACCCTTTTTAAACAATGGAACAACATAAGCAATATGCCAATCGCCAATAAATGTACATACATTTATAATTTTTGAAAGAAGTTTTCTGTATATTTTGTTTTCTGAATCAATTTCAGCAAATGCTTCTCAGAATGTGCTGCTTAGAGGCCTTGTTGTTTCTTGTGGCCTAATCTCTCGATGGGACAATAGTGAAACTGGGGCCTTGTGCCCATGAAAAGAGTGGTTGTGAATTATCATGGAAAGTGAGTGCTGGCAATCGATTGAACTGACTATGATCGAATCCACTGAATGTTGCTTCAACCCAACACATTTATTTAACATACAAACAGAACAAGCTGTCGGAGAACAAACTGAGTTAACATTTTGAGTTAAGACCGAAAGCCTTCATCAGTTTCAATGGAGGTTCTTGGAACTGAAATGTTCACTCTGTTTCACTTTTCAGAGATGTGGCCTGATCTGCTGAATGTTTCCAATTTCAGATTTAAACAATTGTTTTTTTTAAGTTTTCATTTAGTTTTAATTTTTCATCTGTTTGACAATACCAAAAAATTGCAAATATGGAGGAACTATAAAACTCTGGCTGTGTTGGTTAAAACTTTTTCTTGGTATCTAATCTATTTTATCTTGAATTGCATAAAATATCCAACTTTATTCTTTTTAACTTTCCTTTTAGAATAAAAGAACAGAGTGAGAAGCTTGTGGTTAGGCATTAGGAGAATTCCTGGTGGTGATCCGATCAAAACTTTATAGTTGCTGTCAAGTTTTTAATCTTTTTTTTATTTCAATACCCCAATGAACTGCAATGGCTTTCAAAGACCACGAATTACATATTGAGGAATAGATTAATATGCAACAACGTAACAAGTCTTTCACCCAAATGGCTAATGTCCATATTGTGGACTCCTCTGCACTGGGAAGAAAAAGCATCAATTGGGTTGCACGTGACCAATTCAGTTCACATGTATAAATAAGCTTGAGCATCTGGTTGTTTGCCACTTCAACTCTCTGTTCAACTCCTCTGTGACCACTTTGTCCTCACCCTTCTACCCTACTTCAAGAAAGTTTAAAGGAAACATAAATAGCAGCTTATCCCTTGAGTAAGTTCAGGCTTCATGGTTTGACATTGACAACAAGAACAAAAGAAGTAAATGGAACACACAAACACAAGAAAATAGAAGCAAACGTAAATCATCAGGCCCTTGAAGCCTGCCCCATCATTTAATAAAATCATGGTTGATCAGTGTTTGCCTCAGCTCCTCAACCTCTGTTCTGTGCCATTTCTCCATACTGCTCTATTCCTTAATTTATCAGATGTTTTATCTACCTCCACTTTAAAAAGCTTCCAATGGTCTAGTGTCCACCACCTACTGGGGCAGAAGATTCCAGTAATTCACCACCGTCGCAAGAAAAAAATTCTTTGTACCTCAGTTTTAATTGACTGGTCCCTCATCTTGTAGTTATGTGCCTATGTTTGAGACTCCCATGGTGAAAGCATACCAAGAATCTACCCTGTCAAACTCCTTTATGATCTTATGTGTTCGAATGAGTTTATCCCTTATTCTAATAAACCCTAAGGAATACAAGCCTAAAAGATATAGTCTAATCACTGGTGAATTAACCTGATGAATCTCTTTTGTATTGTTTCCAACATTACTATATCTTCCTTAAGGGGATTAAACTGTACACAGTGTTCCAAGTGAGGCCACAAACACCCAAGACAATGTTTAATGTTTTTTATTTGAATGTTCATAGCACTTACAAGACAAATTCGTGAAGTATAGTGAGGTCTAGAGGTGCCTTAGAGTATGAATCACACAAAAAAACTAGTAGGCAGGTCCAACAAGTAGTTGCAAAGGGTTTGGAGTCTTTTACAGTTATTTATAATACTGGATTTCCCCTGTTTTGTGTATTTTCTGAACCAAATTTATTATCACTGACATGTCGTTTTGCAACAGCAGAACAGCGCAAAGGCATAAAATTACAATAAATTACAAAACTGGTGCAAAAATAAGGAATAATGAGAAGTTGTTCATGGATTCATGGACTATTCAGAAATCTGATAACAGAGATGTAGAAGCTATTCCTAAATTGTTGAGTGGGGTCTTCAGGCTCCTCCCTATGGTAGTATCAAAAAGAGAGAGCATGGCCCAGATGGTGAGGGTTCTTAACAATGGGTGCTGCCTTCCAGAGACACCGCTTCTTGAAGGATTGTGCCTGTGATTGAGCTGGCTGAGCTTAAAACCCTCTGCAGTGTCTTGTGATTCTCTGCCTTGCATCCTTCATATCAGGCTGTGAAGCAACAAATTAGAATGCTCTCTACATTATATCTATAGAAATTTGCAAGAGTTTGTATCTGCTGCCCTGGGCAATCACTTTATAACTGCAAATTTCCCCTCATTATAACAATTACCACATGGAAACAGGCCATCTCGGCCCTTCTAGTCCATGCCGAATTCTTACTCTCACCTAGTCCCACCGACCTGCACTCAGCCCATAACTCTCCATTCCTTTATCCTGTGCCCATGATCTAGCATGTCCTTCTGATTTATTAAACCATCCCACCATCCTCTGCCTCCCCACTTAGTTTAAGTGCCTACATACAACCATAGTTATGTGATTTGTGAGGGCACTAGTCCTGGCACAATTCAGTTGGAACCCATCCTAACAGAATAAATTCCTTCATCCCCACATCGGTGCCCCTGAATTGGAGACAATTTTTCCCTCCCCAACATTTGAGCCATGCATTTGCCTCACTAATCCCATTTAATTTTTCTAATTTGCATGTGGCTCGGGTATCAACTTGAAAATGCTCACCTTTGTGGCTCTGCTTTTCAATTTTGCCCTGAGCTGCTCAATCCTTCTGCAGAACCTCCTTCCTCATCTTAGCTCTGTCATTAATGCCCCCATTAATGACAGCACCGGTCCTTTGTCCATCAATTCTCCAGTCCAGAAGAGATGGCAGGGTGGTTAGGATTCTTAAACCTACTCTATCATTCTATAACTTGATCACTGATTCAGTTCATCAGGTTGATTTGCTCAATAGATGCCCATAATCCACCAAGTTCTTAAATTTGTTAATTTCAGTTCTCTATAAACTCAGTGATTACACTTTCAAAGGCCTCTGGTTTTGAGAATCTGAGATATTAATAGACTAAGGGATAAAGAAATTTCTCCTAATTTCAGTATCAGCCCTAACTCAACAATTTCTCGCCCTAACATTAGTTTGTTTTAGAGTCTTTTGTGAAAGAAGCCTTCTGTCAATGTCACTTGGATTTTATAACCTTTGATGAAGTCATTCTTCTTCCAATTTCTACTGAGCGTAGGCCCAGTCTGCTCTGAGGTCAACCCCTCATCAAAGGAATAAATTAAGTGAATATTTACTGTAGTCACTCACTGGAAAATATATCCTCCTTCAAGATCAAAACTGAATACAGTATTTACAATATAATTTATGTAAATTCATGTATAAATGCAGTGAGATTTCCTAAACTGCTGCTCCAGTCTCCTTGCCTTAAAAGCCAACATGCCATTTGTTTTCCTTATCACTTGTCATATTTGCATGTGAGTGTCAACATGTACAAGAATATTCAAATCCTGGAGAGACAAAAGACAGCAGATGCTGAAATCTGGAGCAAGCAACAAACTGCTGGAGGATCTCAGCAGGTCAGGCAGCATCTGTGGAGGCAAAGCATCCATCACCTTCTCATCATCTTGAACCGTCAACCATCCCTCTACTCCGCAGACACTGCCTGACTCACTGAGTCCCTGTAGCAGTTTGTTGCAAGATGATAAAAGGTATAGGTCGAGTGGATAACCAAAGACTTTTTCCCAGGGCGGAAATGGCTAATACAATTTTAAGGTGGTTGCAGGAAGGTATTGGATGAATGTCAGAGGTAAGATTTTTACGTAGAAAGTGGTGGGTGCAATGAATGCCCTGCCAGGGATGGTGATAGAGGCAGATACATTAGGAGCATTTAAGAAACTCTTAGATAAGTACATGGATGAAAGAAAAATGAGGGGCTATATAGGAAGGAGCCATTAGATTAATCTTAGAGTAGGTTAAAATGTCGACACAACATTGTATGTTGAAGGGCCTGTACAGTGCTTTTCTATTTTCTTTTTTATTAAATATTCCAATTCTTATGAATGTGAAAGGTAATGATTTAAAAGCTGTTAGTCTAGCAACTGGTCCATGACCAAAATGGCTGCTTTCATGTGTTTCTGTCACTGCGACAGCCAGCAATGCTGAAGGCACCAGGTTCCTGAACCAATTTTGCACACCTCAGTATGTGATGGAAGTATGGTGCTTAGGATTGAGGCAAGAGTAGGTGGGCCCACCTAGGAGAGTGCTCTAACCTTGGAGATACATCTGGAATGGCGTCTGGCCAGATGCTGAAGGCTTAATGGAGTCCTAGTGGTGGAGGAAGCTGGCAGTCCAGCGATGCAGTAGCTGGTGAATTCAGTAGATTTGGTGGATGGCGGATAGGCCAAGAAGGTGGATGTCAGGAGAATTTGGAATATTTTAGATTTTTAAGCAGTCTAGAGCTGATGAGAATTAGAGTGTGCTGGCTGTTGGGCAGCTGGGGGCTGGAACCAGAGAAGGGGAGAGATGGAACAATAGGTGATGGGTGGTTTTGGGGTGGTGAAGGTGCAAAGGAAATGGAATTTACTTGAGTGGAATCAAATCCAGAGGTTATTAAAAGCTATTTGGGGAGTGTCCAATTACAGCAATCCTTGAGATAATATGCAATAGTTACCATTACTCAGTCTCTCTTGCAGAGCCTTCCCTCCCTACGGCATACCAAATGGAAGAGCATTATTTGATATACTCCACTGATGGGGAAATGGGTGCTTTTTAAAATTAATTCGGAAGTTCATGCTAAAATTTTTAAAACAGTGTAATTTCATCCAGAGTTGTTTCAACTCCAAAAAAATCCTTTTTAGCCAAATATTGCCAAAAGCAGCAACGATACACATCCAAAACTTGTAAGTTGTCCTGTTTTACTTTTCTTCCAACCAAACTAAATGCTGTAACTTCACATTTCTCTTAGTTACTTTCTTTATATTGCCTACATACCTAACCCTTCCGCATATCCCACATAATCTTTCAGTCCTTCTGACAGTTTACTTTCCATACCAAGGTCTGTTTATTTTTATTCATTTATTTGGTGTATTATCACTGACATATGTAATGAAATTTGCTGTTCCAAAGCAGCAGTATAGTGCTAGAGGTAAAAAATACTGTAAGTCAAAAAAATATAGTACTAAATCTGAGTGATGAGGTATCGTGTTCATGGGTTCATCGACACTTCAGAAATCTGATGGTGGAGTGGAAGAAGCTGTTCTTAAAATGTTGAATGTGGGTTTGCAGCCTCCTGTACCTCCTCCCCAATGGTAGTAATGTGAAAAGGGTATGTTCTGGATGTTGACGGTCCTCAATGATGGATGCCACCTTCTTGAGGTACCACCTTTTGAAGAAATACTTGATGGTGGGGAGGCTTGTGCCCATGATGGAACTGACCAAATCTATAATTCTCCGCAGCCTCTTTTGATCTTGCACTTTGGCGCCTCCATACCAAGCAGTGATGCACCCAGTCAGAATGCTTTTGTACTATGTCTTTGGTGACTTTATAAATCTCCTCAAACTCCTCGTGTCGAAGAGCCACTGGCATGACTTCTTTGTGCTTGCTTTATTGAGTTGGGACCGAGATATAACCTCTGAGATGTTGATGCCCAGGAACTAGAAGCTGCTCATCCTTCCCACCTCTGACCCCTCAATGAGGACTGGCATGTATTCTCCCAACTTCCTCTTCCTGAAATCCATAATCAATTCCTAGGTCTTACTGACAATGAGTGTGAGATTGTTGCTGTGACACCACTCAACCAGCCAATCTATTTCACTCATGTACACCTCCTCATTGCCATCGGAGATTCTGCCAACGACAGTGGTGTCATTGACATTTGAGCTGTGCCTAGTCATGAGTGTAAGGAGAGTAGAGCAGTGGACTGAGCACACATCCATGAGATGTGTCTGCAATGAAGACAGGAATATATCACGCTTGGTCCTTTTATCTACATTGTTAACATAGAACGCAGTTAGTTGAGGATTCAGTGCAGACCACTGTATTGGCATAAAATCAGAAAAAGTTGGAAAAACTCAGCAACTCAAGCTGGAACGAGAATAAGTCAACATTTCAGGTTACAGACCTCAGAACTGAGAAAGAGCATAAATAACTTGGTTTAGATGGCAGAGAAGGTGGGGGAGGGCAATCAATAGAACAAAGGGAATATCTATAATAAGATAAAATAATGTAACAAACAACAGACCGTTAAACTTTGTAGATTGAATTGCTGATGTTGTGAGATATCAAGTCATTTCAGGGAAGAGATGCTGCCTAATTTTCAGAGATTTTGTAGCATTTTCTATTTATATTTCATATTTCCAGTATCTGAAATTTAAAAAAAATCATTAATAATAATAACAGCTTGCTAAACTGAAGATGATTCTTTTATGTCTATAATTTGATTCTATTCAGTGACATGCCTCTATCCATGTTAACGATGTATACCTCGCTCAACCGCATGCCTGCATTGTGTGCACTAATTCCCGATGGTCACTCTATTGAATGCTTTATGAAAATCCAGTTTTCCTACGTCCATTGGTTCACTTATCAACCACGGTAAACACAATCAGAAAGAAAGACTTTAAGACTTGTTCCATCTAATATATCTGCAGTATCTCTTTTAGAACCTTACAGTACTGACTTTCACCCCAGAAGGCTTGACTGCTTTTATTCCTATCATATTATCTAGTTTTTCTTCCTTACTAATATCAAGTTCCTCATTAAACTCTTGACTTCCCACTGTACATATTTTACAATGTAGCCGGGTCAAATATTAGTTTAGTGTCTCAGTTATGTTAGACTTGTAATTTTCTATATTTCCATCCCTAGGGGATTCATGCCAATTTTTGTAAAGCAATTTAAAATTGTAAAAACCATAATTTTTTTTTCAGCTAGCATATGCTGGTAGTTGTTGTGGTGTTGCCATTTGGGTAGATGATACTAAATTTGAGATTATAGGTAACATTGAGGATAAATTCAGCATCATTCAGGAACACATTACAACATCAGCATAATTCTAGCTATGTAACATAAAAAACATTGACATGAATAGATGTAATGTGGCAAGGGAAATGTGCATCAAATGAGAAAGGGTACAGTGTAGATGAACAAAGGAATCAATTTATTCTTCAAACTCATCTCCTTGTGAAGTGGCTATTTCATTAGACCTTTCAACCATGGTTGAGGTGAGGTAATCATTCAATACTTGTGCTATGTTTTTGTTGTTCCTTCTCAGTATATCCTGTCACGATTTTATGACTGTATCTGTAGCCCGTTATTCCATTTGGAAATAATTTATCTAGACTATGCTTTACCATTTCTTATTGTATGTGTTAATGTGAAAATTACCACACATTTATTATTCTGGTTTTTAATAAAAATCAGCAATAAAGACTAAAAAGAATCCCAATTTTATCATAATGAAATGCCTGAATCAAACATATTGGGAGAAAGGCCCTCATTAGTTCAGCACTTACACGGGATTGTTTTATGCCCATTAGCGATTAAATCTTTAATAACATTTTAAGAATGGATTTTATCTGACCAGTTTGCAGGTTTGTGCAAAACCTTTGCCCTCTTGGTGAAAACTGAAAGCATTAGATATTGTCCTTTCTCTCAATATTGGAGAACACTTTGCAGTAGAAGTTCAGCTTACTGAGGAACAGCACGACATCCACACATCACAAGTATACTCTTTGCTGATTTTCTTCTCACAAAATGTAGAGCAGATGTTATTTTCTGAACTTTCTTTTGACTGGGGTATTTACCTGGCTTACTTGAATGACTAGGCAGATACTGTATTCCCTGTGCTATCATTTGCTATGGCATGTGGCCAAGTGGTTAAGGCATTCGTCTAGTGATTTGAAGGTCGCTAGTTCGAGCTTTGGCTGAGGCAGTGTGTTTGTCCTTGAGCAAGGCACTTAACCACACATTGCTTTGCGACGACACCAATGCCAAGCTGTATGGGTCCTAATGCCCTTCCCTTGGACAACATTGGTGGCGTGGAGAGGGGAGACTGCTGGTCTTCCATACAACCTTGCCCAGGCCTGCGCCCTGGAAACCTTCCAAGGTGCAAATCCATGGTCTCATGAGACTAACGGATGCCTATTAAAAAAATGGTTTCTCAGATGTGCCCCTTCAAGCATGGTACTCTGTTTTGTTAACCTCATCAGTTTATTGTTGTCAATCACCTTGCATTTAAAACAGAACTGTTAGATAACCAGGTTCCATCAGCATGGCCCCCTATACTGGGATGGATCTACAATACCCAAAGGGTAGTTTGTTATGTGGGATTATTGGACTTCATTAAATGAGTAAAAATATTAAGTCAACACACCTTCCTTAAGAGCTCTGAAAACTACTGGGGGTGGGGGGAAATTTCATTATGCTTGCCTAATATGCTTTTCTCAATTCATCCATTTCTTTCAAGAGATATTGCTGGTTGTGGATTTCTGCTGTATAGTTACTCTTTCTATTAAAATGTTTCTCTTTGTTCTGAATTCAATGTGCTGGGTTGCTTTTTTGACATTCATTGGCTATCAGTTTTGGAATGGCTGTCTATGAAGTTATTTTTAAAGCATCGCTATAATTTTGTAGTTTCCATTAATTCTGTTATTACTTTCCCAAATAATTCCATATGCAAATTACTTTTAGATCAAATTACATTGCCTGGTTCTTTAGTCTATATTTCGTATATCTTTTACTGGCAGAACAATTAGTATTGAGGTGTTGGATGCATCTATTTATAGCAGGCTGCCTTGGAGGCTTGATCTAATGTTTGAAGCCTATTAGTGTAATAGACATGCTGGTAGCAACCTTGTGCTAATGTGCCCATCATAGTCATATTCATGGAAAAATTGTCAAAAATGTTGATGGAAATCGTGTCTTTCTATCAATATGGCTCACATCACTTACTTACCAGTTTTAATAACTTACGTAATTCAGAGCAACTAAAATGAACATACAATGTAAGAAATATTGGGTTGAACTCGGATTAATTGTATATGGTAAGCATTGCCTGTAAGCAATGATCCATATGCATGATCCTCAGCAGTACTGGAACTGATTGGTTACTGGATTATAACAGATAATAATATAAAAGTAGTGCTTAATTAGTAATCCATGCACAGTATTAAGGCATAGAACATTGTCATCAGCAGATTTTTGAATTCTGATTTTTTTTGCCTATATTCAGAGAAGTGTGCCTGGTTTGATTCATGCAAAACTTTGAAAGAGTTCAACTAGTTTATATGGAGCACTGTAGACAGTGCACACTGCCGTGCAATCTCCTTTTTTAGCTGTCCTGTTTTGTTTTGTAACGAAACCAAATTTCCCTCGGGATTAATAAAGTATATCTATCTATCTATCTATCTCTCTATCTATTTAGCTTAGTTCCGGTTGGGGTAAGGCAGGACAGAAATCAGTTGGAGATTCTGGGTGGGGAAATGCCAAACAGAATTTAACCCGTACAAGTGTGAGGTGCTTTTTTTGAGGATTTAAATGGAAGGGAAAAGGTATACAGTAAATGGCAGGCCCCTTAGGAGCATTGCTGTGCAGAGGGATCTCGGGATGTATAGCTCCCCTCAAAGAGGCAATGCGTAGATAGGGTGGTACAGAAAGCGTGTAGCCGGCTTGCTGTCATTAATCAGTGCAGCAGTATAAAAGACTTTGATTAAGCTACGGTTTAAGTCATGAGCAGTTCTGGTCATCTTACTGCAGGAAGGATTTGGAAGCTTTTGGAGAGGGTGCAGAAGGAGATGCCTGGATTCGAGAGTATTAGCTATTAGGAGAGGTTGGAAAAACATGTATTGCTTTCTTGGAGTGTCAAAGGCTAGGAGGAGACCTGATAGAAGTTAATAAAATTATGACAGGTAATGATAGAGTAGATGGTCAGAGTCTATTTCTCAAGCAGCAAATACCGAGGGCATAGCTTTAAGAGGAAAGTGGGATGGTTTAAAAGAGATGTGCAAAGCAAAATTTTTTTACACAGCAAGTGGTAGGTGCCTGGGGCACACTACCAGAAAGGGTGGTGGAAGCAAATATGATAGTTACAGTTAAGATGCACTGAGACAAGCAGAAGAACATGCAGGGAATGGAGGAATATGTATTATGCAGGCAGATAGATTTAGTTTTCATTTGGCATTATGGCTAGCACAGAAACCGTAGGTCAGAGGACCTGATCTTGTGCTGCACTGCTTTGTGTTCTGTGTTCTGCACGTACCGATATGTTACCTTCTATACCGTGGGCTTTTACTTTCTGCCATAATTTCTGATGTGGCATCTTCTCCAATGCTTTCTGTCAATCTATGTATAAAGCACCTCCACAAGTTCTCTAAAGAGAAACACCAAGACTTGATCAAACAAAATTTCCCTGTCACAAAATCATGTTGATGTTGTCTGATTGCCTTGGATTTCTCTAACAGACCTGCTATAACATCATTAACAACAGTTTTTTATATTTTCTCTATGACTGATATTACCCTAATTGGCCCATAGTTTCCTGCTTTCTGCTTGATCCCCTTTTAAATAATATCATGGAGCTTTTTGGCAATAAGTTGCGCATGAAAACAATCTGGCTCTATTTGTAGGTCACCTAGGACTAGGTGAATAGAAAAATAACTGAGTCTGTACTTAAACCAAGACTCAGGATTTTTATTGCCATTTGTCAGTACACAAGTGTAATGGAGAATGAAACGATTGTTGCTCCAGGTCCAATGCAGTGTAAAAAAAACACAATAAATATTAATACATAAGATTAGCTTAGATACATAGACTGGATGTAGATACATAAAGTGACACTAGGTAAAGAAGTATCTGTACATAAGGTGACTCTGGCAGGAAATAGTGACGTAGTGGTGGGGTGAGCTAATGGGTGGGGGTGTTGATCAGCCTGATGGTTTGGGGAAGTAGCTGTTTTTGTGTCTGGTGGTCCTAATGTGGATGCTGCGTAGCCTCTTCCCCGATGGGAAGGGACAAAAAGTCCATTAGCAGGGTGGGTGGTATCCTTCATGATATTGCTGGCCGTTTTCCCACCATTCTGTATATATGTCCTTAATGGTGGGGAGGCTGATGCCAGCGAACAGTTTTAACTGGGGAGGCACGGTACCTAAGTGGTTAGCACAACGCTTTACAGTACAGGCTCACCGGGTTCAATTCCTGATGCTGCTTGTAGGGAGTGTGTACATTCTCCCCACAACCGCATGGTTTCCTCCGGGTGCTCTGGTTTCCTCCCACTGTCCAAAGGCGTACTGGTTGGTAGGTTAATTGGTCATTGTAAATTGTCCTGTGATTAGGCTAGTGTTAAACTGGTGGGCTGCTGGGCAGCACAGCTCAAAGGGCCGGAAAGGCCGATTCCATCTCAATAAATAAATAACCGTTGTAGAACGACCCTGTCTACTGCAGTGCCGTTTCTATACCACACAGTGATGCAGCAAGTTAGGATACCTTGAACAGTGTACCTGTAGATGTATGTGAGTATTGATGTGCATAGTGTTTCTTCCGCTTCCTCAGAAAGCAGAGGCACAGGTGAGTTTTCCTGAAGGTGTAGGATGTTTTCTGGGACCATGAGAGGTTGTGCAAGATGTGCACTCCCAGGAGTTTGAAACTAGTCGCAGTTTCCACTGCCGTGCCACTGACGTGAAGAAGGGTGTGAGTGAGTTAAGGACTGAAGATTGGTCACTGGAAATGTAAAGGTGTATTTTATGAAATAAACGCCAGATCGGGCACACGGAGCAAAATAAATAAAGGGAAAGTACAATGGTAGGTAAAAGGGGGCAGGATTAAAAAGAAATAGAGCTTTAAAATATCTCCAAAGCTATTTGACAATTGAAGACTGGGGCTTTTTATCTGTAGGACTGAAATTTCAGGAGCAGGGAGGATTTCTTCTGGGAGTGTTTAAACACCACTAAAGGCATCAGAACTTGAATTTTCTGAAGGAGATAAATTCTATCTTAACTCAGGAGTTTTTTGGCCAAGTTTTATATTTTTGTATTTACCCATGTCCCTACCCCATCCTATGGATATATATAATGATCATATTAGTCTCTTAGTTGGTTAGACAACACATTTCCATTTATTGCCATATTGTTCTGAATTTTTACCTAGGTAATATCCTTACTAAAATTCACTTCCATCGTGAGATATTTTCAAGTCAATGAACCTTCCTAATTAAATATTTTACTTGCAGCATTACCCATTCACACTTGCTATTCATTTGTTAGGATTGTTCAGACTTTTAATTGTTACTGTAGTTCAGTAACATATTATATTTTTATTATCTTCGCTCTTCCCATAGTAGAGGCCCCCCCCCCCGCAGGTGGCTTATGAACACCTCTGTACATATGAATGAGGGTTTAGGAGGGTATTGGGATAGATTTGCTAGTGATCATCTTCGACTAGTTAGAAACAGGACATTCCAGTTTGTTTTCTCTCCCAATCGTCCTCCCCGAGCCAAAACAACTGGGGGCTGGGTCAAGGTGAACAGAGCTGGGACCACTGAGCACACTTAGTCACTGGGTCGTTGAGGCCGGCTGGAGGTCACTCTTCCTGCACTGACTTTCCCATTACAATTGTTCCTGTAATCCTCTATCCTCCCCCATACATGGTTTTTGTTCATTTCCACCTCATGAACCAAGCAGTTTGCAGCAACAGAGCCCTGTCGTAACCTACGCTCATCCAGTAGAATCAATTACACAGATCTTTCTGGTTCCAATTGGAACAGCCAGAATCTGCTTATTTAAATGACATTCATTCTGGACATCCACACATGTGTAATTATATGTTAAGACCTGGAATTTCTTTCTAATTGTACTGTATATTCAATAAACTCTGCCAATGAATCCCTGTCTAATGGTGGAACTGCATCCATCTCACTGAAATTCTTGTATTTTGCAAGCCTATTGATTTTATTGGGATTGTAGAGTTACAAAGAAGAAAGATAGAAACGCAAGTTCCTGTTTTTAAAAATATTTCTGTCTTGTCTAACGATTCTCAATATTTAATACAATCAACCTAATTATGATCTTGCACTTTATTGCTGAAAGTTTAAAAAGTTCAATGTAAAATTTATTATCAGAGTACAAACATGTCGCCAAATACAACCCTGAGATTTTTTTTTCCTGTGGGCATACTTAGCAAATCTATAGAACAGTAACTATAAACGGAATCACTGAACAACAACTGTGCAAATATAAATATAAATAAATAGCAATAAATAATGAATATGAAAAACAAGATATGGAGTGCTTAAAGTAAGACCATCGGTTCAAGTCAAGTCAAAGTCAAGTCGCTTTTATTGTCATTTCAACCATAACTGCTATTACAGTACACAGTAAAAATGAAACAACATTCCTCCAGGACCATGGTGCTACATGAAACAACACAAAACTGCATTAGACTTCAGGCCTACACAGGACTACATAAAGTGCACAAAACAGTGCAAGACAGTACAATAATTAATAAACAAGACAATAGGCACAGTAAAGGACAAATTACAATATAATAATAAATGATGTAAATGTAAATGTAAACAATATTTTAGCAGGAATTGAGAAGGAAATGAGCAAAAATTGCAAAGGGAGTGGAGTGGTGTTCAGTTGTGTGTGTGCGTGTGTGTAGGTTGGTGTCAGACTAGACTCTGGGTATTGAGGAGTCTGATGGCTTGGGGGAAGAAACTGTTACACAGTCTGGTCGTGACAGCCCGAATGCTTCGGTACCTTTTGCCAGATGGCAGGAGGGAGAAGAGTTTGTATGAGGGGTGCGTGGGGTTCTTCATAATGCTGTTAGCTTTGTGGATGCAGCGTGTGGGGTAAATGTCTGTAATGGCGGGAGGAGAGACCCCAATGATCCCTTCAGCTGACCTCACTATCCGCTGCAGGGTCTTGTGATCCCAGATAGTAAAATTTCCGAACCAGAGAGAGTAATGCAGCTGCTCAGGATACTCTCGATACATCCTCTGTAGAATGTGGTGAGGATGGGGTGGGGGGGGGTGGAACCTGAGACAGAATGAGTGTAGTTATCCTGTTTTGTTCAAGAGCCTGATGGTTGAGGGGTAGTAACTGTTCTTGAACCTGGTGGTGTGAGCCCTGAGGCACTTGAACCTTCTACCTGATGGCAGCAGTGAGAAAAGAGCATGACCTAGTTTGGGAGGGTCTTTGTTGATAGATGCTGCTTTTCTACGACAACGATTCATGTAGATGTGCTCAATGGTTAAGAGGGTTCCAGCCGTGATGCACTGGGCTGAATCCACTACCTTTTGTAGGATTTTCCACTCAAAGGCATTGATATTCCCATAGCAGGCCATAATACAGCCTGTCAGCAGACTTTACACCACATACCTATAGAAGATTGCTAAGGTTTTTGATGACATGCCAAATCTCCGCAGACTTATGAGGAAGTGGGGGCACTGTTGTATTTTCTTTGGAATTATATTTATATGTTGGGTCCAGGACAGGTCCTCTGAGATAGTGACACCCAGGAATTTAAAGTTACTGACGCTCTGATCCTCCAATGAGTTCAGGCTTATGGACCTCTGATTTTCCTCTCCTTAAGTCTACAGTCATTTCCTTAGTCTTATTGGCGTGGAGTGAGGGGTTTCTCTGTAGCTGGTACACTTTATTCTGCAATGTTATTGTTTTACCTTGATCTATCTCACTGCACTATGGAGTAATTTGATCTGCTTCAAGACAAGCTTTTCATTGTATCTCGATCCATGTGACAATAACCATATAGTACCAATAATTCTTTTTATGTTTATCAACAGATCTTGTTTTTAGAAACAATTCATTTTTATTACTTTTTATGTCATTAGTAATTTTAAGATTTTAGGACATATTTGGAAACATTGAAAGCATAGACAATTGTTAAATGTGATCAGGGCTTTACCAGCTGACAAAGCATTCAGTATCAGAGTTTCTCACTGTGTGGACCAAACGCTGCCTACTGAAGGTCTCCACTGGACTTGAACCCGACCGAAAGACCCTTCTCATATAGATTGGGGAGGTTCGGGCTAGAGGTGAGTGTATTCATTTCTTGTGGAGGTCTTTGCTGTTAGCACCTGGGGTACAGTGTCTCACGAGGATTATGGCAACATGGTAGGGCCAGATGATTAGAAAATACTTTTAAGAAGGGATTTATCAAAGATGGTTTCATTAAAATCAAACACATAGCTATTGGGTTTTGCCCTTGTGTTTGTGTAGCAGGAGAAAGTATTGCGTTTCTATCTACCAGTAGAAGAACTGTGGCAATTCTTTGATTAACATAAGACATTCTGCAGATGCTGGAAATCTTAAGTAACACATGCAAAATGCTTGAGGAACTCAGAAAATCAGGCAGTACCTATGGAGGGGAATATACAGTTGATGTTTCGGGCTGAGATCCTTCATCAGGATTGGAAAGAAAATGGGCAGAACACAGAATAAGAAGGCACAAACATGAGAAAATCTGCAGATGTTGGAAATCCAAAGCAACACACATAAAATGCTAGGGGAACACAGTAGGCCAGGCAACATCTATGAAAAAAAGTAAACACTTGACCTTTCGACCTTTCTTCTTCAGGATAAGAAGGTAAATGATTTACTGGTCAGTGATGACCCTGGGATATTGATGGTGGAACACTTGGTGATGGTAATGCATTTAATGTCAATGGTAAATGGTTAGGCTCCCTGACTGGTGGTGAGCATTGTCTCACGCTTGTGGTACACATGTTAATTATCACTTATCAGCTCTTGTCTGAATGTGGTTTAGGTTTTGCAGCATGAGCTGAGGAGTTACACATGGGAAGGAATGTCATTGAAGAAGCAGCTGAAGATAGTTTGATCTTTGACACTGCCCTGAGGAAGCTCTGCAGTAATATCCTGTGGCTGGCTGGATTGACCTCCAATGACCAGGCGTTCTCATTTTTGGTGAGATATGACCTTGACCATTGAAGAGTTTTCCCTGTGATGGCCATTGACTTAAGTTTTACTGGGTCACCTTGACTCAGTGAAATGCTGCCTTAATGTCAAAGGTAGTCTTCCTCAGTTCTTTGTACCATTTTTAGAGCAGCACTGAGATAAGATCTGATGCCAAGTAGACCCGGCAAAATTCAAACTAGGCATTGGTGAGCAGCATTTTGGTGAGTAACTGTTGCTTGATAACATTCCATTGACAACAGCTTCCGTCTCATTGATGATGATCAGGAGTAGACACACCTGGACTGTATTTGTCCTGCTTTATATGAACAGGGCATACCTAGGCAGTTTTCCACAATGTTGGTAGATGTAACAGGAGCAGCTTAGATGGAGGCACAGCTAGCCAGGTCTTCAGTGCTCAGAATCAGAATCAGGTTTATAACCACTGACATATGTCATGAAACTTGTTGTTTTGAAGCAGCCGTACAGTACAATACATAAAATATACTATCGATTACAATATATGTAAATCAATAAATAAATTAGTAGTGCAAAAAGAGCCATGATGGTGAGGTAGTGTTCATGGGTTCATTGTCTATTCAGAAATCTAATGGTGGAGGGGAAAAAGCTATTCCTAAAATGTTGAGCGTGTGTCTTCAGACTGTACCCCCCCCCCCCCCCGGATGGCTGTAATAAGAAGTATAACGGGCAGACAAGGTTCTTAATGACAGATGCCATGTTTCTGAGGCATCGCCTGTTGTAGTTGTCCTGGATGGTGGGGAGGCAAGTGCCCATAATGGAGTTGGCTGAGTTTACAAATCTCTGCAGTATTTTTTCTGACCCTGTGCAGTGTCCCCTCCCCACACCAGACGGTGTTACAACTGAAATGTTGCCTGACCCCTTGGCTTCAGCTACATCCAGTGCTGTTATCTGTTTCTTGATATTGACTTGGCTGCAGACTGGTTTCTGTGATCAGGGGACTGCTCCTTCAGCACCTCTGAATGAACATATTTATAAATGCTCCATCCTTTTGTTTAGCATTCATATGCTGGACTTTCCATCACTGGAATTTTTGGAGTCTCCTTTTACCATTTATTATTTAATAGTCACCACCATTCATAGCTAGATGTGTTAAGACTGCAGAGCTTTGACCTGATCCATTTAATGTGAGATTGCTTAGCTCTGTCTTTAGAGTGCCATTTTTTTTGCGTTTCTAATATATTGTTTGTGAATAAATTCATTCTGTGGGCTAATGGGTAGGCTACAGTGGGTTAGAATAAATGCCTGCAATTGGTGAGGTAATCTGTGAGCTTCACCTATCTGTAATTCATATCAATGGCCTAAATGAGAGGGACAAAAGTAACCTAGCCAAACATTAAAAAAAATAAGATGACCAGAGCAGTCTGCAAGGAAAATGGAACGAGTTGCAAAGGTCAATGATGTGGGCAAACACAATTAGATGAAATATAACTTGAAGAAATCTGATTTTATTTTCTTAGGCAAAACAGAAAATCAGAATATTTTAAAGTGAATATACTTGGAAATGTTAATGTGCTGAGGGACTGGGATGACCTTGTACAGTACAAAGAATGAAAGCTAACTTGCAGTTGCAGCAGAAGAGTTAGAACGCAAATAGTATGTTAGCCTTTATTAGAAAGGGATTAGAGTATAAGAATAACAAAATATTGTTTCAGTTTAATAAGGCTCTGGTGAGAACACACAAAAGACACAATGTTTTAGTCATCATCTGTTATTCTAGTGAGAACATTGTTAGAGTGCAACAAAGGCTTGTTAGACTAAATGCTGAGTGAATGGACCCTTTGAGGTTCAAGTGCATTCATTCTGGCGATTAGAAAATCAGAATCATGTTTATTATCACTGACATGTGTCATGAAATTTGTTGTTTTGCAGCAGTGCAGTGCATAAAAAATTACTATTGTTAACAATAAGACATTTATAAGAATTAAATAAATCGTGCAATTAGGGAGCAAAATAGTAAGGTAATGTTCATGGGTTCACGGACTGTTCAGATGGGAAGAAGCTGTTCCTAAAATGTTGAGTGTGTGTCTTGAGGCTCCCATACCTCATCCCCTGGTGGTAATAATGAGAAGAAGGTATGTTCTGGATGGTGAGGGTCCTTAATGATGGATAGCACCTTTCTGAGGCACCACCTCTTGAATACGTCCTCAGTAGAGGAAGGGCTAGTGCCTGTGGTGGGGCTGGCTGAGTCCACAACCCTCAGCAGCTTTTTATTTCAATCTGTAATGGAAATGAGCTAATTCCATTGGAATGCAAGTGATTTTTTAGAGGTTGGGAATATGTTTCCCCTCTCTATGAGTCAGGACCGAAGGCTGCCGATGCAGAGGTGAGATAAGGAGTAATGTCTTCACTTAGATGTTTGTAAAGGATATTGGGCATTCGGTGGTACAGTATATTCAAGCTTTGGGTTAACAATGGAGAGATATGAGCAACAGTCAGGGGAGGTGAAGTAGGGGTGGATGACTGGCTGCAATCTTATCGACTGATAAGCTTGAAGTGGCCAATCGCCTAATTATCTTCTCAATGTTGTTATCGTATGAAAAATAAATACATCTTAGCAGCTGCGTGGATAGGTGTCTCAAGTGTTATTCCGCAGGTTGGTAAATTAATTGTCTTGCCTGCGCATTTTAAAGTTCTGGGACTAAAGACTAATTCCAGAGACTCCATGTCATCTAAGCTGATGCTGATGAAAACAATCTTACAATACTTAGAGATGGCACATTTCAGATGAAGCATTATATCAGGACCCCATTTTTTCCCTTGCAAGAGGCTCCATGACAACTGCTCGAAGAAGAGCATGGTTGGAAAGCCTAGCCAATGTGGAAGAATGAGTAGAATGAGTCTATTGTATCTGGAGTTAAAGTGCTGGAAACATGCTATCATTGAAATGCATGAAATTATTTGAGGACTTGAATGCATAGATGCTGAAAGAATGCTCTCCCTGACAAGAGGCCATGATCGCAAGATAAGGGACCAGCAGTGTAGGACTGAAATGAGAAGACATCTGTGTTTTCTTTATAGATAACATGGATACTGAGCACTCTCTATCACGGGAGTCTGCTGATGCACTTCCTCAAGACAGAGCAGTTTAGATTTTTGGATACTATTTAAATAAAGAAGCAAAGGAATAAGCAGGAAAGTAACTTTGTAGTAGTTATGATCTTATTGAATAGTGGATTGTGATCAATACGCCTTATGACCTAGTCTTGTTGTTATTTCTTGTGGTATTAAATGGAGTCCCTCAGTGCTGTTCAACATTTGTTTCTCAATCTGCTTAGTTAGAAGAAAACACATAGTCATCATCTTGTAGCTGATTGTTAGTCTTCATTGTGCCCATATCGGTTGTTACATTTGTCTACACTGCAATGATGACTGCTTTTTATCAGTACCTTGTACACTGTGAAGCAACTTAAGATTTTGGAATTGTGAATAATAATATAAATGCATGTTGTTTCTTCTATCACCAACTCTCCACACATTAACACTTAACAAAATCATCAGAGGCACTAAAATGATGCAAGGTGCAGTCCCATAAAAACAAAGGAATGTCAGTTGCTAACAGACTAATGGAATCCTTGAAAATTGTTTGTTGTCTTTTAATGAGGCCAGAAGATAAACTATTATGATTTAATAATTGTAACATAATCAAAAACATTACAAAATAGTTACAAGTGTAATTTTGGAAAATATGGGCGACCATTCAGATACACCTTGACAGGATAAGGCTGAAATTAGGCAAACCCACACAAAATGCGGAGAATAAGAACTTTTATTGATAAGTTACTAATAATGACTCATGCTAGATAGACTGTGGTTACACTATGTTGCCAGTTAATTCAGAGCTGGTAACACCTGACTTTTTTGGCTGGATCTCAGAATGGAGAGAGTTATAGGCAATATGCAATTCTTCAGGGATCTGCACATCAGATAATTCTCATTTCTAATCCATGGAGGGAACTTTCAAAGCATTATCTTAGGTGAAACAGTCCAAAATAATTGCAGTTGTTAATGCAGATCAGAAATAGAGAAAGATGAGCCTTAATCCTCCTGAAAATTCAGATACCCTACCAGAAGCTGTTGGTCAAATAACAAAGTCAGAGGCTTCATTTCTGTCCTTCATTCCATTGAGACTTTGAGGTATTGCCTTTTACAACTCAAGGTAACTTTGAGTTTTATAACTCTAATTTTATAATCAGAATTTTGAAATAATATGTAAACTGTATATCTTCTACAAATTTCTCTAACCAGACACAATCAAAGAATTATACAGCATAGAAACAAATCCTTCAGTCTTTCTTATCTATGCCAACCAAGTTGCAACTGAGTTTGTCCCATTTGCCTGCAATTGGTCCATATTCCTCCTAAATGTATTAGGCACATAATTGTCCAAATACCTTTTAAATGTTGTAAATAAAGGGGATACCTTTAAATACCAGTGCAGTCCTGATTGATCTTTCTTGGTCTACTCTCTAACTTGAGGGGATCTAAATCTGTGCTTTTATGTTTTATCTCACACAGCATCCCATTCAAACATTAACTTTCAAATACTCCTCATTTACACATTCCAAGACTGTTTTGCTCTTTTGTGTTATCTACTCTTCTTCAGCACTATGTCACTTAATTGGCAAATGTAATAGTCTGCCCTCTGATCAAAGACCAACACTCCATTGATCTTTCCAGCTGTCTGGCTCTTCTTGCTTGAAAATACTCCTTAGGTCCCAATTTTGACAAAGGGTTTGATCATTCTCCCTGACATTTCCTAATATAGATTGGTGCCAGGTTCTGTTTTTAATATTCCTGCACCTAAAGACATTTTCCTATGAAGAAGATCCTCTTTAAGAAGAGGTTGAGGTTGTTGAATAATCTTGGCACATCAATGGAATTCTCCTTATTGTCCATCTCGGTTTTGTTATCTCAGCCTGGATCAGGTAACGTCTCTCTATTAACCTTCTGTACTAAGCACCTCATGTCCCATTTTGAGTAAGAACCTTAAAAGCAGGCATTCAGGGAAAAAACACACCCTCAATAATATCAAGATCCACCCCAAAATAATGGCTAATGATTTGAATAGTTGTCTCGTGAGGTGGGGGACATGGATGAGGGTATGACCAGAACAAACCTCACGCCACACAGTAACTGAATAAAAGAACAGATGGTAAAACCATTTTTTTTTGGTTCAGCTGGCTTTCACATATGCCAAATACTTGAATGCTTCCAAAAACATTATAAAACTAGTAAAGATTAATAAGACTTGAAAAAGTTTTAAAAGAATTAAAACACCTGGGTATTTAAATTATACCCTGTCTTATTTTTGACTTTAAGATACCAACATTTGTCTTAATTAATCACAGTCATTCTCCTGCAATGAAATGAAAGAATTCAGCACCAGGTCCAGTAGAATCCAGATTTGTTCATCTAGATACCTCACATGTGCTGGTGAATTGGCATGGATCTATTCTCCTATATTGGAGTAATATTGCTTCCCAGTCTAAGAAATGCCAGTGAACAGCTATTGGCAAGTGTGGTACTGCTGCACACAAGAATATGTATATGTACAGAACTCCCAAATTTGCTATTGTATCAATTACATGCAGAACCACTGGCATTCCCTGGAAAGTACAGTAATTGAGCACTCAGGCTTGTTTCCAGTGACAGGGGTATCAGTGAGCAGCAGATACAGATTTAAGATAATTGGCAAAAGAGCAGGAATCAAAAAGAGCAAAACAAAACATTGAGCTATGGTGACATAGATTGCAGAGTCTGCCAAGCTAGTGGAAACGGATTCACATGAACCTTTGAAGAAGAAGTGGACACATACTTGATAAAGAAGGGAGTGGAGGGCCTTGGGGAAGGAAAAAGGGTTAACTGGATATCACACCCAGCACATGTACAATGAAGCAATGCTCCAATTCTAGTGACTCAAAATGACTGAAAATTTGCCAGTTTATATTTTGATCAACTTTTGATATCAATACTCAGTGAGCATAGAACGTGAGAGAGAGAGAGAGAGAGAGGTACAAAATTATAGCAATGATACTTGTTTTTGTCAGCTAGCTACATAATTTTCACAATAAAGGTAGAATGTTACAATCACAAACATGAGGAAATCTGCAGATGCTGGAATTTCAAGCAACACACATAAAAGTTGCTGGTGAACGCAGCAGGCCAGGCAGCATCTATAGGAAGAGGTACAGTCGACATTTCGGGCTGAGATCCTTCGTCAGGACTAACTGAAAGAAGAGCTAGTAAGAGATTTGAAAGTGGGAGGGGGAGGGGGAGATCCAAAATGATAGAAGAAGACAGGAGGGAGAGGGATGGAGCCAAGAGCTGGACAGGTGATAGGCAAAAGGGATATGAGAGGATCATGGGACAGGAGGCCTAGGGAGAAAGAAAAGGGGAGGGGTGAAGCCCAGAGGATGGGCAAGGGGTATAGTCAGAGGGAAAGAGGGAGAAAAAGGAGAGAGAAAAAAAGAATATATATATAAAATAAATAAATAACAGATGGGGTATGAGGGGGAGGAGGGGCATTAACGGAAGTTAGAGAAGTCAATGTTCATGCCATCAGGTTGGAGGCTACCCAGATGGAATATAAGGTGTTGTTCCTCCAACCTGAGTCACCTTGTTCAGTTATTAAGAGATTGGGAGTTCTAAATTAAATATGTTACTCGGAGTCTGTGTCTGTATACGTTAACCATTATTAATGTAATCCCGATCTCTTTGTATTATTATCATTGTTATGTTTATCAATTTGAAACTCAATAAAAAAGATTGTAAAAGAAAGAAAAACATGGGTCTGTGAGAAAAGTCTTGTGTCTAAGTTCAGACATTGCATTTTCCCGTTTACCTTATTAAAATAGAAATTCACTGGAATTGCTGGTTCTTACTTGCACCTACTGATTGCTTTGAAGTTAGGACAAAGAAAAATCAAACATGATATTTTTGCAATATAAAATTCAAATCAGCATTCAAATACTGACCAATGTTTTCTTTGTATATAAGGTTCTTCACAGTGGTTCTTTGTCTTTTAGAGTAGCGAGCTTTAGGTTTAGAGTAAAGGGCATATTAGAGTTTAGGGCATATCTGAGGAAATTTTTTTTAACCCTTAAATTAGTTGATAATTTGGAACCCCTGAGGGTAGGTGGAGGTAGAAACTCTCACATTTTTTTTAGTTTTTAGTTTTTTTAGTTTTTAGTTTTAGTGTTTAGTTAAGCACTTGAATTGCTAAGGCATAGATGGCGATGGATGAAGTGTTGTTAAAAGGGATTACCAGGGATATGTACTGTATGCTCGGCATGAACACAATGGGTCAAAAACCCTGTTTTATTCGCTCTGTGACTATAAGCTGGAAACCCTAAATAATAAAAAAGGTAATATTGGATGAACGTGATAGATCAGAGTATCCGGAGAATAAATTGTTTCAGATCGATGCTTTTTGTATGGAATCTGAGGTTTCTTCTTCAAAGGCGCTGCCTGACCCAGTGATCATTTCCAGCGTTTTCAGTTTCATTGAATTTGAACTGCGTGGTGATTGGTTTCCCACCTTTCAGCTTTGAATGATATTGTTTCCAGTCGATGACGACCCGGGGGCCAACTCACTGAGGTAATCCTGTTGTGCGACAAATACAAGGAACTACTGACTCGCTAGCTCAGGGAACCGCGTTCTTTGGGGTTTAGATCTGCACTATTTTCGAAATAGTTCGCCGTTAACATATTATTTATTTCTGCTCTTTGCTGTCTGCGTACACAAAGCCTTCACTTTTGCTCGGCATGTCGCCGCTCGCGCGAAGGGAATTTTCAAACTTGATTTGACAGGAGAATTTGTTTTACCGATTGTTCGATTGACGCCAGATTTCCTCTGACGAAAGGAAGTGTCTCTCTCCCGCACAGGTGATGGGGTGGCGGGCTGAGCCGCGTTATTGATAGTTGTGCTGTGAGCAGCTTCGCAGTCGAAGCGAATCCATCCACAGAGCCTAGCAAACTTTGCGAAGAGGCTGCTGGTGAGAGAGGCGCCGCGGCTCCACGACATCGTCTCAACAGGAACCGAATTAATTTGCAGAATTTGTTATGTTAGAAATTAATGCCCCAGAATAATGTCTGCAGCTTAAATGTCAGCAGTTGTTGGTATTATTGTTTACCATCTTTTCTGAAAGTGGCGGTGGAGGTAGGACCCACCTTCTCAGCCAGACTGAAGGTCCCTCGAAATATAATAGGAACAGAAATTCAAAGTTTCCTCTTTTTTTTAAAAGGCCACGTCTCTTCGCCTTTAAATATACTGTCTACGTACTGGCAGTTAAATGTAAATAAATCCATTCTCCCAACAACAAACGCATTGCCCCTTTAATTCCCAGTCCCTGGAGCTTCATTCGCCGGGCTGTAACTGGAGGACCATAGTTAGTTATTCGGTGCTGTTCCAAGCCCGTGTTAAAGCTGCCTAGTCCCATTTCAGACATTTAAGGTGCCGGAGTCCGGCTGATGGAGCGAATTCAACCCGAGCCGAACAAGGAGTAGATGCTTTACCTAACAGAGCATGACACGAAGCGGAGCGGTTACTGGTGCTTAATCCACGTCTGTTTGAAACGGCGAAGGGATGCGACGAGTGTTGTAACTTTAAGGCGATAAGGTCCAGTGTATCGCTGTGATCCGCTGTAGTACGACGATCGCACCTTGGGGATGTGTTGCAGGCACCGTTTCTCACTGTGCGCTTGGAGTCCGGCTTGCTTGGCTTGGCTCATCCCGACTCTGACATCTAGCAGCGGTGGATGGCACCTGGATCGAGTGCGAGGGTTGGCGCGGAGCGGCACCGTGTCACCGTGAACGGCGAGAAGGAGAGGGAGTGAGCAGACTTCCCGAGGCACGCAGCTACGGTCTCACTCTCTAGATCCACGTGTAAGTTGGAGCACCGGCGCTCGAAGCCACTCGCAACTTGAGCAGCCGCCTTCTCCTCCCACCCCGCCTTGCGCATCGGGCTAGGATGCGGCGTTCACACCTGCTCGGGGAGAGATACGTCTGAACCCGGAGCTCCGCTTTGCTTCAGAGAACAGAACAATGCGCCTCCGTCTAATGCGCTACTTGTTGCTGGACCTGTTGGGCTTGTGGTGCCCTGTGCTGGACTGTATGGCCCAGGGCAAGAGCGGTCAACAACTGGGAGGCATTGTGGTGGTCTCCGGCCAGAACACCTCAAAAGAACCGGGGGCCCCCGAAATGCCTCCGAAACCTGATCGGTGCCGGGGCTACTACGACGTAATGGGTCAGTTCGACCCTGCTTTCAATTGCAACACAAGTATCTACCAGTACTGCTGTGGAACGTGTGGCTACAGATACTGCTGCCAGTTCAAAGAGTCCAAGTTGGACCAAAGCATTTGCTCCAATTATGACACCCCGAACTGGGCGAACGCGAGCAAGTACCCACAGAGACCAGACGAAAGTACATTTGATCACGCCAGGGATAAAACGAACTTAATTGTTTATTTCATTTGTGGCGTTGTGGCTATCATGGTCCTGGTGGGTATTTTCACCAAACTTGGACTCGAGAAATCGCAGAGACCTCAGCGAGAACTGAATGTCTCCAGGTAAGAAGTCTGTCTGATTCATTCCACTACCTCCCACCCCTTTAGTGCAAGGTGCGTAGGAATATGGCACCGTCCCGCCCGACTGTGAATATTTTGGCTGGTTGGGGTTGCGGTGCGGTGAATCAACACTTTCTCACGCATCCCGCTTACGAGGACGGTTCTGAAGTGAATAGGTGGTTATACACCCAAAGAGCCAAAGCATGCGATGGCAACGATTTATGGCGCACCTGGGCTGATTTTGACAGGCCACAAACACAACACTGTCGGCTTACCTCCTGCGCGCTTTAGTCACTTCGGAATCCAATTGTTCTTGTTAATGTTTTTGTACCCAAGTTATTGCAATTTTAACATTATCTGGTACGTTAAATATTACCTAGATGCGTAGAAACAATCTATAAGCAGTCTTTTCAGACGTTTTATATTTATAACTGCTATCCCGGGAATCCTTTGGAAAACACTTTGTGAAACAGGCCCGCGAGGCTTTAGGGTTGTTCAAATAAATCAACGACTTTCTGAGATTAATTTTGTGTAAACTCTTCCTTCCACCGATTTGAATTCCTGCCTTTAAAAGCGCAGCACACTCCACAGGGATACTTGTTGCTCATAGCGTCGACAGCGAATCTGCTTTAGCATCGAAACAACATCAAAACCCTTAGCTACTGTACTCTTACCTTCCGATATTGAATGCAACTTTAGTAAAACATTATCCGGACTGAATCAGCCGGAATGGCTACAATTCTATTTCTATTCATTTCTGTTATCCACGATCGTGGAAACTGTTAAATGTGCAGAAGGACTGCGAAATCCTTTCTGTGGTCAGTATCGCCCGTTTTCCATCGAAAACGAGCATCAAACGAACAATATCTAACGTGTGCGTGTGTCCTCATACCCCAGAGTTGTGTCACCGAGGCATCGGACACAATTTCCTCAGGACAATCACTAATTGGGTCGGAAAGTAGAGAACATTCGTCTGACGTTTCATCTCTGGTGGAACGAGAACTGTGGTGTTATTAAGTGCAAATTTGATAGTGTCAAAAACGTTGTTTGCAGAGCATCACGAGGCGATGATAAGTCACGGAAAGCGTAAATTTGCGAGTGGAAGATTCTCTTAAATAACTGTAAAGTTTTTGTTCGGTTAGAGATGAAACGTCTGTTAAATCGTCCTGAAATGTTTTGGGATCCAACCTGAAGTTGGGATGGTACCGGACCATTTATGTTTGTTTTGTTTTAATGACAACTGATTTCCACGATTTCCAAATCGTGCTGTCAGCCACTTTGTAACTCAGCGAATTTCTCAACTCTAGTTCTGATACCTCCAGTGTTGTTTCGTAACAGCACAGCATGATAATGGGAATGGTCAACACACACATAGGGTGCGTCGATGCCCTTGGAAACTGCCGTAGCATTGGCACCGGGCTCTGCAGCAAAATATGAAACACGGGGAACTAACGAGCTACTCGGGCACGAAGACCAGTTCCTTGTTTCGGACGTTTGCTGTTGTCTCGCAGATATGCGCTCCCTGTCTTACCTGCACGTTACTGAATGCTGATTAATACGTGCCGCTGGCTCTAACTCCCACTGCGACCAGTTAACTGCTCTTTCCGTGGATTTAATGGGTTAATCCAAACGAAGGTCGCTAGCAGGCGCTATATTTCTCTCTTCATCTGAACATCAAATCGCTTGCCAGATAAACGACAAGCAGACGTTTTCACAACTCTAATTTCCTATATTTCACCTCCTGTACTGTCAAAAGCCTTTCCTAACTCGCTGCCTTAGCCATTGGACGTAACTGTGGCTGAGAGCGGCTGGTCCCAGCATTTGTATCTTGCATCGAGGACGACTCAACAATATCCTCTCCCCAGAGATTCATTAAATTACCCCAAAATTATCCTAGGGGTTCATTGTACGGTTCAATTTATCTAACAACCCATTTCCTCTGTTGGTCACTGTTTACAGGAACGCAATCCTGGCAGCACTTAACTTTACGGACTGAACCTGTGCGGCCCTTGTCCACTACATTTGAAAGGGCTCCAATGCAGGATCACACACAGAGAGGTCAGGCTCCCTAATTTAGTTTGCTGCGATTGAAAGAAACTAGCGCACAGTGCCAGGTCTGCCCTACCGAGGAGAGCCAGACTGTCACATCCAGCTGGTTGTGGGACAATACTTCCAGTCGTCTGCTTATGACAGCCTCTTACATCACATTTGTAATCAAAGAAAATGAAACCACACCACACCTACCGTCCACTAGGTGGAGTCTATGTGCTAATCTGCAAGATATTATAATATTAATGAACCTCCGTTTCCATTTACCGAGTGTTTATTGTGTGGCTGAATTGTTCAGTTCCCGAACCTTTGTGGTCCAATACCTGCTGACGGTTAGTTTCGACTTGCATGGAACTGGGGGCATGTTGAAGTTGAGTGCGACAAAAAGAGAAAAACTGCAACGAGCACCAGGCCATTGCCAACCATCAGACGTGAGGTTTATTCCAAATTATTTCTCTTGCGTTTCTAATGTCTTGCCAACATGGTGTACTCTCCCAATAACCAGTCAACACTTCTCCCACTTCATTTCCAATTACTCAAAGACCTGATGCATCATTTATTGAAACACACTCAAATAACCTACATTACCCAGTCTAAGAAATATTGCAAGGATAATTTGAGGTTTTTCCCCGTTTTCAGCTACCTTTCCTTCAGCTATTAGAGTTATCTCATTTGCCAACTAAATAGCACAATGATCTTGTAGAACTTAATCTGGATCTTCAACAACACACAAAATGCTGGAGAAACTCAGCAGGTCCCATAGCACCTACGGAGGGAAATGAACAGTTAATGTCTCATGACCAGTCCTGATGACGATTCTTGGCCTGAAGCATCAACTGTTCATTTCCTTCCATAGATGCTGCCTATCCTGCTGAGCTTTGTGTCTGTTGCTCAAGATTTACAGCCTCTGCAGAATCTCTTGTGTCTTAATCTTGATCTTCCAATTTCAGAGTAGATTCTTTACACTCTTTCATTTGATTCCAAATTCCACTTTATTTTGTGGATGCCTGGGATTACTTGTGAGCTAAGTAGTGTAAAACAGTTCTCCTTGTAGAGTCCAACAAACCATTCCAGGAAAATAGTTCATTTGTGTCTGGTGTCCCTTTACAAGCAAGCACAGACAGCAGCTCTACTATCTGTACATGAGTTGCAGCTTTGGATTTTGCCATAACCTTGATCATTGTGAGATATAATCAGCATTCTAGAGTTAAGTGCCATTTTGAAATCTGAACTGATTAATTTTGTCCTTAAGGCCAGTAAAACCAGGCAGATCACAATTAAATCATGGGTAGAAATAAGTCTTTTTTACATTGCTTTTTGAGGTTCTGATAATTTTCCAGGATTTTTTCTCAAACCAGTGCATTATTGATCTGACTTGGGTGATTTTCTACATTTTTATTTGCTGTTGTCTGTGGCTGTATTGTGCTGCTGTTAGCTGCTCCTTTTGGCATTTTAATAAAATACTCCTTTTGTGTCCTGTGGGTCATAGAACACTACAGCTCAGAAACGTATCTTTCTTCTCATCCAGTCCATGTCAAACTGTTTTTCTGCCTAGTTCCATCTACCCTTACCTGGAGCATAACCCAGGTACCTATCCAAAACTTCACTTAAGTGTTGCAATTGAGCCTGCATCCACCGCTTCCACACTTGCACCACCGTCCAAGTGAAGAAGATCCCCTTAAATATTCTCCTCATAATATGCTATTTCCAAGCTCACATTATAGTGTTCCTCCATCATGGCAAAAGTTTCAATACATACTGTGGTAATATTATGAGATAGAAGCACAGAAAACAGGAACAGAAATAGAGTATTCCGCCCTTGGGACATTTAATACGGTTGTGGCTAATCAAACACATTAGCAGCCCATTTCCGCTTTCTCTCTAATCCTTCAGCATTAACTAATGTATTTACCTCCTTCTTGAATATATAATAAACCTTTGTTGCATTTCTTCCATGGGATGGATACCCCTCCTCTATAAGTAGACCAGCACCATGCCACAGAACTCTTACTTCAAAGCTCTGCATAACTGCAGCAGGATATCCTTGTTCCTGTGCTCCTGCTGATATTCCAATTGCTTCACTTGAATAAATGTTGACTGGTGTGCATGACACCCGTGTTTGCATTGTCTACTTGCCTAACTTGTCTAACTAATATTATAAACTCTTGCACCATCACAAAGGCTCAGATTTTCCTTAGCTTTGTGCTGTCTGCCAAATTGGAAATATAACCTATAGTTCCATCATTGAAACATCTTATGGACAGCTGGGGACCAAACACCAATTCCTACAGCATCCTAGTATTCACTGCCTAGCACCTAGAAAGCAACCTATTTAATCATAATCTTTGTTTTCTTTTCATCAATGTTCATTATTCCATGCCAGTCTTTTACTCCCAGTTAGTTCCATGTGCTTTAATTTTGCACAGTGACCTCTTCGTAGAACTTTATCAGGAGTCTCCTGAAAGTCCAAATACAGCAGATCCACTGGTTTTCCCTAATGTATTTCACTAGTTGCATCCCCAAGAGTCTGGTATATTTGTTTAACATGTTTTCCTTCATACATGGTTTAAATATTTCCCATGCTCATTCACCTCAAACATTTCAGTAGAGTTCGCAAGAACTTTGTAGTTCCCTTTGTTCAGACTCAGACTTCAGTTTCTGACTCAGCTAGTTCACTCTCGATTTTAATGAAGACTTCTTTCATGGCATGGTTGCTTTTTCCTAAGGGACTGCAGACAACAATGTTGCTAATGATTCCTTTCTCATTGCACAATATCCAGTCTAAGCACATAAAAAAATCAAAAATGCTACAGATGTTGGAAATTTGAAATGAAAGCATCTAATACTGGAAATACTCATCAGCTTGGGCAATATCTGTGGAAAGAGAAACCAAGATAACATTTCAGGTGTGAGACACTTTATTAGAACTGATGAACTCCTAGCCTGTTCTCTAGTTAGTTCCTCAATGTATTGATTTAAAATCCACTGGGTTCACTACACACTCTAGGAATCCCTGCACAGTTTTATCTGACCACTCTATGAATGAATTTAACTTACCCGTTATTGTAGCTTTTGACTTTAACTTGTGTCTTTAATTTTGTGTTTAATTCCATCTTTTACTGTCTAGAACTTATAGACAAATCTCACAATGTTTCCTGTCCCTTGATGTTTCTTTGCTCCACTCAAACAAGCTTCACCTCATGATTTTCTGAGCCAAAGTCCATCCTGACCATTGCAATGGTTTCTTCCCTTGCTGACTATACCATCCTCCCTCCATTTCTAAATCCTGAATACCTCTAAATGTTCTGGCTCAATCGTTAGTTGCCATTCTACTCCATCTCCACAATAGCAACAATATAACCATTGATATCCAATAGTGCCATAAATTCATCCACCTTATTGTGAATGCTCTGCACAATGTCTTTTGTACATCACAGACATCCCACCTCTCCTGGAAGTTCCGGGAGTCTCCCACATATTAATAGTGGCTCCCTGATGCCCACAAATTATATACAATATCACGGAAATCAATTTTGTTGAGAGCGAGCGAGAGAAAGCAAGAGAGAGCGCGAGAGCGACCACAAGAGAGAGCGAGAGCAAGCAAGCGAGAGCGACAGAGAGAGAGAGAGAGAGAGAGAGAGAGAGCGAGCGTGCGAGAGAGCGCACTCGCCATGGCAGTGTTCCAAAAAAAGAAAATATAAAACATATGTCACCCCAGACTACCCTAAAGTATACCCCTGCCCAATAGGGGTCAAAATAATGACAGTGTTGCTCGCTGCGCTGTTCGCAACAGTGACTTTTCTATTGCCCATGGTGGGTTAAGACTGTAAAAGACATGTTGAGGTCAGTTTAACAGGTGTCATTCGTTCATTAGCTTAGCTAACGTTATTTAAACTAGCTGGCTAGCTGCTCAGGAGCTACTCTATTGCAAACATCCCATTTCTCCCGGAAGTTCCGGGAGTCTCCCGCAAATTGATGGTGCTACTTCCCTGAAATGAGTTTTTGCAGGGTGGGATGTCTGACATCATTAGTCCTCTTAGCTTCTTTTTTTGCCCAATGACTCTATCTGCCTTTTGTGCTTTTTACCGCTAAGGTTTATTTCTTAAGCAATATACACAAAATGCTGGAGGAACTTAGCAGGTCAGGCTGCATCTATGAAAATGAAAAAACAATTGACATTTTGGGCCAAGACGTTTTTTTAGACTGGCCTGTCCTGAAGAAGGGTCTCGGCCCTAAACATCGACTGTTTATTCATTTACTGTGCATAGATGTTGCCTGACCTGCTTAGTTCCTGCAGCATTTTGTGTCTGCTGCTTGGGGCTTGCAGCATCTGCAGACTTTCTTGTGTTTTTGATGGTTATTTTGATGTTTACTTCTTTCCTGTTTTTCATTTCTTTCCTTGTTTTCCCTGCCTCTCTTGCTCTCCTCAAGATCCTACCCCATGCTATTCTGCTGTAAACTCTCTCCATCAATGCTCGCAAACACTCACCATGCCCAGACACCCTCCAAGCCCAACTATTCCTATCCAAGTAGATGCAACCTGTCCATTTGGTACTGGTCCCATGCTCTCTAGTATTGGTCCCAGATGTTCAGGGATCTTGATTTCATCCCCCACGCGTGTGCGTGCATGCGCGCACACACACGTACACAACCTCTTCTCCCTCCTAGTATAGGAAGGAATTTGTTTTAATTATTAGTTCCCAATAATATTTGTTAGAATTGGGTTTGCCTTCATTCTAGTGACCACATGACAAAATGCTTACAGTTTTAACTTCAGTTTTTGAATACTTATGCAATCAGTTATTTTTTGTTTTATATTTGCAATTAGTATAGATCACTCTCTGCAAAATCATAAAATTACTATAAATTACTAATTAAATATACAGTGCAAAAAAAAAGAAATAATGAGGTAGTGTTCATGGGTTTATAGGCCATTCAGAGGAGAAGAGGCTGTTCCTGAATCTTTCCTCTGCCACTTCTTTGATGGCAGTACAAGAAGGCAGTATATCTTAAATGGTGAATATCCTTAATGATAGATGCCACCTTCTTGGGGATGTTTCCTATGCATTGGAACCTCCATAACAGGCTGTGTTCAACCATAAATCTATAGAAATTTGCTAGGGCTTTGGTGACATACCAAATCTCCTCAGACTCCGAATGAAGTAGAACTGTTAGCATGCCTCCATTGTGATTGCATCAATGTGTTGGGCCCAGGATGAATTCTCTGATATGTTGACACATTGGAACTTGAAGTGACCCTATTTCAACCACTGACCTTTCAATGAGGACTGGTGTAAGTTCTCTTGACTTCCTCTTCCTTAAGTCCACACTCTATTCCTTGGTTTGCTGATGCTGATTGCGAGATTGTTGTTGTGACACCACTCAAGCAGACGATCTTTCTCACTCCTGCGCGCCTCCTCATTAACTTCAGAGATTTTACCAGCAACAGTGGTGTCATCTCCAGATTTATAAATGATGTCTGAGATGCACTTAGCCACACATTTATGAGTGTAGAGAGAGTAGAACAGTGGGCTAAGTACATATCCTTGAGCTGCACCTGTGTCGATTGTCAGTGAGGAGACGTCATCACTGATCCTTACTGACCGGTCTCCCCGTGAGGAAGTTGAGGATCCCTGTTGCGGAGGGAGGTACAGAGGCTCAGATTTAGAAGCCTGATTAATACTGAGAAGATGATGGTATTGAATGCTGAGCAGCAATTGTTGAATAGCAGCCTGACATACGTTTTGCTGTTGTCCAGGTGCTCCAAAGCAGAGTGGAGAGCCAGTGAGATGGTGTCAGCTGCAGAGCTGTTGCAGCAGTAGGTGAATTGCAGTGGGTCCTTGTTGAGGCAAGAGTTAATTCTAGCCTCAAACTATCTGTTGAAGCACTTCAACGCAGTAGATGTGAGTGTTACCAGTCAAGAATCATTGAGGCAGTTCAAAGTTCAATTTATTATCAGAGTGCATACATGTCACCACATACAACCCTGAGATTCTTTTTCTGTGGGCATACTCAACAAATCTATAGAACATTAACTATAAACAGGATCAATGAATAATAAACTGCAAATACAAATATAGATAAATAACATAAATAGCGAGCATGAAATAAGATAAAGAGTCTTTAAAGTGAGACCATCAGTTGTGGGAACACCAGAAACAGAATGAGTGTAGTTATCCCCTTTTGTTCAAGAACCTGATGGTTGAGGGGTAGAAACTATTCTCCAACCTGGTGCTGTGAGTCCTGAGGCTCCTGTACCTTCTGCTGATGGCAGCAGTGAGAAAAGAGTATGGCCTGCGTGGTGAGGATCTTTGATGATGGATGCTGCTTCACTATGACAACATTTCATGCAGATGTGCTCAATGATTGGGAAGGCATTACCCTAGATGTACTGGGCCAAATCCACTACCTTTTGTAGGATTTTCCATTTAAAGGCATTGGTGGTGCCATACCAGGCCATAACGCAGCCGGTCAGCATACTTTCCACCACACTTCTATAAAAGTTTGTCAAGGTTTCTGATGACATCCCAAATCTCCACAGACTCCTGAGGAAGTAGAGATGCTGTCATGATTTCTTTGCAATTATATTTATATGATGGGTCAGGACAGGTCCTCTGAAATATTGACACCCATGAAGTTACTAACCATCTTCACCTCTGACCCTCCAATGAGTCCTGGCTCATGGACCTCTGGTTTCCCTCTCCTGACGTTGACAATCAGTTCCTTGGTCTTATTGACATTGAGTGAGAGTTTGTTATTATTACACCACTCAGCCAAGTTTTCAGTCTCTCTCTTGTATGCAATTCATTACCACCTTTGATACAGCCCACAACAAACTTGCAAACTTGCACATGGTGTTGGAGCTGTGCTTAGCCACACAGTGATAGGTGTGAAGTGAGTAGAGCAGGGGGCTAAGCACACCTCCCTGTGGTGCTCCTGTGCTGATGGTGATTGTGGAGGAGATGCCTTTGCTAGTCTGAACTGACTGGCGTCTACAAGTGAAGAAGTCTAGGATCCAATTGCACAAGGGGGTATTGAGGCCCAGGTCTTGGAGTTTACGGATTAGTTTTGAGGGGATGGTGGTGCGAATGCTGAGCTGTAGTCGATAAAGAGCATCCTGATGTAGGCATTTTTGCTGTCTCGATGTTCCAGGATTGTGTGAAGAGTCAAAGCGTTGCTTCAGTAGGTGAACTGCTGCAGTTCCAAGTTGTCACTCAGACAGAAGATAATGTGTGCCTCTCAAAACACTTCATCACTGTGAGTGTAAGTGCCACTGGGCGATAGTTGTTGAGACATGTTACCATGTTCTTCTTGGGCACCAGTATGATTGAAGACTATTTGAAGCAGGTGGGTACTGTACACCAATGGAGCAAGAGGTTGAAGATATCCGTGAATACATCAGCCAGTTGGCAAGCACAGGTCTTCACTACTCAGCTGGGTAGATGCTTTCCTTGGATTCACTCTCTTCAAGGCAGCCCGCACATCATCTTCATATACTGAGACCAAAGGATCATCAGGAGACATGGATGGGCACGATGGTTCCTCCCTGTTGTGGTGCTCAAAGCATGCGTGGAAGGCATTGAGCTCAACTGGAAGCAAAGCTGTGCTGTCTTCTATGTGGCAAGATTTAACTTTGTAGGAGGTTATGGTATCCAAACTCTGCCACAGCTATCGAGCATCCCTCACTGATTCCGGTCTAGTTCAAAATGTCCATTTTGCCCATCAGGTGGCTTTCCAGAAATCATACCTACACCTCTTATAGCATTCTTGATCTTCAGACTTGAATGCCTCGCAGCAAATTCTAGATTTAATTGTTCATCCAGGGCTTCTCACTGGGGAAAACCCTGAATGATTTCGTGGGGACACACTCATCCACAGCTGTTTTAATGAAGTCTGTTATGACCCTGGTGTAGTTATTGGGGTCCTCAGATGAGTTCTTGAATGTGGCCCAGTCCACTGACTTAAGACAATCCTATAAGCATTCCTCAGCCTCCTGTGACTGCTTCTTGATTTTACTTGATCTCTGGAGCCTTGCTCTTTAGACTGTCTGTGTGCAGCAAGTATGAGTACAGCTAAATGATGCGACTGCCAAAATACAGTCTTGGAAAGGAATAATAGGCATTCCTTATCATAGTGTAGCAGTGGTCTTGTGTGTTGGGACCTCTGGTGCAGCAGGTTACATGCTGGTGATAACTGGGCAGAGTTTTCTTCAAACAGGCCTGGCTAACATCACCAACTATAATTTGAAATGCGTCGGGTTGGACTATTTTTTGCTTGCAGACAACATAGTACAGTTTTGTGAGTGCTTGCTTATAATCGGCCGCTGGTGGTATGTGAACTGTGGTCAGGATCACGGATGAGAACTCCCGAGGCAAATAGAATTGTCTACATTTAATCATTAGGTGTTTCTGGCTTTCCTGCTTTTCCTGGATGCCAGTATGATTGCAGCTCTTTTGAAACAGGCGGGAACCTCAGACCACAGCATGAGAGGTTGAAGATGTCCTTGAACACGTCAGCCAGTTGGTTGGCATAGATTTTTAGTACCTGGCTAGGTATAATTTTAGGACCCAATAGCTCGTGAGGGTTCAAAGATTGAAGGATATTCTGACCGCAGCTTTGAAGACAGGAATTGCAGGATCAGCTGATGCTGTGGGGATTTACTCGGGTATAGTTCTCTCCTTCAATGTGCACATAAAAGGCATTAAGTTTATCGGGCAGTGAAGAACCACTGCCATCTATGTTATTTGTTTTTTTGCCTTATAGAAAGTAATGACATGCAAACTCTGCCACAACTGATGTGCATTCAACCATGTCTTTAATTTCACATGGAATTGCTGATTTGTTCTCATGATGGCTGTCCTGTAGGTCCTACCTGGACTTCTTGCAGGATTCTGAATCACTAGTGTTGAACGCCACAGGTTTAGTCCTCAGGAGACTGTGAATCTCTTGGTCCTTTGAGGGCTCCGGGTTTAACATTTAGCACATTGAAGATTTTTGCTCTGGATATCTTCCACTGGATAGTAGTCCTCTCCTGCTTTATTCAGATGACATGGATCCCAAACCTGTCCTCAGTTTGTTTGGCTTATCTATACCAAGCCTGACATACCAAGCATGAAATGTGTTTACTGCTGTGATGATCTCTGTCTTCATCAGCCTTTCAAGCTTGATTTTAAATTTCTCTTTGACAGCTCTTGAAGTGTATCTTGGAGCTTTATCTACTGGCTGCCTATTTTCATCTATTTTCTCTTTAGCTTTTCAGTTCCTACAGTAACATCTGCAAATTCATCTAGCAGCTGCTTCTCTTTGAGTACCGAGCATGAATCTCAATTATTCAGTATTCTCATCAGATCCTCGTTCTATACTTCCAGCAGTCCCATTTGTTGAACTACATTGTTATGAAGGATTGGCGTACAGATCTCTTAAAAACAACAAACTCTGCTTTGTACTCTCTGTTCTTTGATCTCTCATTTTCCGCTTATCTTTTCCCAGTAGTACCATTAGTTGCACGGTGATACACTATTAGCACTTGTTTTGCCTCTTCATGCTTTCTTGCAAATATCTTAGGAACAGTAATATATGTTGTATCACTATTTACCTGGAACTATGTTTGTCTTACATCATAGCAAAAACTTGGCCTCTTTCACTTTTGTTCCATTTTCTGTCTGAGTTCAAAGTCGTGACTTTGAGCTCATCATGCTTTTGCTCACAGGAGCTGCAGCCAGTTTGTGTGACATTGTGAAATAGACTGTCCATTTACTTTTTACTAGTAATCCATCTGTTAGTCTTTCTCCCTCAGCATTAAATTAAAAAAATTGTATTACTGGCATCCTTTCCATAAGCTCCATTCAATCAGATTGTCAAAATATTTGCATTCTTTAAACGATTGCTGTTCTTTCGTTCTCTTCTGTTTGACTATTTGAGAATTGTGCTGTCCACTATCCAACTCTTCAGCTGGACAAGTTTGATACACTTTGCAAATTAGATACACATTGCCAGATTAAAGTCTGTTCCTCTCTACAGATGTCCCTGTATCCTGCGTATGCTACATATAATCCTACTGCAAATCGAAGAATTTGCAGCCAACAACTTCAGTTCCATGAAGTATGTGTTGACTGCCTTCCCATCCTCTGAAAAACTTGAATCTGCCTACCCTCTCATCACTTGGAGGGGTTTGGTAATTCCCAGTGTCTTTGAGAGCCTCTTCCGGTATCTCATTCGTAGGCTGGATTATTTGTTTGGGCTCTTTGACTTGGTGATATAAAAGTGCTTACACTTTTGTTTCCATCTCTTTATTGCTGTTGTCAATTCTGCAGAGAAAGAAAATTTCTCCTTCCATTGCTTTCACTTATTCCACGAGTTTTGTCCCAAGGTCCAGCGGCTGAGATACATTTACCTGTCCCAGCTTTCAATGTGGAGATCAGAAGTATACTATCTGATGATGAAAAGCAAATCTGATGCCTGTTATACAGGATCTCAGTGAAGTCACAGGTAGTCACCAGGTTACAATAAGGTTTCCTTCTCAAGAAATGTTTTTAACCTGAGCTGCTCCTAAGTCAGAAATGAACAATAACAGTATATGGGAGAGGATGAGAGAGGATATGAAAGGAGTGAGCAGGTGCCGGATGAGAGTCAGCAGGTCTTACTGACTCAGTCAATGAGTGAGTGAGTCTGCTCAATGTTCCCATCTTAGAAGAGTGAGCTGAAAGATGGCAGATGGAGTTTAATGCTGATAAATGTGAGGTGCCACATTTTGGTAGGACTAATCAAAATAGGACATACATAGTAAATGGTAGGGCATTGAAGAATGCAGTAGAACAGAGGGATCTAGGAATAACGGTGCATAGTTCCCTGAAGGTAGAATCTCATGTGGATAGGGTGGTGAAGAAAGCTTTTGGTTTATTAATTGCCGATGACACAAAGCTGGGTGGCAGTGTGAATTGTGAGGAGGATGTTATGAGAATGCAGGGTGACTTGCACAGGCTGGGTGAGTGGGCAGATGCATGGCAGATGCAGTTTAATGTGAATAAATGTGAGGTTATCTACTTTGGTGGTAAGAACAGGAAGGCAGATTATTATCTAAATGGAGTCAAGTTAGGAAAATGGAAAGTACTACGAGATCTAGGTGTTCTTGTACATCAGTCACTGAAAGCAAGCATGCAAGTACAGCAGGCAGTGAAGAAAGCAAATGGCATGCTGGCCTTCATAACAAGAGGAATTGAGTATAAGAGCAAAGAGGTCCTTCTACAGTTGTACAGGGCCCTGGTGAGACCACACCCGGAGTACTGTGTGCAGTTTTGGTCTCCAAATTTGAGGAAGGACATTCTTGCTATTGAAGGAGTGCAGTGTAGGTTCACAAGGTTAATTCCTGGGATGGCAGGACTGTCATATGTTGAAAGATTGGAGCGACGGGACTTGTATACTCTGGAATTTAGAAGGCTGAGAGGGGATCTTATTGAAACATATAAGATTATTAAGGGATTGGACATGCTGGAGGCAGGAAGCATGTTCCTGCTGATGGGTGAGTCCAGAACCAGAGAAAACAGTTTAAGAATAAGGGGTAGGTCATTTAGAATGGAGTTGAGGAAAAACTTTTTCACCCAGAGAGTGGTGGATATATGGAATGCTCTGCCCCAGAGGGCTGTGGAGGCCAAGTCTCTGGATGCTTTCAAGAAAGAGATGGATAGAGCTCTTAAAGATAGCAGAATCAAAGGTTATGGGGTTAAGGCAGGAACTGGATACTGATTGTGGATGATCAGCCATGATCACAGTGAATGGCGGTGCTGGCTTGAAGAGCCGATTGGCCTACTCCTGCACCTATTGTCTATTGTCTGTTGTAATCAGAGCATTGAGTATAGGAGTTGGGATGTAATGTTGAAATTGTATAAGGCATTGGTGAGGCCAAATTTGGAGTATTGTGTACAGTTCTGGTCACCGAATTATAGGAAAGAGGTCAATAAAATTGAGAGAATACAGAGGAGATTTACTAAAATGTTGCCTGGGTTTCATCTCCTAAGTTACAGAGAAAGATTGAACAAGTTAGGTCTTTATTCTTTAGAGCGTAGAAAGTTGAGGGGGGACTTGATAGAGGTATTTAAAATTATGAGGGGGATAGATAGAGTTGACATGGATAGGCTTTTTCATTGAGAGTGGGGGAGATTCAAACAACAGGACATGAGTTGAGAGTTGGGGGCAAAAGTTTAGGGGTAACATGAAGGGGAACTTCTTTACTCAGAGAGTGGTGGCTGTATGGAATGAGCTTCCAGCAGAAGTGGTTGAGGCAGTTTCGATGTTGTCGTTTAAAGTTAAATTGGATAGATATATGGACAGGAAAGGAATGGAGGGTTATGGGTTGAGTGCAGGTCGGTGGGACTAGGTGAGAGTAAGAGTTCGGCATGGACGCGAAGGGCCAAGATGGCCTGTTTCCGTGCTGTAATTGTTATATGGTTATATGGTTATATGGCTTGACACATTGCCTGGTTGTTGTGGTTTGGAGGGAGTAGTAGGGAGAGAAGTCTTGTCGAGTTGTCCTGTTCCCACCTGACAGAAGATGCCTGCAGTCCTGCAGTAGCCAGCAAGTCCATCCCCATCCATCCCACCTGTCTCCCAAGTGCTCATTCATATCCAGGAGGGGACTGTGTGACCAGATCATTTATCTGCCATTGGATTTTTTTTTTAAGCCTCACATATATCGTCCTCTTCCCACAGCAATCCAAGTGGGATTTCACAACAGCAAGTTAGTGAATTTTTGTTTGAAGCAAAACCATATGTAAAGTCAATATGATATATTTAAACTGTGCTCTAGCACCACAATCAATGGATTCACTTTCAAGGACTCTTCATTTCATATTCTCAATATTTATTGGTTATCTATTTATTATTATTACTTTCTTTTTCTATTTACACATTTTGTTGTCTTTTGCCCAATGGGTGAATGCCCAAGTTGGTGTGGTCTTTCATTGATTCTGCTATGGTTATTATTCTATATTGAGCATGTCCACAAGAAAATTAATCTCAGGGTTGAATATGGACATATATGCACTTTGATAATAAATTTACTTTGAACTTTGAACTTCATTGCAATTAGCTGTCACTAATAGCTCGTTCTTCTATTTAATAAAGGTTTCCTTGTCATAGTCAGGAAGTTCTTAATGACTAATGTTATTAGATAGGTTTGAGCTATTTACAAGCCTATCCTGTGCTCTTCCTCAGACCCCTGACCTCTAACCTTCCATAGTTTGATGCTCACAATTGAAGCGTTACCAGGAGATTATGCTAGATGGTTGAAATTCTCTAACACTATCTACAGTATGAGTAAAACATTTCAGAAGTCTTTAGTGTAGGAATCAACAAATAAGTGCATTTAAATTGTATGCCATCTTGAATTGGGTGTTCCATAAAAGCCATAAGATATAGGAGCAGAATTAGGCCATTCAGCCCAGCAAGTCTGCTCTGCTATTCCATCATGGCTGATTTATCATCCCTCTCAACTTGATTCTCCTGCCTTCTCCCCATATAGTTTGACATCCTCACTAATCAACAACCCATCAGCCTTCGCTTTAAATATACCCAGTTCCAGTGACACAGTTGAAAATGCCATCGATTTGTTGTCTAATGCTTTTCCCATTCAACTCATTCAGACTATACAGATTTCATTATCTCCAATGTGCCCTTTTGCTCCCGTAATCCACTTGCTCACAATGCAGTGTTCAGGAAAACAATGTTCAAATCTCTGTCCCCTTCCTCCTTTTGATGCATATCGCACTCTTTCATGGTACATGGTATGTGAAAACGTAGAGTTGTGATTCTCTTGCTCATCATTAAAGCATGAGAAAGGTTATTAGTATTTTTTAATCTCTCTGAACTACTCCAATCAATCACTACTTCAATGCTAATGCCTTGGATTTTCTTTGAGGGCCCTTGCATGAAGGGGAGAAAATACTTTGAACTGATTTACTATTCTTAACACTTACGTTCATAGGTGAAGAGATCATGAACGAAAGTCAACTTTAATATCCGTAGTTCAGTTGTCAATCGCAGAAATTTGGCTGCTCTTTGAAAACTGATCATTCAAATTAATTCTTTCTGCTTACATTTTCTTCAACACATCATGCTCAGATTGGATCGTTCCTTTTACTGGAATATTATCTGTCAGACATCTAGTCTCTTGGCAGCCTTCCAACTCCATTGACGTATGCGTTTGGAAATATTCTGAATTTGATGTGATAGATGTTGTTACCAGACCAGATTCTTTCTGAAGATGAATTTGTCAGAAACCAGAATTGTTTTCTAACTAAATTTCTTGTTCGTTCTACTCCATTACTACTGGAGACAGTGCTTACTTTTCAACAGTAAACATTCATAAGCCTTGGTCAAATTCTTAGAGGTCAAGTTCAGCTTTCTCTGTAACCATTACTATGTCCTTTCACCCTTGGGCCTGCCAGTTTCTCCAAACTGACTCATTATTGTTTTAGGTTCTTCAGAGTGGAATTGAAAGTTTTATGGGAAGTAATACATGAATGATTTTTATTCAGGCTTACATTTAATACTGAATTGTTGTGTGAGCTTACAAGGTATTCACAAAAACTAGGAAACTCTGTTTTTGTGGTATCTTTCTGAGATCAAAGTTTAAGACTTGTGTAGCAGGATGTTATAGAAGCGCATCTCCTGAGCTCTGAAGCTGCATTTATTGCCGTCCTTTTAAATTGTGGTATGATGCACGCACCATGTTTATAACAAAAACACCATATTTTATATGGCATTTTTCTTTGCATTTTAGAGTGTCACATTTCCTTTCATTGTGTTTGTTAGAGAGACAACTGTCCTTATGGTAATTTGAAAATCAATATAGATGTTTTTTTTAATATAATTTTTATTGAGTTTTCAAAGTGAATACATGAAAAGGTAATGTCTACCCTCCCCCCTCCCCTTAACCCTTCCATCAATATAGATGTTACCAAAGGATTAGTTTATCATGGATGTAAAAACATCTATTTTTTTCTCGATTAATTTTCCTCTCTGAAGTGATAATATGTTTTGCATCTGCAGCTGGAATAAATATCTGGAATGTTTTCCGAATCCTCCGCTCCTTGTTGTGGGTTATGTTATAAGTAATGTTTCTGAAGATTCAAGGTTTAAATTTCAGGTTATTTATCATGTGAACATTGAAACATGCTCTATAGTGAAATGCTGTTGGCTTGCATAGGCAGACACCTCCTAGTCTCTACCCAGCTAACAGGAGTCACTTGCCACTCATTCCCACCTCATCGCCTGCAGCCTATTTAAACCCAGCTCTCATTCACAGTCCTTGTTCACCCATTAAACAAGCCAGTCTCAACCAGTTGCTCTAGAATTCAGTTACCTTGTTGCCTTATCATGTTAGGTATCTGTTCTTTCTTCTTTTTTAATCATTCATGGCTTGTTATTTTGCATTTATTATTAAACTGATCGCTCACTGATAAATTGTTCTCCACTGCTCTGCAGTTGGGTCAAACCTTTTCTGCATTTCCTGACAAATGTGTTATTTGCATTAACAACCAACACACTTGAGGGCGTGGTGGGGGCAGCCTGCACATGTTGCCATCCATTCTGGCTCCAACATAGCATGCCGATAATGCTCAGCAGAACACAACACACAACCCGCAACAAAACAGAACACAACAAGCAACAAAAACAACAACAAGCCCCATTCCTCTCCCTCACTAATGCAGATACACAGTCCTCTGACCCCAGCTTCCAGCCTCCAGCAGACTTGCGCTTGGTCTCGGGCTCGCAAACGTTGGGTTCGACTTCTCCAGCAGATTTGCAGAGACTCGCAGTCTCAGGGCTCTGGCCAATGGGCCTCGACTTCCAATGTATCCCACGGACCTCGATCCTCAGCATTGATCCGGGACCCGCCGATCACCAAACACTAGGCCTAGAACTCCAGGCGCACAGTTGGGCGACCCTGAACATCAGGCCTCGAACTCTGGACTCACCAATTAACAGACTTCAATCCTGCCAGCATGAACTCCAACTCCTGAACCCATCAACAACTCGCTGACCCTGGGGGTGCCACCGGCTCTCTTCTGCGCTGGTCTGCCAGTCTGACATCCGAAATTTGACCAAGCTTGTCCTATGTCCACATTGCTGGCTTTCAAGCATGGAGCAGTGACTTAGACTCCACCCTGACCTTTAATCTCTGTCCCTAAATCCTAACTTGACCCTAAACCCTAACCTGATCCCTAACTACTCTGTCTGTCCCCCAAACCATCCTTATGAACCTAAAAAACTAAGGAACTTCACCGCTGAGCAGATAAGAAGGGCTCTGGGGAAACTCAGACATGGCAGAGTGTTGGGACCGGATGGTGTGAACCCCAAGGTCCTGAAGGAGTGTGCTGAGTAGTTGCGTGGAGTTCTCCTGCACATTTTCAATCTGAGTCTCAGCCCAGAAAGGGTTCCAACTGTGTGGAAAATGTCATGTGTGGTCTCAGTTCCCAAGGAGGACCAACCAGAAGGCTTCAATGACTGCCGTCCTCTGGCTCTGACCTCACACATCATGAAGACCCTGGTCCTGGCTCACTTCCGACCCCTAGTCAGATCAGCCATCGATTCCTTGCCCTTTGCCTACCAGGAGCACATTGGAGTTGATGATGCTCTCACCTACCTGCTGAATAGAGCCTACTCCCATTTGGATAAGCAGGGCAGCACTGTGAGGATCGTGTTTGATTTCTTCAATACCATACAGCCCTCATTGCTGGGGGAAAGCTCCGTTCAATGCAGATTGGCACTTCCATTGTTTGCAGGATAATGGACTACCTGACTGGCTGACGACAGTATGTGCAGCTTCACAGCTGTGTGTCAGCATGGCTGTAAGCAGCAGCTGGCCCTACAGGGGACTGTATTGGCTCCCTTCCTGTTTACCCTGTATACCTCGGACTTTAGATACCACACTAAGTCATGTCATCTGCAGAAATCCTCTGATGACTCAGCAATAGTTGGGTGTATAAAGGGAGGACAGGAGGATGAATACAGGGCCCTGGTGGAGGACTTTGTCAAATGGTGCAAGCTGAATCATTTGCAGCTCAACATCAGTAAGACAAAGGAGATGGTGATGGACTTTAGGAAGACTAAGCCTGCACTGCTCCCTGTTACTATTGATGGTGAGGATGTGGATGTGATGAGGACTTATAAGTACCTGGGGGTGCACCTGGATGACAGACTTGAGTGAAGCACGAACACAGAGGCTGTGTACAAGAAGGGGAAGAGTCGCCTCTCCTTCCAGAGGAGACTGAGATCCTTTGGAATATGCAGGCCTCTCCTCCACATGTTCTAACGGTCTGTTGTCACCAGCACAATCTTCTATGCGGTGGTGTGCTGGGGCAATGGCATCAACATGGGTGATACCAACAGGGTCAATTAAATTAAAGGCATCCGTTAGTCTTGTGAGACCATGGATCTGCGCCTGGGAAGTCTTCACTCTCCAGGGCGCAGGCCTGGGCATGGTTGTATGGAAGACCAGCAGTTGCCCATGCTGCAAGTCTCCCCTCTCCATGACACTGATGTTGTCCAAGGGAAGGGCATTAGGATCCATACAGCTTGGCACCAGTGTCGTCGCAGAGCACCGTGTGATTAAGTGCCTTGCTCAAAGACACAACTCGCTGCCTCGGCTGGGGCTCGAACTCACGACCTTCAGATCGATAATCGAATGCCTTAACCACTTGGCCACATGCCAACAGGGTCAGTAAACTAATTAGAAAGGTGGGTCTGTTAGAGGAGTCAAACTGGACACACTGGAGGCTGTGGTAGAACAAAAGACCCTATGGAAAATCCTGGCAATTCTGAACAATGTTTCTCACCCTCTGCATGCCACCTTGGCTGAACAGAGGAGCACTGGTCTAATAGACTAAGACAACTGCGCTGCTCCAAAGAGCGCTATATGAGATCATTCTTACTGTCAGCCATTAGGCTCTATAATGAGTCAACCTATAGCTGGGGAAATGATGACTCCCTCCTGTTAGACTGTGGTAACTTATTTTTTATTCTTTCTACTTCTCTTCTAATATTTATATCTGTGCACTTGTAATGCTACTGTGACACTGTAGTTTCCTTTGGGATCATTAAAAATTCTAGCTATCTATCTTCCTATCTAAATCTTAGCCGTGATTTCAACAGACGTTGCACCTCAGCGCCATCTTGAAATGTAAAAGATCTTCCATCTTCTTCAGCAGCTCTGTATTGGATTATCTTTTGGTCTTTGATTCTCTCTCTTCTAGCTTTCAATTGGCTAGTAATGCTCCCTTTATCTATCTCTGAAGGGTTACCTTACTGCAACTTGTAAATGTGTCTCATTAGAGTTCCAGTAAAACCATGAGTTATCACAAAGTACAAAGGATGCTTGCCTTGCTGTTTAGAGCTTTGCACTTACTCCCTGGTCTCTTTGCTTTCCCTAGTTCAAATTAAACTTTTCAAAACAGTCTCTATGCCCCAGGTAACATTTTTTAATCTACTTACTACTGCTGTAAATTAACCTTAGCTTATTTATTCTTTAGATACATTTTTATCAAGAAACAATATAATTCTAATTCTTTCAAATCATTTTTTTTAGCACATGTAATGAGATTTATCAAGAGTGCTAATGTGGAAACAAGTTTGCTTTTCACATTTTCAAACCATTTCCACTTTTGTGAACCTTTTAGTTCCCTTGATCTTAACTACTCTTTGGACTTAAGGTTTTATAATCTCTGGATGATTCTTTTAATAAAACTCTCTCACCTTACTTTATTAAGTTCCAGTTAAATTTGATTTCAACATAAGATATTAATGAATAGTTTATTTGTACTTCTTCAATAGGACTCAGTTTTCCCTAATGTGTTCTGCGCAATCAATTTCTGTTGGTTTCATTTAATTTATGTTTCATCATTTCTTCTTCTGTTGGTCTTTGTTTAAAGTAGCCAGTTAATTTGATCAGAGCTCAATGACCTAAATTTCAAAAGTTTCTTGAGAAAGCCAGCCATGACTATGGCAAATAACATTATTAATTCATTTTCAGGACCCATTATTGTGGACATCCCAATAAGGCAAGAAGCTGTCTGGAGAACATTGGCTCAAAGTGAGTCATGAGCTAGAAGTGAAAAAGGGATCATAGATAGTCAAGTATGATGTTCTCCTAAGGAATTGTCAATTGGTGGGTCCTCAGCTGCCTGTAGAGACCAATCCAGGATCCACATATTCTCGTGCAGTGTGGGCAAAAGTAAGTGGTGGCGATGGTTGGTGATTGGGTCTTTTGGTTGTTCAGTCTCTCCTTTCCCAGCTATTGCTTGCTCTCTGTGGCAAAGCAGAGGCTGTTCTCATGTACCACAACTGCCTCTTGAACAGATTTCCTCCAGGTGTATCTATTGAGTGCAATGTCTTCCTAGTTTTCAGACAAAATGTTGAATTTCTTCAGATTGATTTTGATATTACTTTTGAAACATTTTCTTTGCCCATCAGGGGCTGGCTGGCCTTCCTTCAATTGGCAGTAAAGAATCTGTTTGGGGAGATGTGACTTAGGCATCCGGATGACATTACCTATCTATCAGAGTTGGTGTTTCTTTATTGTGGTGGAGATGCTGTTTATGTTGGCTTTCTGCAGTATGCTGGCGTTAGTGTGTCTGTCCTTATAACTGATCCTCAGAATCTTTCATAAGGATCTTTGGTGGTATTGTTCAGGGCTTTCAGGTGTCTACTATAGGCGGTTCATGATTCAGCTCCATGTAGGAAGGGCAACTGCTCTATGAACCGGGAGCTTTCTTTGGACCTGTAGGTTGTGGCCTTCAAAGACTCTCTTCCCTAATCTTGAATAGAGTCTTTGAAGGTGTGAAGGAACGCACTGTGTAGTTTATCATCGACATGGATTACATTCCTTACATTGGCAAGTCTTTAGGTATACCCATATCCGAAGGCTGTATGAACTTAATATGGTCTTTTCCTTTTCCAGTAGATTTTAACTCACCCCATTGGTAGGAAAGATCTGATAAATATCTGGAAACTGGAGCACTACACTCCTTTTTTGTATCAACTCTGGCCCATTGCCTTTATAAGTCATGCGGCTATAAAGGTGGATTTTTCCTGTAATAATATCTTTGGTCCTCTTAGATTGTCAGATCACTACCTTATTTTCAATGATGCACATGCTACAGGATGAAAATAGTTACAAACTTTAGTTGGCAATTTTCTGGCTACATTATTTAGCACTTGATTTATTTTTTTTTACCAAGTTTACTTATTGCATCTATCTTCTCATAACAAGAGTCCTTAATCTCTCCAAGGGGCATTTCTGCATTAAGAGAACGATCATTAAGAGACACTTCTACTGGATCCCTGAAGCAATGAACGTGACTATCTGAAGGGTCCATTCTGAAGAGGCAGCTGTCTTGGACATGTAAGGACGTGTATTTTAGGCACCACCAAGGGAGGGTCACCAGTTTGAGAGATGCAGCATCTACAAATTACTGGTAGTGCAATGGAGAAAATGCAGTAAAATCTCAGCTATTTGGCAATTTCAGTGAAGTAGGATAGATGATGTGATAGGCCAACAGAACGCCTGAACTGACTTTCAATTTTCTGACAGACTTGATTAACAGGAATCTGTCAAGTCCAGCATGTGGCAGATGTTGGAACTTTTACTGTAGTTCCAATAAAGTGTTGAAGACTGTTGACTATGGCACTGGTAATATGTGTCTCAGACAGAATGTATTTAACCAGTCACAGCTGTAAGTCTTAAAACCTTTAATCTGTTTGGAAATGCTTTCTGACTCCTTGTTACTGCCAGCATCACCCGGGCGGGCACATTTTTCTGACTGTACTGCATGAAGTGGCAAATCTCCTGCAGTGTGTAATAGATGTAGTGATGAACTCCATTTTATCCACCATCTTCATGCTACAAGTTCAAGTCATATCTTGGGTGTTGTAAACTGTAGAATGCCTTGGAACAGATGCATTCACTCAACCCAGTAAATATGTGGCAGTTCATCCAATTTGTCTATCTTATTTACTCCTTTCCATTAACCCTGCAATGTTTTCTTCAGGTATTTATCCAATTGCATTGGGAGGAACATACCGAATCAAGGTTCAATAAACTATTAGGTAGTGCTTTCCAAATCATTATTGCCTTTTGGACCCTAAGACAAAGGAGTAGCGCTAGGACATTTGGCCTATCGAGTCTTCTCCAGCATTCCATCATGGTTGATTTTTTTTTACCCCTCTGAACCCCATTCTCCTGCCTCCTTCCTGTAAGCATCAATGCCCTTACTAATCAAGAAGTTTTCTGCCTCTACTTTAAATATACTCAATGACTTGGCCTCCACAGCCACCTAAGGCAGTAGATTTCACAGATTCACCACCCTCTGGCTAAAGAAATTCCTCCTCATCTCTGTCCTTGTATTAGAACATAGAAATCTACAGCACATTACAAGCCGACAATGTTGTGCTGACCACATAACTTACTCCCAAAACTGCCTAGAATTACCCTACCGCATAGCCCTCTATGCTTCTAAGCTCTATGTACCTATCTGAGAGGCTCTTAAAAGACCTTATTGTGTCCACTTCCACCACCGTCGGTGGCAGTGCATTCCACACACCCGCCACTCTCTCCATGAAAAGCTTATCCCTGACATCCGCCTTGTACCTACTTCAAAGCACCCTAAAGCTATGCCCACTCATGTTAGCCATTTCAGCCCTGGGAAAAAGCCTCTGGCTCTCTACACGATCAATGTCCCTCATTATTTTATACACCTCCATCAGGTCACCTCTCATCCTCTGTCGCTCCAAGGAGAAAAGGCGAAGCTTACTCAACCAATTCTGAGACTGTACCCTCTGATCCTAGACTCCTCTCCATGTCCACTATACAGGTGTCCCCCGCTTTTTGAACGTTCGCTTTACGAAACCTCACTGTTACGAAAGACCTACATTAGTACCCTATTTTCGCTTTCAGAAGGTGTTTTCACTGTTGCGAAAAAAAAGCAGCGCGTGAAAAAAATCAGCGCGCGATAAAAGGCAGCGGGCGCCCCGAGCAGCCGCTCTCCCCTGGATTCTTGCCGGCATTGCTTAAACACGAGCCTGTGAGCAGCCGTTTGCAAGATGAGTTCTAAGGTATCGGAAAAGCCTGAAAGAGCTCCTAAGGGTGTTACACTTAGCGTAAAACTAGACATAATTAAGCGTTTCGATCGTGTGAACTAAGTAAGGACAACGTGAGTTTGTCTTGTGGAAGCTGACGAACATGATGTTGAAGAGGTTTTGGCATCCCATGACCAAGAACTGACAGATGAAGAGCTGATGCAATTGGAAGTGGAAAGGATAACAATCGAAACCGAATGAGTAATGATAAAGTACGACTTTAATTTTGAAAGGGTACATAGGTTTAGGGGATATTTGCAGGATGGTTTGAGTCCTTACAAAGGACTGTGTGATAGAAAAATGCACGAGGCTCAGCAGTCAAGCAAACCTTCCACATCAGCCATAGCAGATGACGAACCTCGACCTTCGACATCGAGGCGGGCAGAGATAGAAGAAGATGAGCTGCCTGCTGTAATGGAAACAGACGATGACGAGATGACACCCCAGTGTCCCACCACCCCAAACCCCGGGCCTCAGACAGATACTGTACCGATTCATGGAGAATGCAGCAGTAGCCGGGAGGCACACAGCACATCTTTAAGAAAAAAGCTGAAATAAACATGCTAATTAATTAGGTGCCGCCGACACGTAATTGTCGGCCCAGATCAGAGACGATGCAATCAGAAATCGGCACTGATCTGGGCCAACAATTACGTGCCGGGTGGCACCTAATTAATTAGCATGTTTATTTCGGCTTTTTTCTTAAAGATGTGCTGTGTGCCTCCTGGCTACCACTGCATTCCTGCATGCTTCGCGGCAATGTATCACTCGGCGGCCTGGAGGGTGGGGGCCACTGCATCACCCAACCTGCAATGACCTAGTCTAACACACCATCATCAGTGTGCTTGGCGCTGTCTTCCCAATTCCCGTAAGTGATACTACACTGTACATACATTATTTCTACTTTATATTGGCTGTGTATTTTTATGTGTTATTTTGTATGATTTGGCAGTTTCATAGCCTAAAGGTTACTGGAGAGAGTGTTTTTGCTGAGAGTGATTGCATGAGATTTTCTGCTGACGGCGCTTCCGTGAGATTTTCGCTACAGAGAACAGTTCAGTAATGATTGTGGAAAAGTATTTCTACTTTATATAGGCTGTGTATTTATCATATCATTCCTGCTTTTACTATATGTTACTGTTATTTTAAGTTTTATGTGTTATTTGGCATGATTTGGTAGGTTATTTTTAGGTCTGCGAATGCTCACAAAATTTTCCCATATAAATAAACGGTAATTGCTTTTTCGCTTTACGACATTTTGGCTTATGAACCATTTCATAGGAATGTTCTACCTTCGGATGGCGGGGGAAACCTGTATCTAGGCCCTTCAATATTTGGTAGGTTCCAAAGAGATCCCCCCTCATTCTTCAGAACTCCTATGAGTACAGACCTACATACCCAGAGCTCCCCATAGTTTAGTCCTTCAATTCCTAGGATCATTCTTGTGACTCTCCTCTTGATTCTCTTCAATGCCTGAATTCATGTTGCGCACATATTACTTATCTTGTCTCTGTTTTCTGCTAATCATCTTGAACTTTGCCCTCTGTCTTTCCACTGTTTAACCATTAGGAATAGTTCACTTTATGTTTGATTAAATCTGGAGAACTAATAATTTAGTGCTTTCCTCTAAACACGAGCTTTGGAGCGGAAGGAGATGAATCATTACCGCATAGAGGAGGGAAATCATCTTGGCATTATTGAACCTGCTATGTGGTCTTGGAAGTTCTGTGGATTTTCAGCACTCTTCTACTTTAAATGGATTGCAAGGATTAACAACTTAGAACAGATGCTAGGCCACATTCCGAGGTCAGATCTAGTACTGTGGTCTTTGTGCCACTCATTTACTACTTTGGAAAGCTGTAGAATCAATACCCTGACCAAAGCCAAGGTTAGTGGTTGGATATTCTTATTAGTGTTCTTAGTCCCATGATTCCTATCTATCTTTCCTTCCAAATTAATGTTTCTTTAAACAAACTAAAGGAAAGGTTTGTGGTACATAGCTATAACGATAATATCTTTTATAATATTCAGGAATTGCATGTATCTGACCTGTTTACCAGAATTTTCCCAGAAACAATGCTCCAAGTCAGTTGTCTTTTCATTTGATTTTAACCATTCCTATATTTTAACAATGTTAATACCACAGAAGCAAGGACTGCTCATTTGGTTGATGCATGTACACTGCTCTGCGTGGAGAATGAAGGGTTCCTTTCATTGCCAGGAATTTTTTCTCTTCTCAGGGCTCTGACGGATGCAATGAAACAACAGGGGCAATGTACCACCAGTCATTTAGAACGAGATGGTAAAGTTGCAATTCACGTGCAGCATGAAAGCATGCAGCCAACAACTTCAAGGAACAATTTTGGTAAGTGCTGTGATCTGACAGGCTTGTACGGAACAGCTGAACTGTGGATAATGGTAGAATTGTATTGGCTGCTAATGAAGAGTTCCCTGATATGTCCTTGAAAAAATTACATTAAGCCTTCTTATGTCATCGATGTAAATTGTATACCTTCCTATTTCACTGTGCTTTGCTTGAATGGTTTCCAATAGATAAATGGAAAATAGAAAAACTTCTAGGTGCAAAAGACATCAAGAGATATGGAGAGAGAACAGGAATATTCATTGAGATAGATAACACCCATCACTGTAGTGGGTGATGAAGTGATGAAGCAAGATCAAATGGTTGAATGGTCTACTTGTGCACCTACTTTTATGCCATTCTGATTTCCAGAATGGCGCTTCATAACCTGGTATCATCTTGCAAGCTTATCAAGTGGTAATTGAGATTCTCACTATTTTGTAGTCTCACATTTGATTCCCGGTATGGATAACATGCGACTCCCTTTCACGGGAGACTCATATTTCCCCGTCCACTTTTGTTTGGTTAGAGGGAGAGAAAATGACAGTGATGAAGGAGGAAAGAACATTAGAAAATAGCCCTTGTTCAAAATAGGAGAAGGCAGGGAGCTACAATCCATTAATTTTAGCAGCTATTATTGTCAAGATGCTAGAAATAATGATCAAAGGGGAAATAGTTAATCATTTAGAAAAATTGATGATAATTAAACCAGGTCAAAAGATAAATCATAATTGACAAATTTTCTTGAATTTCTTGAGGGGATAACGTGGAGAGTTGATGGAGAGGTGCTTGTAGATCTTGTGTATTTAGATTTCCAAAAGGCAATCACAAGATGCCACACTGGAGGCTGCTCATTGCCAAGAGGTTGGACTTTTAAAAACAGGGAGATTTTTGTTGCAATTATACATGCTGTGGCCTCACCCTCAATACCCTCAAAAGATATTGTAACATTGGAGGAAATAAAAGTAAACTCACCAGGGTTAATTCCTGGGATGAGAGGGTTGTCTTGACAAGAGGGGCTAGTTGGAGCTTGTATTCCTTAAAGTTTACAAGAATTAGGGGTGACCTTATTCAAACATATAAGATCCTAAGGTGGTTGACAGGATAGATGTTAGGATTTTTTTTTCACTAAGGGGAGAACCTCAAACGAGGGAAAATAACTACAAGATAATGGACCAGTCGTTTAAAACTGAGGTACACAGAGTGTTGTGAATCTCTGGTGTTCTTTGCCCTGGTGTGTGGTTAAAGCTGGATCATTAGAATTATTTCAAGTAGAGGAAAATAAATAATTCATACTTTGAAGAAGAGGGATAAGAGAAATGGCACAAAAGTGGAGTTGAGACTAGCTCAGATCAGCTATGATCATATTAAATAGTGGGACAGGCTTGAAGGATGTGATGACTACCTACTCCGACTCTGTTTTTCCTTCTTGCAAAAATTTCACTCAGATAGATTACGACACAAATCTCTTGAGTCAGTTCAGTAGTTACTAAGGTGAACCTTGATTAAATTAACTATTTTTTTCCTGGATTGTTCACAGATTTCCAAGATACTACTTTGACAGCTTTCTTGTATAACCATATCACGGATAAGATTGCTTGAATAGTTTGAATGGTTCTCAACTTGTGCATATTCTTGTGCATGATAGATTTATAAAGGAAAATGTGAAAATAAAAATCGCAATGAAGCAAAGAAAAGCATAGTATATTGGAAACTCTGATCTAATGACCTGTAAATGCCTTCTTACTAACAAATTAAATGCTTTCTGTCTGTTTTAAACCATTAGAATTAATATATTACTCTAAGGTTTGCATATGTGGACTCTAATAGAGCTCGTGCCTCAGAAGAGCAATCTAGAATTACCATTAAAATGTTTTCTTAGCATAAATTGCTGCTGTGGGGATTTTTTTTTTTTGCTTTCCCATTGTGCAATTTGAAGGAAATGTTGTAGTATTCTTCAGGGAAGGAAGAATCAACTGCTTAATGAGGAAAAAGCTGTTAGTGCTTGTACTGAATGACAACAAAACAGAAAAATCCACATTCACTTATATTTGGTATTTCTGTGGCACATCTTTGTCCACTCTGAATGTCTCTGTCCATTGCTAATATTTTATGTTTCAGAAAAGGAGGAGGAGAAGCACCTGTTGAGGATAGATGAGAGGAGAGTGACGTACCAGATGACGCAAGTGTATGCTTGAGATAGTACCCCCGAAAAGAATAAAGTACCTTGCAGAAACTATAAACTTTGTTTATAGAGGCAAAACTTTTCAGAGGGTCATCAAATAAGCATCAGAAAAATGCTCCTGAATCTCGTAAGGAGGTAATTGGGACAGATACCTTAAAGCTTGCTGAAAGAAGTTGATGTTAAGCAGTATTTCAAAGATGAAGAGGGAGGTTTAAGAAGGGAATTCCAGTGTTTGAATTGTTATAATAGTTAGAGACACAGGTGCCAATGGTGGAACGGTTAAGTTTGTAGAAGACAGATTTAAAAAAGTGTCAATATCTCAGGCTCTATGGAGATGAGCAGAGATGACAGAGGGGGAGGAATAAGATGATGGAGATGATTTAAAGCAGGAATTACTACAAGGTGGGATACAGGCAATCAGTGTCAATTTTATTCAGAGTGAACCAGTTAGCAGTCCAATCTTGAGGTAGCAAAAGTAAAGATAAGAGTTTCAGCACCAGGGGTTCAAAGTTGTGGGGATGGGTGTGAGTGATGAGAGTCATGTGATATGGATGTTGGAGAGATGGAAGTACACTCAGTGGCCACCTCCTGTACCTAATAACCTTCTGCACACCTCTATTGTAACATGTAGTTACTTGAGTTACTGTCGCATTCCTGTCGGTCGAACCAACTTGAATCACCTGTACCTAATAAAGTAGCCAGTGAGTGTATGTTGTAGCCCATTCACTTCAAGGCTCCACGTGTTTTGTGTTCAGAGGTGCTCTTCTGTACACCACTTTTGTAACGCATGGTTATTTGAGTTACTGTTACCTTCCTGTCACCTTGAACCGCGAACTACGCAACCCCGAGCTACCTGCTAGCCTAGTCATCATATGGGAACCCGAGCACGGGAGGATGAACCCTGGGTGCCCTCCCGAGACTATGGTTAACACGCTCCCAGAAGACAGCGGCGCAGCTAATGTAGACGAACTGAAAACACTGATGAGGGAGAGGGAGAAGTGGAGAGTCCGTCATCGTGCCCGATGCCGGCCCCCTAGGCCTGAGTCGACGTAGTAGTAGTAGTAGTAGCACCTTGATCCAACCTGGCCATTCTTCTCTGATCTCTCTCATTAGCAAAATATTTTCGCCCACAAAAATGCTGCTGACTGGATTTTTTTTTATTTTTCACACCATTCTCTGTAAACACTAGAGACTGCTCTGGGTGAAAATGCCAAGAGATCAGCAATTTCTGAGATACGCAAACCACCTGCTTGTCACCAACAATCTTTCCATGGTCACAGTACAAACCCCATTTCCAGAAAAGTTGGGATATTTTCCAAAATGTAATAAAAACAAAAATCTGTGATATGTTAATTCACATGAACCTTTATTTAACTGACAGAAGTACAAAGAAAAGATTTTCAATAGTTTTACTGACCAACTTAACTGTATTTTGTAAATATACACAAATTTAGAATTTGATGGCTGCAACACACTCAACAAAAGTTGGGAAAGAGTTAAAATAAGATTGAAAAGTGCACAGAATATTCAAGTAACACCGGTTTGGAAGACTCCACATTAAGCAGGCTAATTGGTGGCAGGTGAGGTATCATGACTGGGTATAAAAGTAGTGTCCATCAAAGACTCAGTCTTTGTAAGCAAGGATGGGTTGTGGCTCACCCCTTTGTGCCAAAATTTGTGAGAGAATTGTTAGTCAGTTCAAAAAGAACATTTCTCAATGCAAGATTGCAGAGAATTTAGGCCTTTCAACATCTACAGTACATAATATTGTGAAAAGATTCAGAGAATTCAGAAACATCTCAGTGCATAAAGGGCAAGGTTGGAAACCACTGTTGAATGCGCGTGATCTTCGAGCCCTCAGGCTGCACTGCCTAAGAAACCGTCATGCTACTGTGACAATTATAGCCACCTGGGCTCGGGAGTACTTCGGAAAACCATTGCCACTCAACACAGTCTGTCGCTGCATCCAGAAATGCAACTTGAAACTGTATTAGGCAAGGAGGAAGCCATACATCAACTCTATGCAGAAACGCCGGCGAGTTCTCTGGGCCTGAGCTCATCTCAGATGGACCGAAAGACTGTGGAACCGTGTGCTGTGGTCAGATGAGTCCACATTTCAGCTAGTTTTCGGAAAAAACGGGCTCGAGTTCTCCGTGCCAAAGATGAAAACGACCATCCAGATTGTTATCAGCAAAAGGTGCAAAAGCCAGCATCTGTGATGGTATGGGGGTGCATCAGTGCCCAGGGCATGGGTGAGTTGCATGTATGTGAAGGTACCATTGACTCTGAGGCGTATATTAGGATTTTAGAGAGTCACATGTTGCCATCAAGGCGACATCTCTTCCCGGGACGTCCATGCTTATTTCAGCAGGACAATGCCAGACCACATTCTACACGGGCTACAACAGCGTGGCTTTGTAGACACAGAGTGCGTGTGCTTGACTGGCCTGCTGCCAGTCCAGATCTATCTCCTACTGAAAATGTATAGCGCATCATGAAGAGGAGAATCTGACAACGGAGACCACGGACTGTTGAGCAGCTGAAGTCTTATATCAAGCAAGAATGGACAAAATTTCCAATTGCAAATCTACTACAATTAGTATCCTCAGTTCCAAAACGATTAAAAAGTGTTATTAAAAGGAAAGGTGATGTAACACAATGGTAAACATGCCTCTGTCCCAACTTTTGTTGAGTATGTTACAGCCATCAAATTCTAAATTTGTGTATGTTTACAAAATACAATTAAGTTGGTCAGTAAAACTATTGAAAATCTTTTCTTTGTACTTCTGTCAGTTAAATAAAGGTTCACGTGAATTAACATATCACAGATTTTTGTTTTTATTGCATTTTGGAAAATATCCCAACTTTTCTGGAAATGGGGTTTGTAATTTAGATCACATTTCTTCCCCATTTTGATGTTTGGTCTGACCAACAACTTGAACCTCTGCATGCTTGTATGCATTGAATTGCTGCCACATGTTTGGCTGATTAGATATTTGCATTAATGAGCAGGTGTACGGGTGTACGTGGTCTTAAAAGCACAGCTTGGAGATGAATATGACGGCAAGGATATGACTGTCCAACAGTATCAGAGAGTTGCGAGGAAAAGTGTTGGAATCAGTGGCGAGGGAACATCTATTTTTAGACAGGGATTGTCAGCCCTTTGTCCTTTCCAGTATTCAGGTGGAGGAATTTTCTGCTTGTCCATTTGAAGCAATATTTTGACAAATTAGAGCCAGTGGAAGGGCTAGAGAATTTATAGTGAAAAATGTTTGGGTGCTATTCACATACTTATTTTGTATCTTCACATAACGTTCCCAGTGTGTGGATGAGTGGTAGAAGGAACCAAGTGTAGATCCATTGGGATTCCAGAGGTAATGGTGCATTTTTGAAAGAGTAGTCACTACAGATGATTCTCTGGTTATGGCTGGTTAGAGACAAATGGAACCAGGTAAGTGTGGTTCAATCTAACTGTACAATGGTGGGGAAGCTTTTGAGGAGGTGAAATGATCAACTGTGTCAAAGGCTTCAGACAGGTTGAGAAGGACAGGGAAGAATATAGAACCTTTAAGGAAAGGGAGAAAATAGCAGCAGGAGAGACCCTTCAACATAGGGTTGAGGAATAGAAGTGATAAAGTCAGCCGTTTTATGGGAAATGAAGTGTTCTCATCTGTTTAATGCAATGTATCTTCAACACAATTATCATATTTCCTTCTCCCCTCTTTCTAATGAATGGCAAATAGCAATACTGCATCCCATCACAGCAGATCTCTATGTGATAGTGCATATAAATCTTCTGACTCAATAATTCTCCACAATCAATGGAAGCTTCTCATCTAATTTCATCAAATAACCAAGGAATACACTCTGATTTGACTATTTTTAACTCTGCTGAAACCCATTTCTTTTTGATGATGGAATGGTTTCCATCAAGTTTCCAGTCTGTCTCGTCAGCGTTTTATTTTAAACTTCAGTGTCTATCCCATTTTCAGATGGATGCGATTTCAGCCATAAAGTCAATGGGGTACTTGCTCACATGAGTGGTAATATAGCAGAGAGTATCTCCTGGCCATTTTCAAAGCCTGTCTGATTTTACTTCCTGTTTATTTCAGTTTTTTGATCAAAATGGCAACTTACTTTCCAAGCTGACCCACTACCAATTTAAAAAGGAGGAGTACAGATGTTTTATCAGTAAATAGAGAGCCCACCAATATTGTGTATTGGTAGTTAGCTTTTCATAAGGATGTGGGGATCACTGGCGAGGTCAGCATTTACTGCTCGTCCCTAATGGTCCCTGAACAGAGTGGCTTACTGGATCGCTTCAAAGATTTTTGAGAGTTAATTTCATTGCTGTGGGTATGGGGGACCAGGCAGAGGTGAAAGATTTCACTCTTTGGTAGACATTCTTAAGTCTTTACAATCCAGTAATTTCCTGGTCATCATTATTAACACCAGCTGATTTTGTTCAAATTCCAGTTTATTAATGTGAAGTTAACTTCCAAAGCTGTCATAATGGGATTGTACATCTCAACTTCTGGTTAATACTTCTATAACATGATATCTGAGGGGAATGGGGTTGTGCAGATTCAATGAGCCGAATGGTCTAATTCTGCTCCTCTGTCTTATGGTCTATACCATGACTCTACTCATATTACTGGTAGCAATCTGAATAGAGCTATGTTAAAGTCACAGAATAAACGTAAAGGTGTTTTTACCACTAGGGGATGCAAACAGAGGGATCATAAATACATGGTAGTTTATATTGCATCCAATAACAACCTCAGCAGTAACTTCTTTATGTAGAGTGTAGTCCAAACTCAGAGTCTGGTTTGCATGGTTTGATAAAGCAGTGGTATGTGGATTTATGGGGAATCTAATTAAGTAATATGAAGGAGAAAAATTAGAATAATCTGTAAGGTTGAGATGAAGTAAGATGGAAGGAGCATTTTAGATTATTTTGTTTGTTTGGCCTACTAATATAGTTTATATTCTATGTGACCTCATTATGAAGTGACCCTAATTAACTATAGTAGTGTGAACTCTTCCCATGTGGGGAGATTGTCTTCTACTGCTGTTTGTTTGACAACACCACACCTGGAATTTGACAGGCTCAAACCCTCAAGAATACTTTGACTTTGTTGTTAGTACATCAAGGTGAAGATACAATGCAGTCAGCAAAATACAACAAGGAAAACAGACACATGAGGTTGTGCAGATGCTGAAAGTCCAGAGCAACACACACACAATGCTGGAGGAACTCAGCAGGTCAGGCAGCATCAATGGAAAGGAATAAGTGCTTGACATTTCAGACTGAGACGCTTCATCAGGACTGGAAAGGAAGGGGGAAGAAGCCAGAATACAATGGTGAGGAGATGGGAAGGAATACAGTACAAGGTAGAAGGTGATAGCTGGAAAAGGACTGAAGAAGACGTAAAGAAGACTATGCCCCAATGAGACTCGGAAGCAAGAACCATTGGAACTAGGTTCTGCTGATACCATTTAAGTGTTTATTATAGGGCACTGAGTTCATTTTATATAAATAATAATTGCAAATGAGCTGAGCTGCCTTTTTGGCAAGGATATTGTAGCAACACTGTTGGTATCAGTAGATTTAGATACAGTGTATTGTTCAATATTAAATTAGTTGGTTATTTTGTGTTGCTGTTTGTTAGATAACATCCAAGCAGTACCCGTGAGGCACAATGGGAAAGATCAGATAAAATGGCCAGTATATTGATGTATCATTGATAGCATATGTGTAGGTCCTTTGTGTAAGATACAACGTACAATTCCAAGGGTTTATAAGGATGGAAGTTGCCAAGAGTAGATACAGCTTGAGTCTCTCCCAAGCAGAAATCGACTAGGAAAGGTCTCTGTTGTAAGCCAGAAGGAAACCATGTGTCAGCAAAAGGCAACCATGAGCTAATGGTGTCCATCCATAAGATTCCATGATGCTTTATAGGGAGGTTAAAACATCTTTAAGGGAATAAAAAAGAGGGGCCCCAGATCATCGTTGGTACTGCTAGAGGATGAAGATGCATCAAGGTCAACAAGACACATCCAGGAAAGAAGACCCATGCCCCAGAGGAATTTGGAAGCATGAGCTGCCAGAGTCAGGTTTTGGTGGTACCAGTCGCTGTTGTTAAGTACTCACTCTGAATTGTCTGTAATATCTAAATTAATGAATTAGAGTCTGTATCTTGCAGGCCAGAGGTGGTCGAGAATCCAAAGTGAGCAGGGCAGGAGTGCCCTCTGCCTCACAAATGTAACTGTATACAAATAAGGGAAAAGTCTCCTTCAGTAGTAGAGCTGCAGATATTTGGCTGGAATCCACTGAGGTCAAACCAACAGAAAAGCATCAGTAATTTCTTATTAACATTAAGAATAATGATTATTAACATTTGAACCAGACTTATAACATTCACAATGTTTAGAAATTAATGATTTACAGTACATCTCATGATAATCTCATGAGTACTGCATTACTCTAAAGTAAGTTCCACAACATTGATTTGAAGTAAATGCCACTAACCTGAGAAAATCTGCAGATGCTGGAAATCCGAGGCAACAAGACACATAAAATGCTGGAGGAACTCGGCAGGCCAGACAGCATCTATGGAAAGGAATAAACAGTCGACATTTTAGACTGAGACCCTTCTTCAAGACTGGAGAAAAAAAGATAAGGAGTCAGAGTAAGAAGGTGGGGGGAGGGGAGGAAGAAGTAGAAGGTGGCAGGTGATAGATAGAACCGGGAGAGAGAGAGGAGTAGAAAGGAAGAGCTGGGAAGTTGGTTGGTGAAAGAAATGAAGGGCTGGAGGAGGGGGAATCTGACAGGAGACAGCAGAAGACTTTGGAAGAAAGGGAAGGGGGAGGAGCACTGGGGTGGGTGATGGGCAGGTATGGAAAAAGGTGGAAGAGGGAAACAGGAATGGGGAATGCTAGGGGAGGGGTCAATTACTGGAAGTTCAAGATGCCATCAGGTTGGAGTTTACCCAGACGGAATATAAGGTGTTGCTCCTCCACACTGATTGTGGTCTCATCGGGGCAGAAGAGGAGGCCATGGACTGACATGTTGGAATGGGAATGGGAAGTAGAATTGAAATAGGCGTGGGGGTGATCCCACTTTTTTCTAAAAATACTGGATTAGAAGCAATCCTCATATGTATTTTGAACTTCTATGTTTGTCACAACAGTAACTGCTAATTTTTATAACTGATGCTCCTTACTGTCTAAAAACATCTAACAGCTTTCCTTTTGTTTAAGATAATTACAATTACCATGTCTGAACAAAAATTTTAACACGTGCATCACTCTACAAACTGAAAGGCATTTACACTCAATTCTGCAACTAATTGATTTCTGAAAGAGTGTACTCAAACATTGCAAAAATAGAGAAGGACACATTTCAGTGCCTTGAACCTTTGGGCTGTTATGTCGAAGAATGCTTGTCTAGCCTGGTGCATAAACTATCAGATGCAGGTAAAAGCTTTTCTTGCTTCCACCAATTAGTAAGGGAGTCTGCATAATTGCAGTGGCAAATATAGTTTTTTTTTGCATGAATGGGTTGGATGAGTAATTTTCTATCTATTATTGAAAATAGCTTCCTTGCACTTTACAACATCTTGGTGAAGGATGTTATTTTGAATAGTGTTTTTTTTTGCTTATCTTTCTTTATTGTCATTGTTCAATCTTAAACTGCATTAAGACTGATTACTTAGTTCAAATAAACACATTTCAATCCAGCCAGGATTGTTTTATTATAGTGAAAAATGTTGGCTTTAAATCTTTTAAGGTTAATTCATTTTATTTATATTTTGAAATATTATATTTGAAAGGAGTATCTGATTTTATGAATACCAGTAGCACCATTGTTTGGCTTTTCCAGATCCAATAACAATATATCTTACACTAATCTAAGATATTTATGAGAGAAGGTCTTTGCAAGTCTTCTCAATCATTTTCTACATGCAGTTGACAGTAGTCAAATGCAGAGGATGGTTCAGTCAGAACTCTGGTGATTTTATTGGTGCTGTCCTTGGTGTTACAACCTGACACATGAATCAGACTCTTTCATCTTCAAAGATCAAATATTATGTCAAACACTGTTACCGTGCTTGGAGCTTTTGCTCTTCTTCAGAACATTGTTAACAAAGGCTTTATGTCTAGTTTCTGTTTAATATTCAGCAGTTAATGAAAGGATATTGGAAAGTTAGTAACAGGCCATTCTTAATGTGTTACCATGAATCTGAAGAAGCTTGTTAGTATGGATATTGTCTGCAGAAAGGACTCAGATGCCAGATCAACATTCAGAAATTACATTCTCATTCTCCCAATCTCTCCCGTTCAAATAGCATGCTTACAATCACTGACAAGGCTGTTTCATGAACAAAGGCATTATGACTCTTACACACTAAATGCTGGAGGAACTCAGCAGGTCAGGCAGCATCTATGGGAGGAGGAGAAGATGGTGGCATGATGCAGCGCGCGCAGCTCTCCGGTGAAATGATATTGTATTTGTAAGTAGGGTGCTGTGCACAATTCTGATTTGATGGAGACAGATGTGAGAAGCAGAGGAACATCTGGAGAAGTTTCTGAAATGCCCAGTTCGCTGCCACTGCTACTGTGTGATCGAGAATCTCTGGAGGGAAGGCCCCAAAATCCCTGGCTTTGCCTGCTGCTGGTGACCGAGGCTGAGGTCGAAGCATTCGGCAGAGATGGTGCTCGGTACTCAGTGTCGGCGGGCTGATCAGAGCTCGAAGTTTTTGGATGACTCAGAGTCGGACTGTGGTCGGGCATGGCAGGGAGAGTTTTCTTCCTTCTCCTGTCTGCGTGAGATGTGGGACTTTCGAGAGACTTTGAACTTTTTTACTGTGCCATGGCCTGTTCTTCATCAAGATATGGTATTGTTCCACTGTTGTAACTATATGTTATAATTATGTGGTTTTTGTTAGTTTTTCAGTCTTGGTCTGTCCTGTGTTTCTGTGATATCACACCGGAGGAATATTGTATCATCTCTTAATGCATGCATTACTAAATGACAATAAAAGAGGACTGCATGCCCTCATAATCTAATCTAATCTAATCTATGAAGAGGAATAAGCAGTTGAAGTTTCAGGCTGAGACACTTCACCAGGTCTGACCGTTGTTATATTATGAAATATTTTAACATGTGCACTTGTCCAAGCTTGTAGAATAAGATTATGTGGGATAATTTCCATCATCGTTGCCTGGACAGCGATATGGAATATTGGTGCCCAACTATTGGAGTCCAGGTAATCTGGAATCATTAGATGCCCATCCACTTTAGAAGCTACCCAGTTTTCATCTGAATTAGATCAATGAGATTGGTGTGGAAGTAGTAAGCCATTCACTGTGATCAGATACCTACTCAAAATTGAAGTCATGTTTATTGTCATATGCCCATGATCAGGTGCATTGAAAAACCTATAGTAGCATCATGGGCACATAGTGGTAGAATTACTACATTCACAAGAAGTTATACAATAAAGAACACAGAACAAGAAAAAAAACACAACAAAGTCCATTTTGCACAAAGTGGTCATTGTGTTGCTATACCGGTGTAGTGACCAGGGTTGTGCAGGTTGGTTAAAAAAAAACAAATGGTTGAAGGGAAGGATCTGTTCTTCTGGTGGTGTGTAACTTCTGACTCTGTACTTCCTGCCCTATGGTAGCTGTGAGAAGATGGCATAGCCTGGAATGTGGGGATCTTTGGTGGATTTTGCCTTCTTGAGGCATTGCGTCTGGTAGATACTTTTAATGGTGGGGAGGGATACGCTCATGATGTATTAGGCTGAGTCCATTACTCTCTGCCGCTTCTTGCATTCCCGCACATTAGAATTGCTGTACCAGACTCTGACTACAACCAGTCAGGATACTTTTGACTAAACACCTGTCAAAGTTTGTTGGTAGATGACATGTTAAACTATCTCATTCTCCTAAGAAAGAAACGACACTGACATGCCTTCCTTGTTAATGCATCTATGTGCTGGGCCCAGGACAGGTCAAATGATATATTAAAACCCAGGGAATTTAAAGCTCCTGTTTCTCCCCATCGGTGATTCACTACTGGCACATGTTGTCCTTCCTCCTCCATCTCTGGAGAAGAAGATGAAAACTACCATCAATGTCATCAGAAAAGAAGACAGGATATTTGGTGTATGTTGGAAAGCAAATACTTCTAAAAGAAATGTATTGAAATAATGTTAATTATGAAGGTGCTGAGTTATGATCTTTTCCCTTATTGGAGAGCTGCTTTATGATTACTTCCTTTCACTGAACTATCAGAATAGTTAAAATATTCATAAGTGCTTTAAAATTTCATTACAAATACTTCTATTTCATATGGTTCTACATAATCTTATTATTTGCTTAACGGAGTATTTTGAGGAGTAACCAAGAAGATTGATGAAGGCAGGGAGGTAGATGTTGTCTATATGGACTCTTAGTAAGGCAGTTGTCAAAGTTCCACATGGTAAAGTAGTCAAGAACATTAGGCCTATGGGATCCAAGGCAAGCTGGTTAATTGGATTTAAAATTGGCTTAGTGATAGGAGGCAGATGTTGGTGGTGGAAAGAGTTTTTTCTGAAGGAAGTCTCTGACCATTGGTGCACTGCAGGGATCAGTGCTGGGACCCATGGTGTTTCTGGTACATATTAATGATTTGGTTAATAATGTAGGAGGAATAATAAGTAATTTGCAAGTGACATGAAAATTGTTGGTGTACTGGGTGGCAAGGAAGATTGTTTAAAGTTGGACAGAGCATTGGCAAATGGAATTTCACCCTGACCAAGTATGAGGTGATTCACTTCGGAAAATCAAATAAGGGCAGGCCATAGCAAATTGTAGGATGTCAGGAATGTTGATGAATAGAGTGTCTAAGAGGTTCAAGTCCTTAGTTCCCCGAAGGTGGCAGTGCAGTAGATGGGCTTCTGAAGAAGCCATATAATATGCCTGCTTCATAGTTTAGGGCATACAGTATTAAAGTTGGGACGTTATAGAATATATAGAGTGTTATAGCATAGTACAGGCCCTACAGCCCATGATACTGTGCTGACCTTTAAACCTAATCGTTCTAATCCTTCCCTCCTACGTAGCCCTCCATTGTTCTATCATCCATGTGCCTATCTAAGAGTCACACATCAAAGTTGCTGGTGAACGCAGCAGGCCAGGCAGCATCTGTAGGAAGAGGTGCAGTTGACGTTTCAGGCCGAGCACCTTCGTCAGGACTAACTGAAGGAAGAGTGAGTAAGGGATTTGAAAGTTGGAGGGGGAGGGGGATTAGATCCAAAATGATAGGAGAAGACAGGAGGGGGAGGGATGGAGCCAAGAGCTGGACAGGTGATAGGCAAAAGGGGATACGAGAGGTTCATGGGACAGGAGGTCCGGGAAGAAAGACAAGGGGGGGGGACCCAGAGGATGGGCAAGAGGTATATTCAGAGGGACATAGGGAGAAAAAGGAGAGTGAGAGAAAGAATGTGTGCATAAAAATAAGTAACAGATGGGGTACGAGGGGGAGGTGGGGCCTTAGCGGAAGTTAGAGAAGTCAATGTGCATGCCATCAGGTTGGAGGCTACCCAGATGGAATATAAAGTGTTGTTCCTCCAACCTGAGTGTGGCTTCATCTTTACAGTAGAGGAGGCCGTGGATAGACATGTCAGAATGGGAATGGGATGTGGAATTAAAATGTGTGGCCACTGGGAGATCCTGCTTTCTCTGGCGGACAGAGCGTAGATGCTCAGCAAAGCGGTCTCCCAGTCTGCATCAGGTCTCGCCAATATATAAAAGGCCACATTGGGAGCACCGGACGCAGTATATCACCCCAGCCGACTCACAGGTGAAGTGTTGCCTCACCTGGAAGGACTGTTTGGGGCCCTGAATGGTGGTAAGGGAGGAAGTGTAAGGGCATGTGTAACACTTGTTCCGCTTATACGGATAAGTGCCAGGAGGGAGATCAGTGGGGAGGGATGGGGGGGACGAATGGACAAGGGAGTTGCGTAGGGAGCGATCCCTGTGGAATGCAGGGGGGGGGGAGTTGTGCTTAGTGGTGGGATCCCGTTGGAGGTGGCGGAAGTTACGGAGAATAATATGTTGGACCCGGATGCTGGTGGGGTGGTAGGTGAGGACCAGGGGAACCCTATTCCTAGTGGGGTGGCGGGAGGATGGAGTGAGAGCAGATGTACGTGAAATGGGGGAGGTGCGTTTAAGAGCAGAGTTGATAGTGGAGGAAGGGCAGCCCCTTTCTTTAAAAAAGGGAGACATCTCCCTCGCCCTAGAATGAAAAGATCTTCCTCCACTATTAACTCTGCTCTTAAACGCATCTCCCCCATTTCACGTACATCTGCTCTCACTCCATCCTCCCGCCACCCCACTAGGAATAGGGTTCCCTGGTCCTCACCTACCACCCCACCAGCCTCCGGGTCCAACATATTATTCTCCGTAACTTCCGCCACCTCCAACGGGATCCCACCACTAAGCACATCTTTCCCTCCCCCCCCTGCATTCCGCAGGGATCGCTCCCTACGCAACTCCCTTGTCCATTCGTTCCCCCCCCCATCCCTCCCCACTGATCTCCCTCCTGGCACTTATCCGTGTAAGCGGAACAAGTGCTACACATGCCCTTACACTTCCTCCCTTACCACCATTCAGGGCCCCAAACAGTCCTTCCAGGTGAGGCAACACTTCACCTGTGAGTCGGCTGGGGTGATATACTGCGTCCGGTGCTCCCGATGTGGCCTTTTATATATTGGCGAGACCTGACGCAGACTGGGAGACCACTTTGCTGAACATCTATGCTCTGTCTGCCAGAGAAAGCAGGATCTCCCAGTGGCCACACATTTTAATTCCACATCCCATTCCCATTCTGACATGTCTATCCACAGCCTCCTCTACTGTAAAGATGAAGCCACACTCAGGTTGGAGGAACAACACCTTATATTCCGTCTGAGTAGCCTCCAACCTGATGGAATGAACATCGACTTCTCTAACTTCCGCTAAGGCCCCACCTCCCCCTCGTACCCCATCTGTTACTTATTTTTATCCACACATTCTTTATCTCACTCTCCTTTTTCTCCCTCTGTCCCTCTGAATATACCTCTTGCCCATCCTCTGGGTCCCCCCCCCTTGTCTTTCTTCCCGGACCTCCTGTCCCATGAACCTCTCGTATCCCCTTTTGCCTATCACCTGTTCAGCTCTTGGCTCTATCCCTCCCCCTCCTGTCTTCTCCTATCATTTTGGATCTCCCCCTCCCCCTCCAACTTTCAAATCCCTTACTCACTCTTCCTTCAGTTAGTCCTGACGAAGGATCTCGGCCTGAAACGTCAACTGCACCTCTTCCTAGAGATGCTGCCTGGCCTGCTGCGTTCACTAGCAACTTTGATGTGTGTTGCTTGAATTTCCAGCATCTGCAGAATTCCTGTTGTTTGCCTATCTAAGAGTTTCTTGCTTTACTGATTGCTGCCCATTACTCCCCGGCGTTTAGGGTAGCAATGAATGTCCTCCATTTCTGCCTGTCCTGGGCCACTCAGACATAAAAGGCTTCTTAATTGCTGATTCCGTAACAGTTTTGTTTTACCAGTCAGTATGGTGAGCCCTGAGCAGAACCTCTGAACCTGGTGGATCACTCTAAGTCTGGCCTCTACCTTTTGGCATGAGTGACCCTACCAAGAGCCAAAACAAAAAAACCCTGACTCCAGCCTGCATAGCTCTCCAGGTTATCGAGGGACGCAAGCCTCCAAACCATGACAAGGTTGTGGTCCTCTTGGAGGCAGAGTTTCTTAAATGCCCCTAATATAGATCTGCCTCTACCAATACCCCTAGCAGGGTGTTCTATGCACTTACCACTCTCTGTGTAAAAAAAAACTACTTCTGACATCTTTCCATACTTTATAAAACATAGGTTAAACCCTCAGTGCAGTTCTGGTCACAACACTGTAGAAAAGATAAGGTTTCAAAGGAGAGAGTGCAGAGGAGATTTGTCACCGTTACTTGGAATGAGAACCTCAGATATGGGAAGATATCTGATAGCCAGCCGAGTTTTTGCTGGTGGAAGAAGGCTGAGGGCGACCTGTTTGAGGTACATATAATTATTAGAGGTATAGAAAGGGCATATAGTCAGAATATTCTTCCCATGATAGGGGAAAATCAAGGGCGCAATGGTTTAAGGAGGGAGGTTTAAAAAGGATTTGAGAGAGAAGATTTTTATATTGAATGGTTAATGTCTGGAACTCTGTGCCGAAGAAGGTGGTGGAATTGGTAACTTGAACAGGCAACAGAGAGAAGTGCATTCAGTGGCAACTTTATTAGATGCCTCCTGTATTCAATAAAGTGGCTTCTGAGTGTATGTTCATGGTCTTCTGCTGCTGTAGCCCATCCACTTCAAAATTCAACGTGTTGTGCATTTAGAGATGCTTGACTCCACACTACTGTTGTAATGTGTGGTTTTGAGTTACTTTCCCCTTCCTGTCAACTCGAATCCGTCTGGCCATTCTCCTCTGACCTCTCTCATTGACAGTGCTTTTACGCCCATTGAACTGCTGCTCATTGGATTTTTTGTTTTGTTTTTTACACCATTCTCTTTAAACTCCGGAGATCGCTGTCGGTGAAAATTCCAGAGGGTCAGCAGTTTCTTAGATACTCAAACCCCCCTGTGTGGCACCAACAGTCATTAGACTGCCAAAGTCACTTAGATCACACTTCTTCCCCATTCTAATGCTTAGTCTGAACAACAATCGGACCTCTTGAACCTCTGCACACTTTTATGCATTGAGTTGCTGCCACATGATTGGCTGGTTAGATATTTGCATTAACAAACAGATGTACAGGTGTACCTAATAAAGTGGCCAACGAGTGTATATAGACCTAATGTGGCCAAGTGGAATTCGTCTAGATGGCTTAGAAGGTTATCATGGACATGGTGTGCTGAAGAGCCTATTTCTGTGCTGTACATATATGAGACTCTGAGTTATGATACAGAAAGAGGCCATTCACAAATCAGGTCCATGCTGGCTCCCAAAAGAGCAATCCTATCAGTCCCATTTACCTCTAGCCCTGCAACTTATTTTCACACATGCCTGTTAACTTCTCTTTTCATTGTTTTGCCACTTACCTACTGTGCATTAATGGTTCACTTGCTTTTGGATGTGGGAGGAAACTCGAGCAATTGCTGGAACCCCACCTGGCTGTGGGGAGAATGTGCAAGTTGCAATGAATCAAACAGCATTTGAGGTCATGATCTAACTGAGGTCCTTAGATCTGTGAAACAAAAGTACTCTCTGCTGCACAACCATGTTGTAGATGAACAGAAGGGTCTGTCAAGGACCAATCTTAAGACAAAATGGGAGATTTAGCATTTCAAGGCAGGAAAACAAAGAGATTAAGTTCATTATTTTGAGAAATGTTTTTTAAATTGGGGCATGAAATTAACATTGAAACATTTATATTTCTTCCTAATTTATTTTCCTTGTTCTTTTCATGTCAAGGAAGGGATGGGGAAAGATAAACAATTAATTAAATTATTTTCTTTTTCCCATCTCTTCCTTGGTTTGAATAGGATGAGAACATTTTGGTTCCTATGAGGTAGGTGAGTAGATTCACAGATACACATTTCTCAGTGGGCCTAAAGGGGCATTGGGCTGCAGGATGGAGGATGACCTTGGAGATCACACCTTGCTCCATGTGTACACAGCAAGATTAACAAGTGGCAAGAGACTATTTGACAGTGGGAAGCATCACAGTAGAGTGCTCACGCACACAGCCTCAGAGCGTGGATTGCTATTTCTGTGATATTGGAGGGTGATTATACCAATTTGTAAAGGCAGCAGATCATTGCACATTACAACAATCATAATTTGACAAATTGAAGAGAATCTAAATAGAAACCTTGTTCTAGCATACCTAATGAGAAGGAACTTTTTGTAATTTAAAGTTTGATTTGCCTTGGGTGTTTCACTTCACTTCTCCATAGACTTCATGTGCTTTTGTGACTATTATGCAAGCTTACATGAATAACATTTAAGAATGTGCATCTCATTAAGGTTCTCTCCATGGCTGCATGCTACTTGTAATAAAATCCAATAAGTGTGTTGGGTGATCTTTGCAATGCTTTATGATCAATAGTAGGTTATTGTTTTGCAATGTTTAAAACCTGACTAATATTGCAGCCATAAACATGAGAGATTCTGCAGATGCTTGAAGTCTAGAGTAACACATACAAAATGCTGGAGGAACTCAGCAGATCAGACAGCATCTATGGAAATGAATAAACAGTCCAAACTTTGGGTGGGTCTTGATGAAGGATCTTGGCCCGACCTTAACTGTTTATTCATTTCCATAGGATTGCAGCCAGATGAGGGACTAAATGTATGGTACTTGCTTGCTGTTAACTGTATAACTGAGACAAGATAAAAGCATTATTATTACTCAATCAGCTTAAGTGTGCATTTGAACATAACAAGCTGATCAAGAAAAAGAATAATGCATTGTTAATTGAATTTAACATTAGCCATCTTTGTTAACCTAATAGTTATTCAGTGATCATAATCATATCATATGGAGAGATTAGTTGGACAACATCAAAAACATCAAATAGAATTAAACAAGGGGATATTATGAAGGGAATGGAGAGAAGTGAAGTCATTAGCCATTCAATCAGACTATTTAATTTGGCTATAGCAACCAGAAAGGAACTAATTTTTGGATTTGCATCTTTAGATTTGCTTGAACTTCCAAAGATTAATTCAAGATATTTGTATTTGGACTGTCTTTAACAACAAAGACTTTAAAGTAATCTGTCTTTCTTGCTAAGCACATTTGGGATAATGATTAATAAATGACTAGTGATCATAAAGCTGGTAAGGAAACAGGAGGTAATTCTGCTCTGATAATCCTACTCAGGCAACCACATGTTAAATATAACTTGCATCTTCAGGGGACTGAAATTCATTGTTTTTGATGTTATGGAAAATGAGACATTGAAGAGATTAAAATTTGTAGATTAGAATTGCTGATTTTAGAGGAAAAGAATTTAAGTTGCACAGTTTACCTTCTAATTAAAATAGAATACAAACCATTACTTTAATTTTGTACTTGCTTGTCAGATAACCTGATAACTAAAAATGTGAACACTTAAGTCCCTACTATAACGTACACTGACTATAATAGTTAGACAGAGCTGCTGAAGATATTATCATTGAACAGGAAGCCATATTGATGAACAGATAAGTTTGTAGGCCAATTATTCAACAATAGACTGCTTTCATAAGCTTTTAAAAATAAAACTTCGTAATGAAATCTTATCATAAATATTGGAGGATTGCCTTTCAAACTGAAGGAAAAGTGCAAATCTCCTTCAAGGTTGTAAATGAGTGGCACAAAACATGAGGTACAACCTTTCTTAGCAGTAATAATATGAAACACATTTTGAAAATTATTGAAGTACGAACTCATTCCATCCTAAATGCCTTCATGTCATAATGAATTGTGGTAGATCAAACTGCCTTGTAGAATGACGTTAAGACGTATTGAAGTGGCTGTGATGTTAATCTTATTTAGTGGAACCAAACCTTTGAGGATGAAATCCTTTGTTTAACAAAGACTATCAAAGAACAATTTCACACTTTGACCATCAGAGTGCAAATATATTCCATCAGTCCTTTAGGAGTTTATAACCAGCAGTTACCAGCCTGGCATATTACAAGTTTGCTATGGATCTGATTGATTAAAAAAAATATTTTGTATGCAGTAGTACTTGTCTCTTTGAAGACATTCAGATCTGTCATTAAAAGAAATTAAACCATAAATGCATACTTTCATGCCATAGAGTCTTCCACGTTTGGATGAACTAACATCTTTTGTGTTGCAAACATGAGGAAATCTGCAGATGCTGAAAGTCCAAAGTAACACACACAAAATGCTGGAGGAACTCAGCAGCTCAGGCAGCATCTAGAGCGAACAGTTAACGTTTTGGGCCGAGACCCTCCATCAGGACCGTTTGTGTTGAGTGATTTGTATAGATTGTTCCATTTTTAACTCTTGTATTGGTTGATTAGTGTTCAATAGTTTCAGGATTTTGTATCCAAGGGTTGTTTAAGAGGCATCTTTTATTTTCTAGTTCTGCACAGTTTGGCAAAAATGGTGTGCAATGTTGAGTTAAACTGATTGTAGTGCCTAGTGTGGGCATTGTGACAATGCAAATTTAATCCACATTTGTCACTTCCAATGCAGGTGATACGTAGTTTCATGCTATGTGCTGATTTATATGATAGGGTGTAGATCTTCTCCAAGGATCATCACCTTGTCATGGTGGAGAGGTTTATGAATTCCTGAGATTCTGAGAGTGATGTCTTCTGCAGTTCAGCCAGATGTCACTTAGCTCCTCGTAGGGTCATCCATGGCGTTAAGGTCAAGGGAGAGGTTCCAGATAAAGAGGGATCCAACCAAGTGGAAAGGAAGACGATGAGACATCACAACTGCAGTGAAGGTGGAGGAAGGCTGCAGTGGTGAAGGGTCCCCAGTCATTTTGAATTCCATGCCACTGGACACTGACCCCAATCTGTCAAGGATCACGTGGTGGCTGTCCATGCATCAGCCTCCCCACGTTAAACAAAGTCACGCACTGGCATTCTCTATTATGGGAATTCGCCCCATAGCGATCAGCAAATGGTGAAGGGGGCAGGATTGTGAGGTTTCCTGGTTTGTCTTCTACAGCCACCTTAAGACTCACCAATAGAAAATCATAATTGACTTGAGTGATCATACTACTACTAATATCAGGATAACCTATCTTTGCCAGTGCTGTTAAATGGCTGGAAAGTCTTAGTGGGGGGTCAGTTTGATGAGTGGCTCGCAGCACTTTGGTCTAGCTTGCATCTTTTAAAGAGGAGCAGCATTGTATTTGGAGCAGGTGGGGAAGGTGAAATAAAAGCCTGATATGGGAAAGAGTGAAATTCAGAATGCACAGATCTCCACAGTGGATTTATTCCATTATTCCATGCCTCTTTCCTCTCAAAGTCATCTTGTAGTACTCTTCTTTTTTCAATCTAAAATGTTTTATGTAATATTTCAATAGAATGTGGGACTGAATGAGGAGATCTAGGACAAGTGAAGAAGAATTGCAGGGCATTGTCAATAATTTCTCCTACCTCTCATTTGGATGATCTGGACCTACTTGTTTATTTTCATCTTTAGTGACCTCAAAACACATTTCAGGACATTAGAACTGGTTCATGGCTGGTTCAGCCTCTGCTTGAAATTAACTGTAAAATACAGAAGGCCTGTAATTCTCTCCTGATAAAGATTAGCTTTATTTATCGCACGTATATCAAAACAGTGCAATGGGTCGTCAAATCAAATCAGCGAACACGTGCTGAGGGCAGCCCATACTTCTGGCGCCAACGTAGCATACCTGCAACTCACTAACCCTAACTGTACGTCTTTGGAATGTGGGAGGAAACCAGAGCACCTGGAGGAAACCCTCTCAGTCATTGAGAACGTACAAGCTCCTTCCAGACAGCAGTGGAAATCGAACCCCAGTCTTACAACTGGAGCTGTAAAGTGTGGCACAAACCTCTATGCTACTGTGCCACCAGTACGCTGACAGTCTTCTCAAATGTGAAGCATCTTTTATTTGTACACAAAGAGAAACTTGCTTTAGAATGTATAATTTTTTTAAGAAAACCATTGGAAACCTCGAACTTGCTTGAGTTGTAGATGCCTTTTCATTCTGTTAATTGAAATATAAGTATAAATTGATGCAGTTTTTGAGGTTGGATAAAAGATAGTTAGATGTTAGATTTGAAGTTTTCAAAGTTTTTAAATCCAATAGTTCACCCTCCTTTTAAATCTTTGTTCTTTGTTGCTCCATCTGATTTAATGTGTAATTGAGATTATTTCAAAATGCATCATGGCAAAGAGAATAGATTGGGATCCTTGTATCACTTTGTGACTCAGTAATCTCAGATAAATAGGTCTTGTTTGTATGTCAGTTAGAAATGCATTGCCTTTAACCTTCATGCTGCAACCAAAATAAAAAAGATGGATTTGCCTGAGTTAACTGGAAAACAACATTTCTTTTGTGCATTAGCTGAAATGGGAATCGTTTTATTTTGCCCATAAGAAGAGTGAAATTAAAAATAAGATGCAGAAATAGGCCACACAATCCCTCAAGCTTGTTCCATATTCAATAAGATCATGACAGATTTTCTGTTCTCACTCTCTTAACTGATGCCTTGGTTCCCCTTGTGAATCAGTCTTCCTCTGCAACTGGATTTTGACTTCCTCATCAGAAGGCCACAATGGGAAGTAACATCCCCTCCTTGCTGACAGTCAACACAAGTGCACCTCAAGGATGTGTCCTTAGACCACTACTTCTCTCTCTATATACTCAGACTCTGTAGCTAGGTAAAGCTCAGACACCATCTATAAATTCATAGATGACACAACTGTTGTTGGCCGGATCTCAAATGGTGACATAAAAATCAACTTTGCATTCAACATCAGTAAGACCAGGGAACTGATTGTAGACTTCAGGAAGGTGTTATGTTTTGTAACTTCAAAACATTAAACTAATTCAATGGAAGACACAGGAGACTGGGAGTACGAGTCTAGTTTGAGTTTACTTTAAGCAAGGTGCACATGTATCACATGGTAGTGTGATGATGTATGTAATTAACATATTTTTACATATAACCCATAATTAATTATTTAAACATAGAATACTTAATAAAACAATATTCTGTATATACAGGATTTCTCAAATATTATTGAAATATTAAATACACAACACTTCTCTCTGCTTAGCTATTAACTGCAACTTAATAGAGAATGCAGCTCATTTATGTAATTGATAAGTTTGTGGCCTTAGGTAGAAGGAGTTAATTTTAGAAAACCTAGGCACTTTTATTTTTCCTACATTTACACACTTGGTCCAGCGGTTGTGGAGTATACAGATCCTTTCTTTGTAGAAGTCGGTGTCTTGGACCTCAAGGTGGTCCACAGCAGAGGTGATTGATAAGTTTGTGGCCTAAGATAGAAGATGAGTTATTAACTTCAAACTTTCTGCATTTTCACTCAAAGAGTTGAACTGCACATGCATTTAACGAGAGCTGTATAACTCATCTCCTTCTACCTTAGGCCACAAACTTATCAATCACCCCTGCTGTGGACCACTTCTACAAAGAAGGGATTCGTATGCTCCACAACCGCTGGACTAAGTGTGTAAATGTAGGAGGGGACTATGCTGAAAAATAAATGTGCTAGGTTTTCTAAAATTGTTCCATTCAGGGCTAAAGATTTAATCGCGCTAGAGGATTTCTAACTCTTGTGGGATAACCTCTTTCCTGACAAGGGAGATCACTGCTTGGCAAGTGAGACTTGTGGCTGTGAAACATTCTCAGGTTCTATGGTCTCCTCTGTGATGGTTGTAAGAGTTAAATCTGAGGTTGCAGGAAGTGGTTCTGACAGCTCTGGACACCTTCCTTTTTCTTCTAGTTTGCATCTTGATCTTGGGAATGTACATTTAGTACACTAGAGTATTGTCTTATTAATCCTTCTGTTGGTCTCGTTACGATCTGATCTCACCTCTTGATTTCCTCATCCACAGCATCATCTGACAAATCCTCTGATTTTGTATCTTCATTGAATTCTTCCTTTTTGGCCTTTCATTCATCCACCTGGGCTTTGGTCTTTGCATTTACTTTTACAACCGGCTCTTGGTCTCTGTCTTGAAGTTCATGCAACAGCTTTAATGCATACAGAGTAGAATCTGGTTCTTTATACTCATAAAAGCTGAATGGTTGCAATTTTCCTGAAGCTCCTTGAACTCCCTTCCGGCTTAAAACCAAGCCACATTTTGCAACTAACTGTCCAATTAGCAGAGCAAAAGCTTTGTCAGATATGTTGCCTACAAAAACTGTTGTAAGTGGACCACTGCTTTCATCCCTTTCATGACTCCTCTGAGCAGCATGGTCCTTCCTTGGTCCAATATGCTTTCCTATCAGAGGCAAGAAGTTGGCACCAACACCTGTTTGGCCTAAGTGGGGAACAGTTCATGGTGTACAGCATGGAGATAGTTGTGGCATCATCCAGTACCTTTCTTAATTCAGTTTCAGTTGGCTTCATACTGGGACTGTGGTATGCAAATAAGGGACAGATCTCCAATCAAGTTGAAATTGTCTCAGCCAATCATGCCCCAACAATGCTGGTCCTTTTGTTTTTACTACATACAAGCTCAATTTAACTTGTTTTGGTTATTGCATTTCACAGTTATGAATGTCATTCTCACATGAACAAAACTTTCTCCAGTATTAGTTTTTAGTTGAATATCTGCAGGCTTTAGTTTGGTACCTTTGAAATGCCATTCAAACTAATTTTGTGCAATGACTGAAAGAGCTGAATCAGTGTCTGATTCCATTTTAGTTAATTTGCCATTCTCTTCTTGTGTAAGCCACGTTGTTTGTCTATTGTTAATTTTCACATTGCAAACCCCAAAGCTACACAATCCTATGTCACTCTCATCATTATCAGATTTTTCATCAATGCCATGCAGATTAGTGCTTTTTTTGAAACTGCAATTTGAACTTTTATCTTTTTCTCATCTCTGTGTAGTCTATTCATTTTTGTCTGCCTGACATGCTCCTTATACATGTCCTACTTTGTTGCATTTTCTGCAAGTTTCGCCTTTAAATCTGCATTTATCTAGTGTACGTGAACCCCTGACACAATGGTAACGTAATTTGTCCAGCCAGGCCAGTTTCTATCTAAGATGATATAAATTTTTTTCACATTCACTTTCATTCCTGACTGCCACTCAACTGCGTCTGTCTGCGGTTTCCATTGAAACAGCAATTTCCATTGCCCTTTTGAATGTAAGTTGTGCTTCAGTTAGAAGCCGTTTTTGAATGCTTTCTTTTAAAATTCCACAAACTAAGCAATCACTCAGTGCCATGCAAGAGAAGATCTGCAGATGCTGGAAATCCAAGCAACACAAACAAAATGCTGGAGGAATTTAGCAGGCCAGTTAGCAACTATGGAAAACAATACAGTCAAAGTTTCAGGCTGAGTCCTGTTGAATAATCTCTCAGTGTATCATTAAGCCCATTACCTAACTGACAATGGTTAGATAATCTCTTCAATTCGGCCACATATGCTGAAATGGACTCCCCTTGTGTTTGATTCCACTTATGAAACGTAAAGCATCCTGCACTCAGTTCTAAATGCTCCTGTATCACGTTTACAATAGCAGCAAAGCTCATTTCTGATGCTTCGGTTGGGGCAGTCAAACTTTGAAGCAAACTGTATGCCTTTAAACCTAATGAAAACAAAATTGACACTCATTTCTCATTGGCTATATCATTTGCTTCAAAGTACTGCTTCAATAGCTCAGTACATGCCAATTATACATTGTGCAATTGAACTCGCCAATCTTTCCAATGTAGCCAACCATTTCTATTGATTTTTAATGATCATTATCACCTGGTACTCACTCTTTATGAACCCTGAATTCTTCTGTTTACAGCCTTTCTTTTTAAAACCACAACATCTCTGCACTTGCTACTCTGTTTCACTGTTCCTTACTCTGCTTTTTAAAAACCTGAATGTCTCACTGTACTTGAAAATACCTTGTCACCAATGTTTTTTTTTTGTAACTTGAAAACATTAAACTAATTCAAAGAAAGATAAGGGAGTCCGGGAATATGAGTCTAGCTCGAGTTTACTTTAAGTGAAGTATGCATGTATCATGTGGTAGCATGATGACATATGCAATTAATGTATTTTACATATAACCTATAATTAATTGTTTAAACAGTGAGCACGTGGCCAAGTGGTTAAGGCATTGGACTAGCTACCTGAAGGTCGTGAGTTCGAGCCCCAGCCGACATGTTGTGTCCTTGAGCAAGGCATTTAATCACATATTGCTCTGTGATGACACCGGTGCCAAGCTGTATGGGTCCTAACGCCCTTCCCTTGGACAACATTGGTGTTGTGGAGAGGGGAGACTTGCAGCATGGGCAACTACTGGTCTTCCATACAACCTGTGCCCTGGAGAGTGAAGACTTTCTGGGCGCAGATCCATGGTCTCGCAAGACTAACGGATGCCTTAAATTATTTAAACAACCAAGATTACTTAAACAAACTATGTATATAGATGTACAACGGAGAGCATTCTGACTGGTTGCATCACTGCCTGGTAGGGAGGAACCAATGCACAGGATCAATAAAAGCTGCAAAGGTTGTAGATGTGGCCATCTGTATGTTGCGCATTAGCCTTCCGTCCATCTTCTTCAAAAGGCGTGCCTCAAAAAGGTGGCATCCATCATGAAGGGTCCTCACTGTCCAAGACATGCTCGCTTCCTATTACAACCATCAGGGAGGAGCCATAGAAGCCCAAAGAAGCACAATTAATGTCTCAGTAGCAGCTTTTTTCCCTCTGCCATCAGATTTTTGAACAGTTCATGAACCCTAGAGCACATCATTATTTTGCTCTCTTTTTGCACTGCTTACCTATTTAAAAAAATATTTCTTATTGTAACCTGTAGTGATTCCTATGTATTGCATTCTATTACTATTGTCCTTCACAATGTATGTCAGTGATAATAAACCTGGCTCTGATTCTAGCAATGAACGTAATCAATCACAAACCTCTCTCGATTAGAGACCCGGCTCTTAGTGAGGGTATTCTCCTCAACTTAGTCCTAAGTGGCTGATCTGTGACCTTGAGCCAGCATCTTGTGCACTTATAAGTCTGATTATTTCAGAGCAGAAAGTAAATGCCTTAAATCTAAATTAATGTGGGCAGAAGAACTTTTCTACACCAGATTTAAAATATTCTCTTCTGGTTACATATTTTCTGAGATGGTTACATCTTTACTTTTTTTGCCTTCCAAGTTAAAGCACCCAACTAATCACCTGAACCATTGTGTCTGGATGCATTCTATTTGTAGTCCAGACTAATGACATTTACTTGGGAGAGATCTGAATATATAATAGACATACCAATCACCGAATAAATAGATTATGTCAGGAACTCTTAGCATTTCTGGCTGTTCTGCAATTCAATTTGATCTTCATTTATCCCCGATTCTCTTGACCAGCCCATAATGGAATTACAACTGATTTACAAACCTCTTCTGCTGATGTCTTATTTCATTATTCATAATTTATTTTCTCACCCGAGGAGACAAATTTTCATTCTGATTTCAGAAGAGAATTAAACTTATCAAATAAAGGTATGATCCTATAACCATAATGAAATGAAGGACTATAATATTTATTGCTACCATCAAGTCCACATGCTCATTTATGAAATAAGCAATCAGTGCTGGTTTGGGTTTCAGGGAAGCTTGTTCAGATTTTTCAGCCTCCTATGGCTGTTACTCCAACCTGTTCATGGCACCTGTGAACACGATTCTGAAATAAGCTTCTGATTCTCTTGACTTCACAGGGTGCTTTTTGTGAATGTGTGCTCTCAGTGGGAGCCCTGATGCCAGGACACAAATCAAAGGTTTTCCACTTATAATTTCCTTTCTATTAATCATTCAGGAAATTGACCTTAATGTGTGAAATTAATGGATGTGAAATTATGGGGTGAACATCTACAATTTAGCAATCTATGCTTCCACCAGCCATGGCTTCAAGTCAGGAGGGCATACTCAAATCATTTCACTGTCTGTGCAGTGGTGAACAGGAATGATCGGTTTCTTCAACATTGCTGAGGAACATCCTCAAAATTGTCACTTTGTATAATGGTGATAAACCATTAACAATGGCCTAACTGCAGTTATATAAGCTCAAAGTATTATACTAATAGGTGTTTATCTCTTACACTAACATATTGTAGGCTTAACTTAGACTGCACCCACACCTTGAGGACCATGCAGCTGAATTTTGAAAGGAGAGCTCAATCCATATGCTATTGTGTTGCATTTTTAATGATTAAGACCAGAGATGAATTTCTTTTAAGTTTCGTCTTAAATGGATCACTACTGCTCCTGAAGAGGTTGAGCTGTATTTGTCACATGTGCATCAAAACATTTCATTTTTGAATGTGAAATGTGTTGTTTGCGTCATTGATCACACACGCGGGACATGCTGGAGGCAGCCCACAAATATCGCCATGCTTCTGGCGCCAACATTGCATGCCCAAAACTTGCTAGTCTTAGTTCGTATGTCTTTGGACTGTGAGAAGAAACCAGAGCACCTAGAGGAAACCCACATGATTACGGGGAGAACGTACAAACTCTTTAGAGGCAGCATCAGGAATTGAACCCTGACCTGACCTTACGGCTGGCACTGTAAAGCATTGTGCTAATTGCTAAGCTACCATGCAGTCCCAGTGTATGCCTCAGGTACACATACTGTGCCTATTAAAAGTATTCACCGCCCCCCCCCCCCCGGAAGTTTTCATGTTTTATTGTTTTACAGTATTGAATCACAGTGGACTAATTTGGCTTTTTTTTGATGCTGATCAACAGAAAAAAACTCTTTAGTGTCAAAGTGAAAACAGACCTCTACAACGTGATCTAAATTAATTACAAACATAAGACACAAAATAATTGATTGCGTAAGTATTCACCTCCCTTAATATGACACACCAAATCATCCCCGGTGCAGTCAGTTGGTTTTATCAGTCACGTAATTAGTTAAATGGAGATCTGATTTTGGAGACCTGTGTGCAGTCGAGGTGTTTCAATTGATAAAAATACACCTGTGTCTGGAAGATCCAACTGCTGGTGAGTCAATATCCTGACAAAAACTACACCATGAAGACAAAAGAACACTCCAAGCAACTCTGCGAGAAGGTCATTGAAAAGCACAAGTCAGGAGATGAATACAAGAAAATTTCCAAGTCACTGAATATCCCTTGGAGTACAGTTAAGTCACAATCATCAAGAAATTGAAAAAATATGGCACAGCTGTAAACCTACCTAGAGCAGGCCGTCCTCAAAAATTGAGTGACCGTGCAATGAGGGGACTTGTGAGGGAGGCCACCAAGAGACCCATGACACCTTTGGAGGAGTTTCAAGCTTCAGTGGCTAAGATGGAACAGACTGCACGGACAACAACTGACACCCGGGTGATTCACCAGTCGCAGCTTTATGGGAGAGTAGCAAAAAGAAAACCACTGTTGAAAAAAAACTCACGTGAAATCTCAGCTACAGTTTGTCAGAAGGCATGTGGGAGACTCTGAAGTCAGCTGGAAGAAGGTTCCATAGTCTGATGAAACCAGAATTGAGCTTTTTGGCCAGCAGACTAAACACTATGTTTGGCATAAGCCAAACACCACACATCATCAAAAACACACCATCCCTACTGTGAAGCAAGGCGGCGGCTACATCATTCTGTGGGGATGCTTCACTGCAGCAGGCCCTGGAAGACAAGTGAAGGTAGAGGGTGAAATAAAATCAGGGAAATGCTGGAGGAAAACCTGATGCAGTCTGCAAGAGGACTGCAACTTGGGAGAAAATTTGTTTTCCAGCAAGACCATGACCCCAAGCATAAAGCCAAAGCTACACAGGAATGGCGTCAAAACAACAAAGTTAATGTCCTGGAGTGGCCAAGTCAGAGTCCAGACCTCAATCCAATTGAGAATTTGCAGCTGGACTTGAAAAAGGCTGTTCACTCACAGTCCCCATGCAATCTGGTAGAGATTGAGCAGTTCTGTAAAGAAGAATGGGGAAAAATAGCAGTGTCCAGATGTGCAACACTGATGAAGATCTATCCACACGAACACAAGGCTGTAATTTCTGCGAAATTTCTACTAAATACTGACTTGAGGAGGTGAGGAATTATGCAATCAATTATTTTGTGTTTAATAATTGTGATAAATCTAGACCGATTTGTAGAAATTTAATTTTACTTTGACACGAAAGAGTCTTTTCTGTTGACCAGTGTCAAAAAAAAAAGTCAAATTAAATCCACTGTGATTCAATGTTGTAAAACAATAAAACACGGAAACTTCCAAGGGAGGTGAATACTTTTTATAGGCAATATGCCTGTAGAGATGTAGTGAGGATGAGGTTTTTTTTTACTCAGAGAGTACTTAAAATCTGGATTTCTCTGCCTGTAAGGGTTGCTTAAGTTGAATCAACCTGTGCCTTCAATAAGTAATTGATAACTCCTTGGAGAAGTCTGCTTAGGAGTAGGGAAGAGGGGTTGTCTGGAGTGCTTTACTGGAAGCCAGCATAGGATTTTATGTGCTGAGTAGCTTATTCTGCATTTTAACAATTCAGGGAGTCTGTTGAAAGCAACTTATCAGCAAACGTTTTGTATAACTGGATTGGCATTATAGCAAAAAGTCGGTTGTACATCAAATAAATCAAATTACTCACAAAGCAGAATTTTTAAAGCAGGAGTAGGGCATAAAATTTAAAGTGGAAGCTGCAGCTACTACTCCCAGTAAAAGCAGGGTAATTCCTCCAGAAACTTGCAGTGAATGAAAGATACTAGCATACATGTCAATTGTTTAAGATTTAACGTCAGTGACTTGCAACAGAGCACTTACCAAACTTGACTGACAGAGCAACTTCCCAAACATTGCCACTTTGGCTGGAAATAGCACAAAGCCTTTTGTTATTTTTATATGGCATGGAATTCATAAAGTGACGGCTGTCACCACTGACCATCCTGAAAGCTCCTCACCAAGATCTCAGAGCCTCTGATATCTCTATTATTAATGCCAGTTATCGCCAGCCCCTTTGGTCTAGCAACATTGATATCATTAGTAGGCTGTATAATCATTTACAATGAAGAATGTGCACACTCTGTAGATCAGGAAGGAAAAGGTCCAATTTTAATTAATATTTGAAACAGTGCAAAATTAAGTTTGGAATATGCACAAAAGATTAAGGTAGAAATTGACATATCATAAGGTTCTTAAATTTTTTTTTAAAAATCCAATGTATTTTGAAATACTTATCTGAAGTAATTTCAATCCAAACACAAAATATATGTTTTTAATGATAGATAGTTGGGGGTATAGTAAATTTGGCTTAGTATACCACTTAAACTCAATTATACCTTGTCAACAAATCATGTGATTTTCTGAATATTTCACAGTGATAAATGGTGACAAATTCATATTTTTTCTTAGTTCACCGCTTTTATTCATTTATTTTCCAAAACATGCATATCATTAACAGGGAACAGTACAGCACAGGAACACATCCCTCAGCCTACAATACCTCTGCTGAACAATGCTGAATTAAACTAAATCTCTTCCACCTGTACATGATCTACATCCTTCTATTCCATATATATTCATGTGTGAATACGGTACTCATCCTTAAATATTCCTGAGAAGAAGGTGGTGATCCATTTTTGTAAATCACTAGACAATGGGGTGACCCGTTGGGGCACCCTTTGAGAAAAGGGTAGTGTAATCTGATGTGATCAGAATGAACATTAAATTTTCCTGAATGCTATTGGTATTGCTTTGCTTTGGAAACTGAACTAGAAAACCTCAGTTTATTGAAGAAGAACAACGAATAGCAAAGCAATTAGGCCATTCAGCTGTCAAGTCTGCTCCACCATTTCATCATGGCTGATCTATTTTCCCTCTCAGCCCCGTTCTCCCACCTTCTCCCTATAACCTTTCACACGCTGACTTGTCAGGAACCTATCAACCCAATGACCTGGCCTCCACAGCTGTCCGTGGCAACGAATTCCACAGATTCACCACTCTCTAGCTAAAGAAATTCCTCCTCATCTCTGTTCTAAATGGATGTCCCTCTATTCTGAGGCTGTGTCCTCTGTTCTGGACCACCCACCCCCCCCCACTATAGGAAGCATTCTCTCTACAACATTTCAACATTGAATGGATTCAGTGAGATCCTGCACATTTTTCCAATTTCCGGCAAGTACAGGCCCAGAGCCATGAAACCTTCCTCTTATGTTAACCTCAAACAACAGGAATTCTGCAGATGCTGGAAATTCAAGCAACATACATCAAAGTTGCTGGTGAACGCAGCAGGCCAAGCAGCATCTATAGGAAGAGGTACAGTCGACGTTTCAGGCCGAGACCCTTCGTCAGGACTAACTGAAGGAAGAGTGAGTAAGGGATTTGAAAGCTGGAGGGGGAGGGGGAGATCCAAAATGATAGGAGAAGACAGGAGGGGGAGGGATAGAGCCGAGAGCTGGACAGGTGATAGGCAAAAGGAGATACGAGAGGATCATGGGACAGGAGGTCCGGGAAGAAAGACAAGGGGGGGGGTGACCCAGAGGATGGGCAAGAGATATATTCAGAGGGACAGAGGGAGAAAAAGGAGAGTGAGAGAAAGAATGTGTGCATAAAAATGAGTAACAGATGGGATATGAGGGGGAGGTGGGGCCTTAGCGGAAGTTAGAGAAGTCGATGTTCATGCCATCAGGTTGGAGGCTACCCAGACGGAATATAAGGTGTTGTTCCTCCAACCTGAGTGTGGCTTCATCTTTACAGTAGAGGAGTCCGTGGATAGACATGTCAGAATGGGAATGGGATGTGGAATTAAAATGTGTGGCTACTGGGAGATCCCGCTTTCTCTGGCGGACAGAGCGTAGATGTTCAGCAAAGCGGTCTCCCAGTCTGCGTCGGGTCTCACCAATATATAAAAGGCCACATCGGGAGCACCGGACGCAGTATATCACCCCAGCCGACTCACAGGTGAAGTGTTGCCTCACCTGGAAGGACTGTTTGGGGCCCTGAATGGTGGTAAGGGAGGAAGTGTAAGGGCATGTGTAGCACTTGTTCCGCTTACACGGATAAGTGCCAGGAGGGAGATCAGTGGGGAGGGATGGGGGGGACGAATGGACAAGGGAGTTGTGTAGGGAGCGATCCCTGCGGAATGCAGAGAGAGTGGGGGAGGGAAAGATGTGCTTAGTGGTGGGGTCCCGTTGGAGGTGGCGGAAGTTACGGAGAATAATATGTTGGACCCGGAGGCTGGTGGGGTGGTAGGTGAGGACCGGGGAACCCTATTCCTAGTGGGGTGGCGGGAGGATGGAGTGAGAGCAGATGTACGTGAAATGGGGGAGGTGCGTTTAAGAGCAGAGTTGATAGTGGAGGAAGGGAAGCCCCTTTCTTTAAAAAAGGAAGACATCTCCCTCGTCCTAGAATGAAAAGCCTCATCCTGAGAGCAGATGCGGCGGAGACGGAGGAATTGCGAGAAGGGGATGGCGTTTTTGCCAGAGATAGGGTGAGAAGAGGAATAGTCCAGATAGCTGTGAGAGTCAGTAGGCTTATAGTCGACATCAGTGGATAAGCTGTCTCCAGAGACAGAGACAGAAAGATCTAGAAAGGGGAGGGAGGTGTCGGAAATGGACCAGGTAAACTTGAGGGCAGGGTGAAAGTTGGAGGCAAAGTTAATAAAGTCAACGAGTTCTGCATGCATGCAGGAAGCAGCACCAATGCAGTCATCGATGTAGCGAAGGAAAAGTGGGGGACAGATCTTATGTTAACCTTTTCATTCCTGGAATCATTCTCCTGAACATCCTCTAAACTTTCTCCAATGTCAGCGCATCCTTTCTTAGATAAGAGGCCCAAAGCTGCTCACAATACTCTTAAGTGAGGCCTCACCAGTGCCTTCTAAAGCCTTGGCATTACATCCTTGCCTTTACATTCTAGTCCTTTCAAAATTAATGCTAACATTGCATTTGCCTTCCTTAACACCGACTCAACCTGCAAATTGACCTTTAGGAAATCCTGTGCAAGGACTCCCAAGTCCCTTTGCACCTCTGATTTTTGAATTTTCTCCCCATTTAGAAAACTGTTCAAAGTGCATAACCATACACTTCCTGAGATATTATTCCACTTGCTACTCCTTTATCCATTCTCCTAATCTATCCAAGTCCTTCTGCAAACTCCCTGCCCCTCCACCTATCTTCATATCATCTGCAAACTTGGCCATGAAGCTATCAATTCCCTCATCCGAGTAATGAATGTATAACTTAAAAAGAAGCGGTCCCAACCCCGACCCCAGTGGAACTCCCCTAGTCACCAGCAGCCAATCAGAAAAGACTCCATTTAGTTCCACTCTTTGCCTTCTGCCAATCAGCCAATCCGCTATCCATGCTAGTATCTATCTTGTAATACCATGGGCTCTTCAAGCAGCCTCATGTGTGGCACCTTGTCAAAGGCCTTCTGAAAATCCAAGTATACAACATCCACCAATTCTCTTTAGTCTATCTTGCTTGTTATTTCCTCATAGAATTTCTACATATTTGTCAGGCAAGACTTGCCCTTATGGAAACCATGCTGACTTTAGCCTAATTTATCTTGTGCCTCTAAGTATTCTGAGATGTTATCCTTAACAATCGATTTCAACACCTTCCAAATCACTGAGGTCAGGCTAAATGCCTATCATTTCCATTCTTGTGCCTCCTTCCCTTCTTGTAGATTGGAGAGACATTTGCAGTTTTCCAGGCCTCTGGAACCATGCCAGACTCTAGTGATTCTTAAAATATCATTACTAATGTTTCCATAATCTATTCTGCTACTGCTTTTAGAATCCTGGGGTGTAGTCCATCTGGTCCAGGTGACTTATCTACCTTCACACCATTCAGTTTTCCAAGCATTTTCTCCCTATTAATAGCAACTGCACTCACTTCTGCCCCCTGACACTCTCGAACTTCTGGCCTACTGCTAGTGTCTTCCACAGTGAACACTGATGCAAAATACTTATTCAGTCTATCCGCCATTTTCTTGTCCCCAATTACTACCTTTCTAGCGCCATTTTCCAGCAGTCCCAGTATCTTCTCTCACCTCTCTTTTATTCTTTATATATCTGAAAAAAAACTTTTGGTATCTTCCTTGATATTATTGGCTAGCTTACCTTCATATTTAATTTTTTCTCTCCTTATGATTTCTTTAGTTGCCTTCTGTTGTATTTGTAAGTTTCCCAATTCTTTAACTTCCCACTAATTTTTGCTATATTGGACACCCTCTCTTTTGCTTTTATGTTGTCTTTGACTTAGATAGATAATAGATATACTTTATTGATCCCGAGGGAAATTGGGTTTCGTTACAGCCGCACCAACCAAGAATAGAGCATAAATATAGCAACACATTCCCAAGACTTCCCTTGTCAGCCACAAATATGTCACCCTGACTTTAGAATACTTCTTCTTTGTGATGGCCAGCTCCTCCCTCCTGCCTTTATAATTCCCTTTACTCCTTTGTAATACTGATATAGTTGACTTCAGCTTCTCCCTATCAAACTGCAGGATGTATTCGATCATATTATGATTACTGCCTCCTAGGGGTTCCATTATCTTAAAGCTCCCTAATCATATCTGATTTATTCCATAGCACCCAATCCAGATAAGCTTTCCCACTGGTGGGCTCAACCACAAGTTGCTCTAGAAGGCCACCCCATAGGCATTCTACAAATCCCTCTCTTCGGATCCAGCACCAACCTGATTTTCCCAATCTACATGCATATTGAAATCCCCCATGACTATTATAACTATTGTATTTATGACGACTGTGCTGTGACAGACCTTTAGGTGAAGGTACTCTGATGTTGGGTGGACACTTACATGATCTCTGACCGGCTTTTGTGTCAACATTATTCACATGGCTGCCTCAGTTAATTTTCTGGTTAATTGTGATCCCTTGAATGTTAAAATATATTAATCCATTAAATATCAGCAGTAAGTGATTAAGCACTCTCCTCTTGGCTGGCACATATGTGGTGTGAGTGTTGCTTGCCACTTAACAGCCCATGCCTGGATATTTTCTAAGTCTGTAGCTTGATCTGGGTTGCTTCATTTACTGAGAAGTTATGAATGGAATTAATATCTTTAATGAATGGAACATTAGTATCCCTGACTGCATGATGGAAAAAAGATAATCAATGAAGCAGCTGAGGATGGTTGAGTTAAGGGCACTGCCCTAATGTGTTCTTTCAGTAACATCCTAAGGCTTGGATGACTGATCTCCAATACATCCAAAAGTGCCTTTCTTTGTGCAATTAAGTGTTTTCCAAATGACTTTGGATTTGCAAGGTTTCTTCATTTTCACACTCTTGCCTTTCTATCAGGGGCACCAAACCTCTTGAGATCATCTTTATTTGGACCAAAGCTATTCCACTATATGGAATGAAAGCTCCTGCCTAACCTTAAAATAGGTGACAGGGAGCAGGATATTGGCAAGTAGGTGCTGCTTGACATCACTGGTAACAACACCTTCCTGTGTTTTATTGATGATTGAAAGTGAACTGTTTGGGTAGTAATTATCCAGATTGGATTTGTCCTTCTTTAGAACATAGAACATAGAATAGTACAGCACAGTAAAGGCCCTTTGGCCCACAATGTTGTGCCGACCCTCAAACCCTGCCTCCCATATAACCCCCCACCTTAAATTCCTCCATATACCTGTCTAGTAGTCTCTTAAATTTCACGTGTATCTGCCTCCACCACTGACTCAGGCAGTGCATTCCATGCACCAACCACTCTCTGAGTAAAAAACCTTCCTCTAATATCCCCCTTGAACTTCCCACCCCTTACCTTAAAGCCATGTCCTCTTGTATTGAGCAGTGTGCCTGGGGAAGAGGTGCAGGCTGTCCATTCTATCTATTCCTCTTATTATCTTGTACACCTCTATCATGTCTCCTCTCATCCTCCTCCTCTCCAAAGAGTAAAGCCCTAGCTCCCTTAATCTCGGATCATAATGCATACTCTCTAAACCAGGCAGCATCCTGGTAAACCTCCTCCGTACCCTTTCCAATGCTTCCACATCCTTCCTATAGTGAGGTGACCAGAACTGGACACAGTACTCCAAGTGTGGCCTAACCAGAGTTTTATAGAGCTGCATCATTACATCGTGAGTCTTAAACTCTATCCCTCGACTTATGAAAGCTAACACCCCATAAGCTTTCTTAACTACCCTATCTACCTGTGAGGCAACTTTCAGGGATCTGTGGACATGTACCCCCAGATCCCTCTGCTCCTCCACACTACCAAGTATCCTGCCATTTACTTTGTGGGAACAAAGAAGGCCTAGGTTATGTGAACAAAGAAGGCCTAGGTAATTTTCCACTTTACTGAGTGGATGCCAGTGCACTGGAACAGCCTGGTTGAAAGCATAGTTAATATCGGAGTAATAAATCTTAAGCGCTAGGTCAAGATATTATCTGGATCCATAGTCTTTGCTATGTGCATTACTCCCAATCATTGATTGATGTCACATTGACTGAATCAAACTAGCTGATGACTAACTTCTAGCTGAGATGAAGCATCTACTTGACACCTTTGGTTGAATGTGAATCGTTCAGTCTTGTCTATAACTCTCACATTCTAGGGCATGCTATCATTGGGGATGGAATTGAAGTCAGAGCCTTCTGCTCCTCCTATTAGCTGTTTGATTTTTCACCACTATTCATGACTAGATGGGGCAGAACTGCAATGCTTTGATCTGATATTATCTCTGTGGCGAGCTGTTTTTGCAGTTTAGTACATGTCCATTCCTGTATTGCAGCTTCAGCAGGTTGACATTTCATGCCGATTGCTGCTTCTGGCATGGCCCCTCTGCACTCCCCATTTCACCAGGATTCTTGATGAATATGCGGGAGCTGCACAGTGTGCAGGCAGTGTAATTATTGAGGGCATCTCGCGATTTCTGCATTTAAGTGCACACATCATCACTTCAGAAGTTGCTGTCAGTAAAATGACATGATGATCGCAAAAGGTAATAATGTCTTCATCACATTCGCAAAGTCAGTGTCAAATATTTTGTTGAGTGTTTAATGCATGTGGTTTTCAAAATGTGGCTTTATATTCATACACATCTTAGGAGTAATTTTAATTATTATATTGTTTATTCCTGGCATACTTGCTGTTTTGTAAAGGAGATAGTCAATTAATCATTTATTGGTAAGGGTACTTTTGAAAATAAATTGCATCTCTTCCCTTTATGTACTCAGGGTTTGCACAAAGTTTTCCAGATGAAACATGTCTTTTGTTGGGTTTGAAGTTTAAAGTTTATGTTGGGGATTGGACGTGCAGCAAATGAGCTATTCTGAAAATGGATCCGGGCAGAAGGTACCTTGGCTGCCTCTGTCACTCTGCTGCCAACCCAATTTATGGACCTTGGCACACATACTTGACAGTTGCTGAGGGCAGACGCATTCAGAAGTCCCTTGTATATTGAAAATGAGATATAGAGCTTGGCTGCCTTTTGCAAAAACACCTGTGGACACCTGCAGTAGTGGTATAACTGCCAAAGTTGCTGAGGCCCTCAATCCTACTGCTGTCACAGTATTTCAGCTCATGTGCTATTGACATGTATGAAACAAGCAACTGATGTATATCCTAATTCATTGATATTCTTTGCCATGGTTGAGCAGTAGGACGATGTCAAAGTGCCTAGTTTAGCAGTGCCGCTTTGCTACAGAATAAATGGGGGTATTATTAATAACATTCATTCTGTGTGCATCAAGCCAGAAGTTTTCTGAAACACTGCTGCAGCCACCACTTGCTGTTCATCATCTTGATTTGCAAAAAGTGACAAAGAATGAGAAAAGTTCCATTCATAACCTTGACAGAACACTTCTTTTCCCCCTGAGTTTCTTTAAAATTTAGCCCCCTTTTGTAATACAGGGAACATGATAACCAATTGAACACGACAAGATTCCACATGCAACATTGAATTTACCTCTTGTTAATAATACTTTTTGTAATACTGGGGAATAAATGCAGGCCAGGATGCTGTGAGGGAAAATGGGGCCTTGGCTAAATTATTTGACTATCATGACATCTCCAATGGAGTAACACCTCCTCAAAGCTATCGATGTTAGTGTGGCTGATGTGTGCCTTTTACAAAGTTGGATGAGAAACTTCATCCTCCTAATTTTAGTGTTGAATGCAGAAATATTAGGAGGGCTGGCATCAAACATGTCTTAAAATGGTGCAAACGAGATTAGCAATGTCCAAAATGGTCTCTTCCAAGTAAAAGATAAAATATTGCCATAGCCTGCTAGTGCCTTGAACCGGGTCATCCCTTGCAAGAAGGTACTAATATGTTTTCTTTTGTTGTGCGTAACAGCAGATATGGAAAAGGGTAAGACATGAGCACATCATGACCAACTTCAATCTTGCACAATCCATTTAATGTCAGCTCTTTGCTTCTACATTTTGCTTTTGAAGCCAAAAATGTCTAATATGATTTTTGCAAGTTCAAATCAAGTACTGTTCACTCATCACTTTAGGTTGACCTACATTGATTATTTTTTTTTTCTTCCTGTTGTTGAAAGTCATTAGTGATATGCCAATATACTGCTCTTAAATAAAGATCCACTTTCCATTTGGATCGCTTTCTCTGTGGCTCCCTTGCCCGTGTATTCCTATCCACATATATGCCTCCTGGCACTTAGCCTTGCAACCATTTTAAGTGCTACACCTGCCCCAAAAACATCTTCCACCATTCAGGGCCCTAATCAGTACTTCCAGCGGGGCTGCCCTTCGCCTGTGAGTCTCTCAGGATAATTTATTGCATTTTGATCTGAAATGTCGACTGTTCATTTCCCTCCATAGATGCTGCCTGACCTGTGGAGTTCCTCCAGCATTTTGTGTGTGTTGCAATAAATAAAGACTTCTGCCTAAGTTCTCAACTGTGGGGAATCCTTGATAAATGTTAATGTGCTGGAGTTGTAATTACAGTGTAAACAGGACTCCTATTTAGAAAATAGTTTAGATTAGATCCAATAACATAGCTGCAAGTTTGAAAGTTCAGCATCACACATCAAAGTTGCTGGTGAATGCAGCAGGCCAGGCAGCATCTGCAGGAAGAGGTGCAGTCGACGTTTCAGGCCGAGATCCTTCGTCAGGACTAACTGAAGGAAGAGTGAGTAAGGAATTTGAAAGTTGGAGGGGGAGGGGGAGATCCAAAATGATAGGAGAAGACAGGAGGGGGAGGGATAGAGCCAAGAGCTGGACAGGTGATAGGCAAAAGGGGATACGAGAGGATCATGGGACAGGAGGTCCGGGAAGAAAGACAGTGGGGGGGGGGGACCCAGAGGATGGGCAAGAGGTATATTCAGAGGGACAGAGGGAGAAAAAGGAGAGTGAGAGAAAGAATGTGTGCATAAAAATAAGTAACAGATGGGGTACAAGGGGGAGGTGGGGCCTTAGCGGAAGTTAGAGAAGTCGATGTTCATACCATCAGGTTGGAGGCTACCCAGACGGAATATAAGGTGTTGTTCCTCCAACCTGAGTGTGGCTTCATCTTTACAGTAGAGGAGGCCGTGGATAGGCATGTCAGAATGGGAATGGGATGTGGAATTAAAATGTGTGGCCACTGGGAGATCCTACTTTCTCTGGCGGACAGAGCATAGATGTTCAGCAAAGCGGTCTCCCAGTCTGTGTCGGGTCTCGCCAATATATAAAAGGCCACATCGGGAGCACCGGACGCAGTATATCACTCCAGTCGACTCACAGGTGAAGTGTTGCCTCACCTGGAAGGACTGTTTGGGGCCCTGAATGGTGGTAAGGGAGGAAGTGTAAGGGCATGTGTAGCACTTGTTCCGCTTACACGGATAAGTGCCAGGAGGGAGATCAGTGGGGAGGGATGGGGGGTACGAATGGACAAGGGAGTTGCGTAGGGAGCGATCCCTGCGGAATGCAGAGAGAGGGGGGGAGGGAAAGATGTGCTTAGTGGTGGGATCCCGTTGGAGGTGACGGAAGTTACGGAGAATAATATGTTGGACCCGGAGGCTGGTGGGGTGGTAGGTGAGGACCAGGGGAACCCTATTCCTAGTGGGGTGGCGGGAGGATGGAGTGAGAGCAGATGGAGGGGGAGATGTGTTTAAGAGCAGAGTTGATAGTGGAGGAAGGGAAGCCCCTTTCTTTAAAAAAAGAAGACATCTCCCTCGTCCTAGAATGAAAAGCTTCATCCTCTCGTATCCCCTTTTGCCTATCACCTGTCCAGCTCTTGGCTCCATCCCTCCCCCTCCTGTCTTCTCCTATCATTTTGGATCTCCCCCTCTCCCTCCCACTTTCAAATCTCTTACTCACTCTTCCTTCAGTTAGTCCTGACGAAGGGTCTCGGCCTGAAACGTCGACTGTACCTCTTCCTACAGATGCTGCCTGGCCTGCTGCGTTCACCAGCAACTTTGATGTGTGTTGCTTGAATTTCCAGCATCTGCAGAATTCCTGTTTGCGTGAAAGTTCAGCATAGCTGTTTTAAAGTGGAACAAATTACCAGACAAAATATGGTGCAGTATGTTTAGATATCTAACACACCTGACCCCTTAACATTTCTGATTGTTCCTGCATCTTTTCCCATATCCTCGAGTGGGAAATCACAGTAAGTATAAGAAAAAACAATAAAATCAATGAAGGGCTGGCTGCACTTTGCACGTGAGATGGACAGCTGTGTGCAGTAGAAGTTTGATTGACATCATTTATGGGGGTTAAATGAGATGTGTTTTGAAAGTCAAGTGGGTCTTAAAAGAAGAAAGTAAACACATTATTGTTATTCGAAGTTCAAAGAATACACAGCAGATTTCGGTTAATTGCGACATATTGGGACCAATATGTTTTGGCCCAGTTAAGGGGCTACCCCAATTAGCCGAAGTTTAATGGAAATAGTTTAAAAAAGACAAACTATGTTTAACTAAATAACAAATTATGCATTTAAATGAAATACAGAACAAATTAAAATACTACCAATTTTACTGCAGTACTATAAAACCCAATAGTTATTGACTGAGAAATTCATACAGTCTACACTGCCATGTTCTTTTGTTTGGCTATAAATGAACAAAATCACCTAGTGCAGATAATGGACTACCTTCTTTGTCTTTCTGCATGAGGTAGTGTCAAATATTGCTGCTTTTTAATTTGGCATCGGTCAGCCCAAATGAATAATATTACACAAGCATACGGAATTGGCACTTTTTAAAAACTGTTCACTTTAAGCATGGTGTAGTGTCTAACGACCACACAAGTGCACGTGACACTAGATAGAAACTGCTGTATCCTCAAAATCTTCATTTTCATTGTAACATTCAAGATGATTGTTGATACCTTCACATTCTTTGTAGTTCTTAACTTACTGAAGTAGTGAAATTGTTTCATTTTCACTCCCAGCCATTTCTTGCATCTCTAAGCCTGAATGCTTGAGACCGCAGTGAGCAAAACAGTTTTGAATTTTTCTGCTGTTTATTTCTTGCCATCTATTTATGATAAAAATCACTGCTTTTTGAACAAAACACACACAGCTGATGCAATTTCACTCTGAGCATTGTGTAATGTCTAATGGCCACACAAGTGCATGTAACTGAAGCTAGTTAGAAACTTCAGCAATGGTCTTTTGTCCCAATTAAGCAGAATAGTTTCCCAAATAAGCTAAGGAAATCCTGGCTATTTTCTTGATTAGTTTTGTTCTTTAAGAATTGTCCCAAAGAAGTGGCTGACTTGATATATGGATGGCCTAATTAACTAGAATCCACAGTATCTCAATCAAGAACATTGCAGCTTAATGTGAAAAAGACTAAGGAGCTGGTGGTAGACCTGAGGAGAGCTAAGGTACCGGTGACCCCTGTTTCCATCCAGGGGGTCAGTGTGGACATGATGGAGGATTACAAATACCTGGGGATACGAATTGACAATAAACTGGACTGGTCTAAAAACACTGAGGCTGTCTACAACAAGGGTCAGAGCTGTCTCTATTTCCTGAGGAGACTGAGGTCCTTTAACATCTGCCGCACGATGCTGAGGACGTTCTACGAGTCTGTGGTGGCTAGTGCTATCATGTTTGCTGTTGTGCGCTGGGGCAGCAGGCTGAGGGTAGCAGACACCAACAGAATCAACAAACTCATTTGTAAGGCCAGTGATGTTGTGGGGATGGAACTGGACTCTCTGACGGTGGTGTCTGAAAAGAGGATGCTGTCCAAGTTGCATGCCATCTTGGTCAATGTCTCCCATCCACTACATAATGTACTGGGTGGGCACAGGAGTTCATTCAACCAGAGACTCATTCCTCCAAGATGCAACACAGAGCGTCATAGGAAGTCATTCCTGCCTGTGGCCATCAAACTTTACAACTCCTCCCTTGGAGGGTCAGACACCCTGAGCCGATAGGCTGGTCCTGGACTTATTTCATAATTTACTGGCATAACTTACATATTACTATTTAACTTTTTATTACTATTTTTCTATTACTATTCTATTACTAGTTACTATTTCCATGACTATTACTATTTACTATTTACTACTAGTAGTATTACTATTACTATTTACTATTTACTACTAGTAGTATTACTATTACTATTTATTATTTATGGTGCAACTGTAATGAAAACCAATTTCCCCCGGGATCAATAAAGTTTGACTAAGGAAAAAACTCATTTTGATTGAAAAATCAAATGGAGAAGCAAACATTGCCGATGATCACACGGGTCTAAATTGGCAGTTTTAATGATTGCATGGGCACGTTGTCCAGAGAAGACCTTAGTGGACCACTTAAGATATTTAGTTTGTAAGCCACCTAGTTCTATACAAGCATATACAAAGAGAGGGATAGAGTAGGTTTACCCACAATGGTCCAGTCCATCACGGGTAAAGCCCCCTTCCCACCACTGAGCATATCTACATAGAATGATGTCGAAGGAAAGCAGCATCCATCATCAATGACTCCCACCACCGAGGCTATGCTCTCCTCTTGCTGCTGCCATCAGGAAGTATTTCAGGAACCTCAGGACCCACACCACCAGGTTCAGGAACAGTTATGATTCCTCAACCATCAGGCTCTTGAACCAGAGGGGATAACTTCACTCACCCCATCACTGAACTGTTCCCACAACATATGGACTCACTCTTGATCTCATATTCTCAATATTTATTGCTTATTTATTTAGCATTTTGTTTTCTTTTGAACTTGCATGGTTGTTTTTTGCACATTGGCTGTTTGTCCATCCTGTTGGGCATGGTCTTTCCTTGATTCTATTGTGTTTCTTGGATTTACTGTAATTGCTCACAAGAAGACAAAACTCAGGGTTGTGTGTGGTGACTTTGAACCTTAATAGGAAACACAATATATTGAAGGAACAAAGGTTGATATCAGTGTTCCCATGATTTATTTGGAGGCTTTTATGTTTATGAGATATTACTGATAGGAAGACAGTTGAAAAATTTGAGACCATAGAAGTTTGTAGATGAGTGAAGGCAAGGTAGATCTCAGTACCATCAGTACACATGTGGAATTGGATAGTGTGTTGTTGAGAAAAATGTTGATAGTTCACTCTGGTCAACAGAAAATTTTGAGCTGAAGCTCCCTGGCCTTGGAAGAGCCACTAGGAAATTCCTGACCATTGATATGGGATTAACTGATCTTTAATTCCTCACACCTTTCTTAAGTAGCAGAATAATGTGCACTTTTACATGTTAAAGATGTTCTCTTAAAAACATTGGAACTCTGGCAAAAGATAATATAACCTCGAGGACACACACCACCAGGCTCAGAGTGGCTTCTATCCTGCTGCTATAGAACAGACCTCTTGAACAGTAAAGAACTCCTCATATCTCAGTCTACCTTGTTATAACCCTCGCACCTTATCCAACAACCTGCACTGCATTTCCACTGGAACTGTAACAATAACATTCTGTTACCATTTCTCCTTTTTACTACCTCAGTGTATTTTTGTGAGGACTAATCTGGCAGAATGGCAGGTAAACAATAGTTTTCACTGTATCTCAGTACACGTGATAATAATAAACCATCAGTGTCATAATTATTTAAATTTAAACGATTTAATTAATTATTCATAATAATTATTATATAAATCATTGGATTATATTGCTATTATATTATAATTATATAACATTATTTTAATGATACATAGCTAATTATAATAATTATAATCAACCAAAAAATTACCTTTAAAGCCAAATCTTGAAACTATTTTTGGCTTTTCCAATCTTTGCCACTATTTTTGCTGATACAGTTTGGATGTTCTTTGTCCCTGACTTCCTTATGGGTTTCTCAGTATGTCTGAGATGGTGGCCTTTTTCTACGTTGTAAATACTATTGCAAAGTAGTCATACAATCTGACTGGCATTTCCGTACCTTAATTTATATTATCACTGCTATACATTTAGAAGAAGGATATGGGTTCCTAACATAATTCTAAGGTACCAAGCTAGTCCTCCTCATTGAGTTAACCATCCATGGGAGGAGGGAGTGGAGGATGCCCACAAGCAGAAGAGGCTGAAGTACTCAGGCCTGGCAGCCGTGTGTAAGGAAGTTGGCTGGAGAAGCATCATCTACCCTGTGGATAGCATGCCGGGGCTTCATCGCCATTGACGACAAAGTTCCTCCGTGATATGGCAGTGACTGGAGTGAGGATCAGGAGGGCTGCCATAGAGTTGACAGAAGAGGCAGAAAAAGGCAGCTTTTGGCCGTGGCTGAGGAGGAAGGATGGAAGGAAGGATAAGATGGCAGCGCGACACAGCTCGCAGCGGCCACTCTGGTGGTGATGTCTGTTATTTGTCAAGTAGGGTGCCGTGCACAATCCTGATTTGATGGAGACAGACATGAGAACACGGAGAAACATCTGGTGAAACTTCTGAAATGCCTGCTTCATTGCTGCTGCTACTGTATGATCCAGGATCCCTGGAGGAGAAGGCCCCAAGTCCTCGGCTTTGCTTGTTGCTTGGCGGCCGGGGCAGGGTCAAAGCGCTCGGCAGAGGATGGTACTCGGAGAGGCTGTGTCAGAGGGGCTGGTCGGAGGCTGCTGCAGTCGGGTGCTTCCAATGGTGCTGCATCGGCGAGTTGGCGGCGCTTGTGATATCGTTCTGGAGGAACGTTGTATCATTTTTTAATGCATGCATTTCTAAATGACAATAAACGAGGACTGAGTGTCCTCATAATCTCAAGAAAATTGGGGGACTGACTAACCCCACTGGAAGCTGCAGCGGGTGGCAGGGAGACCTCCCTGCTACTGCCCTGCCACCAGGAGATATAGCAGGGCTAAGGTAATGAAACATTAAGGAGCAGAGGTCCTCTGCATCTGACCTAAGGGCACTGTTGGAGGTGCAGAAGGCAGCAATGCCAAGCAGGAAACAACATCTTCTTCAAGTTATTTTACATTCCAAGTTGGGCTAATAGGGTGACAGTATGTGGCTAAAAAGGTTGGTATGGATGAGATGGGCTGAATGGCCCTATCTGAAATGTACAGCTCAATGTCTCTACTCTGCCTTTGTGTGGTTCTCACTGCTTTCACACCTTTTGCTATTGTTTGCAGTTTTTCCATTTGCTGCAATCTGTGCTGGTTTTTGATGTTTTTCTGTACATTACCATATTGTTTTATGTTGTCCTTTAGTTCTCCATGACTGTTCTTTTTTGGCATCCAGTACTCTTGATCTTTAATGACATAAACTAGATCTCTATCTTACCTATTTTTTTGACAATTACTAGCACTGAATTACTGATACTTTATTGTTTTGCACATTTGTCCTGTTTGCTATGGATAATCTGTCTCATTGCATGGGAACTAGCCTTACCCAAGTCTAGAATCTTAATAGCTCCTACATTTTTTTTCTTTTTGAATCCAACATTACACTCAATTACATTGTGATTAGCACAAGGTAGATGTTTATGAGGTTAAGCTGTTAAATCCAGGACTTTCCTCGTTCTTCATGTTATGTTTTGTAACTCCAAAACATTAATTTAAAGGAAAAGACAGGAGCCTGAAATCTGATTCTAAGTTCGTGTTTTCTTTTAAGCAAGGCATGCACATATCATGTAGTATGCAATTCACTTATTTTTTACATATAACCCATAATGAATTACATAAACAAAGAAGAAATTACAATATTACTCAAATACTACTAAAATATTAAATACTCAACTCTTCAATCTAATGCAAATTGCTCTCGACTCTATGTCAACCATGGTGGTACAGGAAACCATCCTGTATACAATCCAGAAATGTACCTACTTTCAGACGTATACCAGGGTTTTTGACCTAATTTTTATGAAGGTTAAAATCCCTCAAAGAATTAGTTACACACTTATCAAACTTCTGCATTCTTTCCCTCTCTAGCTGCTAGTAGGGCTATATACAAATCCACTTCAATCTTTTTCCATTTTTTCCTTCTACCCATAGATGTGCCACTGAATATAAAGTAGAATCTGTTAACTGTGTATCAGTCTTCTGCTTTCATTATGCTTTTAATCACTTGTGTGTCTCTCTCCCTGATCCGTGTTTCTTTGAGCTATTACTTTTCACTTTAGCTGTTTCTCTTTGCTAAACTGAACCATGTCAGAGGAAGATTATTGTCAAAGAATGAAGTTCCTTTGGTTTGTTGAGGTGCATTTTTTCTCTGTAGAATATGCTGTGGCGACCCACTTTCTGGCACAGACGAACCGCTCACAACAGCGCGCACAAGCAGAGGGCCGGCCCCAAAAAGGGCGCCAGGCCATCTTCACCAGCAGGGGGAAAATCCCGCGCGCAGAAGGGGTCTGGGAATATGCATTCCCCACAGCAATCCCGCCCAGGGAGGGCGGGAACGGGAAGGCTTTAAAGCGGGCCGCGAAGTTTGAATAAATCTCTTTCATCGCAACTCTAACTCACCGACTCCGTGTGGTTATTCTAGCGCTGTGTGTAGCACACTGCTACAATTGGTGACCCCGACGGTCCAAACGATATTTGGATCAGAGATGACCGATGCTGCATCTGTTCACGCAGTGTCGTTAAAACTGCCAAGCTTCTGGACGCTGTGACTCCACTTACGGTTCGAACAAGCAGAAGCACAATTCCACATTCGGCAGATAACCTCGGAGTCCACTCGCTACTATTACGTGCTGAGCTCACTCGACCAGGAGACTGCTGCACAAGTTGAGGAGTTTATATAGTCGCCCCCGGAGGACAGCAAATACACAGCATTCAAAGCCCTGCTCATAAGGACTTTCGGACTCTCATAGTGCGAACCTGGATGGTTTGGGAGACAGGCCGCCGTCAGCATTAATGAACGAGATGCTGGCCCTGGCTGAAGGACACAAACCCTGCCTCATGTTTGAGCAGGCGTTCCTAGAGCAACTGCCCGAGGACATACGCCTGCTGCTGTCCGACGCAGATTTCAGCAACCCCCGGGAGGTGGTGGCCCGAGCAGATGTGCTGTGGAATGCCAGGAAAGAGAGAGGGGCATCCGTCGCACAGATCACCAAGCCACGTGCCCAATGACAGACCAGACCAGGCCCGGCAGCAGAGCCTACAAAACCCGGCGATGGGAGTGAGGAGCCCAACGAACAATGGTGTTTCTACCACCAGCGGTGGGGCACAGAGGCCCGCCGCTGCAGACCACCCTGCAAATTCCCGGGAAACGCCAGGGCCAGCCGCCGCTGATGGCTATGGCGGCTGGCCATCAGGACAGTCTCCTGTACATCTGGGACAAGCAGTCGGGACGCCGCCTTTTGGTCGACACCGGAGCGGAGATCAGCGTCTTACCTCCAACGAGTTACGACACTCGCAACAGAGAACCGGGACCCACCCTGAGGGCCGCTAATGGCAGCACAATACGAACCTACGGCACCCGCACGGTGCGGCTACAGTTCAGCTCCAGCCGGTTCACGTGGGACTTCACACTGGCCGCCGTGGCCCAACCACTGCTGGGGGCAGATTTTCTACGAGCCCACAGCCTGCTGGTTGACTTGCAAGGGAAGCGATTAGTCCACGCCAAGACTTTTCAAACGTTCTCCCTGGAGCACAGTTGCCAGCCCCACACCTGGACTCCATCATGCTGTCCGACGATGAATTCACCAGGGTCCTGGCGGATTTCCCATCAGTACTGACACCACAGTTCACGGCAGCCATGCCCAGACACGGAGTACAGCACCACATCCCGACCCAGGGACCACCCCTCCACGCCCGTGCTCGAAGGCTTCCCCCCGGACAAGCTCCGACTGGCGAAGGAGGAGTTCAAGAAGATGGAGGAATTAGGGATCATACGACGGTCCGACAGTCCATGGGCCTCCCCCCTTCACATGGTGCCCAAGGCAACGGGGGGCTGGAGACCATGCGGTGACTACCGCAGACTGAACGAGGCTACAACGCCAGACCACTACCCTGTGCCGCACATTCAAGACTTCGCAGCAAACCTACACGGCGCAAGGATCTTTTCCAAGGTAGACCTCGTCCGGGGATACCATCAAATCCCTGTACATCCGGACGACATCCCCAAAACAGCACTTATCACCCCGTTCGGACTTTTCGAATTCCTCCGAATGCCGTTTGATCTAAAGAATGCCGCACAGACTTTCCAGTGGCTAAAGGACGCGGTGGGACGCGACCTGGACTTTGCATTCATCTATTTGGACGACATCCTCATAGCCAGCAGTAGTCGGCAGGAGCATCTGTCCCACCTCCGCCAGCTCTACTCCCGCCTGAGCGAATTCGGCCTTACAATCAATCCAGCCAAATGCCAGTTCGGACTTGACACCATCGACTTCCTGGGCCACAGGATTACTAAAGATGAGGCAACCTCGCTGCCCGCCAAGGTAGACGCGGTCCGCCACTTCCCCCGACCCAACACAATCAGAGGCTTGCAGGAATTCGTGGGTATGGTGAATTTTTACCACCGTTTCCTCCCCTCAGCAGCCCGAACCATGCGCCCCCTTGTTCACCCTGATGTCGGGTAAGGGCAAGGACATTACCTGGGACGAAGAGGCCGCAACCGCTTTCGTTAAAACCAAAGAAACCTTAGCAAACGCCGTGATGCTAGTGCACCCCAGAACAGACGTTCCTACTGCCCTCACGGTGGACGCATCCAACACAGTGGTCGGTGGAGTGCTGGAACAACTCATCGAGGGTCGCTGGCAACCCCTGGCGTTCTTCAGCAAACACCTACGACCACCCGAACTCAAATACAGTGCTTTCGACCGGGAGCTATTGGCACTATACCTGGCAATCCGGCATTTCAGGTACTTCTTAGAAGGCAGGCCCTTCATCGCGTTCACAGACCACAAACCGCTTACCTTTGCGTTCACTAAGGTGTCTGACCCCTGGTCGTCCCGCCAGCGGCGACATCTGTCCTACATCTCCGAGTACACGACGGACATCCGGCATGTCTCGGGAAAGGACAACGTCGTGGTGGACGCACTATCCAGACCTACCATACAGGCCCTGTCCCAGGGGGTGGACTATGCAGTGCTGGCAGGGGCACAGCAGGCAGACGCTGAGATCCCCAGTTACAGGACTGCAGTCTCCGGTTTACAGCTTCAAGACCTCCCCTTAGGCCCAGGTGAGAGGACCCTACTATGTGACGTAGCTACTGGCCAACCCCGCCCCGTCGTCCCAGCAGCCTGGCGCCGGCGGGTGTTCGAATCCATTCACAACTTAGCGCACCCCTCCATCAGGACAACCGTCCAGCTGGTCGCCAACAGGTTTGTGTGGCATGGACTTCGTAAGCAGGTCAGTGAATGGACCAAAACGTGCACGCAGTGCCAAACGGCCAAGGTGCAGCGGCACACCAAGGCTCCGCTGCAGCAGTTCGAACCCACCCGCCGGAGGTTCGACCACATTCATGTGGATATCGTGGGGCCCTTGCCAGTGTCACGAGGAGCGCGGTACCTCCTAACGATGATAGACTGCTTCACCAGATGGCCAGAGGCAGTCCCGCTCACCGACACCACCTCTGAATCTTGCGCCCGAAATCTCTTTCATCGCAACTCTAACTCACCGACTCCGTGTGGTTATTCTAGCGCTGTGTGTAGCACACCGCTACAATGCTATGCAAGCCCTCAGACTCTTTTCAGAATTGATCAGACCATTCCAAAGCTTCAGAAAGTAAAATTCAGAGGTAAGCCACTTTTGACAAACTTGATGCTGAGGAGTTTCTAAAGTTGATAAATTCTTCATTTTAAGAAGCTGGAGACTTTGTAGACATTTAATTAAACTGAAGAGTGATTAGCCAGGTGAACAGCTCACATAATTGCTTTCGTTAATTTGGAGAATGTACTTTGTTATCTTGCTCCGTTTCTGGAATATTTTGGTTGAACTTAGCAGACAATAAACCCCCGTGGCAATCAACACTTTGAGCTGAACAGTGCACTTTCATTTATCCTAACTCAATTTTTATAATCTTAGTCATAATATGCAAAGTGCAGCATTCTGCTGAAAGTATTTCATAACATCTTATCTACACCATGTCTTCAGCTTTTAGCCGATCAACTGAGAGCTGAGGTATAGGCATTTTGAATTTTTTCCCACCATCTGCAGATTTAATATACTGTAGCTACATACTAATGATATCTGCAATCTTTGCTACATAAATTTACTCTTGGAATCACAGGTTTATTAAAGTAGTGATATTAAATCTACATTTTTTCCTATATTAGTTAATTTGGTTATAATTTCCGCAGTTCTTATTCCTTAAGCAGCTTAATAAATCCTGTTTTAAGCTATTGCATTACAGGGAATTTGGGGGAAAAGTCTTTAACTTATAAATGGAGAGATTTGTTGCAAAGTCACTTGAGCACAGGGCTATGAGAATGCAAGAGATTCTGTAGATGCTGGGAATCCAGTGCAACATACACAAAATGCTGGATTAACTCAGCAGTTGCCTGACTTGCTGCGTACTTCCAGGATTTTGTGTGAGGGACTGAGAGAAGAAAGAGCGACTCTTGCATAAAATGGCAGTAGAAGCCACATGAACCAAATGTGCTGTAGACTCATTGTAACTGCTGTTTGATGGACTCTACTGCTGGGGAGAACTTGATTAAAAATATATTGGTTGATATCAAAAACTGCTGTTAGTGCATCCACTGGATTTCCCTGAGGTTTATGTAAGTTAAGTCCTTAATCAAGGGTATGGTTAAAGAACTTCCTGTGGAACTTCCTCCAATCAATTCCTCACAAATTCCCCACACTGTAATAGTTTGAAATAAGTTTCAAGGCATATTTTAAGTGAAAGTAACAAGAATCGCTGTAATTATGCCAAATTAACTAATATCAGAAAAAATGTTTTAAGTTTATGACTTCAATAGCCATCAATAAATGTATGTAGCAGAGATTAGAGATTCATTATTATGTATTTAAACATTTGTATCATTTAAATTTGGAACTGTTTACAATGTCCTAGATTATTTATCAAAATACCCTTATTTGCATTTCCTCATATCCTTCTTAATTCCACAGCATTATATTCTCCTAAAACCATGCCCACATGAGTAGCAGCCGTAACAAGGTAGGAGCTGCTGGTTTACAGACCTATTAATGTCTTTCTAAAGAGAAATTTCACTTTCTTATTCAAGGCATCAGTCTGTTGGCCAAGATGATAAACTGAACGTAAAAGGAAGTGCTGGAATGAACTTCCTTGTACTGAAAAATCAATTACCTTATGTATGTATTTCTCAAAGTTAGCTTTATTTCTGGGCTCACAGTTATAGAATGCTGTGGAGCTCATGGAGAGCTTCTAGACTAGGGGTTCCCAACCTTTTTTATGCCACAGACCTTACCATTAACTGAGGGGTCCATAGACCCAAGGTTGGGAACTCCTGTTCTAGACTGAAGGACATTTGAACAATCCAGCATGATTAGAAATTTGGATACAACACATTGAATTGTGAGTACAGAGGAGAAGTTAGGGAGGAAAAAGTGAAACCAGCGAATTGCATTCATTAATTCCACATCCCATTCCCATTCTGACATGTCTATCCACGGCCTCCTCTACTGTAAAGATGAAGCCACACTCAGGTTGGAGGAACAACACCTTATATTCCGTCTGGGTAGCCTCCAACCTGATGGCATGAACATTGACTTCTCTAACTTCCGCTAGGCCCCACCTCCCCCTCGTACCCCATCTGTTACTCTTTTTAATGCACACATTCTTTCTCTCACTCTCCTTTTTCTCCCTCTGTCCTTCTGAATATACCTCTTGCCCATCCTCTGGGTCACCCCCCCCGTCTTTCTTCCCGGACCTCCTGTCCCATGATCCTCTTGTATCCCCTTCTGCCTATCACCTGTCCAGCTCTCGGCTCCATCCCTCCCCCTCCTGTCTTCTCCTATCATTTTGCATCTCCCCCTCCCCCTCCAGCTTTCAAATCCCTTACTCACTCTTCCTTCAGTTAGTCCTGACGAAGGGTCTCGGCCTGAAACGTCGACTGCGCCTCTTCCTATAGATGCTGCCTGGCCTGCTGCATTCACCAGCAACTTTGATGTATGTTGCATTCATCTGTGAGGTGTGCAGTTATAGAAAAACAATCCTCCATCATTTTCCAATTGGGTGTATATAGTGCTTCATGGTGTTTTTCTGGATTAGTGCCAATCACTGATCAACACAGTGGCCCTCAGGTGGTCCATGGGGATATCTTGGGGGGTAGTTCAGGGCACTATGCTGAAATGGTGTCTGATCCAGGAGAGTTAGGTGAAGCCATCTCTCTAATGAGGCTGGATCAGCTGTTACAGAGTTCACGACAATATATGAAGATCTCAATGAATTAGTTTGATTAGAGGGAAGTTCCAGAGAAAGTTAGTTTGCCAGGGTCTTTATACAAATTTAGAAAGCTGCCAAAGGCTACGGGACCAGGAGACTTTGATTTGTCTTTCAGCAATTCATCTAAAATTGCTCAATAAATTTCTGCTTGGGTAAGAATTTGGAGAGAAAGTGGAAGTTTCAGTCCATTACATTCCCAATGAGCTGAGTATCTGTGAAGAACATGCTGATATTACCACTGGTTGAGAGATCCGCATGCTGCACTATGTGTATCTGGTTGATAGTGGTCTGCACTAGGAAGCAATTAGGAAGCATCCTAGGAATATAAGGCTGACTTTGATGTGGTTAGTGTTGTAAAGTTTGGAGAACATCCTTGTTTTGCTGTCATTGGCTTGTGGGAAATTCTTGACTTGGTGGTTTGTGCCTCTCATGTAAAAGATGAAGATCCTGGGACAACAGAGTTCTATTTTGGATTTTGCTCACCGAGATCTCTGTGAATGTAGTTACAAGAAGTATTGATGCTCTCCCTTGTCTGAGCTAAGCCAGGATCATCTATCCTACTTACTGCCTTCAGTGATGAAATATGAAAAATAAGAGACAACTTAACAAAATATGTACAGAGTATTTATGAAAACACCTTGGTAATCTTTTTCACTGATAATTCTGTTACCTTAAGAAACACAGTAAGATCTGTTGCATTCTGTCCATTGTCTTTAAAAATATGCCAAGCACTGAGATGTACTGATGGATGAACCAGATAAAGTACTAGATAAACACTGAAAAATGCGTCCACCCCTATACATTTTTCATAGCTCAAGAAAATAATGTTTATAAATTATTAGCACAAAGATGAGAAAATCTGCAGATGTGTGTGTTGTTTGTAAGTTATTGTTTACCCCAAGTATAGTTTAATCTACTCTCGCCAATGACACTCTTAGCTCAAGCATAGTCCTTCTGGACTTGAGTAAAGATGTTTTTTCTTTTAGCTTTTTCAGTACAGTTTAAATACCATGACCTATGACATGGATTTCCACTTATTTCTTAATAATTCAAAGTCCATAAGTTGTTATAATTCATTTATTGGCTGTGGACAACTCTGACAATGCCAACGTCTATTGCCCATCCTTATCTAACTTTGGGAAAGTACTAGAGACCTCTTTATGTTGTGCTTAAATGGAGTGCTTTATATAGTTGAATGCTCGGCAAATATCGTAATCAGTCTCCCTCATTGCTATGAATTTGGAATCACTCAGCAGCCAGGTCAGGAAAAGGCAGATTTGCTTCTCAGAAGTATGTTACTGAACCTCACTAAACAAGTGAGTTGTTGCTATCTTTATCTGATATAATATCAAGAACAATGATGTGAACTAGATTCATGGCAAACCAAAGAAATGAGGGAGATAGATAGGCTAGTCTCAGTTGAACACCGGTAACTGAACATTGAGGAAAGAAACCAATCTCATGAAAAAAATGTCCTTCTTACAAAGTCCCTGACCAACCCCCAATTAATCATTGGTAGTAATCTACCCTTGTCTATATTGGTGGATCTGGTGTAATATTGTGTTTAAAAATTTAATTGCTGTGGAGGATTTCTTACTCTTGTGGGTAATGTCTTTCCTGACAGAGGTGGGGGGGGGGGATGTGGGATATCTCTGCTTGGCAGGTGAGTCTTGTGGCTATGAAATAATCTCACGTTCACGGGCCTCCTCCATGGTGGTTGTTGGAGTTGAATCTGGAATTGCAGGAAGTGGTTCTGACAACTCTGGGCACCTTTCTTCTGGAAGTGTTGGCTTCCTGAATATTGCATGGCAAGCTGCTCGATCTGTTGATTTACCCTGGTCACCAGACGAAGGTTTGAGCCAAAGCTTTCTTTTTGACCATGCCTAAATGATTGTATGTAGCTCCTCCAACGCTTTAGCTCTCAGCCTGGATGGAGAACAACTCTCAATCTCCACATAAGGCAACTTCTACCAAGGGCAAATTCATCCTGGCACAAATAAAAATGGGGGATCTGGAATTTCTGCCGCACATTCCAGCCATTTTGAGTTACTATGTTGTCCTGAGTCACTGAGGTTTCTTTTCTGATTTCCCTTTGGATCATCTCTGCCGTAATAGGGAGAGTTTTGATTTGCATTAGGAAGAATATGACAAAAGAAGTGTTCTCTTTTGTAAATTTTTCAGGTATTTCCTTTTCCAAGAGTAAATGGGAAAATCCATCAGCATTTCCATGATTAGTTGTCTTGAATTGGATCTCGTTCTTGTGTCCTCCAAGAAACAGAGACCATCTCTGCATTTGTGCTGATGCTGTCAGTGGAAAATGGCTATCAGTGATTAATGATCAGTTAATGAGGGTAAACTCTCTCCCATACAAGTACTAATTGAATCGTTTTACATCCCAAACAGACTCTAGGCCTTTCTGGCAATCTGTGCATAATTTTTCTCTGCAGCAGCAAGGGAATGTGTTGCAAAGGCTGTGAGTGTTCATTCATAACATGTGACCTATTGTACCCATCCCATAAGGCGAGGTATCACAAGCAAGCTTCACTGGATGATGTGAATCATAATGTGTGAATGCCGTGTCTGACATCACCATTTCCTTTGCCTTTTTGAGATCCACCTCACACTGCTTTGTCCATTGCCATTTCTTCCCAATTTGTAGTAATTAGTTCAAGGGGTGGGCACAGTAGCCAGGTTTGTCAGGCACCTGCTATAGTAATTGACAAATCATAAAAGGGACTGCAACTGTGTCACGTCCTTTGGACTTGTGGTATCCACCGCTGCTTGAATTATCTCAACGCACTTGTGTAATTATTGTATGTCAATGGTATGACCACAGCAAGTGATGTTTAGTTTAAAGAATTGTTACGTTGCGCTCTGAGCCCTTAATATTCTAATCTTTTTAACACCATCTTGAGTTTTGGATTATGTTCCTAATGATGCCATCCATGTAACACTAAATACCTGCGTAGCCTTGCGGCATCTGGTCCATAGCTTTCTGCCAGAGTACAGGTACAGAGGCTACTCCAAAAATAAGCCTATTACAGCAATAAAGCCCTTTGTGAGTGTTTATGGTGAGAAACTCTTTGGACTAAGGTAGAGCTAAGTCTTTCCCTCCAGAAAAGTTGACAAAAGTACCTTCTTTCCTGGGCAGAGGGTATTAATTTACTTTCAGTACTGGGTTGATGGTGACCTTAAAATCACCACAGATCCTGACATACCCATTCTTCATGGCAACAGGAACCAAGGGCTTCTCTCAACCTTGGAAAGAATGCTTTCAGCTTCCATGCAATCTAGCTCACTGGCTACTTTATCACAGTTGGTAGAAGGAACTGGATGGGTTTTTCAAATCATGAGCATGGCATTTTCAGTTAACATAATTTTATCCTAGTATGTTTGAGTTTTCCAGTGCCATCCTCGAACACTGCTGTGGCATCATCCAGTACCTTTCTTAACTCGCTTTCAGTTGACTCTGTTGCAGGGAATGTAGCATGCAAATAGTGGGTGGATCTCCAATCAAGCTGTAGTTGTCTCAGCTAATCACACCCCCTCAATGCTGGCCCTCTTGTTTTTAGCAGCTACAATTTTTTTGTTGTATTTCATTTTTACAAATGTCATTTCCACAGGACTTATCTTTTCACTAGTATAGTTCTTAGTTGGATATCTGCAGACTTCAGTATCCTTGAAATGCTGTTCAAACTCATTTCGTGGAATGACTGAAACAGCTGAGCCAGTATCCAATTCCATTTCAATTAGTTTGCCATTCACTTCTGGTGTAAGCCATATTGCTTGTCTCTTGTTAGTTTTCACATTGTAAATCTTAAGGTTACTCAGTCCTGAGTCACTCTCGCTATTATCAGATTTTTCACCAACAGCATACAGATTAGTGCACTTTTAGAAACTATAGCTTGACTTTTTATCTTTATCTCTTTCCTGTGCAATCTATTTATTTTTGTCTGATTGACATGGTCTTTATATGTCCTACTTTATTGCAAGTTTTGCCTTTAAACCTGAATTGATCTGGTGTATGTGAGCCCCTGCCACAATGGTAACATAAGTTGTTTGGCCAGGCAGTTTTCAGTTCAGACGTTGATATTTTGTTCTTGCTGACTTTCATTGCTGACTGCATCTCAAATGTGTCTGTGGCTGCTGTTTCCATTGATGTACTGATTGATTCAGATTCGCTTTTAAATGTGAATTTTGCTTCAGTTAGGAGCCATTCTTGAATGATTTCTTGTATGATTTCACAAACTAAGCAATTTCTCAGTGTATAATTTAGCCAGAGGGTGGTCAATCTATGGAATTTGTTGCAACGGGTGGCAGTGGAGGCCAAGTCATTGGGTGTATTTAAGGCAGAGATTGATAGGTATCTGAGTAGCCAGGACATCAAAGGTTATGGTGAGAAGGTGGGGGAGTGGGACTAAATGGGAGAATGGATCAGCTCATGATAAAATGGCGGAGCAGGCTTGATGGGCTGAATGGCCGACTTCTGCTCCTTTGTCTTATGGTCTAAAATTAAGCCTTTTACTAAACTGACAGTGCTTGGAAAATCTCTACAATCCAGCCATGTAACCTGAAATGGACTCCTCTTCCTTTTAATTGTACTTATGAAACCTAAAGCATTTTGCAATCAGCAGTGTTTCAATTCTCAATGTTCTTGCATTATGTTCATGATATCAGCAAAGCTCATTTCAGCTGGTTTGGTTGGAGTAGTTAAACTTCTAATCCAAGGGTTAACAACCTGGGATCCACTGCCCCCTCGGTTAATGGTAGAGCTCCGTGGCATAAAAAAGGTTGGGAACTCCTGCTTGAAGAAACTGTATGTTTTTCCACCTATTGCACTCAGTAACACTGACACTTACTTTGCACTGGTTATTTCACTTGCTTCAAAATACTGCTCAGTATGTTCAGTATGCATCATCCAGTTATCTCTTGTGCAGTCGAACACGTCTATCTTTCCGATGTAGTCAGCTGTTTTTGCCTTTATTTATTTATTATTGTTATCACCCAGGCAGGGTGAAGATACGTCTCTACCAAAGGAGGTGTAAGGTGCTCCTTCCCCCTGCTAGCCTGCCAGTCACCCTTGGGAAAGGTGTAGCAACTGCTTAGCCCCCCCCCCCCCGCCCCCGATCAAGGTCATGTGAAGCTATGGGAGCAAGTAATAGATGGTCGTATGAGGAGCTGGTGCATATCACAGATCCTGATTATGTGACCACTAACGCCAGGCAGACAATCCCTGAAGGATATTGATAACGGCTGGGGTCACCCGTCTTGTAAAGATATTGCCCAGAAGAAGGCAATAGCAAGCTACTTCAGCAGAAAAATTTGCCAAGAACTATCATGGTCATGGAAAGACCATGTTTGCCCACATCATATGACAGGGCACATAACAAACTTCCTGACTGTGATCCTGTGAATTTCACTTGTTCTCTGCCTTCTTCGAAATTCGACCATCTCTCTCCCCTTCTGAAGGAACACGTGCTGCACTTTGTTTTTCACTTGCCCCTTTGTTTCTCTTTCCCCTTGTGAAGGAAAAATGAGCTACATTTCAATAGGTAGGTAGTCACCTCAAGTTTGTTTTAAAACTGCCTCATTGCAACCGTTATGTTTTGTAACTCCAAAAACTAATCGAAAGAAAAACGTGGGCACCCGGATGCGTGCCAGCTTAATTCTTTCTTTAGTGAGGCGCTCACATAGGACGTGGTGGCATGATGACATGTTATTCACGTATTTCTTACATATAGCCCATAATGAATAATGTAAACAACAAAGAATGCTTAATGAATTAATATATTTACAATATTACTCAAATATTACTGAAATACATCTTACCTTTATTCACACAAAACACAACAGAAATCTGAAACTTTCTTCACATAGCTTGGTTCAATCAAGACTGGGTCATTGAAGACTGGGTGCTAACTTATTGATATATATTGATTGACACAGAACAAAGTTAAGTGGAGTCAAAGCACAGGTTCGTTTTGATCTAATTGTGTGATAGAAAAGTCTTAAATTATGAAGTGGCTTGCTCCTGTTCCTATATAGCAGGCATGTGGTTAATGGTATGTATTCTCTTGTGAGTTGTGTTGTGAGGTAAGGTTGTTGTCACCTGTTAATTGAGGACTGAAAACTGCAAGTGTTAATTATCTAGTTTTCAGCTAATGGCTGTCCCTCCTGTGGCGGAGAGGAATTACACTGGATTGCTTAAATGTTAAAATTAGGTCAGCTGGCAGACTTAATGATGGAAGCTCAGAAGCAAGTCAAGTCTCTTGGAACTATGGTAGAACTCTCACCTCCATCAGAATGTTCATGATGAGCTGAACGTGTTCCTTTGATGCAGTATATTCCAATGATTCTAAGTTAGAAAAGTTTTATACTAAAAACAGGCTGTGTATGTTGAACAGAGGATCTAACTTCGATACCTTTCACTGAATTAATACGAGCAGTGATGAGTTTTTGTATAGGTCATCATGTGAAACACATGACGTAACTCCGGTCATGAATCTGTGGAAGTCTTTGCCACAGGCAGCTGTGGAGGCCAAGTCTGTATGTATATTTAAGGCACAGGTTGATAGATTCTTGATCAGTCAGGGCATCAAGGGATACAGGGAGAAGGCAGAAGCTCGGGGCTGAGGTGAAAAATGGATCAACTGTGATGAAATGGCAGAGCAGACTTGATGGCTCAAATGACCCAATTCTGCACCTATGTCTTATGGTCTTATGATTTTATATGCAAATGACTCATTTCACTGTACGATATGATTAAAGGTACTTGTAGTAAATAAATGAATCTGAAAGGCAGCCATCTGAATAACTAAAAGAAAAATTAATAGCTTAAGCTTTTATGGTAATGCAAAGCTTTGTCTAATTGTTGTATTCAATTCTTGCTTACACAGAATTCTATGTTCAGTAGTATTTTGCCTTTTGTTATTGTGACGTGCAACAGTGAATGGTCTTTCAAATCAAACTGACTTTAATATGGAGCAATACACAAAATGCTGGAGGACACAGGTCAGGTAGCATCTATGGAAATGAATAATCAGTCAATGCTTTGGGCTGAAATATATGGGTAACTTCATTTACCACTCCTTTTTCTCAGTATGAATTGTGAGCATTATTCTATAATTTGTCCTCTTCCCCCTCCCGTCTGATAGGCTGAGAGTTTGTTCACAGCTCTATGATCTTATTTATTAGAAGTGTTTCCAAACTTTTACCCTGGACAGAAGTTAAGCTTTGTAGTTTCCTGGGATATCTATGTTATATGGGTCCAACATCTTCTTTCCCAGCAATCCTCCTATACTCAGTCATTCTTTGAAGATGGTGCCAGTAAGTTTGATCCTTCCACCCTTTCCAGATGATTCATGGCTTCAGTCAAGATGGGTACAGGAAACCTGCTTGTCTTGCATTTGCCCATCCATAACCTCATGGAAATTATCACAAATTATCTCTCTGTAGCTCTTCGGCTATCTTCACAAATTAAATATCTGGTCACATTAGGTGCCATGATCAAATGGTGGAGCAGACTTAATAGGTCGAATGGCCTCATTCTCTTCCTGTGTTTTATGATCCTTGCCCACTCTGTCTTCTGGTGAACTAATTCCATCACCTGTCGTCCTCTCAGCTCTGATACAAAAAAATTTACATTTCTTTTCATATCACCTTGAAATTCTTTTGTCACTTTGAATCCTTTCCACTCATCTGACATGCCTTTTGAGATTGAATCCAATAATTTCTGGGCCATTTTCCTTCACAGCTTTTTTTTTTAAGCTTTGGAAGTGCTGTTCAACTATATAGGAATGCCTGCAAGCTTGACATCTTTTATTTGGTGCAGCCATGCATTCAACTATAGGAGACAGTCTTACTCCCTCACAGAGACTCCATAGTTCCTCTCCTCCCTAAGTCGTGTTCATACTTGTTCATGGCTATCTCATTAGTCTTCTTCAGGGCATGAATTCTTTGGTCTTTATAAAAATGCAATTAAACTGTGGTCTTAATAACCTCTAAAATCCTAGTAAAGTGAATTGTAATGATATTATAATTACTGGTACTTAAAACCTCTTGCAGCTTTTTGCAGTAATCAAGTCTAAGATATTTCTCCAGTTCTGGTGCTTTTGGCAAACTGTGTCATTTATGCTCAGCTGCAGTGATATAAAAAAAGAAGCAATTCAGATCAATAAAAGGCTTTCCCTTATCTCTAGCACTAGTTTCACAATTTTGCCATTAATATCCCAGTCAGACTTGGAAGAGGCTAGATCACTAACTACTGTGTTTAGTGCCTTGTCAGCTAACTTCCTAATTTCATCCTTCAGTTCCAGATTGGGGCCTTCACCCCATCTGGAGATTCAAAACCACATCTCCAGTAATGGTTCTATATACAAAAAGCTGCAGAGTGCTAGTGGAAGGGCTCTAAAATTCTTGAAGTTTAATGCATCGTGATGGTGCGGATGAATTACTGCCTTTGCATGCCATTGTAACCAAATGTGTTATGTAACTATTTGATGTCCATGGTCAAGTGAAGTGATAAACATGACATAATTCTTATATTCACTGGAAATATCTGAGCTTGACCTTGCTCAACAATAGAATAGAAAGGACTGTTTTGAAATATGATTGTACATCCTTGAATTAATCCTTCAACTAAAATGATTTGTTCATTTGATTTGACTGAAGGAGGGGATGACAGTGGAGCAGTTGGATTGATGAGGTGCTTACCAGTGAGTCATAAATATGAATGAATACAATGGGTGGGTTGTAGAAAATGGATGTGATCTTGTGGCAATGTAATCAGAAACACCACTCCTGAGATGATAACTGCACCTGAACACATGCTCAGTGATTTAAATGATTCCCTGCTCGTTTGTGTGCCTAAATGCCTCTTAAGCATTGCTTTCGTCTCCACTCCATCCACTTCCCCTAGCTGCATGTCCCAGGCACCTAGCACACCCTGTTTTTTTTAAAGAAAAGCTTGCCATGTAAATATCCTTGTTCAGCACAGATCACTCATTCTGGTGATTATTTGTGTAGAGAACACACCAGGCCCCCACGGATGGATGCTTTACAAGCGTGCTTTGTACTCTTTTGTGTTCACAATGAACACACAAATAGTCACTGCTAAAGCTGGCCTTGAACCTCATGTATGCACCCACTGCTCTTCCACCCTGTTCTGAGGCTCATTCATCCAAAATAGCTAATGAAGATGGTTAACATTGTGGCAAGTTCATGTTCAAGCACAGGGTTGGAGAAGGATCATGTGCGTCCTCTGCATAATTTTTCACCTGAACTCTATTTCCAACCTTGAAGCTGAAATACATGTTATGACAGCACAGCTTCTTAATCACCTGTTCCGTCACTTCTTTCAAGTGTGTTACTTGGTCTTTGTCACAATCGATAGATCGACTGGAACAAGAACAGCTTGATTAGCATTTTGGTCCAACATGGACAAAATTGCTGGAGTAACATTTTGGTCCCCCTGACTCTACCTGGGTATGGCTCGAGGTTGACTTTTGAAATTCATTTTGATATGATTACAACTAATTAATTGCATCATTTTGTCTGATTTTGGGATAACAGTAAGTAGGGTTATTCAATCACTATGCTGAATTTTGATCGACATCCCATGCTGTTCCATTTTTCACATCTCTTTCAGCACCTGTGCCTTAAGAGATTAGGTCTGGGCCAGGAATAGTTGGTCAAAACTTCTTGGCAGATGTGGATGTGGGCTTTGTGCCCAATGAAGTCTCTGTATGAATCATTAAACAAATCTGCATTTTGTATGAACAGTTTATCCAGCCCTGATTGTATAGGTCTCAAGCTACAGATCTGTGTCTGTTCAAGTTGAACTGCTTGTAACCAATGATGTTGGTTGTTATGTAAGATGTGTTACAGTTATTGACAGCTGGATCTTAATGCCATCGTGCGGAACCTCGGGCATTGCTTCTTCAGTATCATCTCTGATTATATTCACGATGCAATGATGGTTAGTGCTAAACACTTCTCATATCCAATGCTGAATGATCTGCAGCCATGTGAATGCCTATTATTAACCTGAGGTCATTTACTGGTAATAGTGGTTTCAAAATTGTCACAATCTTCCACTTGGGAGCCAGTTGCTGCACAAATGTCATTTGTCATTTATTACTTACGTGTCATGTTGTAATTGCTTCACCACAGTATTTGAAGTGCTGGTCCATAATCCTCTCGAGCTGCCTTCCCACCTTTCAGGTCAAAATGACATGTTAGTTTTCTGCCAAAACTTTCATCTGGACTCATTATCAGATCCCAATGAAGAGGGTGACAATGATGCTGTGGTTGTATCTGCATTCCCCTGCATCCCAGAATAGTGTATTGAATAAGTCTCCTTCTCATTCTTCACAGTTATCTCCATTTTAACAGTACACTTGACCTTAAATTTCCAACTGAAAGCTCTCATCGGGAATTTATTCATCTACATGTGATCCTGAAATGGATGGGGTCGAGGGGCACCATAAAGTGGCCATAATGAAATAGCGGAGCAAACTCAATGGGCTGAATGCTCTAATTCTGCTCCTGTGTCTTATGGCCTTAAAACCTGAAGAGATCACTACTTCGCTCAGAATCACACTGCAGCCTCTGGTTATATGCCAAATTAGTAGTTTTGAACTATTTCAGGCAGTACAGGGTAAAAGTAAGTCTTCCATGAAAGGATTAGCAAGGTCAAGAGAGGTGAAAAATTATGATGGAAATAATGGAAAAGGTAAGACATGAAATAAATACTTCGTGACTCTGGAGAAACGAAAATCCTGTACAATTGAGAAAATAAAAGAAATAAGCATGAGTAAAGAATGACTAGAGAAGTTAATTAGTTTTACTAATGATAAATTCTAGAAGCTGATTACTTACATGAAGGAGATGGCCAAAGAGATAATGGAAGCTCTTGTAATCATCTTCCAAAATACTTACTGCAGAGTGGAGAGTAGCAAATGTGACACTGTTGTTTAAAAGGAGTGAGAGAGGAAAATGCTATTAGTATGTTACCTGACATGCCAGGCCTGCTGAGTTCCGCCAGTATTTTGTGTATGTGTTGCTTGGATTTCCAGTGTCTGCAGCTTGTCTCTTGCTTGTCAGTGGAGTAACTGTGGGGAAGCTGGTTTCCCTGCTAAGGAACCTATTACCAGAAGTCTTCGTCTGCCACAAAAGGCAGGATCTCCTGGTGTTAGCCATTTCATTCCCATTCTGACATGTCCATACATGGCCTCCTCTACTGCTATGATGAGGCCATTCTTAGGCTGAAGGAGCAGCACCTCATATTTAGTCTGGATAGCTTCTGACCTGGTGGCATGAACATCGATTTCTCCAATGTCCATTAATCACCTCTCCACTCTCTTTGCTCTCTTTTTTCATTTCCCATTCTGGTTATCCTCTCTGTCTTCCCTTCACTTCACCCACCCATCAGCTCCCTTTGGTTTCTCTCCTCCTTCCCTTTCTTCTATGGTCAACTGTCCTCTCCTATAGGATTCCTTTCTCAGCCCTTTACCTCTTCCACCTATCCCCTCCCAGTTTCTTACTTCAATCCCCCTCCCCCACCCATCCAACTTCCTTCTTACCTATCACCTGCCAGCTTGTAGTCCTTCCCTTCTCCACACCTTATTGTGAATTCTGCCCCCTTCCTTTCCAGTCCCACAAAGGGTCTCAGCTTGAAATGTCAACTGTTTATTCCCCTTCATTGATGCTGCTGACTTGCTGAGTTCCTCCAGTATTAGAGGAATCATGGAACATAGAGATAGGGAGATAGGGATATTTTTGAATGGCAGAACAGATTCAAGAGGCGGAATGGGCTACCCCTGCTCTTAATCCTTGTCTTCTTTAACTTTTACATTATCATTTCAACCATTTCATAAAAAGGAATATCGGGTAAAGTGCCAATAAGTTAGCTGGAGCCATGTACATATCAAATTCATTTCCACTAATATTGGGGTTTTCTTACACTCGCTGGTACATTTTCTACTTCAGAATTTTCACTCTAAGCTCTACAATGTCATTGAAGATAAATCTAAATGATTCTTGTGTTCTATCACATTTGTAAGTTTACTGAAGTACCTTATTTTTACTATTACAACCATCTTGCTGAGCTCCACTGAAACTTATTACTTCTTACTTCAATGTCAGTGGATTAAGATTTACGTTATAAACTCACTGATCTCAGATTGGCACAGTGGACAGTCTGAACAGCTGTTCATACCCTTTGGTGGTATGGTCTCTTCAGAGTCTCTCTGTCCTGTTTTCTGGGATTTTACATCGCTCTTATGTGGGTTGTCAAGGGAAACATCTTATTGTGCCTTACTATGAAACTGAAATGAAACATTAGAATTTACAATATTAAGCACATGACATAGTTCAATAATAGTGGTTTCACTGATCTTAAAGCAGCAATTCACATAATTAAGTGCTATATCTGTCAGAATCAGGCATACACAGCACATTTTTATCCAGGTGTTCATTTCTCACTGCCTTACCCCCTCTCTCCTCTCTGACCAAATTTAGCAACACAACCCTTCAACATCACTGCAATTCTACAGCTCTTTCTAATTTCCACCCTCCATTAACATAGAAACATAGAAACATAGAAAATAGGTGCAGGAGTAGGCCATTCGGCCCTTCGAGCCTGCACCGCCATTTATTATGATCATGGCTGATCATCCAAGTCAGAACCCCGCCCCAGCCTTCCCTCCATACCCCCTGACCCCCGTAGCCACAAGGGCCATATCTAACTCCCTCTTAAATATAGCCAATGAACCGGCCTCAACAGTTTCCTGTGGCAGAGAATTCCACAGACTCACCACTCTCTGTGTGAAGAAGTTTTTCCTAATCTCGGTCCTAAAAGGCTTCCCCTCTATCCTCAAACTGTGACCCCTCGTTCTGGACTTCCCCAACATCGGGAACAATCTTCCTGCATCTAGCCTGTCCAATCCCTTTAGGATCTTATACATTTCAATCAGATCCCCCCTCAATCTTCTAAATTCCAACGAGTACAAGCCCAATTCATCCAGTCTTTCTTCATATGAAAGTCCTGCCATCCCAGGAATCAATCTGGTGAACCTTCTTTGTACTCCCTCTATGGCAAAGATGTCTTTCCTCAGATTAGGGGACCAAAACTGCACACAATACTCCAGGTGTGGTCTCACCAAGGCCTTGTACAACTGCAGTAGTACCTCCCTGCTCCTGTTCTCGAATCCTCTCGCTATAAATGCCAGCATACCATTCGCCTTTTTCACCGCCTGCTGTACCTGCATGCCCACTTTCAATGACTGGTGTATAATGACACCCAGGTCTTGTTGCACCTCCCCTTTTCCTAATCGGCCACCATTCAGATAATAATCTGTTTTCCTATTTTTGCCACCAAAGTGGATAACTTCACATTTATCCACATTAAATTGCATCTGCCATGAATTTGCCCACTCACCCAACCTATCCAAGTCACTCTGCATCCTCTTAGCATCCTCCTCACTACTAACACTGCCACCCAGCTTCGTGTCATCCGCAAACTTGGGGATGCTGCATTTAATTCCCTCATTCAAGTCATTAATATATATTGTAAACAACTGGGGTCCCAGCACTGAGCCTTGCGGTACCCCACTAGTCACCGCCTGCCGTTCTGAAAAGGTCCCGTTTATTCCCACTCTTTGCTTCCTGTCTGCTAACCAATTCTCCACCCACACCAATACCTTACCCCCAATACCGTGTGCTTTAAGTTTGCACACTAATCTCCTGTGTGGGACCTTGTCAAAAGTCTTTTGAAAATCCAAATATACCACATCCACTGGTTCTCCCCTATCCACTCTACTAGTTACATCCTCAAAAAATTCTATGAGATTCGTCAGACATGATTTTCCTTTCACAAATCCATGCTGACTTTGTCCGATGATTTCACCGCTTTCCAAATGTGCTGTTATCACATCCTTGATAACTGACTCCAGCAGTTTCCCCACCACCGACATTAGGCTAACCGGTCTATAATTCCCCGGTTTCTCTCTCCCTCCTTTTTTAAAAAGTGGGGTTACATTAGCCACCCTCCAATCCTCAGGAACTAGTCCAGAATCTAACGAGTTTTGAAAAATTATCACTAATGCATCCACTATTTCTTGGGTTACTTCCTTAAGCACTCTAGGATGCAGACCATCTGGCCCTGGGGATTTATCTGCCTTCAATCCCTTCAATTTACCTAACACCACTTCCCTACTAGCATGTATTTCGCTCAGTTCCTCCATCTCACTGGACCCTCTGTCCCTTACTATTTCTGGAAGATTATTTATGTCCTCCTTAGTGAAGACAGAACCAAAGTAATTATTCAATTGGTCTGCCATGTCCTTGCTCCCCATAATCAATTCACCTGTTTCTGTCTGCAGGGGACCTACATTTGTCTTTACCAGTCTTTTCCTTTTTACATATCTATAAAAGCTTTTACAGTCCGTTTTTATGTTCCCTGCCAGTTTTCTCTCATAATCTTTTTTCCCCTTCCTAATTAAGCCCTTTGCCCTCCTCTGCTGAACTCTTAATTTCTCCCAGTCCTCAGGTGAGCCACTTTCTCTGGCTAATTTGTATGCTTCTTCTTTGGAATTGATACTATCCCTAATTTCTTTTGTCAGCCACGGGTGCACTACCTTCCTTGATTTATTCTTTTGCCAAACTGGGATGAACAATTGTTGTAGTTCATCCATGCAACCTTTAAATGCTTGCCATTGCATATCCACCGTCAATCCTTTAAGTGTCATTTGCCAATCTATCTTAGCTAATTCACGTCTCATACCTTCAAAGTTACCCCTCTTTAAGTTCAGAACCTTTGTTTCTGAATTAACTATGTCACTCTCCATCTTAATGAAGAATTCCACCATATTATGGTCACTCTTACCCAAGGGGCCTCTCACGACAAGATTGCTAATTAACCCTTCCTCATTGCTCAAAACCCAGTCCAGAATAGCCTGCTCTCTAGTTGGTTCCTCGACACGTTGGTTCAAAAAACCATCCCGCATACATTCCAAGAAATCCTCTTCCTCAGCACCTTTACCAATTTGGTTCACCCAGTCTACATGTAGATTGAAGTCACCCATTATAACTGCTGTTCCTTTATTGCACACATTTCTAATTTCCTGTTTAATACCATCTCCGACCTCACTACTACTGTTAGGTGGCCTGTACACAACTCCCACCAGCGTCTTCTGCCCCTTGGTGTTACGCAGCTCTACCCATATCGATTCCACATCTTCCCGGCTTATGTCCTTCCTTTCTATTGCGTTAATCTCTTCTTTAACCAGCAACGCCACCCCACCTCCCCTTCCTTCATGTCTATCCCTCCTGAATATTGAATATCCCTGAACGTTGAGCTCCCATCCTTGGTCACCCTGGAGCCATGTCTCTGTGATCCCAACTATATCATAATCATTAATAACAATCTGCACTTTCAATTCATCCACCTTATTACGAATGCTCCTTGCATTGACACATAAAGCCTTCAGGCGCTCTTTTACAACTCTCTTAGCCCTTATACAATTATGTTGAAAAGTGGCCCTTTTTAATGCTTGCCCTGGATTTGTCGGCCTGCCACTTTTACTTTTCTCCTTTGTACTTTTTGCTTCTACCTCACTTTACACCCCTCTGTCTCTCTGCACTGGTTCCCATCCCTCTGTTGTGAACTAACCTCCTCACGCCTAGCCTCTTTAATTTGATTCCCACCCCCCAACCATTCTAGTTTAAAGTCACCTCAGTAGCCCTCGCTAATCTCCCTGCCAGGATATTGGTCCCCCTAGGATTCAAGTGTAACCCGTCCTTTTTGTACAGGTCACGCCTGCGCCAAAAGAGGTCCCAATGATCCAAAAACTTGAATCCCTGCCCCCTGCTCCAATCCCTCAGCCACGCATTTATCCTCCACCTCATCGCATTCCTACTCTCACTGTCGCGTGGCACAGGCAGTAATCGCGAGATTACTACCTTTGCGGTCCTTTTTCTCAACTCCCTTCCTAGCTCCCTATATTCTCCTTTCAGGACCTCATCCCTTTTCCTACCTATGTCATTGGTACCTTGTCATCCTACCTATGTCATCCTACCTATGTCATTAACGGCATATGTGGCTTTGACTATCGAGCTCCTGTGCTCTGGAATTTCTTTCCACCTTACCTTATCTTTCTTCGTTTAGGTTGATCTTTGGGATTAGCTTTATTTGCCATATGCACAGCAAAACATATAGTTAAAGGTGCTGTTTTTGGCGAATCAAATCAGTGAGGATTGTGCAGGGCAGCCTGCAAGTGTATTGTGTAAGTGTCGCCATGCTTCTGGCACTGACATAGCATGCTCACAATTCACTAACTCTAACCATGGTCTTTGGAACCTGGGAGGAAACCGGAGCACCTGGAGGAAACCCATAAGGTCAGGAGGTGAACCTACCATTTGACCAAATTACTGCTCCCCTTTCCTAATACTTGTTCATTGTCTTAGCTTCTTTGATAAGTCTCCTGTGAGGCACATAAAAATATCTTCCTAAGTTAAAAGTCAGTGCATGCATGGAAATTATTCTTGTTGACCTCACCCCTAAAATGTAGTTAACTCATGCTAATTTGTTGGTGCAGAAGGAAAAACTGAAATGGTTAAGTGGGACTGGGAGCCAGCTGACATTACAGGGCTTCTGGCTGCTTGTTTGTTTCCAGTTCTAGTCTTTGGATCTTTAATAAAGCAAAGACCAAGAAAGTGGAAGAGGAGGAACATTCAGGTGTTCTTCAAAGGGCAGTGTGACTCACTTAAAAAAAACCTTTGGAATGTGTACATGGTTGCTGATAGACTGATGTTACTCCAACAGTCCATCAATGCTATGCGACCTGGACTTAAACTTCACTGAAATAAAGAGAACAGGGACACAGTGAGTGGAACTGCTGCCTCACGGTTCCAGTGACCTCCGTTACATGCAGTTTCTGTGTTCTTCCATGACTATGTGTGTTTCTCCCACAACTCAAAGACCGCAGGTTGGTAGTAGGCTAGTTGGCCACTCTGCTCCAAATTACCCAGAGTTTTGGTGAATGGCAGAATATGAAGAGAGTTGACTGGAATGTAAAATGATAAAATGGGATTGATGTAGGATTAATATATGTGAATGCCTGATGGCTGGCATGGACTCGATGGGCCGAAGGGTCTTATTTCCATACTGTATAATTCTGTGTCTCTCAGCCTACCCCCTACATTTTACTACATGTTCTGTATGCAAACTGATCATTGTGACAAAGTGCATGTTTTTTTTCTCATTAGAGCAAAATGGGAGACCAATGAAATACATACACTCCATGAAGGTCTTGTGAAGTGTTATTTCTCAGGCACTTATTTAAAAGAGTAGTTGAGGTGAGCAACATAGATTTCTAGAAGAAACAGTGAACGATGGAGGGAGGTAGGAATGGAGGAATATGTTGATGGAAGGAGGCTAATGAGAAGGAGCGTAAACTAGCTGAGATAAATGGCTGTAAGTTCAACGTATTTTGATATTGCAATACATGTGCCATTAACTGTTGGATTACAAAATGGTTTTTAAATCTCTTGTTTGCAGTGTTTAATTCTAGTTTTGTAAGAACTTCAGTATTTGGGAATGGGCCAATATTTCCATTTTAGCAAACAGAAGCCATGTAATTGTGTCTTGAGTGATGTTTAACCACCTCATCCAGCATCACTCAAAGACAAGTGAAATGCGACCCAAACAGAATATACCATAAAGGAACTTGCCAAGCTCATAACTTCCTGAGGATGAAATATGACTCCTTCATGCCAAGTTCTAAAAGACCAGGCAGGAGATAATAGGAATGCAAGCAACTCCAATGGAGAAACTCAGATCTGGAAACAAATTGAAATTGCTAACAATGCTTCTAAATTAGGCCTGATCAAAGAAAATGAGAGGAACTTGGATGAAATTGACCTTGGAACGTATAGAAACAAACTGGCAGAAAATAACGAATTTCATAAAATGACCATCAGGAAATGTACAGAAGTAATTGGTTGATTAATGATTTGTCAGGACTAGGCTGTATAAACAGTTATATATTCCATAGGGCTAAAGATAAAAAGAAAATGATATATTTATATAGTGAATTAGGGATTGTTCTATGGAGTTACAATATGACTGTAGGTTGTATGCAGTGTAAGAAAATGTAAATACAATATGTGCATGATATAGAAAGGAACATAATTCTTCTCACAAACGGACCTAGGCTGTTTTATGTTGAATGTAATTTTCATTGAAAGTAGCTGGAAAAGATGCACAAATGAGGGGATATAATGGTTGTTGAACGTGTAGTGATATCATTAACTACATCTGTTGGTGAGTCATACAGTGTTTCCATATGTGGAAGTAAACAGAATGAAAGAGGCAACAAAATGATGATTTCTATCTGCTCCTTTTCACAAATTGTACCAAAGCTATAATCAGTAAACTTGGGCATTTCTCTCTCAATTGCCGTATTAGCTGAATTAATAAATGTACCTGGTTGGCATTTGAACATTTCATTACAGATTATGTGGAGGAAAGTTTCTTTTGATGTCAGTGTCAAATATTTGCAAAAATCAGTTGAACTGACTTCCCACAAATTCAAATCCATTAACTTCAATAGCACTGAACATCAAGATGAATATAATCAATGGCCGATGTATCGATTTCGTATGTTGGATCAATCTCATCCATTTAGAGCTAGTAGCCAAAAGCAGGTTCCTCCACTTCTGATACTTGAAGTTGCCCACCATCTTCTATAATTGAAAGAGGTTTTCATAAGTCTTATTTGTGACTTAATTGATGCCATCAGCTTGCACTTTTAACTGTGGACTTTCCTTAATTCATCTTTTCTAATTGTCCTAGTGGTTCCCTCTCATAGATGTAACTTCAATTAATTTTGACAGTGCTCCTAAAGATTTTTTAAACAGGAACACAATTCCTTTAAATGAGCACATTTATAATAACTCTATTGTAGTATATATTATTAATATGGTCGATACAGTAGAAATCAGGGCTCGTAGGCACATCAGCCTAGAGCAGTGGTTACCAAACCTCTTTGGGTTTCCGCCCCCTTGGTTCCCAGACCACATCTCCAGTGACCCCCTTTCCCTTTCTAGACATTACGTAAAAACTATAAAGAGTCTTGATTTACGATGCACGGTGAAAGAAAATAGGAGCTGCAAATTCAAAAACACAAGAGATTCTGCAGATATACTGGAAATCCAGAGCAACACACACAAAATGCTGGAGGAACTCAGCAGGTGAGGACATAGATTTTACAAATTCAAAGCAATGACAAATAATTGCAAAAAATATTCTAATTTATTTGAAGCTAGAAATAAAATAATTCCTTTATTTAATTACAGTAAAAACAATTTTCATCAATAATTTTTTAGTGTACATTAATAGTCCAATTATTCCTTACTTCATAGCTTTGCCAGCTTTTAGTGAAATGGATGGGCTTGGTGCAGTGATACCAGCTTCTCAACATCAGACTGAAGTCACTCAGAAGGTGTCTCAGATTCCCACATTCAGTAATTTGCAATCGTTTCATTGCTTTGAAAGAGGTTGTGCTACTGCAATGAAACTGTGCCTAGTAAGTATAATGTCGGAAAGGCAATAAAGAGCATAACACCATAAGACATTAGACCGGAATTAAGCCATTCAGCTCATTGAATCTTTCTCTGTCATTTGATCGCAGCTGATCCATTTCCCTCTCAACCCCATTCTCCTGCCTTCTCCCCATAACCTTACATACCTTGACTTGTCAAGAATCTATTAACCTCGACCTTAAATAGACTCATTGACCTGCCCCCACAACCACCTGTGGCAATGAACTCCATAGATTCACCTCCCTCTGGCTGTGGAAATTCCTCTTCATTCTAAATGGAATTCCTCTATTTTGAGGTTGACCCCTCTGATCCTAAACTCCCCCACTATAGGAAATATCCTCTCCACATCCACTCGATCTTAGCCATTCAATATTTGATAGGTTTCAATGAGATCCCCCCTCAGTCTTCTGAATTCCGGTGACTACAGGCACAGAGCCATCAAACACTCCTCATATGATAAGCCTTTCAATCCCGGAATTAATTTCATGAACCTCTTTTCATCCCTCTCCAATGTCAGCACATCCTTTCAGTACATTAGGGGCCCAGAACTGCTCCAAGTGAAGCCTCGCCTGTTTCTTGTAAATCCACAGAATTTATTCTTGTTTTATAACTTGTCCTCTCAAAATGAATATATTTACCTTCCTCACCACTGACTCAACCTGCAAGTTTACCCGTAGAGAATCCTGCACGAGGACACCCAAATCCCCTTTCTGCTAGGATTTTTGAGTTTCCTCCCCATTTGGAAAATAGTCTCCATTTTTATTCCTTCTCGTAAAGTGCATGACCATACACTTCCTGACACAGTATTCCATCTGCCACTTCTTTGTCCATTTTCTTAAATTGTATAAATCCTGTAGCCACCCTGCTTATTCAACACTACCTGCCCCTCCACCTATCTTCATACCGTCCACAAACTTGGCCACAAAGCCATCAATTCCGTCACTCAGATCATTGGCATATGTGTGAAAAGAATTGGTCCCAACACAGACCCCTGCGGAACACCACTAGTAACCAGCAGCCAATCAGAAAATGCCCCCTTTATTCCCACTTTTTGCCCCCTGCTCATCAGCCAATCTTCTATCCATGCTGATATCTTTCCTGTAATACTATGGTCTCTTATCTTGCTAAGCATGAGTACACAAGTACACAACATCCCCTGATTGTCCTTTGTCTATCCTGCTTGTTATTTCCTCAAAAAATTCCAACAGCTTTGTCAGGCAAGATCTTCCCATACCCTCACTGCTGTGTGGCACAGGCATCAATCCAAAGATTACTACCCTGGAGGTCCTCCTTTTCAGCTTCCTACCTAGTTCCCTAAATTTTCTCTTTAGGACCTCCTCCCTTTCCCTACATGTGTTGTTAATGCCAATATGTACCAAGAGTTCTGGTTCCTCACCCTCCCCCTTTAGAATGCCGTGGACCCGATCCAAGATGCACTGACCTTGGCACCTGGGAAGCAAAATACCATCTGGGTGTCTTTATTGCTGCCACAAAATCTTGTGTCGACTCCTCTAATTCCTTATCACTACTGCGGTCCTCTGCTCCCCACTTCTCTTCTGAGCCACAGCACTAAACTCAGTGCCAGAGACCCAGTTGCTATGGCTTCCCCCAGTAGGTTAATTCCCCCGCCCCCCAACAATATCCAAACTGGTATACTTATTACGGAGGGGAACAGCAACAGGAATACCCTGTACTGGCTGCCCATTTCCATTCCCTCTCCTGACAGTCACCCAGGTACTTGTCTCCTGTAATTTAGGGGTGACTTCCTCCCTGTCACTCCTATCTATCATCTCCTCAGTTTTCCATATGAACCTAAGGTCATTGAGTTGCAGCTTAACACGTTCTCTGAGGAGCTGCAGCTCGGTGCCCCTGGTGCAGATGTAGTTATCCAGGAGACTGGAGGTTTCCCAGAATTCCCACAACTCACATGAAGAATACAGCACAGCCCCTGGAGCCATTCTCACTGCTCTAGTTATGTATTAACAGACAAAGAATGAAGAAGAAGAAACTTACCAGATACTTACAGACATCCCACCCTGAAAAAACTCATTTCATGGAGGTAGCAACTCCGCCCCCCGCAACCCCATATTCCCCCCCCACCCCAGTCGACCTCCAAGGGTGCATGTATACAGGACATTTGATTATGAGAGAACACAACAATTTATTTGACACATATTGAAACTATTTATACACACACACACACATATATATTCCTTGTTGAGTATTTTGTTGGAAATCTCAATGCTAATGCAAATAGCTTTTCTATTTCTTTTGCAAACTTTCCTTGTACTGTGATGTGGCTCTGCTGAAAAGAACTGTGAAATACTTGAGCAGCCTTCCCTGCGATTAGCCTCCCTAATATGTTGTGGTCCCTAAAAGAAATAAAAGCTTAAGGTATATCCTTATTATATTGTCTTATGTAATACTTTGTTTAGTGATTTTGTCTAATCTGTAAACCAATCTGTAATCTGTAAACTGGGTGTATGCAGAAAATGTGACATTAAAATACAATATGTTCTTATATATTATCATGGAGTCGTTTTTTTATTCTATTACAACTTTAAGCAAGTCTACAGGGAGCTTGGCCTCATCACGTATGACATCAATAGAGCAGCTCCCTAGCAGCTAGCCAGCGAGTTTAAATAATGTTAGCTATACTAATGAACGAATGACACCTGTTAAACTCATCTCAACATGTCTTTTACAGTCCTAACCCAACACGGGCAATAGAAAAGTCACTGTTGCATATAGTGCAGTGAGCAATACTGTCATTATTTTTGACCCCTATGAGGCAGGGGTACACTTTAGTGTAGTCTGGGGTGAAGTGCGTTTTACATTTTCTTTTTTTGAAACACTTTGCCATGGCGGCGCAGGACACTAAACTGAACTGATGGAGAAACAGAGGTCGACTGTAAAGCCCGCCCACAGAGAAAACTGATAGGTCTACCTAGCACAAAGAGAGACCAATCAGGATGCTCGCTCGCGCTCCCACTCCGATCTCACTCCTGTTCTCGCTCTCGCTCTCCCTCGCATTTCCAGGATATTGTATATAATTTGCAGGCATCAGGGAGCTGCTATTAATATGCGGGAGACTCCCGGAACTTCCGGGAGAGGTGGGATGTCTGAACTTACCTCGCCTAAGTCTGTTCTCACTGAAGCCAGATGAGCCAAAGCCTCCCCACTCGAACACCAGTCCACTCACAAAATGGTCACTCCAACAATGGATGCACCGCTTCTCCCTGCCTTACTTTTATTTACCCAACATCTTGACCTTTTTCCACAGTGCAGGATAGTGTTCAGAGATTTCTTTCTGCAACCAAAAGTTTTTTGAGCCTCGGCTTCAGCTTAAGATCAGTTCCTCCCCCATCCTTCCTGTTAATTTCACACTAAAGTGTTCAGGATTAGCCTTACCAATGCTTTGTACAATTTCAACATTACATCCCAATTCCTATACTCAATGCTCTGATTTATAAAGGCCAGCATACCGAAAGCTTTCTTCACCACCCTATCCACATGAGATTCCACCTTCAGGGAACTATGCACCATTATTCCTAGATCCCTCTGCTCTACTGCATTCTTCAATGCCCTACCGTTTACCATGTACGTTCTATTTTGATTAGTCCCACCAAAATGTAGCACCTCACATTTATCAGCATTAAACTCCATCTGCCATCTTTCAGCCCACTCTTCTAACTGGCCTAAATCTCTTTGCAAGCTTTGAAAACCTACTTCATTATCCGCAACTCCACCTATCTTAGTATCATCTGCATACTTACTAATCCAATTTACCACCCCATCATCCAGATCATTAATATATATGACAAACAACATTGGACCCAGTACAGATCCCTGAGGCACACCACTAGTCACTGGCCTCCAATCTGACAAACAGTTATCCACCACTACTCTCTGGCGTCTCCCATCCAGCCTCTGCTAAATCCATTTTACTACTTCAATATTAATACCTAACGATTGAACCTTCCTAACTAACCTTCCGTGTGGAACCTTGTCAAAGGCCTGACTGAAGTCCATATAGACAACATCGACATCTTTACCCTCGTCAACTTTCCTAGTAACCTCTTCAAAAAATTCAATAAGATTTGTCAAACGTGATTTTCCACGCACAAATCTATGTTGACTGTTCCTAATCAGACCCTGTCTATCCAGATAATTATAGATAATTAAGAATACTTTCCAGCAATTTTCCCACCACTGACGTCAAACTCACAGGCCGATAATTGCTAGGATTACTCGTAGAACCCTTTTTAAACAATGGAAGAACATGAGCAATACGCCAATCCTCCGGCACCATCCCTGTTTCTAATGACATTTGTAATATTTCTGTCAGAGCCCCTGCTATTTCCACACTAACTTCCCTCAAGGTCCTAGGATGTTGTCATTTAAAGTTAAATTGGATAGCTATATGGACAGGAAAGGAATGGAGGGTTATGGGCTGAGTGCAGGTCGGTGGGACTAGGTCAGAGTAAGAATTCGGCACGGACTAGAAGGGCCGAGATGGCCTGTTTCCGTGCTGTAATTGTTATATGGTTATATTTATTACCCAATCTGGAACTTGGACTGCGAGAAGATCCTGAAATCTTTCTGACATGTCTTTATGCAGCTCACCCAGGTGGGCACAATATACTTGAAGATCCTCATCTGGCATTCTTTCTTTCTCTTCCTACTCAGAAAGGCTTCGAAATTGAAAAAGATTGCAATGGCCAGTGTTGCACTTAAACAGGGTTAACTTGGACAGAAATGTGGAGACAACTGATTTGACTTTGCTAAGATTCACATCTTTTCCTTAAATTGAAGATTGGTTTGATTAAACTTTGTGAATAATTCTGATAATAAGCAATGTCATGCTTAATATTCCTCAGTTGATTACTGAATAAAACATTTGAGTCTTCAAAGAGTTTTCAAAAAGCACACAAAAGCGTCTCAGGCAGTTTTCTTCTGAGAGCCATTTGACTTCTGTGTGCAACATCAAGCCTTGAAACTGTTCTTTCTTCATACAAAGCTCTCGAAATAGTTGAGTATTGAGAACATGGGAGTTAATTTTATTTACTGCTGTGATAACAGTATTTAATGATTTGTGCAGCCGAACACTTTTTTTTTGCAACGAGAACTTGTGAATTACATAGTGAATGGTAAACATGTTAGGTACAGCTTTTTTCAAGAAAATAATAACCCCACGGCATTGATGGTTCCCCATTTGTTGCACTAGCAAGAATGTTGATGAGCAGAATGTCCTCCTCTTGAAAACTTGCTCAACGATCCGAAGTACTAACGCTCCCTTCATAGCTGTTTCTAGTCCCTTTACAAAGAACAACTCTTGAACTATGCTTTCATCTTTTTTGAAGAGAACATAACCAAGAACATAACTGGTGTAGAGGATACCCAAATTCCTCTTTCTCTGGGGCCAGTAAAGACCTGTTTAGATGGCAGTTCACAGTCTCTTAGAGATCGTCATAGTCATAGTCATACTTCATTGATTGCGAGGGAAATTTGGTTTTGTTACAGTTGCACCAACCAAGAACAGAGTATAAATATAGCCATATAAAACCATAAATAATTAAATAATAATATGTAAATTATGCCAGGAAATAAGTCCAGGACCAGCCTATTGGCTCAGGGTGTCTGACCCTCCAAGGGAGGAGTTGTAAAGTTTGATGGCCACAGGCAGGAATGACTTCCTATGATGCTCTGTGCTGCATCTTGGAGGAATGAGTCTCTGGCTGAATGTACTCCTGTGCCCACCCAGTACATTATGTAGTGGATGGGAGACATTGACCAAGATGGCATGCAACTTGGACAGCATCCTCTTTTCAGTCACCACCGTGAGAGAGTCCAGTTCCATCCCCACTACATCACTGGCCTTACGAATGAGTTTGTTGATTCTGTTGGTGTCTGCTACCCTCAACCTACTGCCCCAGCACACAACAGCAAACATGATAGCACTGGCCACCACAGACTTGTAGAACATCCTCAGCATCGTCCAACAGATGTTAAAGGACCTCAGTCTCCACAGGAAATAGAGACGGCTCTGACCCTTCTTGTAGACAGCCTCAGTGTTCTTTGACTCTTCTGTACTAACCGTACTTTGCCCTACCCTTCAACTGTGATCCATATTGGGCTGTTAACATAACAGAATGACATAAAAGTGGGTGATGTCAGCTAGAGAAATTCCTTGCCATGATTCTTGTTCATGGTTGCAGTAAGATGCATCATGTAATGTGAATTAGTTTGCTATTCTGTTTCCATCCCATTTCCGACCTTATCTCATAAAAATTGCTGGTGAATGCAACAGGCCAGGCAGCATCTATAGAAAGAGGTACAGTCGACGTTTCAGGCCGAGACCCTTCGTCAGGACTAACTGAAAGAAGAGATAGTAAGAGATTTGATAGTGGGAGGGGGAGGGGGAGATCGGAAATGATAGGAGAATACAGGAGGGGGAGGGATGGAGCCAAGAGCTGGACAGTTGATTGGCAAAAGGGATATGAGAGGATCATGGGACGGGAGGTCAAGGGAGAAAGAAAGGGGGAGGGGGGAAGCCCAGAGAGAAGAAATCTATAATTTCTTCGGCCCTTCAACTTTTCAACCCCATCCTCAGTTAGTCCTGATGAAGGATCTCAGCCCAAAATATCAACTGTACCTCTTCTTATAGATGCTGGCTGGCCTGCTGCACTCCACCAGCAATTTTTTATGTGTGTTGCTTGAAATTCCAGCATCTGCAGATTTCCTCGTGTTTCTGACCTTATCTATAGCTTTTCAATGCTTTTTAGTCTGGATTAGTTTAGTTCTCATCTTTCAAATCACTTTCGTGGATAAATATCATCTCTTCAAATTTCCTCTGCCTTTCCATTGCAATTAAAGGAAAGATATTCTAATGCACCTAGTTTGGCTAATAGCAAATTGTGTTTGGTTACTAATACTCAATTAGGACTAACATCTTATGACAATATTTCCGTTCAGTCACCAGAAGGGGCTAATAATCCAAAATTAATTTGTAATATACAATTGAACTATACTTTGTAAATGATGAACAAACAGATAAGTCTCAAGTTGGATGTTTACTGCTTAGATTACTAATGACTAGTTATAATCACCTCAATGTGGTGTTTCACAGCAAAATGTTTTGTGTACTAATGTGATCAATAAACTTGAGCAGCACCTCCGTCTCAGGATGCAAAGGTTTCTAAGATTTCTCTATACATATGGCTTTCTTTGCATTTAGATTTTGAACATGTGCAGCGACATCCAATGACCCACAGTGCACATCTAGAGATTTGTTTGCACATATGTAACCCTCCGCTTCTGTCGGCTGTGTGAGTCTAGGGAAGACAATTTTTGGCCCTGCCAAACGTGTGAGATTGAGGTGCAAAACCTCCTGTTTGTGTGGATGCTGCGTGATGTGTTACCCTGTTACAAATCAGTGCCACGAAATAACAAACCGTACACCATATGCAATTAAACAATTTAGCTTTATAATTCTTAATTTGACTAAAGGGTTAGTAAAGTAAAACAAAAAGAAAAGGGCCCATTTTAATGTAACAGTCTAATGTGCACAAGTTGGAGCTCACGGTTTCCCTTCCACTGGTCCTCCATCGATTCTCCCGGGCGTCGTCCACTCCCGGCCCCATTCCAAGTCTACTCCTTTCTGGTGTCTACGATCTCTCCTTTCTGGCATCTTCACTCTCCATCTTCCACTGAACAAAAGACCCAGATCATCTTGGTCTCAGGCACACAACAAGTAAAAAACACTCCCTTCATTGGATGGTGCACATTCCAAAGCTCCATGATCTATAGTCATAACCCAAACACTGCTGTTACAGAAAAAACATTATATTGGCAGTGCTTCTACAGAAAGACCATTACATTAGCAGTGAAACCTTCCCCAGAGTGTTACCCATATATGGCCTAGTTCAACATAATCTAAAGGAGACCCATCTGACCTGTTGTTGTGTTCTCCTCTTGGCCTTCTCAGTAACTGCCTTTTAGACACCTGATCATAACCCCAATCGCTATGTCCCTCCCCACCACGATATCAGATGATATTCTCGAGCATCCAGGCTCAACTTTGCTCAATCTCCATTTTGATGTCTCGGACAGAACCTTCAGGTCACTATTCCACACTCCCCCCGCCCCCCACACATACCTTGCCTGAACTCCACCATCTCCTGAGAAGCTTGCGACCTCTTTCAGCCATGTTTGATGGTCTGTCTGAGCTCCTGCTTGGTTGGGCCTTCTGCATTTTGCAGTAGGGAACTTACACGTGGAATAAGTATTGCCACTTTCATGCCTTCAACTACAGGGGAATTTCTTCACCACCCAATCACTCAGTCATGAATTAAAATCTATTTCAAAATGTCTCTATTTGATGTTCAAAATTATCATATTTTGCTTTTCTTAAGGACTGCTGTCCACTGCCCAACCTTGCATGCAGTGTCCAAATCCTTCTGATTGGTGCTCTTGGTCTTTGGGATGTTACTCTGCAGCAGGAGCAGCAGCTCATTTGCTGTTCACACACGTTGAAATACTGTTACACTCTGTTCTTATGATGGAGAGATCATAAATCTCCAAGTTCTATAGAATCTGATCATGTCATGTAACCATTTAATACTGTTGACTTGTTCACTATTAGCAAGATCAATTGCATTTAATGTTTTATTTGAGTTAAGCACTTGCTCTTTTCTTGAAATGGGCATTGTTATGAGTAACATGTGATTAATCCATTGCTCCTATTTTCTTTCGCATGAAATTGCATTTATTAACTTTAGGAACTACATTGTTCTTTATGTCATCTATCAATGACATAATAAGAAGAAAATATTCTCCAGCATAAGTGATCCTGCAGATGCTGGAAATCCAGAGTAACACACACAAGGTGCTGGAGGAACTCAGAAGGTCAGGCAGCATCTATGGAGAGAAATAAAGAGTCGACGTTTTGGGCCAAACCCCTTCTTCAGAACTGGAAAGTAAGGGGTAAGAAACCAGGATAAAAGAAGTGGAGGGAGGGGTAAGAGTACAAGTTGGCAGTACTGACGAAGGGTCTCGACCGGAAATGTCGACCGTTTATTTCTCTCCATGGATGCTGCCTAACCTGTTAAATTCCTCCAGCATTTTGAAAATATCCCCCAAACTCTGTCAGTACACATATTAGGAATGGAAAGTGAGAAACTTTGTATTAATCAATGCTGTATTGCAATAATTGTGGCAATTATTTCCATTTCCTCTCACTAATCTAACTTATGTTGACTTAGATTTTGGGGTAGCTTTTACATAACACTTGATTTTTTTTTTAGATCCTGTATTCTTTCCATTCCACCACATTGATTTTGATATGATATACAGTATATATTTCATTTGTAATCCCCTTAATTCTTTCATTCCACTTAATTCTTTCTGTTTTGATGCACTGCTTCCAAATTTAAAGGCAGTATTAAAAACAGCCCTCAAAACCAGCACTTTAAATCATCCTTTGCAATGTTTATAACCTATCTAGAAAACGTTTGCACAATTGCAATAACCTAGTAAAAAGAATATTAATGTTGTCTGAAAAGAGCACAGGAATATTCCCCATCTAGCTATGGAGTAGACAGATTTTGATACGAATGTGGAGGTAGAGGAACTGCGAGCAGATTTAGAGCTAAGTTAAACAGTTCTTGTTGAGTTCTAGTGGGATATGATGATGGATGGCTGAACAAATTTATTTATTTGTATTTTATTTATTTAGTGAGACAGTCATGCTGCCCCAGCAACCCAGCAACCCAATAATTCCGATCAACGGGACAATTTGCAATGACCAATTAACTTATCCAGTATGTGTTTGGATCGTGGGAAGAAGCTGGAGCACCTGGGGAAACCTATGCATTCCATGGGGAGGACGTACAGAGACTTCTTATAGAACAGCATCAGAATTGAAGTCCAAAACTCTGGAATGGCTTGAGCTGTAATAGCATTGCGCTAACTGCTACATTACCATGGCACCCATGATAGGCTTTGCACATCCTATTCTTGGGGAGCATACATAATGTGTCCGCTTTTTGCATCCTAGTCTTGGGGAGCAAAGCTGGGAGTATGAGAGAGTAAAAATTGTGGTGGATTTCAGAACTGAGGGAATACTAGAATCTTTTTGAAGGTGTGGGTGATGAGAGGTACCAGGAAGTGATCAGAGAAGGTGTTGTGTAAAGATTGTAAAGATCATCATAATCAGAAGAGCCCAGACGATCAAAAGGAATCTATGAATAGAAGTAGGAGAGTTTAAATGAAAAGAACTGTTCAAAGGGGAAGGGAGGGAGCAAGGCTCTGTATGCACAAGGAAGAAAGCCAATGCAGTTGTGGTGACAATTGATGTCACCTGTGAAAAGGGTTTTTCCAGCATAGTATTCAATGATTGGTGTTTGGTGCCTTGTGGGTACAGTCCACATCACCTATCCAGTTGGTTGGCCAGGTCAGATTATGGGAACTAACATGACTTTTTGGAGATGTAGTGTGCTGTGGAAATGTAAGGAAATGCTGCAGATTTTTGTATATAATTATTAGGTACTGACGATCTTCCCACTGGAATCTGTCAGTCGTGTGGGCTTTTAGCTGGAAGCATGAGGGCTGCAAAGAACAGCAATGTGCATCATTGCTTTGATGCTAAGGTTGGAAATGATATTTTGGAACCTTTTCAAAGTGGGCTGAAACGTTCTGGATTTATGGTTGCTATATTTGCTTGCCTTGTTCTTTGGAAAGGATGGGAATTTTCCTGTCCCCTGTCTAAGCTCCACACCTCTACTCAGTCTCATTTCAATACTCATTCTCACCTTGCCAGTTGGAATTAAAGTTTTAACTTGACGGCATCCGGAAGATTTCATGCAGACACATTTTGGGCTAAATTGCCAATTAAAGTGCCAGGAAATGACCATCTCCACAGGAAAACCTAATTAGCACCCTTGACATTCAATGGCGTTACCATCAATCACCAAGACCCTTGTCATAGACATCCTCGGAGTCACCAAGTTTCAGAAACTCAAATGGACATATTTACCATGGTTATGAAAAGAAATCAGATTTGGGTATTCAGTGTTGAGTAACTCACCTTCTGAGAATCCAAGGCCTTTCCACCAGGGCTCAAGTCAGAAGTGTGATGGCGTATTCTTCACTTGTCTAGATATGTGCAGCATCAACAATTCTCAAGAGGATTTATACCATCTGAGTACATTATTCTAAACATTTAGTCCGTCTACTACTGGTGCACAATGCCTTTATTATGTACCAAGTATAAAAGCCATGGTACTCTGACAACACCTGTCAAGCCCTTTTGCCATCTATAACTAGCCACCTCAGTAGAAGGCTTTATGAGGGAATTATTTGGTTTTAGGTCATCAATCCCCTATCCCCAAAACAAAATAAGACCACCTTTTCTGTGTAGAAAATTCCAAACCATGATCTTGAATTGTGTCCTAGTCTTGCAAAGGAACATAGGGGGAAAGAAAACGTTTGCCTGGCAAAGCAATCTATAATAGGGAAAGCAGAAATAAAGACGAGAAAATCGGAAATCCAAGCAGCACACACAAAATGCTGAAGGAGCTCAGCAGGCCAGGCAGCATCCATGAAAAAAGAGTAAACAATCAGTGTTTTGGGCCGAGACCCTTCATCAGGAATGGCAAAAAAAAGTTGAGAAGTTAGAGCATGAAAGTGGGGGGAGGGGAGGAAGAAGTACAAGGTGATAGGTGAAACTGGGAGAGGAGGAGGGAGGGGTGAAGTAAAGAGCTGGGAAGCTGATAGGTGAAAGAGATAAAGGGCTGGAGAAGGGGGAATTTGATAGGAGAGGGTAGAATACCATGGAAGAAAGGGAAGGTGGAAGAGCAACAGAGGGAGGTGATGGGCAGGTAAGGAGATGAAGTGAGAGAGGGAAACAGGAATGGGGGAATGGTGAAGTGGGGGAGAGGTCAATTACTGAAAGTTTGAGAAATTGATGTTCATGCCATCAGGTTGGAGGCTACCCCAACGGAATATAAGGTGTTGCTCCTCCAACCTGAGTGTGGCCTCATCACGGCAGTAGAGGAGGCCATGGACTGACATATCGGAATGAGAATGGGAATTAGAGCTGAAGTGGGTGGCCACTGGGAGATCCCACTTTTTCTGATGAACAGAGCGTAGGTGCTCGGCGAAGCGGTCTCCCAATCTATGTTGGGTCTCACCGATATGCAGGAGGTCACACCGGGAGCACTGGATACAGTAGATGACCCCTCAGGCTCACAAGTGAAGTGTTGCCTCACCTGCAAAGACTGTTTAGGGCCCTGGATAGTAGTGACGGAGGAGGTGTAGGGGTAGGTGTGGCATTTGTTCTGCCTGCAAGGATAAGTAACTGGAGGAAGATCAGTGGGGAGAGACGAATAGACAAGGGAGTTACGTAGGAAGTGATCCCAGCAGAAAGCAGGAAGTGGGAGGGGGGCGTGTTGGTGGAGGGCAAGATATGCTTGGTGATGTGCTTCCAGTAATTGGCCCCCTTCACCATTCCCATTCCCTCTCTCTCCTTATCCACCCATCACCTCCCTCTGCTGCTCCTCCCCGTTCTCTTTCTTCCATGATCTCCGTAAGACCATAAGATATAGGAGCAGAAGTAGGCCATTTGGTTTATCGATCCAATTCCTCCGTCATCCCCACACCCCTGCCTTCTCCCCATACCCTTTGATGCCCTGGCAAATCAAAAACCTATCTATCTCTGCCTTAAATGCACCCAATGACTTGATCTCCACAGCCACTCGTGGCATCAAATTCCACAGATTTACCACCCTCTGACTAAAGTAATTTCTCCGCGTCTCTGTTCTAAATGGATGTCCTTCAATCCTGAAGTTGTGCCCTCTTGTCCTAGACTCCCCTACCATGGGAAATAACTTTGCCATAGCTAATCTGTTCAGGCCTCCTAACATTTGGAATGTTTCTATGAGATCCCCCCCTCATTCTTCCTGAACTCTAGAGAATACAGCCCAAGAGCTGCCAGATGTTCCTCATACGGTAACCCTTTCATTCCTGGAATCATTCTTGTGAATCTTCTCTGAACCATCTCCAACATCAGTATATCCTTTCTAAAATAAGGAGCCCAAAACTGCACACGATACTCCGAGTGTGGTCTCACGAGTGCCTTATGGAGCCTCAACATCATATCCCTGCTCTTATATTTTATACCTCTAGAAATGAATGTAAATATTGCTTGTACCTTCTGCACCACTGATTCAACCTTTAGGGTATCCTGCACAAGGATACCTAAGTTCCTTTGCATCTCTGCATTTTGAATTCTCTCCCCATCTAAATAATAGTCTGCCTATTTATTTTTTCCATCAAAATACATAACCATACACTTTCCAACATTGTATTTCATTTGCCACTTCTTTGCCCATTTCCCTAAACTATCTAAGTCTCTCTGCAGGCTCTCTTGTGTCCTCAAATCACCCTCTCATTCACCTAGCTTTGTATCATTGACAAATTTAGCCACAAATCCATTAATTCCATCGTCCAAATCATTGACATACATCTTAAAAAGCAGTGATCCCAACACCGACCCCTGTGGAACTCTACTGATAACTGGCAGCCAGTCAGAATAGGATCTCTTTATTCCCACCCTCTGTTTTCTGCCAATCAGCCAATGCTCCACCAATGCTGATAACTTCCCTGTAATTCCGTGGGCTCTTATCTTGATAAGTATCTTCATGTGCGGCACCTTGTCAAAGGCCTTCTGAAAATCCAAGTACACCACATCTACTACATCTCCTTTGTTTACCCTGCTTGTAACTTCCTCAAAAAAATTGCAGTAGGTTAGTCAGGCAGGCAGGATTTTCCTTTCAGGAAACCATGCTAGCTTTGGCCCATCTTATCATGTGCCTCCAGGTACTCCATAATCTCATCCCTAACAATTGATTCCAACACTGATGTCAGGCTAACAGGTCTATAGTTTCATCTCTGCTGCCTCCCACCCCTCTTAAATAACAGAGTAACATTTGCAATTTTCCAGTCATCCGGTACAATGCCAGAATCTATTGCTTCTTGAAAGATCATTGTTAATGCCTCTGCAATCTTTCCAGCTACTTCTTTCAGAACCCAAGGTTGCATTCCATCAGGTCCAGGAGATTTATCCACCCTCAGACCATTAAGCTTCCTGAGCACCTTCTCAGCCATAATTTTCACTGCATATACTTCACTTCCCTGATACACTTGAATGTTCGGTATACTGCAGATGTCTTCCACTGTGAAGACTGATGCAAAATACGTATTCAGTTCCTCTGCCATCTCTGCATCTCTCATTACAATATCTTCAGTGTTATTTTCTAATGGTCCTATATCTACCCTCAACTCTCTTTTACCCTTTACATACATAAAAACGCTTTTAATATCTTCTTTGATAGTAGTCCCCAGCTTCCTTTCATAATTCATCTTTTCCTTCCTAATGACCTTCTTAGTTTCCTTCTGCAAGTTTTTAAAAGCTTCCCAATCCCCATTAGCTTTGGCTTCCTTTGGCTCTTTTGCTTTTACTTTGGCTCTGATTTCACTTGTCAGCCAAGATAGTGTCCTTCTTCCATTTGAAAATTTATTCTTATTTGGAATATATCTGTCTTGCACTTCCCTCATTTTTCGCAGAAACAGCAGCCATTGCTGTTCTGCTATCCTTCCTGCTAGTGTCCCTTTCCAGTCAACTTTGGCCATTTCCCCTCTCATGCCATTGTAATATCCTTTATGCCACTGAAATACCGACATATTGGAATTTAGTTTTTTCTTCTCAAATTTCAAAGTGAACTCGACCATATTGTGATCACTTTTCCCTAAGGGTTCCTTAACCTTAAGCTCTCTTATCACCTCTGGATAATTGCACAACACCCAGTTCAGCACAGCCAATCCCCTAGTGGGTTCAACAACAAGTTGTTCTAAAAAGCCATCTCTTAGAGAATCTACAAATTCTCTCTCTTGAGGTCCAGTACTGACTGGGTTTGTTCGATCCACTTTCATGTTAAAATCCCCAATGATTATCATGACATTGCCCTTCTGACTCGCCTTTTATATCTCCTGCTGTAATTTGTAATCCACATCCCAACTGCTATTTGGAGGCCTGTATACAACTGTCATTAGGGTCCTTTTACCCTTGCCATTTCTTAACTCAACCCATAGAGACTCTACATCCTATGTCATCCCTTTCTAAAGATTTAATATTAGTTCTTACACATAGTGCTACACCACCTCCTTTGCCTACTAACCTACCTTTCTGATATACCATACATCCTTGGACGTTCAGCTCCCAATGGCAGCCATCTCTTAGCCAAGCTTCAGAGATGGCCACAATACGAAGGGTGATTGATAAGTTCATGGCTTAAGGTAGATTATGAGAACACTCAGTCCTCTTGTCATTTAGAAATGCATACATGCATTAAAAAATAATACAATGTTTCTCCAGAGTGATATCACAGAAAACAGGACAAACCAAAGAATAACACTGACAGAACCACATAATTATAACATATAGTTACAGCAGTGCAAAGCAATACCATAATTTGATGAAGAACAAACCATGGGCACGGTAAATAAAATCTCAAAAGTCCCCGAGTCGATCGACTCCCGATTCCCCGATAGCAGGCGGCAAAAGGGAGAAACTCCCTGTCATAAACCTCCAGGCACTGTCAACTTGCCGATGCCTTGGAAGCAGCCGACCACAGCCGACACTGAGTCCATCTGTCCGAAAACTTCGTGCTTCCAACCAGCCTCTCCGATACAGCCTCCCGAGCGCCATCCTCTGCTGTGCGCCTTCGATGTCGCCCTGGCTGCTGAAACACACAAAGCCAAGGATTTCGGGGCCTTCTGCTCCAGGAATTCCAGTTACTACACAGTAGCAGCGGCAGCGAAGCGGGCATTTCAGAAGTTTTCCAGATGTTCCTCCATACTCTCACGTCTGTCTCCATCAAATCAGAATTGTGTACGGTCCCCTACTTGACAGATAACAGACATCACCACCGTAGTTGCCGCACGCGCTACTGTCGCACCGCCAAGTCAATTTTAGAAAACCTAGCACATTTATTTTTCAACATAGTCCCCTCCTACATGTACACACATAATCCGGCGGTTGTGGAGCATCTGGATCCCTTCTTTGTAGAAGTGGTCCACAGCAGGGGTGATTGATAAGTTCGTGGCCTGAGGTAGAGAGAGATGAGTTATTAACCAAATTTTCTGCATTATCACTCAAAGAGATGAACTGCATGTGCATGTGATGAGAGCGTCTTGGACCTCCAGGTGGCCCACAGCAGGGGTGATTGATAAGTTTGTGGCCTGAGGTAGAAGATGAGTTATACAGCTCTTGTTACATGCACATGCAGTTCAACTCTTTGAGTGAAAATGCAGCAAGTTTGAAGTTAATAACTCATCTCCTTCTACCTTGGGCCACAAACTTATCAATCACCCCTGCTGTGGACCACTTCTGGAGGTCCAATCCATATGCTTCACGACTGCTGGACTAAGGTGTGTAAATGTAGGAAAAATAAATGTGCTAGGTTTTCTAAAACGGACTCCTTCTTCCTTAGGCCACGAACTTATCAATCACCCCTCCTATCATACTTGCCAATCTGTAGCTGAATTTCAAGATCGTCTATTTTACTTCTTGTGCTGCGTGCATTCAGATATAACATTTTCAGTCCAGTATTTGTTGCTTTCTGTTTTAACTGTACCACGCCTCTATTGCTCTGTAACTCATCCTACTGGGTGTTATTATGCCTCATCTCCTGTCTGTCCTTTCTATCATCTCTGTTGCACTCTATCTTTGATTTATTTCTGTTTCTCCCTTCCTCAGCCCCAACACTCCGCTTCCCATCTCCCTGCCAAATTAGTTTAAGCCCTCCCTATCAGTTCTATTAAACTTGCCTGCTAGGATATTGGACCCCTTTGGGTTTAGGTGTAACCCGTCCTTTCTCTACAGGTCGTACCTCCCCCAGAAGAGGCCCCAGTGATCCAGGAACCCGAAGGCCTACTCCCTACACCAATCTCTCAGCCACACATTACTATGCCTGATCAAGCAATTCTTGTGCTTGGCAGTACTTTGGAACAGGCAGCAATCCTGAGATTACTACCCTGGAGGTCCTGCTTTTCAGCTTCCTACCCAGCTCCCTGAATTCTCCCTTCAGGACCTCCTCCCTTTTTCTACCTATGTCATTGGTACCAACATGTACCAAGACTTCTGGCTGTTCACCTTATCCCTTCAGAATACTCTGCACCCAATCTGAGACATCCCATACCCTAGCACGTGGGAGGCAGCACATTATGTGGGTATCCCTATCAGGCTGACAGAACCTCCTGTCTGTTCCCCTCACTATGGAATCCCCTATGATTACCGCATTCCTCATCTTCTTCTCTCCTTTCTGCACCAGGGAACCAAGCTCAGTACCAGAGACCCGATCACCATGGCCGACCTCTGTCAGGTTAATACCCTTAACAGCATTCAAAACAAGATAACGATTACTGAGGGGGATGGCCACAGGGGTGCTCTCTACTATCTGAGCTCTTCCCTTCCCTTCCTGGACAGTCAGCCACTTAACTAATTCCTGCACCTGTGGGGTGGCTAACTCCCTATAGCTCTTATCGATCTCCTGCTCACTTTCTTTAACAAGCTGTAGGTCATCAAGCCGCAGCTCCAGACCCCTAACATGATCTCTCAAGAGCTGCATCTCGGTGCACCTGGCGCAGGTGTGGCCATCTGGGAGACTGGAAGATCCCCAGGATTCCTACATCTGACACCCAGAGCAAAGTACTAAACCTACAGGCATGCTCTCTATTCCTCAAAAAATGCAAGGAAAAACAAAGTCCGAATGAGTCAAAGCCCTACCACTCTGACTCAGACCACTCCATCAGTGACCGCTCCACTAGGCAGTGTCTCCCTTTTATGCCTGAATCTTCCCTGCTCTCCCACACACGATTGTTGCGCTGGTTGTAGCCAAGTTCCCGTAACATTTTCCCCTTTTAAACTTCGCTCCCACACCTGTGCGCTGCCTCCTCTCTCGTAGCTCTCCAACTCAGTATCGGTGCACTGGTCTACTACCTTCTCCATTCCGAATCCTCCTTCTCCAGCCCTTTATCACTTTCACCAATCAGCTTCCCAGCTCTTTACTTCTCCCCTCCCCCTTTCCAGGTTTCGCCTATCACCTACCCCCTTCTTCTTCCTCTCCTCTCCCCACTTTATTGCTCCAACTTCATATCTTTTTTTTCCCCAGTCCCGACGAAGGGTCTTGGCCCAAAATGACAACTGTTTACTCTTTTCCATAGATGCTGCCTGACCTGCTGAGTTGTTGCAGCATTTTGTGTGTGTGTTGGTTAAACAGAAACAATGTTAGTTTCTGGAAGATGTAGCTACTCAATATCTCTCCTGTCATCCTCTCAAAAATCCTAGCTTATAAGCGATATAAAAAGACAGGTTTGGAAATGGAATATTACCAGAAATAAAGGAGCAGGGAAGCAAAGAAAAAAAAAAACTTGTAGGATCTAATAGATGCAGAAATAGAGCTAAGTAAATTTTCTGCAGGCTAAGAAAGAGATGGAAAAACAGGGATAATAAATCAATTCAAACATTGTGTGAGATGGAAGGAAAATATTCCCTTTTGTAGTTATGGCTTTATATGAGATTATGGATAACTCCTAACCAAATGTTGATAGTAATTTGGCAATTTATAGTCAATTGAGCGTAGGCAAGTTTATTTTCATTGGTATTGTTTGAAAACGTCTCTTCTGAGCATTTAACTGTCCAATAAAACATGTTCGTGCTGTGGCCTTAAAAGCAACTGCAGTTATTGTGCAGGTTGACTGCCCCTTACCCGAAATTCAAGAATCCCAAATCCAGATTTTTTATTTGAGCACTGACATAATGTCACAATTGGAAAAACCTACAAGGTGCTTGGAAGGTTCCCAGGCTATGCGCAGGTCACTGCACACTGCAGGCAGTTCTGAGAAGTGACCTCACATACGTAATGAATAGAAGTTAATGAAAAATAGAAAAAAACTGCACAAAATGAAAAATTAAGATCTTGATCGTGTATCGTCTGCGTCAGAGTGAACATATGCCGCTTGATGCTATGCTGACCATGAAACGAGCAAAGATCTATCGTGATGAACTGAAAAATGAAGGTTATCGTGAATATTCAGCAGGCTGGTTGCAGAAATTTAAGAAAAGGCATGGCATTAAAATTTTAAAGCATCTGATCACAAAAATCTAGCACCCGAACAAGTCTACAATGCTGATTGTTTTTATATCTTACATAAAACTTTAAAAAAAGGTAAAAATACAAACACAGTGTACCTTTTAATGAAAGCACGCCATCATAGGTGGAGATTGAAAGCCTGTTGTTGTACAACAGCTGATTCAGATGTTCTCCCGATGCTGCTATGCTGCTTTTGTTACCCTGCACATATTACATTTTCATTATATTAATGATATGTAATAATTTTTACTGTTAAATACATTGAGTGTGGTGAACAAATACAATACAAAGGCTGCTTACCAGTAGCACATAAATTCAGAGTCAGAAATGATGGCAATCTCAAACTATCTCATTATATAATCCAAAAAAATCTACAATACTTTGGGGCCCGAAGCGTTTCGGATAAGGGCTACTCAACCTGTGCATCGGTTTTAGCCTAATAAGACCCAGTGTTCAGGTCCACTGTTGCCAAATAAAAGTGATTTATTATTTAACAAACATGATATTAACAAAAGATGGAAAAGGATTTTAATTTGCTATATTTAAATTGAAGTCTAGTTAAAAATGATCTCGATAAAGCCAATGTTCCCAGTTCAGACTGAGTGGTACACTTAATTGGTCAATGTACTTTTCATGTTTTCTGTCCTTAATTTTGATTCAACTGCAGATAAAGCAGAGAACATTTTATATTGGCTGACAGTAACAAATGTACCTGAAATTAATTTGAGTTGTTTTAAGTCACTTCCTAATAAACATGGCATTCAATAAGAACATACAGTAGAAGGCCATTTGACTCTTTGAGCTCCAACATTTAGTTATGTCAGGGCTGAAACTTTGACTGTTTATTCCTCTCCATAGATGCTGCTGAGTTCCTCTAGCATTTTGTATGTGTTGCTGTTAGTCTCAGCCTCTAATGTACCAAATGGCTGACCTTAAGGTGGAGAATTCTAACACTTCACATACTACTATAGAGAAATGTTTGTTCATCTCTGTCCTAAATGTCTGACTGCTTACAGATCTTGAGACATGTGTTGCAGCTGTAGACTCTCCATCTGGAAGATGTAGCCGTTCAGTGTCTGTCTGACCTGTCAATCCTCCTGCAATTCCTAACTTACAAAGAATACACAGAGGCATGTTTGGAAGTGGAACATTACCAGACTTGGGCAGTATGTGGCATCTTCTTAGGCAGAAGGAAAGAAAACTTACTTTATATCTAACTGATCCTGAAGCACATAATGCTGAGTGCACAAGTAAACTTTGTTGGAACATAATGTACAAAAACAAAGATAGAAGTTGCGCTTCCTGGTCAACTTGCAAGTTAACCTTTACGGAATCCTGTACAAGGATTCTCAAGTCCCCTTGCACCTCTGATTTTGAATTTTTTTTCCCCATTTAGAAAATAATTTATGCCTTCATTCCTTCTACCAAAATGCATGACCATATAATTCCCTGCTCTATATTCCATCTGCCACTTCTTTGCCTATTCTCCCAATTTAAGTCCTTCTGCAGACTGCCTGCTTCCTCAACACTACCTGCTCCTCCACTAATCTTTGTATTGTGTGCCCAGTTGGCAACAAAGCCATCAATTCTGTTATCTAAATCACTGACCCCTGGGAACACCACTAGTTACCGGCAGCCAACCAGAAAAGGCCCCCACTTTGCTCCCTGCCAGTCAGCCAACTTTCTATCCACGTTAACATCTTTCCTGTAATACCATGGTCTCTTATCTTGTTAAGCAGCCTCATGTGTTTCAGCTTGTCAAAGGCCTTCTGAAAATCCAATAACTTAGCCATCATTATATCACATATGCATGAATGATAAAGTATACTCCCCTGAATCTTGATTATCTAACTGAGCTCATCTCTGCTGATTCACCCAGTTTAGTAGTTCATTCAGACTTTGTATTCCTCAAATGCTGCCATCTTGTGCATTCACAACTTTCCTTGCTTCATCGCTGACACAAGTGCAGTCTGTTGCTTGAGCCCAGGCTCTAGATTTCCCTCTGTAAAGTTTGTTGCTCACCAGCTCGTTTTCTCTCAGGGTGCTCCATAGAACTTGGTAGCATGACAAAGCTTATGTGATCACTGTTCAATATGGATTTGCATCAGACTTCATCTGATAGGACAACTTGTGGGCTATTTTTACATTGAAGATAATAAACACAAGTTGTTGTAATGAATTAGTAGCCACTTGGTATTGCTCAAATACAAATTGGAGGATGTGTCTTTGTTATGGATGCTTAATGACCTTGTGGAGTCCTGTTGTGCACCCTGACTTATTTCTTACTGAGTGGCTCTTGAAGTAATGAGGAAAGATGTCAGAATGCCTTTAATTCGGAGGTTTCCAACTTTTTGCTATGCCATGGACCCCTACCATTATATTGGGAAGGTGTTGGGAACCCCTGTTTTAATTGTATTCATAAATCATAGCTAATTTAAAATTATCAGTTTCATGACAATGTTTGGGATTATGGTCTTTTTATGATGATTGTCTTGTATTTCTGCTTATATTTAGAAGCTGTATTATGGCTCAAAAGAAATCAAACCATCTAAATGGGTTTTTGTATCAAGTATGTACAGTGCTTATTTTATAGAACGTATTTATGTGTGCATAATTGTTTCTGATTCATAATCAGTGTTGCAAATAATATGATTAGAAACATGAGAAGTATTTTTAATGGATCTGATTGCAAACAAACAGTTGACTCACTGCCTTTGTTACAAAGCAATCAAAATAACTTTAAAACGTATCTTTGAAAATCAACACACAATCCAGCTTTGACAAAAAATTACATCTTGCATTTTCAATCAGCAGTTCTCTACTGCAAAATAAAGTGTGGAATGATATAAGATATAGTGATTTGCGCTTCTATGTTTGTTGCAATTTGATATTGTGTTAGTTGGAAGGTTCTAGTTCCAAGGATAGTTGCAATAAGAAGGGCGTAGTGAAGCTCAATTTCAACATGGGCTCTCTATTTTTGGTTTAGCCTACAGGTCTGACTTATGTTTTAGCATAAGGCAAGTAGTTTTCTATTTTGTTCTTGTCTTCTTGTCCTTACCTACCACCCCATGAGCCTCTGCATCCAGCACATCATCCCCCGCAACTTCCACTTTCTCCAAAGGTAACCCACCACTAAACATTTCTTTACTCCCCCTCCTCTCTGCTTTCTGCAGGGGTCGCTCCCTCCGTGACTCCTTTGTCCATTCACCCCTCCTCACTAATCTCCCCTCTTGGCACTCATCCCTGCAAGCAGCCCAAGTTCTACACATGTCCATTCCCTTCTCCTTCGCTCCATTCAGGGCCCCAAACAGTCCTTCTAGGTGAGGCAACACTCACCTGCAAATCTGCTGGGCTTCTCTATTGTGTCTAGTACTCCTGATGCGGCCTCCTCTACATTGGTGTGACCCGTCGTAGGTTGGGTGGGGGGGGGCACGCTTCGTCAAGCACCCCTGCTCCATCCGCCAAATGTAGAAATTCGAGGTGGCCAAACATTTTAATTCTGATTCTCATTCCCGTTCCGACATGTCAGTCCGTGGCCTCCTCTTGTGCCAAGATGAGGCCACCCTCAGAGTGGAGGAGCAACACTTTATATTCTGTCTGGGTAGCCTCCAACCTGATGGCATGAATAGTGATTTCTCCTTCCAGTCTTTAAAAAAGTCCCTCTCCCTCCCCTCTTCTTCTATTCCTCTCTCTGGCCTCTTACCTCTTTGCACCTGCCTATCACCTCCCAGTCATTAAGTAAATTTTCTCTGCACTCTTTCAAGATTGTTGATATCTTTCCTGTAGACAGGTGACTACAACTGCGCACAATACTCCAAATTCAGCCTTACCAACATCTTTTACAACTTCAGCGTAACATCCCAACTCTTGACTTATCCCAACCTATAATTGAAAAGTCAAAATTAATTTCCCGTTGCTAAGTTGGTATCTTGGACAGATCCATTACTTTCCACTGTTCTTATTTAGGTTTGATGGGCTTTTCATTCTGAGTTTTATTTGTCACGTTATTAACAGATATCCTGTCAGCTTGTTTATGAACAACTGGCACATCCCCAATGATCACTGCTTTCCACAACAAAAAAAGGCAATGTCTCACAAAACTAATCTCTGGTCTCATTAGTACTGGGGATAAATATCATCCATCCCTGGGGATTTCTATGTGCTGAATCTGTTTATTTTATTTCAGACTTCCATCTTATTATGTTGCAGCTGCTAATTTTATTAGGGTTTTTACTGTTTAGGGAGTGCACATTACAAGAATGCTCCCTGGTGAATTACTTGCGGAATCAGTCATTAAGTATATTAACTAATTTCTATTCATCCTCTTTATAAACCCTTTTGCTTTCTTTTACATCTCTCCCCGACTTTGATTCCAGAATCCTGACAGATAATGGAAGTGAAAGAATTGCAGACTTACTGACAGCCAGCCTCTTTTCTAGTTATCTTCCTACATTTCCCCACTTGAGTAGACACCCTCTCTGTCTATCCCTCTGAGTTTCTTTTTACTTTGTTTTTGATAAATTTGTCAATTTGCTGGCCATCCTGCTTGTTTAGTCAAAACTTAATAATTCTGGATTTATTGTATTCAGTTGAGATTTATTACTGGTTTATGAATATGTCATTTCAGCTAATCAGGTGGGAGTTTAACACCAATCTTGCATGAATGACATTTGTATAAACTAATAGATTTCCCACAGGGATTTTCATGCAGACTTAGAGCTTGTGCTGGTTTATGAAATGGGGCCTTATGCCATTTTGCTTGGAAATGTTAGTTTGAGGGCATCATTTTGTAGTGAGTGAATGAGTGAAATGTTTGCTTATTGATTATATTGTGGGTTTTTCTATTACTGCTCTAGGGGATTGAAGTTTATGAAGACGCTGAATTTTCTCCGCAGCATATAAATTACCAGGCTAGGCTGTTATATCATGTTGCTTTCAGTATTGATTAAATTCATATGAGCCTAGTGCCTCAGGTGATATGCCATTTCAACAGTATGAGCATTCACATCAAGAGCAGTATTCACAGAGCAGTACAGCATGGATCCCGGTCCTTCAGCCCAACGAGTCCATGCTGACCACTATGCCCGCCGATCTACTTCTAATTTCCTGCCTTTGGCCCATGTCCCTCGCAAGCCCATCCTACACGTACCTGTCAATGATACCATTGTATCTGTCCCAACCATTTCTTCCAGCAGCTCGTTCCATATTCTCACCACCCTCTGCATGAAAAGGTTGACCCTCACATCCCTGTTAAACGTTCATGTATTACCCTAACTCTGTGCCCCCTAGTTTTGGACTCTTCTACCCAAGGGAAAGGACTGCTACCGTTTGCCTTATCTATGCCCCTCCTGTTATTATATACCTTTATAAAGTCACCCTTCATTTTCCTGCACTCCAGGGAATAAAGACCTAGTCTGGCTACTTCTTCCTATAACACACACAAAATGCTGGAGAGACTCAGCCCAAAATGTCAACTGTTTACTCTTTTCCACAGATACTGCCTGACCTGCTGAGCTCTTCCACCATTTTATGTATGTTGCTTTGCATTTCCAGCATCTGCAGATTTCCTCATGCTTGTTATTCTTGCTATAACTTTATTATTATAGACGCTGTGGCCACTTTATTAGGTGCATCTGTTCACCCGCTCGCTAATGCAAATATCTAATTAGCCAATCATGTAACAACAACTGAAGAGATTTAGTTGTTGTTCAGACCAGATATCAGAATGGAGGAAGAAATGGGATCTCAGAGACTTTGACTGTGAATCATTGTTGGTACTGGATGTATCTCAGAAACTGCTGATCTCCTGAGATTTTCTTGCATACTAATCTCTAGCGTCTATGGAGAAAGGTACGAGGAGCAAAAATATCCAGTGAGCAGCAGTTCATGGGTGAAAACGTCTTGTTAATGAGAGAGGTCAGGGGAGAATGGCCAGACTGGTTCAAGCTGATGGGAAGGTGGCAGTAACTCAAATAACCACGCTCTACAGCAGTGGTGTGCAGAAGAGTATCTTTGAGCACACTACATGTCAAACTTCTAGTGTATGGGCTTTCGCAGCAGAAGACCACATCAGGTTCCACACCTGTACCTAATAAAGTGGCTACACAGTGTACATTATTATAAATATAAATACAATTTTGGCCCAGCACAATGAGAATGCTGATGATTGAGTTGAATAGAAGAGGAAGGGAACTGAAAATGAACAGATGAGATGGTGTGGGAAAATGGACAGTTGGGCAGGCAGAGGTAAAAGGGTAGGGAAGAAATGGAGTATGAGGAAAATGGAGGAGAGAGGATGAAGGCAAAGGAGGCAGATGCCAAGTGCAACTGTTCTTCTCCAGGGCATGTTTACCAAGTATAGAACGCTATTTCATCAAATTTGGAAATTACTGGTTACGTCAGCCATGGATTACCTCTCTGTAGAAACAGCTATGTTTAGCAGAACTTATTATCTTATTTTTCTCCTTGACTCACCCAGTAAAAATTATTGAGAAATATTATCGTCATTGTAATTTCTCAACCCCCTTTGGATGGTTCTATCCGTGAGTCAGAATTTCACTCTCTAGTCTCTGTAATAAATCTTTAGAAAGGAAAACCGTAGCCGGAGATTGGTGAATCTGTGGAATTTTTTGACACAGGCAGCTGTGGAGGCCAAGTCTTTACGTATATTTAAGGCAGAAGTTGATAGATTCTTGATTGGTCAGGGCATGAAGGGATACGGGGAGAAGGCAAGGGATTGGGCTGAGGGGAAAATTGATCACCCATTATTGGAAACAGATTTTTTCTCTTTCTGCAACAGCAACAAACCTTACTTCGGCTTACAACTAACAATGCCTGCCAATTGACAAGATAAGGTTTGCAGTACCACTCAGTGATTCTGATTAATAACCAAAGCAAGATTTGAAAGGAAAGAGTTAAACAGTCAAGTGTTATTCAAATAATGTAAAGTGGGGTGATGCATATCTATGAATAAGATGATGCTACTGTACTTCAACGCTGTAATGGCATTAGAATATTGGATCTTTGCTATTTTACATGATGTTTAATAGGAAAACTCTGTATGTGTGTGTTTGTAGATGATTAGAAATAGATATGGATAGTTCAATAATGGTGAACATAGTGGCTGTTAAGGATTTTTGGAATCGGGAAGCGTAGAGTCTTTTCCATCCCAATAAAGGTACATTCAGCTTTATCATTATAGTTGTCCTATGCTTTCCTCGTCAACAGTAATGATAATGCTTTCTTTAGCAGGGTTACCTCATAGGGACACATTCCTTCCTTCTGTATGTGTGAATTCTTCATGTCTATTAATGCAGCCCCATGTTTTCATTTCATAGCAAGCATTTACAAAGCCAATGACTACATAATGATTGCCATATATGATCTGCAGAACTTGATTTGCAGTGTGGTATGATCTCATTGGTCAGTTATAGTAACAAATTTATTGTCAGCGGAATGAAAGTTTCAGTTCGTTCAGGATTAGACTATCAACTGATGCCTGATTACAGTATTTCTTTGTGAAAGGGCAAGTTGCTTATGTGGTAAAAATTACTGCAAAACTATCACCATTCAGTATCTTGACAAACATATTGAGAAACACACAAAAGCCTGGAAACTCAGGAGGTCAGGCAGCTTCTATGGAGAGGAGTAAGCAGTCGACATTTTGGGCTGAGACGCTTCATTAGGATTTGACATGGTGAAGTTCTGGTGAAAGGTCTTGGCCTGAAACATTGACTGTTTATTCCTCTTCATAGATGCTGCCTGACCTGTTGTGTTCCTCCATCATTTTTTTTTTGTGTGTTACTCTAGATTTCCAGTTTCTGCAGAATCACTCGTGTTTAAAAACTATTGATACTATTGGATCCCTGGGACTTGAATGCCTAGAGATAGTTTGAACAGAATCTGGTCACTTACGAGCTTACTCTTCTGCTTAAGGAATCAGTCTTGAATTAAACATTTTCCAGAGGTGTAACTCTCAGTATCCAAAATCTCTCCACAATCAACAAAGCTGCTGCAATGCCTCAGCTGTTATCCATTCCTTATTTCAGGATTGTTAATGGCACACTAAAATGAAATCAGTACAGTTTCTGCATTTTGCTCAAGGCGTGAGATGGTCAATCAAGAAATCCCACACATCTAACCTGGAAAAGGAATTTGTGTGTGTAAGCTCAATGAACTAATTAGACACAACACCAGCCTATATGCTCAATTGTTTTTCCTGTTCTAAAATATATGACGTCTAAAATAATCAAGTGCTACTGTTTGGCATTTTGCAGAGAGATGCAGTTCAGGTCAAATCACTTGCAGTTGTTATCCTATATTTTTAGTAACACTGAAGGAAACCATTAAGCACAGTAGATCCACGTGGTCCACAAGGCAGTAACCCCATTAGTCTCGTTCATTCTATCCTTATTTTCCTTTACTTTTATAACTTTTCTTTCTCTCTTGCATATTCATTAATTCCCCTTTGATTCTTTTTGTAAGTTACTGTTTGTAGCAGTGAATTAATCTACCAGGACTTCTTTGGGATGTGAGAGGAAACCAGAGCGCCCAGGGTAATCTGATACAGGGTTAGGATCAAACTTGGAGCTGTGGGCTGGGAGCACTATCAGCCGCACTGCTGTGTCACCCCCGTGATTTCATTCCTTCAGAAACCCGATGCTTAAGTTTTTACTAGTGGCGTTCGTGCAATAACAGTCTTGCCATGCCTCCCAGCCTCCCAGTCTCCACCCAGCTAACAGGAGTCACCTGCCACTCATTTCCAACTCACCACCTGCAGCCTATCTAAACCCAGCCCACCCCATCCACAATTCTTGTTCACTCTTTTGAACCAGCCAGCCTCAATCAGTTGGTCTGAGCCTTGAGTTATTGTGTTGCCTTTTCTTATTAAGTATCTGTTCTCTCTTGTTTTGTGGCCCCTTGTGGCTTGAAATTTGACAGTTTATTATTAGAGTTATCACTTACCGCTAAATTGTCTCTGGTGCTTGTGTTTGGGTCAAGTCTCCTCTGCATTTCCTGACAGGATGAGTGAACCAACAATTGACCCAGCAGAGCTTGCATGCCTGAAGGAAGTCATCCGTTGACAAGAGCACACAATCCTGAAGCAGCAGGAAACCATTGATCAGCTGCTTGCCACTCTCAATCAACACTTTGTCTCGATTCAGCAACCCATTCCAGTCAACCTTGTCTCCCAGAGCCCTGGATTCCGCTGCCCCAACGTTCCTGCAGTTCCGCAGACCGATGGTGTAACTTCCTGTCCCAGTTCATCTTACATTTCATGCTCCAGTCATCTCTGTATAATGACTGAACCAAGATTGCCTTTGTTATTTCTCAATCGACCAGCTAAGCTGTGACCTGGGCTGCCCCTAACTGGGACAATAAAATGCCTATTTGCAACCAATATGAAAATTTTACAACTGAGATGCACTTAGGAGCATGAAGCGGAGGGGTGGGGTTGTGGCACAGTGGACTAGATACTTCTCTAGTATCAAGGCTTACAAGTGGTGTTAGATTACACCATGGAGATCAGGACCCTCGTGGCAGAGTGGGGCTGGAATGCAGAGGTGCTGCTGGCCTATTACCATCACGGCCTCTCGGAGTGCTTGAAAGATGAGCTGTCTACCCGGGAGATGCCCACCAACTTCGAAAGCCTCATCCCTCTGGCCCTCCGTGTTGACAAACATCTTATGGAATGAACCTCCAGATTATCAGCCAGAACCCCAGTTCCATTCCCATAACTGTTTCAGGCTGCAGGATCCTCATCAGCTGTTTGGGAGAGCTCCCTTACCCCTGCCCCCCCCAAACAAAAATGTAAGCATCAGTGGAAGAACAACTGGTGCACTTACTGCGGACCAGCTGATCAGCCATACATCAAATGCCCACTGCGTCTGGAAAATGTCACCACCAGGCAGAGTCGAGGGGCCTTCTATCTGGTAAGTTGACCCCGGCCCTTCGTTCCAGCACACTCTGACCCTTTTCTTCTGTCCTCCTTCACATCCCAACGGCTCTACGCACAGGAGGTCCTGGTGGATTCCGGCACAGTGAACCACTTTCTGGACCGGATTGCATGTACAGCTTGGACTCCCTACTGAACCTCTTTCTCACCCCTTCTGCATCACAACCGTTGACACCGCACATGAGCATTGGAGAGCACCCTGAGTGCATCCAATATTTCCTGATCGACTCACCCCACACTCCTCTCAACTGTGGCTACCCCTGGCTGTCCACTCACGACCCTCGCTTCGTCTGGTCATTAGGTTCACTGCCGAGTTGAGGGCTCAACTGCCTGTGACCTCAGCTGACCTCACCCCTTAAATCCATGGAGATGGAGGAAACCTTCAACCTCACCGAACTCCCTCAGGAATACCATGACCTGGCCATCACTTTCACCATCACCCTGCCACCTCACAGACCTCATGAATACACGTTCGACCTCCCCAAGCCCGATACCCTCTGAGGTCTTCTGTCCTCTCTCTCTGCTCTGGAGACCCAAGCTATCAATGCCTACATCATTGAAGTGCTACAGCATAGCTTCATTTGACTATCCCAGTCCCCAGCCAGCGTAGGATCCTTCTTTGTCAAGAAGAAAGATGGGGGTCTTCATCCCTGCATTGACTACCATGGATTCAACAAAATCACCATTAAGAACGGCTGCCCTTGATGGATAGTGCACCCCAAACACTCCATGGGGCCCAGATCTTCACCAAGCTGGATCTGCAGAGTACATATAACCTGATCTGTATCTGACAAGGGGATGAGTGGAAGACAAACTATGTAAAACCCATTGGCCATGACAAATACTTTCCAACAGTTCAGCCATTTTCCAAGCCTTCATCAATGAGGTCCTCCGAGACGTGCTACATAGGAATGTGTTCGTCTACCTTGACAATATCCTCATCTTCTCCAAGGACGCCCAAGGCCATGTCTATCATGTCAATTCAGTTCTTCAGAATCTCCTTGAGAACCAACTGTACTGTAAGTTAGAAAAATGCCAGTTCCACACCCCAGCCAGACATTTCCTTCCTGGGTTCCGTTCTTTCATCCCAGGATAAAACCATAGACACAGAGAAAGTGTGCACTGTCATTGAATAGTCCCAACCATACTGCTACGGTGCATTTTGGGCCTCTCGAAGTCCTACTGCCATTTCATCAGGAAGTACGGAAAATCACCACTCCCCTCACCTCCTTCACCGAATCAGCCACCTCATGGATAAGCTGGTCTGCTGTTGCCCACCATGCTTCCGAGGAGCTCAAGAGATGCTTCCCCACTGCTCCCATTCTCCATGATCTGAACCCCTCCAGACCTTTGTGGTAGAGGTGGACACATCTGAACTGCGGCCATTCTCCCAGTGAGGGACCGGACAGGAAGACACTCCCTTGTTTTTTTTCTCATCCAAGTTGAACTCTATACAGTGCCATTATGGAGTAGGAGACAGGGAGCCACAGTTTGTCTCCCGCTTCTTGCAAGCCTTCTGCTCTCTCCTCCGCAGCTCAGTGAGTTTGTCCTCTTGCTGTCATCTGCAGATCAAGGGAGAGGCAGGAAGAACTGATCGGCAAGATGAGAGGTTTCTGCAATGCTTTGCCATCTCTAACCCTTCAACATGGACGAAGTATCTGCTCTGGGCTGAGCTGTTGCACAATCTAAACACATCCTCTGCCACAGTACGCCACCCTTTGAAATGCTTTGTGGCTACCAACCCCCATTGCTTCCCACAGAGGAGCCAACAGTGGAAGTCCTGTCCACCGGGGTCCTAGTTTGCCACTGCCAGAATGCTTGCAAGAGGCCATGGATGGCCATCCTAGCTGCCAACTGTGCCTACTGCCACCAGGCTACTCTGGCCTGAGGATCTTTCTGGCTGCCTACTTGAGATCTGCCCCACGTACTGACTCCCGCAAACTTTTCATCGGTCCCTTTAAGATTACCCATGGCATCAATACAGTCAATTACTGTTTCCAGCTGCCATTGTCACTCAGGATCACACCTACCCTCCACGTGTCCTGCCTCAAGCCCGTTGTCCATGGACTACTCAACCCACCTCAGTCTGCACCTCCAGAGCCATCATTGGTGGAAGGGGGTCCAGTGTGTATGGCTCACTGGTTGATAGATTCATGTCATCGTGAAGAAGGAGTGCATTACCTGGTTAATTGGGAAGGGAAAGGCTGGAGGAGAGATCTTAGGTGCTGTACCATTACCCCTTGGATCCATCTCTCATCAAGGAATTCCACTGGACCTACTGGATCTCTTTGGGCCATTTGGGCCATTGGAGGCAAGCTGTGTGGGGGGGGGGCAGGGCTGTCAGGTCTACATAAGCAGGCTCCTCCCAGTCTCCACCCAGCTGACAAGAGTCACCTGTCACTCATTTCCAACTCATCGCCTGCAGCCTATTTAAACCCAGCTCTCATCCACAATCCTTGTTCACCCACTCAAACAGTTCCTTCCAGACTTGAGTTACCTTGTTGCCTTGTCACGTTAGATATCTGTTCTCTCATGGTTTGAGGCCCCTTGTGGGTTGTTATTTTGCAGTTTATTATTAAAGTTAACACTCACTGCTAAATCATCTCCACTGCTCTGTGCTTGGGTCAAGACTCCTTTCAATTTCCTGACAAGTCTAGCTACTGTAAATCTGATGAAATTAGTTTCAAGGGATTATCAGATTTAATGACTTGCTTCAAGGATAAAACAGTAAATGATAATAAAGGAATTGTATGTTTATTTCAGACCCTGTATCTTGTACCTTCCCCAAATTTGTGCTTCTCTGTTACCATTTCCCTAACTTGTCTTGAATGCCCGTTTGTCTTGTTTTTGTTTTGGTCCGTTGAAAATCTACCACACTATTGGACATTACGGAGCAAAGAGGTATTTATTCTTATGAATTCATTGAAAGCAGGTGATCCTCCAATTTTCTACATCAACAAATTTGATGAGTTGTTAAGGTAATACAGTATATTGCACCTGAGGAAAGTTAGCGTAGTCATTACAAAGGGGATGAATACTTCTTCAGTCTCACAGTTTTGGTTTTTAAGTTTTAGTAAATTGTTGACAGGTTTTGGAATGTTTCTTTTGATTTGACGTGATGCACAATGTTTTGTAGCTTAGCTCAAAATACTACTTCAATATATTTTAAATCTAGAAAATTAGAGACAGTAACTTCCAGTAAGATGGCAGCGTGTTCAAACGCAGCAGCCTCTCGGGGGCCAACCAGTGGTGCACTTTTCTTTTTAAAATATATTTTTTATGATTGTAAGACTATACTCTACATCAAGAAATATGGGTGCACAGGTCTACTGCATCAGTCATCTGTTCATGGTTTGGAGCTGGTGGACGAGTCAAAGAAGGAGAAGTTGGCAGGTGGTCGGGAGAAGAAGAAGCTGGTGGATAACCGGGAAAAGGAGAAACCAGCAGGCAGTCAAGAGGAGGATAAGTTGGCACTTGTCAGGGAGGAGGAGAAGCCAGCAGGCAGCCAGGAGAAGGAGAAGCCAGTGCTTGGCTGGTAGAAGGTTCAGAGGAGCTGACCTGGGTCCTGACCGTACTGCTGCCTGCTATTCAAAGACATCAGAGTTGGTGCACAAAGTAGTGTGCAATGTAACAGTAGTGAGCAGGGAGGTCATGCTGCAACTATACAGGGTACTGGTGAGGCCACACCTGGAGTACTGTGTACAGTTCTGGTCTCCATACTTGAAGGAGGATATACTCAGACATCCCACCCTGCAAAAACTCATTTCAGGGAGGTCTCAACTGGAAGTCTCAACCTCATAGCAGTCTGTGTCAATGAATTTGTTAATTTTGCAAGACATCAGATTCGCAAGTGTTTTGTTGACTTCTGAATTCAGTCTTAATGTGATGCACCATGCTGAATGCCCTTTCTACATCACAATTAGAATTTGGCAGCACCAAAAGCAGCTTCATCAACTGGCAGAGCTCTTTGAGTCTCAACTGCCCTATGCTCACAGATTTTACTTTGGATAGCTTCCCCCAGAACTGATCAACTGGCAAACTTTTGTAGTTTGGCACCAGTCCTTCAAGGTTAGTTAAGACATAATCCAGGACTCACCTCAACATGTCTTTTACAGTCATTTAACCCATCATGGGCAATAGAAAAGTCACTGTTGCAAACAGTGCAGCGAGCAACACTGTCATTATTTTTGACCTCTATTAGGCAGGGGTACACTTTAGTGTAGTCTGGGGTGAAGTACATTTTATATTTTCTTTTTTTGGAACATTCTGCCATGGCACTGCAGGGCACTAAACAGAACTGATGGGCAATGAAAGAGAGAGAGAGGTCGACTGTAAAGCACCCACAGAGAAAACTGATAGATCTACTTAGCACAAAGAGAGACCAATCAGGATGCTCTCTCTGTCACTCTCTCGCTACGTCTGTCACTCGCTCTGTCTGTCTGTCCCTCTCTCTCTCTCTCTCTCTTTCTCCCCCCCCCCATCCCTCTCGCTCACTCGCTCTCAAAAAAATCATTTTCCGGGATATTGTATATAATTTGCGGGTGTCAGGGAGCTGCTATCAATAAGCGGGAGACTCCCGGAACTTCCGGGAGAGGTGGGATGTCTGTATACTGGCTTTGGAGGCAGTGCAGAGGAGGTTCACCAGGTTGATTCCAGAGATGAAGGGGTTAATCTATGAGGAGAGATTGTGTTGCCTGGGATTCTACTCTCTAGAATTCAGAAGAATGAGAGGGGATCTTATAGAAACATACAAAATTTTGAAAGGGATAGATAAGATAGAAGTAGGAAAGTTGTTTCCATTGGTAGGTGAGACTAGAACTAGGGGACATTGCCTCGAGATTCGGGGAGAAGATTTCGGACAGAGATGAGGAGAAACAGTTTTTCCCAGAGAGTGGTGAATCTGTAGAATTCTCTGCCCAGAGAAGCAATTGAGGCTTCTTCACTAACTATATTTAAGATACAGTTAGATAGATTTTTACATAGTAAGGGAATTAAGGGTTATGGGGAAAAGTCAGGTAGATGGAGGGGCAGGCTCGATGGGCCGGATGGCCTACTCCCGCTCCTATTTCTTATGTTCTTATGTAACTGCGAGTGACTGTCTTGGACGTGTCTCTGGCGATCGCATGACACTGTGGAACATGGATAATGTGAGATGCTGCAAGCCTGTTTCCCTTGTTTGGGGGAGAGACAGATGACAAGGCAGCAGCGTGGCCTCGGTCGTAGCGAGGGCAAAGCCTCAAGCAGGCTTGCCTGCTGCTGCAGTCCCGGTGTCACGATGCTAGAGGCGGTGTAGGGTGGAGTTTGTGCTGGTTGGGAGCTGTCCTCGCCCATCAGTGCTGCCCTCTAGTGTTTGACCAGCAGAAGGACAGGCTGGATCGCCAGGAGCTGTACCATGAATTTGCATGTCACTCAGGGACTTGGACTATACATGTGCTTTCATGTGTAACGATGTGTGTGTGGTTTTTTTCGGTCTCACTATTTTGAATGTAGGTAATGCACCTGGGCCCCAGCAACACCGTCTCATTCGACTGTATCCACGCATGGTCTGAATGATAATTAAATTAGATTTGATTTGATGTGAAAATAGTTGGGGGGCTGAATACTTTTTCAAGGCACTGTAGACAGGTTATATGCAAGCAGGTTTTTTTACCACTGAGGTTGGGTGAGACTAGAACTGGAGGTCATAAGTTAAGGGTGAAAGGTGAAATGTTTAAGGGAAACACCTTCGCTCAGAAGGTGGTTAGAGAAATTTGGATAGGTACATGGATGGGTGGGGCATGAAGGGCTATAGTCTGGGACAATGAGACTAGGCAGATTAATAGTTCAGCCCGGACTGGATGGATCTAAAAATCTGTTTCTGTGCTGCAGTGTTCTATGGCTCTATGACTAATCCCAAGCAGCCTCCATGAAGGGCAAAGAAGAGTTAACTTTTCTGGTCAAGACCTTTCATCAAAATCAATGTCACTTAAGTTATTAAGCTGCCAGGGCAAGTAAACCTTAACTAAATTAAATTGGTTCTTGGTGCTCGTTGTCACATATTCTTGGGCTGACTGTTTATCTTTTCTGTTTAGCAGAACTCACAGGGGAAATATAATGATTCCATAAATGTATTGGAGCTCTGTGTATCACATCCTATTTGTGGATATAAGTAACCTCCTGCTGAAATAAGTGGCTTTTCTTAATTTAGTTACTTGTCAAATTGCATTGATAACAAAATATTCTACCAAAGTCAAAATTCTGAAGTGGAAGGCTTAAGTTATGTAACTAAGTGACGGCTCTTTCAGTAACCTGATGGGGTTCAGTGGGGTCACCTTCAAGATCTTATTCTAGACATTTGGAAATGATGTGTGGGATAGTTTGAATTTCACCACACATATGTGATGAATTTGGAAAGGCTATTGTCCAGAAACTCATTCCCAGTTGGTATGGTAAAATGTATCAAGTAGGCATTTCAGCACAGTGTTATCAGCCTCAAAGCTCACTCAGTTTGACATCAGTGGATTGCATTTCTGATTCAGAGTTCATGTTAAGGAAACTCCAAATTGAGAGACAGTGGTGAAGATCAATAATTGAAAAACTGTTACGAAGGAAGGAATCAGGAGCTTTTAATTATTATATTTGGAATACTATATCTCAGCTGGTAGTTGAGACAGATTTTTAAGGGGAAACTGGATTTAATGCTGATTACTACAGGAAATTAGGCAATGGTTGAGGAATCATTAGTTTCAGATTGCATCATTTATCACTATATTCACTAAATATCTTAATTTCTTCTGTATACAGTGTATACTTTTTGTTGCTGGCAATAGCCTAATATGCTTTTGAGTACAATAACATTTATGTTCCAAATTAATATTAATTAATTAATATTTTGGAGAGAAGGACCTATTGATGTGCTGATTTTCAGAGTTGCCTCCACTGCAGCTTTAAAGCTTCCAAATGAAAATGCAAGATTGCTTCCAATGAAATAGTTGCCTGTAAGTCAAATGTTCAGCGTGATTTTACTACTGAAATATTTTTCAGCTTGTTATTAGCCCTTATAACCTAGAACAGTGTATGATATACACTCTCAGTATGAACCGAACAATCGAAGTTGATTAGTAATGTGAAGATACTGAATTATATTTAAAGGGGAAGCTGCAGATTAAAGTTTGAAATGAAAACAGCAAAGTTCGTTTAATCCCTGTCACAATCAGTCCAATTTATTTGCTTTGGTTCTGCCTGCGCATCATTAATTACCACCTTTTATTGAATTTGTCAGTGATACAGTGATGCGTTTAATAAGATGGACATTTCACTAATATGAAATAGCAAGAGTGCTTGTGACTTTTGTGGGGGTATGATCCATGCATTGTGTTTGTGAATCAAAACAAGTTTAGTTGTTGTTTAGAAGATTAAGTTTGCCAAGTGGGCAGGTGGCCAAGTGGCTAAGGCATTGGACTAGTGACCTGAAGGTCGTGAGTTCGAGCCCCAGCTGAGGGAACATGTTGTGTCCTTGAGCAAGGCACTTAATCACACATTGCTCTGCGACGACACTGATGCCAAGCTGCATGGGTCCTAATGCCCTTCCCTTGGACAACATTGGTGTCGTGGAGAGGGGAGACTTGCAGCATGGGCAACTGCTGGTCTTCCATACCACCTTGCCCAGGCCTGCGCCTGGAGAGTGAAGACTTTCCAGGCGCAGATCCATGGTCTCGCAAGACTAACGGATGCCTTTAAGTTTGCCAAGATGGTTTGCAATGGACATTCTTCCCTATTGGCCCCCGCAATAATAATTCAATTATTATTTTCCACTTTGTTTAACAGCATGTATTGTTGGATATGGATAACTCCTTATATGTCAGGGCATAGTATGAATGTGAACAAGTGAGTCATGTGAGTAGTTATTAGGGCAGCTTGTCGTGGAGCTAGATTCAAGATAGATCTTAAGGGAAGAAGGAAATGTAGACATGTGGAGTGCTTTTTCTTTACACTGAATAAAAGGCACTTATGTGCTACATTTTAGCTGTGGATTCATCCCTCCCCAGATGGACAGCATGAATAAGGATTTCAAAACTGAAGCACTGTGAACAGAGAACCAATCTGGATTAGCTGAGCAGATCTCGATGGGAGCTAGCACACAGGCAGCATAGTTTTAAAGTTTACTACAATAAAAGCCCCAAAGTAATCCTAGATTGAAAAACTGCTTTAAAGTCAGATCTTTATTTCTGTCGCAAATGTTCTCACAACTGATATCAAAGGGGTGACTATCAATCAGGAAAGACTCAGAAAATGCAGAGATGATTTCGAGTTCTGTTATTTCAGCAGTGAATTCAAAATTGCTGTTATGCTGTGGAATAGACTCCTTGAAAGATTTCAATTCCAACTTTCAAGAAGCTATCGAATGTATATGTTAAATTGAAAGGTCACATAACCATGGGGAAAATAGTTGAAAAGCAGAACCAATTGGAAAACTTTATCAAGTGCCCGTGTAAGCACAGTGTATAGAGTGGCTTTCATTTTATGGTTGTATGCGTACTGAACTAAATCTGAGTTCAACGGAGAGTGCCACAATAGTGCATATCTTCTTCTGCAGGAGATTTACATTAGACTATTTCAACCATTACGTGAAATTTGATGGTTTATTTTCAGTTGTCAATTATATGAAGTACTTTAATCACAGGGAAAATGTGACTCCTTGTTTTAGGAATCCGGCCATAGCTCAACACCTTCACCTCTGCCTGAAAAAGTTCAGGCTCAATCCCAAACATTTGTGCTCAAAATCCAGGTTAGTGCTCCCCTGTGGTGTTGATGGCTTACTGCACCGTTGGAGGTCCTTTTTTTGTATGAACTGTTAACCCCACATCAATGGATAATGCAATGGGAGATGTTCACCAGATGAATTGGATAATATTCATCCCTTAGTCAACATCACGATAACTGTCTCACCATTACTTATGTGATATTGTTTTCTGTAAAATGGCTGTCATGTTTTCTGTATTACCTTGATGACTACTTCATATATACCTAAGAGATTGTCAAGTGGTTTAAATCACTGAGATAATGAGGAGTGCTATATCAATGGCCTAATTCTACTCGTATATCTTATGGTTTTATGGTCTTATAAACATAAGACTTTCTTTCACTTATGATAGTACTGAAACTAAAGTTGATGAGATGTCATTCAGGGTTCTGAACTCTCCAAGGAGTTGAGTGATGCTTGGTAAATGAGGATGAATCCATTGTAATTATTCTTTGTTGATGCGTGCTGGAATGTTTAATTGACATAGATCCAGTGCAATTAATCTTGATTTTGACTGGTTTTGTAAATCAACTTTAATATCCTAAATGTGCTTAATTATGGTACATTCAGTCATAAATTTAGCTTGGCATTAGTTGCCAGCAGCACGAGAAGTATATTTCCTGGATTTATTGCTCTTAAATCACTAAAAAAATAGAAATTAACTTCAATTCCACATAAACTAATGTAAATTATATTGCTGTTGTAAAACTCATTGGGTTAGTAGGATTTTAATTGCCAAGAAAAATTGAGACATTTAATGATCATGATAGTGAGCGATTAATGGTTATAAATTATGTTTTAATGATTACGTACTGTTTTCTATTGATAAATTGTTCCAGAGGCTTTGGACTAACTTAATTTTTGATGTGCATTGTGTTTCATGCATGTTAATATATCCAGCTGTGTTCTGCTTTAAAACCCTTGACAATGCAAGGATAATTTCTTTATATAACTGAAGGCTTTGAATGATTGATATATATTCATATCAAATACTAATGTACTAATAAGGAACTTAATAGCTTTCTTTGGAGCAGCTTGAGAAGTTATTCTCAGTGTATTAGAAATTCTCTCCTCCTGTGCAGACGGAAGTGATGTATTTCGCAAAGGCTAATCACATGGGGATGAAAGCATAGTTATATATATATCACTAATTCTGGAATGATCACATTTGATTGAACTGCAGGAAGTTCTTGAACTGTAATAAAGGTGTGTTAGTGGCAGGACAGACAATTGACTGAACTGATTGCACCATTTCATTATCTGTGAAAAGTCCTTTTTTTAAAAGGTTATTTATTACCATACTAACTTTTGAATTTGCATATGAAATGGAAATAGGAATCTATTAGTGTTCCGTCGTAAGAAAGGAAGAAATTAGCTTCCAACCCATTCTTGCTTGTATTTACCTATTAAGATGCCTAATTGATTGGAAATATTACCCTCACGAATGCAATGAAAACAAACTTGAAACTATCACCAAAAATTAAGCACCATTGCCAGTGACTTATTGCATTATTTGCCGCCTTCTTCTTTGTCATGAGTTAGAATCATTTAAAATTGGACACCAGTGAGGTGTGGTAGGTCATTACCTGCTGCAGAAATGTACACGGCCGTAATCTGTAACTTTACTCCCGGGCAAATCCTCCACTTTACTAATGTTATAGAGCAAGATGATCAACTCTGGCTCTATAAGGAGTGCAGCAGGGAATGCCAGAAGCTACACCAGCCTTGCCCAAAAAGGAGGTCCCAATCTGATAAAGCTGCAGCACAAGAATATACAGTATATACACCGTACTGCAAAACCAGCAGGTAACAGACTGAGCTGAGTGTTCTCACAACCAATTGATCAGATTGCTCTCTGCTCCTACCACATCTGGTGAATGAACCTGCCAACAGGAGGAGGAGGTTCTAACTGCATCCACATCCTCAACATTCGCAACCATGTTCACCCAAAAAACACAAACAGCGTGATGCACTAGGACTTCCTCCTGAGATCCGACCACAGTCTTAGCAAATTCAACTCACTCCAAATCACTTCAAGAAGTATCTGCATGTATAGGAGTGTAGGAGGTATGTATAGGAGTATAGGAGATATATAGGAGTATATCTGCATGTATAGGAGTATAGGAGGTATGATTAGTACATTCACAGATGACATGAAGACTGGTTATATTGTTGGTAGCTGGTGATCTTCAGTTACAGAATTATACTGATCAGTTAGTATGATGGAATGAGACACAATACTGTAGATGGAATCCTGCAAAGGTTCAAAGTATATTTATTATCAAACTATGTATCCTTAAAACAACCTTGAAATTTGTCCCCTTACAGGCAGCCATGAAACAAAGAAAACTAATGGAACACAGTACAGACAAGACAGTCAAACACCTAGCATGCAGATTGAGGGAGAGAGAGAGAGAGTGAGAGAGAGACAGATAGTGAGAGAGAGACAGAGAGAGAGTGAGAGAGAGACAGAGAGAGAGAGAGATTGTGTAAACAATATAAGCAAGCAAACAGTGTTCAGAACTGAAGTTCACAAAGCCAGCTGTCACTGCAGCCGATCTAGAAGTCCACTAGTTGGAGGCCACAGCCTCTGTCTAGCATAGAGACAAGCAAACCCCACCACAAATGTTGTAAGGTAATGCATTTTGGGAGGACTAAAAGGCCTGAGAAAGGTACTAAGGAAAAGGGAGGCTCTGGTGTACATGCCAAGGGTCTCAGAAGGCAACAACAAATGTGGTTCAAAGGGCAAACTGGATACTTGCCTTCATTAGCTGGGTGTAGAATATGGGGGTAGGGAGCCTACGGTATAACTATATGAAATATTAGGCCACAATGGAAATATTGTACACAGTTCTGACCTTCACATTATTAGGAAGGTTGTGATTGCATTGGAGAGGGTGCAGAGGAGAAACACATAGATGGATGGAGTGCCTTGGTAATGAAGAGAGCCTAGTTTTGGCTTTCATGGAGTAGAGAAGGCTGAGGGGGACCTGCTTGAGGTAAACAAAATTGTGAGGGCAGAAGGAAGGCAGATAGTGAAAAACTTTTCCCCTTAGCTGAGGTGTCTTTAACTGCAGGGCATAGATCAAAGGTAAGGAATGGAGATTTAGGTGGGATATGAGGAAAGTTTTACTCATCCAGGAGCATGGCATAAAATCTGTGGGAATTGGTGTGGATAGATACCTGATTGAGCCTGACTGGAGTTCAGGGTCCCATCATCATCTAGTCCAGGGATCGAAACTGAAGGTAGAAATCTGAAGGTCAAATAGAAGTCTGGAAGTTGAAATCTGATGGCTGAAGCCTAGAGTCTGGAGACCCAGAGATGAAGGACTGTCCATGTGTGTGTGGGTGGGTGGGAGGGTGGAAAGGGCTTGATTTGCCGTTGTTTTGTTGCTTGGTGTGTTCAGCCGAGAATTGTGGACATGCTAGGTTGGCGCTGGAATGTGTGGACTGCCCCCAGTACATCCTTGGGTGTGTTGGTTGTTAACACAAGTGACGTATTTCATTGCCTGTTTCAATGTACATATGACAAACAAATCTATGTGAGGGGATGATTCAATTCACGTTAAAACCAATAATCTATCCAAAGTTTTGTACATCTCATTAAATGTTTAAAATTGGTGCAAGAAAAAGTATAATTCAAAGGGGAACTTGTCGGCTTGGCTTTGCTAGTACCAAAACGGTAAAAATCTGTTGATTGCTGTCTGAGCCATGTGCAGATTGGCACAGGGTTAATCAGATCTGAGAGCTAAATTCTTGGCTCAGAGACTGGTGTGGGAGAAGTGGGTTTAAATTCGTGGTACCTTGGTACCAGTTTTGGGAGGGAAGAAGTGGTTTAATGGGATGGGCGCCTCCTGAACCATACTGGGGTAAAGGCCCTGTCAAATCATTTAACCAGGACTGAGGATAGGACATTAAGCTAAATAGGATGGGGATGAGTTCAAGAGCTTGGAAAAATATGGATAAAGTAAAATGGAAGGAGAGTGCAAGAGAGGCAATTAAAGTCTCCAGAATAAAGAATAAGACAAAAAGTTTAGGAGAGGATAAGAATTTAACTTCAGTCAACATGGATACAAATTTGAAAAAACAGGGTGGTAAATACAGGACTGAAGGTGTTTGTATTTGAAGTTCAAAGTTCAAAGTAAATATATTACCATTGTACATATGTGTCACCATATACTACCCTGAGATTCATTTTCTTGCAGGCATCCACAGTAGAACAAAGAAACACAATTGAATCAATGAAAAAACTACATAAAGATATACAAGAAACAATGTGCAAATGAAGACAAACTGTGCATACACAATAGTAAAAATAAAATATATAACTAAGAAAATAAATAAATAACACTGAGAACATGAGTGGTAGAGCCCTTGAACGTGACTCCACGGGTTGTGTTCAATGTTAAGGTGGATGAAATTATCCACACTGGTTCAGGAGTCCGATGGTATGTTCCTGAACCTGGAGACGTGGGCCCTAAGGCTACTGTACCTACTTCCCAATGGCAGCAGTGAGAACAGAGCACGGTCTATATGGTGGGGGTCCTTGATGATGGATGCTGCTTTCTTATGGCAGCACTCCCTGCAGAAGTACTCAGTGGTGGGGAGGGCTTTACCTGTGATGGATGGGCTGCATCCACCACTCCTTGTTGTCTTTCCATTCTTGGGCATTGATGTTTCTATACCACGCCATGATGCAGCCAGTCAGGATACTCTCCAGTGTGCATCTATAGAAGTTTGTTGACGTTTTAGATGACATGCTAAATCAGTGCCAAACTTTTAAAAAAGTTGAGGCACTACCGTGCCTTCTTTGAAGTGCTACTTGCTGTATGTGCTGGTCCCAGGACAGATCCCCTGCTATGATAACGTCATGGAATTTAAAGTTATTCATTCTATTCTTTCCACCTCTGACCTTCTAATGCATACAATATGCATAATATAGTAGATGATGTTGTAGCTGAGTTAAAAATTGGCAGATGTAATGTTGTGGGCATCACTGAGTTGTGGTTGATAGAAGATCACAGCTGGGAGTTTAACATTCGAGCATACACCTGATATCAAAAGGACAGGCGGTTGGGCAGAGGGGGGTGTAGTGGTTTTGTTGGTTAAAAATGAAATCAAATTCTTAGAAAGAAGTGACAGGATCAAAAGATGTACAATCTTTATAGATAGTGTTTTCTCACCGTTACCATCAGGTAGGAGGTACAGAAGCCTGAAGGCACACACTCAGCGATTCAGGAACAGCTTCTTCCCCTCTGATATCCAATTCCTGAATGGACTTTGAAGCTTTGGACACTACCTCACTTTTTTAATATATAGTTTTTGCACATTTTTTAATAATCTATTCAATATACGTAATTGATTTACTTGTTTATTTATTATTGTTTTATTTTATTTATTATTTTTTTCTCTCTGCTAGATTATGTATTGCATTGAACTGCTGCTGCTAAGTTAACAAATTTCACATCACATGCCGGTGATAATAAACCTGATTCTGATTCTGAACGGCAAGGATATAAAAGACTCTGATGGGAGTTATATACGGGCCTCCAAACAGTAGTCAGGTTGTGGGCTACAAATTACCTCGGGAGATAAAAATGGCATGTAAAAAGGGCAGTGTTACAATGTTCATGGGGGATTTCAATACGCAGGTAGACATTGCCACAGACAGTTATGGAGGTCAAGTCAATGGCTATATTTAAAGTGGAGTTTGACAAGTTCTTGATTAGAAAAGACATATAAGGTTACAAGGAGAAGGCAGAGGAATGGGGTTGAGAAGGAAAATAAATCAGCCATGATCGAATGGCATAGCAGATCTGATGGGCTAAATACCTGAATTCTGCTGCAATGTCCCATGATCTTATGGTTTAAATGATGGCCTGCTCATGAGTATTCATTTTGACTCTATTGGAAAGCATTCCACACTAAACTTAGTTTGTTTCTATGTTTTTTTTTGCATGCCATTTACAAAATTGAAACAAGGTGTGCTTCAAAAATCATCTTGGTTGCTAAACTCCTTAGTCAATAAATAGTAGTGCCAACCTTGTGTCCTGCATTGAAAGTTCGTCCCATTGAATTCATCAAGACTTGGTTTGCCACCTCAACTGCGGCTTCAGAGAAGACTGGTGTCCTAACTAGTGGTTCTCTTTCAACGAATTCTTATGAAGTATGCGATCTGGCTATTATCACACTGTTGTTTGAGGAGCCACAAAACCCAAGATTGAGAAAGGTGCTGTATAAGTGCCTTTTACAAGTAGGGTTATATACTGTTACTTCACATGAACCGAGAACGGAACACAGATAGCATGAAGAACCGTCAGAGCCAGATTTGTAAGTGAGGTCCTTTATATCATTTTAATAGGCTTCTCTCACATTGGGCCAAGAACAGAGAACACGGCTGAAGGATGGGCAACGCACAGCTGCAGCCTAGCAACCACACAAAGCAGAGTGGCTGCAACATAAAAGGGATCAAATAAAAGTGGATCAAAGATCTGTTTATCATTAAAAAGACTGAGACTTACTGCCCATACACCACTGGTGTTTAGGGTAGCAATTAAGGCTCTTCATCTCTTGCGGTGTTCATCATGCCAGGAGCTTCCTCTCGGTTTTCACTGCTGTCAGCCATGCAAGTCCCAGGTGGAGACTCAGGAATACCGTCACACAACAGGTGCAGGATTTTGCATTGTTGTTACAGCAACAGTTTCGTTTGACCATTCAAGGTTGTTAGCCCTGAGCTGTACCCCTGAACTTCTGTCTCTTTATAATGCATAATAGAATAATAAACAAAATAGGAGGACCAGTGGACAAATCTGGTGTGGCCTCAGCCCTTTGGCCTGTTTGGCTTGGGTGACCAAAACATAAAGCCCTGACCCTCTGGGTCATTGATGCATGCAAACCTCCAAACCACAACAAGGTTGTGGTCCTCTTGGAGGAAAAAGACTGAAAGTGATTATTTCTATCCTTATATGGTGGTAGTTCTCTGAACAGGCAAAGATGTTTGAGCGACGTTAAGCCTGGTGTTCCAATGCAAATATGTGGCTATGATTAATTTAGTGGGCATCATTTATTTACTTTGTTTATTTATTTAGTGATACAGCACAAAGTAAACTCTTCTGGCCCTTCACACCACACCGCCCCAGCAACCCCACAACCCTGATTAACCACAGGACAATTTACAATGACCGATTAACCCTGGACTGTGTCAGAACCTGGAGAACCTTGAGTAAACCCACACATTCCAGGTGGCAGAAGTACAGAGCCTCTTCACAAAACAGCACAGACATTGAGCTCCGAACTCGAGAACATCCTAAGCTGTATTAGTGTTCTGATAACCGCTGCACTACCATCGTGTCCATATGTAACCAATTATACTTTTTTAAAGAAATTATCCTCCCTTTTATTGGGAGAAGCTGCTGAAGCTTTTGTTTCTGTTTTCTGAGGGAATTAATTTTGCACGGTGTACAGTAGGTCCAGCATGGGTAAAGCCCTCCCCACCATTGAGCATATCCACATGAAGCATCGTGGCAGGAAAGCAACATCCTTCATCAGGGACCCCCACCACCCAGGTCATTCTCTCTTCTCACTGCTGCCATCGGGAAGAAGGTACAGGAGTTTCAGAACTCCCAGGTGCCAGGGTATGGGATGTCTCGGATCGGGTCCAGAATATTCTGAAGGGAGAGGGTGAGCAGCCATTTGTCTTGGTACCTGTTGGTACCAATGACATGGATAGGACAAGGGAGGAGGTCCTGAAGAGTGATTTCCAGGAGTTAGGAAGGAAGCTGAGAAGCAGGACCTCCAGGGTAATAATCTCAGGATTGCTACCTGTGCCACGTGCTAGCAAGGGCAAGAGTAGTAGGATCAGGCAGATGAATACGTGGCTGAGAGACTGGTGCAGGGGGCAGGGCTTCAGATTCTTGGATCATTGGGATCTCTTCGGGGGGAAGTATGACTTGTTCAAAAAGGACAGGTCACACCTGAACCAGAAGGGGACCAGTATCCTGGCGGGAAAGTTTAATAGAGCTGTTAGGGAGGGTCTAAACTAATTTGGCAGGGGGATGGGAACCGGAATGATAGAGCAGAGGAGGGGGAAAACAGAAATACATCTAAGATAGAGAGCAGTAAAGATGTCAGGAAAGACAGGCAGGTGATGGGGCAAATTTGCCGCCATCGGGATGAGTTGCAGTGCAATCAAAGCAAAAAGTACCAAATATTGGTCTTAAGGTGTTATACTTAAATGCACGCATCATAAGGAATAAGGTGGATGATCTTGTCGTACAGCTACAGATTGGCCGATATGATATTGTGGCCATCACTGAGACATGGCTAAAGGGTGCATGTCTCTGGGAGCTGAACGTCCAAGGATACACAGTGTATGGGAAGGATAGGCAGGTAGGCAGAGGGGGAGGCGTGGCTTTATTAATAAGAAATGATATTAAATCATTAGAAAGAGGTGACATACGATCGGAAGGTGCAGAATCTTTATGAGTTGAACTAAGAAATCGCAGGGGTGAAAGGACCCTGATGGCAGTTATATATAGGCCTCCTAACAGCTGCAGTGATGTGGACTACAACTTGCAACAGGAAACAGAAAAGGCTCGTCAGAAGGGCAGTGTACGATAATTGTGGGGGATTTTAACATGCGAGTAGATTGGGAAAATCAGGTAGGCACTGGATCTCAAGAGAGAGAATTTGTAGAGTGTTTATGAGATAGCTTTTTAGAACAGCTTGTTGTTGAGCCCACTAGGGGATCGGCTGTACTGGATTGGGTATTATGTAATGAACCAGAGGTGATTAGAGAGATTGAGGTGAAGGAACCCTTAGGAGGCAGTGATCATAACATGATTGAGTTCACTGTGAAATTTGAGAAAGAGAAGCTGAAATCCAATGTGTTGGTATTTCAATGGAGTAAAGGAAATTACAATGGCATGAGAGAGGAACTGGCCAAAGTTGACTGAAAAGGGACACTTGCGGGAAGGACGGCAGAGAAGCAGTGGCTGGAGTTTATGCGAGAAGTGAAGAAGGTGCAAGACAGATATATTCCAAAAAAGAAGAAATTTTCGAATGGAAAAAGGGTGCAACCGTGGCTGACAAGAGAAGTCAAAGCCAAAGTTAAAGCAAAGGAGAGGGCATACAAGGAAGCAAAAATTAGTGGGAAGACAGAGGATTGGGAAGTTTTTAAAAGCTTACAGAAGGAAACTAAGAAGATCATTAAGAGGGAAAAGATGAACTATGAAACGAAGCTAGCAAATAATATCAAAGAGGATACTAAAAGCTTTTTCAAGTATATAAAGAGTAAAAGACAGGTGAGAGTAGATATAGGACCGATAGAAAATGATGTTGGAGAAATTGTAATGGGAGATAAGGAGATAGTGGAGGAACTGAACGAGTATTTTGCGTCAGTCTTCACTGAGGAAGACATCAGCAGTATACCGGACACTCAAAGGTGTCAGGGAAGAGAAGTGTGCACAGTCACAATTACGACAGAGAAAGTACTCAGGAAGCTGAATACTCTAAAGGTAGATAAATCTCCTGGACCAGATGGAATGCACCCTCGTGTTCTGAAGGAAGTAGCTGTGGAGATTGCAGAGGCATTAGCGATGATCTTTCAAAAGTCAATAGATTCTGGCATGGTTCCAGAGGACTGGAAGATTGCAAATGTCACTCCGCTATTTAAGAAGGGGGCAAGGAAGCAGAAAGGAAATGATAGACCTGTTAGCTTGACATCGGTGGTTGGGAAGTTGTTGGAGTCGATTGTCAAGGATGAGGATAGGAAGTACTTGGAGGCATATGACAAGATAGGCAAAATTCAGCATGGTTTCTTTAAAGGAAAATCTTGTCTGACAAACCTATTGCAATTTTTTGAGGAAATTACCAGTAGGCTAGACAAGGGAGATGCAGTGGATGTATATTTGGATTTTCAGGAGGCCTTTGACAAGGTGCCACACATGAGGCTACTTAACAAGATAAGAGCCCATGGAATTATGGGAAAGTTACACACGTTGATAGAGCGTTGGCTGATTGGCAGGAAACAGAGTGGGAATAAAGGGATCCTATTCTGGTTGGCTGTTGGTTACCAGTGGTCCACAGGGGTCCATGTTGGGGCCGCTGCTTTTTACGTTGTATATCAATACAACGCTTTGAGGCTAAGTTTGCTGATGATACAAAGATAGGTGGAGGGGCCAGTAGTGCTGAGGAAATGGAGAGTCTGCAGAGAGACTTGGATAGATTGGGAGTATGGGCAAAGAAGTGTCAAATGAAATACAATGTTGGAAAGTGTATGGTTATGCACTTTGGCAGAAGAAATAAACGGGCAGACTATTATTTAAATGAGGAGTGAATTCAAAGTTCTGAGATGCAGCGGGACTTGGGAGTCCTCGTGCAGGATACCCTTAAGGTTAACCTCCAGGTTGAGTTGGTGGTGAAGAAGGCGAATGCAATGTTGGCATTCATTTCTAGAGGAATAGAGTATAGGAGCAGGGATGTGATGTTGACGCTCTATAAGGCACTGGTAAGACCTCACTTGGAGTACTGTGGGCAGTTTGGGGCTCCTTATTTAAGAAAGGATGTGCTGACGTTGGAGAGGGTTCAGAGAAGATTCACCAGAATGATTCCGGGAATGAGAGGGTTAACATATGAGGAACATTTGTCTGCTCTTGGACTGTATTCCTTGGAGTTCAGAAGAATGAAGGGGGACCTCATAGAAACATTTCGAATGTTGAAAGGCATGGACAGAGTGATGTGACAGAATTGTTTCCCATGGTGGGGGAGTCTAGTACAAGAGGGCATGACATAAGGATTGAAGGGCGCCCATTCAGAACACAGATGCAAAGAAATTTTTTTAGCCAGAGGGTGGCCAATCTATGGAATTTGTTGCAACGGGCAGCAGTGGAGGCCAAGTCATTGGGTGTATTTAAGGCAGAGATTGATAGGTATCTGAGTAGCCAGGGCATCAAAGGTTATGGTGAGAAGGTGGGGAAGTGGGACTAAATGGGAGAATGGATCAGCTCATGATAAAATGGCGGAGCAGACTCAATGGGCCAAATGGCCAACTTCTGCTCCTTTGTCCTATGGTCTTATGGTCTAACTCACACCACGAGGTTCAGGAACAGTTATTACCTCTCAACCATCAGGGGATAACTACACTCAACTTCACTTGCCCCATCATTGAAATGTTCCCACAACCGTGCACTCACTTTCAAGGAGCTCTTCGTCTCAAGTTTGTTGTCTTTTGCTCACTGGTTGAACACCCAGCTTGTTGCTGTCTTTCATTGATTCTATTTTGGTTATTATTCTATTATGCATTATAAAGAGACAGAGGGCCATGGAAGGAAGAAAAGGGAGAAGGAGCACCAGAGGGAGGTGATTGGTGGGCAAGGAGATAAGGTGAGAGAAGGAAAAAGGGATGGGAAATGGTGAGGGGAGGGGGGAATTACCAGAAGTTCGAGAAATCGATGTTCATGCCATCAGGTTGGAGGCTACCCAGATAGAATAAAAGGTGTTGTTCCTCCAACCTAAGTGTGGCCTCATCATGACAGTGGAGAAGGTCATGGATAGACATATCGGAAATACGTCCACTAATGCCCCCCCCCTTCACCATTCTCCATCCACTATTCCCCTTCTCACCTTATCTCCTTATCCCCCCATCACCTCCCTCTGGTGCCCCTCCTGCTTTTCTTTCTATCATAGCCTTCTGACCTCTTTTATCAGACTCTCCATTCTCCAGCCCTGCATCTCTTTCACCAATCAATTTCCCAACTCTTTACTTCACCCCTCCCCCTCCATGTTTCACTTATCACCTTGTGTTTCTCTCTGCCCTCTCCCCACCTTTTAAATCTACTTCTCAGCCTTTTATCTCCAGATCTGCTAAATGGCCTTGGTCTGAAAGATTGACTGTACTCTTTTCCATAGATGCTGCCTGGCCTGCTGAGTTCCTCCAGCATTTTGTGTGTGTTGCTTGGATTTCCAGTATCTGCAGATTTTCTCTTGTTTTTAATATCACTGGCATATGTCATAATATTTGTTCCTTTGTGGCAGGAGTACATTGCAACACATAATAATAATTTTAAAACTATAAATTACAATCAGAAGTATATATAAAATTAAATAAACAGTGCAAAAAGAGTCCTATAAATACTCGTTTGCCTCGTTGACCATACCTTCTTGGTTTTCACCACTGTTGCTGCGGTCTCTTGTCTCTGCATATACACTGAGAGTAGAAGTACAGCCAGGTGATCGGACTTTTCAAAGAGTGGGCATGGTAGGCATTCTTGATGGTTGCATAACAGTGGTCAAAGTGTGTTGGCTTCTCTGGTTCCACAGGTGATATGTTGGTGGTAGTTGTTCAAAGTCTTCCTAAAGCTGACCTGGTTGAAATCCCCTGCAATGTTAGGGAAGGCATTTGGGTGCACTGTTTGGTGACTGCTGATCGCAGTGCTCACCTCCTCCAGAGCCTGTTTCATCTCGGTCTGAGGTAGAATGTAGAACGCTACCTGGATGATGGTGGAAAATTCCTTCGTTGACTGCTAGATGTTCCAGGTCGGGTGAAGAGGATTGAGATAGAACCACCACAATATGTTAATCATTCTGTCTATAAATCTCTATCTTTAAAAATCTGAGCTGTGCTATCTTTGCAGAGAATGATGAAGCCATTGGACTGCAACACTGCATCCAAAATGGCGATTGGTGAACCATGTTTCTGTGAAGTAAAGTACACAGCATCTTCAGATGTCCTTCTGGTACTGCAATCATGCTTCAAGGTTTTCAGTTTTATTTTCCAGAGACTATATATTTGCTGGCAGGATAGTAAGTAGTGGGGCATCCAAGGCCTCTGCATTTCAATCAAACCTGTTGACAGGCTTGTCTTCCACGCTTCTGTTTTCTTAAAGGGGAACTGCAATAGCCTCCTGAGTCTGCAGTCCAGGATCTGCCGTTTTGAGTAACAATAGATTTTTTTAACCATCTTAAAACAACGCTACTTACTGAAGTAGTCATGGCTGTGACTGTACATTTCAGCTGTAGTAGTCCTAAACAGAAATATTTGATGATTCACAACAGAGCTGCATGCAAAAAATTGTTACTTATTGATACCATTTTGTCAGAAGGATTGTTTCTGTTTGGATCGGATCTGTATCGGATTGTATATATATATGCTTCGCTGGATAGTTGGGATAAAAAGAGAAGTTAGTAGTTCCGAATAATGCTGTAGTGCAACTAATTGTCTAATCCTATCTTGCTTAAGAAGAATAAATATAATGGAGTAAATCAGCTTTAAAATCCCACTCCAAAGGTACTCAGAAAATTGCAAGGAAACCCCTATAAATAAGTCTGCAAATATTTTAAAAGTTACCTTACCTTGTATTGTTCCATCCTGAAATTATAAATGGCCGCAGGGGAAACGGAGACCAGCCCGAGGCACATTGTAAGCTATCAGAAACACAAGAGATCCTGCAGATGCCAGAAATCTTGAGCAACACACACAAAATGCTGGAGGAACTCAGCAAGCCAGGCAGCAGCCAGGAGGGTGATCAGTGCAAAGGACAAGTGGATAAGGGAACGATCCCTATGGAAAGCAGAGAGTGTGGGAGGGAAAGATGTACTGTACTTAGTGGTAGATGGTGTAAGTTATGGAGAACGATGTGCTAATATGAAGGCTCATCTGATTGTAGATAAGGACAAGGGAAACCTTATTCCTGTTAGGGAGGCAGGAGGATGGCGTGAGGGCAGATGTGAGGAAATGGAGAAGATGTGGGTGAGGGTGTTAGGAAATGAATGGGCGCACTCCAGCCCAGAAGAAAAAGTTTGCAGGTTTGGTCCAATTCTGCCAGCCACTGCACCTGGCACACTGTACCACCTGCCTTACACTAATCTTTGCATAATCTGCTTGTCAATATCAATGTTTCCCAAAGTTTAATGTATTTCTTGAGTTGATTTTCAAGTTCCAGTAATGCCACTGATACTTTAGCCTCTTTCTTCCACCACAATTAAACATGTGTTCTCTGTGGAGATTTGGAAGCTTATTTCCATCTGCGTTCATAATCTGTGAGTCAGATTTTTAATGGATGTGATTTTGGCTATTTTACAAAATTACTAAAACCAGCAGCACTTTCCTTAAACTGTATTGCTGTCTGCTTGGTGTTTATAAAGTCTGTGGGTGGCTTTGGGACATCTGCTTTTGGGCTTATGCTCTGAAATCCTAGGGTTTCCAATGGAATTGGTTCTGTGAACTCCGACTGTCTCTTAGTTAAACATAGGAATCTACACACAGCACATTACAGGCCCTTTGGCCCACAATGTTGTGCCGAGTATGTGACCTACTCTAGAAACTGCCTAGAATTTCCCTACTGCATAGCCCTCTATTTCTCTAAGCTCCATGTACCTATCTAAAAGTCTCTTAAACAACCCTATTGTATCCGCCTCCACCACCATCGCTGGTAGTGTATTCCATGTTAATGGAGAAAATCTTACTGATTCATCTGAGCAAAAATAAAAACATGATTCCCTTAAAAACATGCATTAACTTAATTTTTATTGAAATTAAGTATCCCACTATTGCTGTAGTTTATTCTGTGATTTATTTGTAGTCGATAATTGTGCCATTATTGTAATTATTATCATTGCAAAGCTTTGCATAAGTTAAATAATGGATTAAACGCAGTATATGCCACTGGACAATTGCTGCCAACCTGTGTGGATCTTATAACCATATAACCATATAACCATTGCAGTACGGAAACAGGCCATCTCGGCCCTTCTAGTCCGTGCCGAACTCTTATCCTATCCTAGTCCCACCGACCTGCACTCAGCCCAGAACCCTCCATTCCTTTTCCTGTCCATATATAGTCATAGTCATAGTCATACTTTATTGATCCCAGGGGGAAATTGGTTTTCGTTACAGTTGCACCATAAATAATAAATAGTAATAGAAATAGTAATAAAACCATAAACCATAGTTAAGTAGTAATATGTAAATTATGACAGTAAATTATGAAATAAATCCAGGACCAGTCTATCGGCACAGGGTGTCTGACCCTCCAAGGGAGGAGTTGTAAAGTTTGATGGCCACAGGCAGGAATGACTTCCTATGACGCTCTGTGCTGCATCTCGGAGGAATGAGTCTCTGGCTGAATGTACTCCTGTGCCCACCCAGTACATTATGTAGTGGATGGGAGACATTGACCAAGATGGCATGCAACTTAGACAGCATCCTCTTTTCAGACACCACCGTGAGAGAGTCCAGTTCCATCCCCACAACATCACTGGCCTTACGAATAAGTTTGTTGATCCTGTTGGTGTCTGCTACCCTCAGCCTGCTGCCCCAGCACACAACAGCAAACATGATAGCACTGGCCACCACAGACTCGTAGAACATCCTCAGCATCGTCCGGCAGATGTTAAAGGACTTCAGTCTCCTCAGGAAATAGAGATGGCACTGACCCTTCTTGTAAACAGCCTCGGTGTTCTTTAACCAGTCCAGTTTATTGTCAATACGTATCCTCAAGTATTTGTAATCCTCCACCAGGTCTATCCAATTTATCTATCCAATTTAACTTTAAACAACATAGAACCTGCCTCAACCAGTTCTGCTGGAAGCTCATTCCTCACAGCTACTACTCTCTGAGTAAAGAAATTCCCCCTCATGTTACCGCTAAACTTTTGTCCTCTAACTCTCAACCCATATCCTCTTGTTTGAATCTTCCCCACTCTCAATGGAAAAAGTCTAACCACGTCAACTCTATCAATCCCCCTAATAATTTTAAACACCTCTATCAAGTCCCCCCTCAACCTTCCACGCGCCAAAGAATAAAGACCTAACTTGTTCAACCTTTCTCTGTAATTTAGGAGATGAAACCCAGACAACATTTTAGTGAAGCTCCTCTGTACTCTCTCAATTTTATTGACATCTTTCCTATAATTCAGTGACCAGAACTGTACACAATACTCCAGATTTGGCCTTACTAATGCCTTATACAAATTCAACATTACATCCCAACTCCTATACTCAATGCTTTGATTAATAAAAGCCAGCAAACCAAAAGCTTGCTTCACCACCCTATCCACATGAGATTCCATCTTCAGAGAAGTATGCACCATTGTTCCTAGATCCCTCTGTTCTTCTGTTGAAAATGTGGCACTCAGATTTATAACATAAACTTTCTCTTCCAACACATCAGTCTGTAATTGTTGATTCTGAGAATGAAGATGATATGGTACTACCATTAGCAGGAGACTGGAATTGCACTGTGACTGTTTCCAATATTGATGTAGACACAGCAATTTACAATGAAAATATAAAAATGGACATTTAAAACGGGACTGGACTACATCCTGACTGTGCTGGTTCAGTTCCATTAAACCACGAGACAAAGGAGCAGATTCAGATCAATCAGCCCATTGAGTCTGCTCAGACATTCTGTCATGGATAATTTATTATCCTTCTCAACCCCATTCCTCTGCCTTCTTCCTGTAACCTTTGACCCCTTTGCTAATTAAGAACCTATCAACCTCTGTTTTAAATATAGCCAAGACGTGACCTCCACAGCTGTCTGTGGCAATAAATTCCATAGAGTCACCATCCTTTGGCAAAAGAAAATCCTTTTCATTTCTGTTCTAACGGTAGTTGTATTTTGAGTCTCTGCCCTCTTGACCTAGAGTCACCCACTATAAAAAAACATTCTTTCCACGTCCACTCTATCTAGGCCTTTCAATAGTCGTTTGTTTTCAATAACATACCCCCCCCCACCAATTTTTTATTTTTTATTTTTAACAGTGGTACATCTCAGGAGGTTTGCAGATGAATTTTGATTTTCTTCAGACTGTGACCTAATCTTACAGTTAGTATTGTTGCAAGTGCATCTAAGGAACCTTCACACGACCTAGAGTAGTTTTGGGATGCAGAGTTATAATACTGAGCCATTCTATGGAACTTAAAACGTTAAATGGATTGAAATACCTTTGTCATGTGGGGTTGAGCATGAGTTATCAATGTTTTCTTCCTTTGCTTTTTTTTGTCTTTCTCCATCTCTGCACAATCTGGCCATGGGGGTTTGACTTAACTTGCTTCTTCTCATTAGGTGCCCGTCATTTTCAGCACTCTGTCATCAATATGTCAAGTATTGATCTGTAATGTTCACTGCTTAACTTTGTAAAAAATCAATAATTTCTTCCATGTACTTGAACAGTCAGGGAACACCAACCCTCTGGGTAATACGTGTGCATGCATATCATTGGAAGCCACTTTCACTAACACGTATCCGTTTGTCCAGTTGATAGTTAAAGTCAATTACTAAAGGAATTTTGAATGCAGATTAAATAATTATTAAAATATTAGGCAATTGTGTTTGTAAATTATGTTAAACTGAAGTGCTGGATGGTACACTACTAATGGTGAGTGTATAATGAATAAGCAAATGAGCTGAGAGCAGAGGCAGATGTGTCACCTTAACTTACTGAAACTGGATTTAAAGTGAGCAAAATGGCAGCCTGACATACTTATTTATATGGCTTTCAGATGAAATAATAAGGGGAATAAAATGGTGAGGTGGTAACATTGATTAAAAATAAATACAACAATGATATGTTAAAGTTAGATAGAGCTATATGGATTGAACTAAAGAGCACTTGTAACTATGGACAGTGTACTATGGACCTCCAAACAATATAAGGAATTTATGGGAAAATTTCAGAGATGTGAAAAAACATAGGAAGTAATAATGTAGAATTTCTATTACTCTGATACAAACTGGGATAAAATCAATAGGCCTCCCTTAAATATGCATGTAACTCCCACATTACAATTGTTTGGATTACAGAAATTCACAGTTACAGAATTCACAAATCATTACCCATTATTCCCACTTATTTTTCCAACAGTCTATTCTCTGTCAGGTGTCTGTCAATTTAATGCTGATTCTCCCACCCCCACCTGCATTGGGGGAAATTTATTAATTAACCTGCTAATCTGTGTGCTTTTGGAATGGGGGGGGTTGGAGAGAACTCAGGGTAAAAGAGCAAATTTCAGATGGCCAGACATCCTACCTCTCCTGGAAGTTCCGGGAGTCTCCCACATATTGATAGCGGCTCCCTGCTGCCCAGAAATTATATACAATATCCCACAATTCAATTTTTTTTGAGAGGGAGAGGGAGAGTGAGAGCGAGCATCCTGATTGGTCTCTCTTGGCACTGAGTAGACCTATCAGTTTTCTCTGTGGGCGGCTTTACAGTCGACCTCAAAAATAATGACAGTGTTGCTTGCGTGTTTGCAACAGTGACTTTTCTATTGCCCATAGTGGGTTAAAAAGTAAAAGACATGTTGAGGTGAGTTTAACAGGTGTCATTCGTTCATTAGCATAGCTAACGTTATTTAAACTAGCTGGCTAGCTGCTAAGGAGCTACTCTATTGATGTCCTATGTGATGACGCCAAACTTCCTGTAGACTTGCTTAAAGTTGTAATAGAATAAACATGATAATATAATATATGTACATATTTTAATGCCACATTTTCTGCATATATCCAACTTGGTTTACAGATTCGACAAAATCACTAAACAAAGTATTACATACACCCTTGGAGGTCAACCGAGGTGGGGGAGGGATATGGGGTTGCGGGGGTGGGGTGCTACCTCCCTGAAATAATTTTTTGCAGGGTGGGGTGTCTGCATAGTCAGCACTGGAGGTCAGGATTGGGCCTAGATCAATGGAGTTCAGAAATAGTGACTCTTCATGCTCCCTCATAAATAAATGAGCTTTCTTTTGTTTTGTAAATTAGATAACAAAGAAATTTCAACAGAATATCCTACATTGAAGACAATAACTGTCAATTCACTACAGTATCTGGTTCAAGAATATATCAAAATCATAAGCATACACTTAGACACACTGTAGCAGGAAATATTCACGCCTGGCCCATGGGGAGAATTCACCTTCTAGGATATTTACTTTTTATCAGAACTGAGAAAGATTAGAGAATCAAGTTTCAGGAGGCAGTTAAGAGAAGGAAAAGGAAAATGATCAAAAAGAAGAAAAGGAGGAATAAAATTTCCAAAAGGACATATGCAGGGCCATTGTCAGGGATCACTCCCATCTATCCCACAGTCTCTTTGTCACTTTGTCATCAGGTAGGAGGTACAGTAGCATTAGGACTAGGACTGTTAGGATGGGAAACAGCTTTATCCTTCAGGCAGTGAGACTACTGAACTCCTTGCCTCCACCCAGCCGCATCACATATGAAGCACCAGGAGTGTTATACTGTTTCCTTTTTGACTGGTGTCGGGATGCACCTTAAGCTAAATGTCAGTCTTTTGAAACATATCTTACTATTTGTGTTGTTAGTACTTTTAAGTGTTGTGTGTGAGTTATATGTACTGTGTTGTGCACCTTGGTCCAGAAAAAAATTGTTTCCTTTGGTGTTGAATGTATAGGGTTTAATGACAATAAACTTGCAACTTGAACTTGAATCCATGATGAAGAGAGTGAAATAATGAGACAAGCAAAGAAACAAAATAGCACTCTAAAGGGCTGTCAGTTTTATTTGCCGTCAGGATCAAGGTTGAAATTTATTGTCCTCAAAAAGATGGTGAGCTGCCATCTTGAATCACTGTAGGCCTTTTGGTGAAGTACTTCTGCTGTTGAAGTAGATGTTGATTTCCAGGAGTTAGACTTGGTAACGATGAAGAATGACTGGTACGTTTCTAAATCAGGATGGTGCGCAGTGTGAGGGGGAACTTGCAGATGATGGCACACCCATGTGCCTGCTGCCTTTGTCCATCTTGGTGGTAGAGATTACGGGCTTGGGAGATGTTGCTGTCATCATCAGGACAAAAAACACTGCAATTCACTTTTTAGATGTGACACACTATGCCTAGATGAGCACAGCACCAACAACTCTTGAGTGTCTCGGTATCAGCCTACACTAAGCAGCCACTTGACTGGCACACAATTATCCACACTCAAGAGTTGTTGGTGCTGTGCTCATCTAGGCAAGTGTAGAGTATTCCATCACGTTCCTGACTTGTACGTTAGAGATAGTGGAAAGGATTTTTCGCCACAGAATACCCAGCATCTGTTGTCCTGGTATATATAAGGCAGATCCAGTTGAATTTCTGGTCAATATTGACCCCGGAATATTGATAGTGAGAGACCTGGCTTGGAACTTTCATATCATGAGTGGTATTTGCCCTTTATCAGCTCACAATGTGTATTAATTAGGTCCTCCTGCATGCAGGCATGAGTTACTTCATTTGCTGAAGAATCACACAAGGAATAGACTATTGTATGAACATTCCCACTTCTGACCTTAAGATGATAGGAACGTGTTTCATTCAGCTGCGAAAGATGGCTAGATCTTAGAACTGCACTGAGAAACTCCTGCTGCCATACCCTATGGCTGGAGTATTGACTTCCATAAATCACAGTCATCCTCCTTTGTGTGAGGTATGATTCCAGCCACTGGACTTCCCTTGCCCACTTCAGATTTACTGGGGCCCTTGATGCAATACTCAGCCAACTGCTGCCTTGATGTTAAGGCAGTCACTCTCTCCTTACCTTGGAAGTCAGCTCTTTGATCCACATTTAGAACAAGACTCTGATTATGTCTGAAGCTAGTGGTCCTGGCTAAACCCATAATGGATGTTATTATACAGGTTATTTGTAAGTGCTACTTGATAGCACTACATGTATTAATCACTTTGCTGATGATGGAGAGTAGACCAGTTGTGTGGTAATTAGTCTAAATGGATTTGCCCTACTCTTTCTGAACGGGATATATCTGGCCAACTTCCCACAATGTTGAGTACATGCCAGTGATGTAATTGTACAGGAATTGTACTAGCTTGGCTCACAGCAGAGCTAATTCTGGAGTGCCATAACTGGCATGCTGTCTGATTCATAGCTATCAATGCATCCAAATCTGTCAGCCATTTTGTGAAATGGAAATGCAGAGTCATTATCTGAAATTGCAAGAGGAAAAGACAGACTACCAATGCTGAAAATCAGAAATAAAAACGGAGATAATTATTATGTGAAACTGCTGAAGTAATAAGTCCACCTGCGGAATGTGGTTAACTGGAATATGAGCTCAGGTTCCTTAAACATCTGTCAAATAAATTTAAAAAATTGTGGAGACCACTGCAAGTTTATGTATTTAATGTAGAGAAACATCTCCATCGTATTATCGACCATCTGTTCAGAACAATGACATTTGGCAGAAATGGTTACTTAACTTGTAATGAAATCCAATAAGATATGTTCAGAATGTTATTGCCATTGGAAGAGAAGAAGAAACCAATTGCCACTTTTACATTTTGTTCAGGACACAGCTCTAAGAATATCTAGTCTGATGAAAACACATCTCTTTAAATCAGAACTTGTATTTACAACTTACCCCTAAACTTGAATGAGGTTGTAAACCTTCAGAAAATTGTTTTGTGATCTCTTTATTACAAGGATATGTAAGATATTTTGCTGGTAGGCTCTTTGCTCTGTAGCCATGCAGTAAACTTAGCAAAATTTAGTCAGGTACCACAGGTCCTGTCCTCCCAAGGCTCAGAATTCTGCTACTGTCATTAAATATCCTAAAATGTGAACAGCTTTTCCAGTACAATTTTGAAAGCCAAAGTGCTGTTTCAAATCGTTTGTTGATTTTTTTTTTTGCTACCTCCATGTCTTATTCATTTGACGAACTTTATTTGACAGGATCAACTGGCATTTAGTGGACTCTGATTTAGAATTCTGTTCTCTTTTTTTAATAATAGATTTTGACAGTTGAGTGTCAGGATTATGGAGATTGTGGGCAGGGCTTTTAAAAATGTAATATAATGAAATATAATCACAAATATTAGTATTTGTGATTATACATATTTGCTGCTGAGAATGATGTAAAAGCTAAAAGGGCAATGTGACATAAGATTTAACAATATAACCGTGCTCTGTCTATGATCCTCTGTGAAGCATTTCCTGAGCTTAAAAACCACAACTTATATACACCCATAGGTACGGATGAATGTTTGGGAAACTGGCAGGATTGATTTTCTGGTTGCTGAGGGTTGTGGGCATCCATTGCCACATGGGTTCTCAGCTCATGAGTGCATTTCTCATCTGAAAATTGTCCGGTTTACAAGCTATTCTCAGGGATGGAACCCTGCTGTAACCCATGGAGCCCCTGTACCAAAGCACAGTTATGTAGATGCTGAAAATCTGAGATAATGTCATCTTTGGTCCCATTCAGGTGCTTCCCAGCCTGTCAAGTAGTTAAGAAGAGGCTAGATATGGCTTGAGATTCAGCATTTTGTATTCAGAACAACTGTTAGTCTGAGTCTCCATTGTTTGAGAGAAGGCCATTAGAAACAAGTTAAAAGCATCCCAGACATCCCACATCTCCCGAAAATTCCGGGAGTCTCCCCGCATATTGATAGTGGCTCCCTGACGTCCCCAAATTATATGCATTATCACAGAAATCGATTTTTTTGAGAGGGAGAGGAAGAGGAAGAGCGAGACAGAGAGAGAGAGAGAGAGAGAGAGAGAGAGAGAGAGAGAGAGAGAGAGAAGGAGCATTCTGATTGGTCTCTCTTCGTGCTAAGTAGACCTATCAGTTTTCTCTGTGGGCGGGCTTTACAGTCGACCTCAAAAATAATGACAGTGTTGCTCGCTGCACTGTTTGCAACAGTGACTTTTCTATTGCCCATGGTGGGTTAAATGACTGTAAAAGACACGTTGAGGTGAGTTTAACAGGTGTCGTTCGTTCATTAGCATAGTTAATGTTATTTAAACTAGCTGGCTAGCTGCTAAGGAGCTACTCTATTGATGTCCTACGTGATGAGGCCAAACTCTCTGTAGACTTGCTTAAAGTTGTAATAGAATAACAAAATGACTCCATGATAATATAAAAAAATATAATATAAGTATGTATTTTAATGTCACATTTTCTGCATATACACAACTTGGTTCACAGATTGGACAAGATCACTAAACAAAGTATTACATACACCCTTGGAGGTCGACCGGGGTGGGGTGGGGGTGGTGTGCTACCTCCCTGAAATGGTGGTGCTACCTCCCTGAAATGAGTTTTTGCAGGGTGGGATGTCTGGCATCCAGAGGATGGTGGGTGAGAGGCATCTTCCATCCAGTCTCACAACACATACTGTGATTCTGGCCAAATAAGCATACATCTTGGATGTAAGGAATGTGATCAGAATTGGCAATGATAACTGAATGCAAAGAATTTAATGTAACCCACCACATACAGCTATCCAGAACTGCTCAATAAAATATATCCTTTCAGTTCATGAAAAGGCCACAAGATAACAGTAATTCAAAAGGAATAAAAAAGATGCTGGAAATCAAGATTCAAAATTCATTTATTATCAAAGAATGTATAAATTATACAACCTTGAGATTTGCTTGCTCACAGGTAGTCACAATGCAAGAAACCTGAAAGAACCCCTATTAAAGAAAAAAAGAAGAAAAATAAAAAATAAAGAACCAAACCTTGATGCACAAGAGAAAAGAATAAAAGTCATGCAAACAATTGAAGCGAACAACAGCATTCTGAACCAAAATTGAGTCATCAGATCAAATCCTGGAGCAGCCCGTAGTAGGCCCAAGCCTCGTTTATCAGTTCATCATATTAGCGGGCACTGAGCACAGCAGTTGGGTCAATCTTCATAGCCTCAGTGCCGTGGAGATGACCATCAAGGAGAACGAGCGAAATCTGCTCTCGCCCTTCGATCCCAACACCCTGTCTTTTCAGTCTATCTGGGCTCCTGTTTAATTTGATCCAACAATGGACAGCGAAAGGCCCCGGTGCCCTGGAGAGAGGAGTGAAGATGATGGAGAACAAGTGAAATCGGCTCTCGCCTCTGATCAGTGCCAGCATTTAAATTGTCATTGTACCTTGCACTACGAGCCAGGCACTGAAAGGCCCTGGGCCTAGACCACGCTGCCCAACCCAAAGCCGCTCTCAAGAGCACCCAGCCCAGTTGAATGAGGACCAGAATTTCTCTGCCTGGGATTCTGCATCACACCATCTCGGCTCATTCCCCGAACTCGCCTCGCCGTAATTCACCCCTTCACTGTTTGCATTGATAATTTAACACAATTTCCTTAGAAAAGGTATTTTTAGTGATGATTTTAGTCGGATTTCTTCGCTTTTTGACTACCAGAAGCTGCCAGAGACATTCGGTAGCATCATCTTCACAGGAAATCTGAATGTGACTCATGAAAGGCCATTGATCTGAGATGTTCAGGTTCAATTTAATATCAGAAAATGTATACTGTGTACAACCAGAAATCCTTACTCTCTTTGTAGCCATTCATGAAACAGAAAAAACACCCCGAGGAACGAATGATGGAAAACCCCCTATTCCCCACTCCCACACACAAGAAGCAGCAAAAACATCAACCCTCCCCCTCCCCCTCCCCCACCTGCTCCAGAAAAAGCATCAGTCCCACCACACACCCTGCAATCAATCGCAAAGCCCCCAAAGACCATGATCTGGAGTCCATCAACAACTACCATCCATCCCAATACTTTGTCATCTCAGACAGGCTCTCTCTTTCACTAGCAAGAGAGACAGATACCGCCCCTGCCACAACAAGAACGAAGACCAGCAGCTTGCAGTTCTGGTGTTACAATCAGCTGCGTCGCTCATCCAAGCCCCACCCCCCAACCCAAAGACCAGCAGACTCTCACTCAGCATCGAGAGAGAGATCGCTCGAGTGCAGGGGCCTTCTGACAGCTGCGCACACCAGCCACTGTCTTAGTGTTTCACTCTGTCACGACACTTCAGCCAGCGACGTTGGTGAGGAAAGGGGTCGTCCACAGGGCCATACCCTAATGGCGCATGTCTTCCAGGCCGCACCTGGAGATATCGAAATACCAGGCCGAGCAAGAACCCACCACCCATGAAGAACCATAGTTTGAGCTACAGCTCTAGATCATAGACTCTGACAGGACCCCAGCCGCCTTGAAAGAAAGAAAAGAGACATGAGAAAAAAAGAATTGAACTGTTTTGTGGATGAACTAGAAGAAGTCATCTAGGTCTGTAGAAACCTCTGGAGCCATCTTTAGCTCCTCCCACTCACACTCTGTTTCTCTCTCTCTACACATGCTACGTGATCTGAGAAGTATTTCCTGTACTTTCTGCTCTTGCTTTCTTTTATTTTGTCAGTGTGCAATTATGGCCATTGGTTTGAATGTCAAACCTGTTTTAATTCACAAACTTCAGTTTCAGTTTTTCTTTTCTGAGGTATTAGCTGATGAGCTGCTGCCATTCATTTCAATGGACCTAACTTTGTGGGGTGAGGAGTCTGCGGTGGGGGGGGGGGGTGCGGTTGGAAATCTACTCCAGTGTTTCCTTTCAAATGCGTCATCCGGGATCAAATTCTACAAAACAAGTAGCCTTATAACACGCAGAGCACTGAGACTGTGGTTTGATGCTGAGCACTGAAAAGTGGGTTGAGACACCTCTGGCTGTACACAGGACTGGTTTATGTTCATAGCAAGAAGCGGGGTGAAGGGCATCTGCTAGATGTAGGAATTCTCAGAGTGTAATTGGAGTGTGCAACACAGGCAATCTAGTGGCAATGTGTGCCTTTTCTCTACCACTACTGGTCTATTTTTCTCTTCCTCTTACTTGTATTTCTCCTTGTCTGAAGACGTAATGTCTACTCTAATATTGCTATCCCTCACTGAGCCAGTGCTCGGAAGGACACAGATTGCCCTCTTTTGGGGATCTTTACAAGTGGCTCCTCATTGGTCAAAGCATTTGAAGTGCATTTTCAGCATTCTGATGGCTTGTTCAATTACCTTCCACGTGGGCTTGTAGCTTGGATGAAACATGTCTGAGCATCGTTGCTTGGGGTCTTCACTGGGATCATCTGCCTTTGTTAGTTTAGAAATGTGTTGAGGTCGGGAAGTGTGCACAGGCACAGGATGAACAACACAAGGCAACTGCCCTGGAATCTTGTGTGTGCCCAGGGAAAGATATTCTTGCTACTAGACATCTCCTGCATACTGCTGGAGTCGAAATCTATTTGATTAACAGGAACACTCTGAGTGATCTTGGTTTGCACTGACAGCTAAGTGAGTGCTCAGGTTATGTTCTTGAAGTTGGCAGTTTTACCTTCAAGATAGTTTATCGTCATTCTTCAGTTCAATGCAGTATAAAACGCAATAATAAAGAACACAATAAAAAAGCAGACAATAACTATAAGTATAAAAGCAGTCCTAATTTGGATTTGCATTGAGGATTTATCTCAACCCTGCTACACACGTGCAGTAGCGTCCCTTCACCTAGAGCATGACAGGTGCTTGTGGTCTCAGTGCATTTGAATACACCTTGGTTTCAGATTCAGATTACTTTTACGAGAAGCCAGCAAAACAAAAACTGAAGATGCTGGAAGCAATCAGCAAGGCCGAGGCACTATGTGTGGAAGTGTTTCTAGTCAAAGACTCCTTGACAGGACTGAAGTTTGATTTTCATCATCACATACAAGGTGGACAACCAGTTTCTAACTGCAGGAGAGTGAACTTGCCAGACTCAGAAGAAGCAGCTCAGTCATGTGGAAGTATTGGACGGAATGAATATGATGTGGCAATAGGAGCACACACAAAATGCTGGAGGAACTCAGTCGGCCAGGCAGCATCTATGAAAAAGAGTATAGTCGACCCTTCAACTCAGCCTGGCCTGCTGAGTTCCTCCAGCACTTTGTGTGTGTTGCTTGGATTTCCAGAGTCTGCAGATTTTCTCTTGTTGGCAATAGGGACCACCCAATTGTGTGTGTTGCTCAAGATTTCCATATCTGCAGAATCTCTTGCATTTAAGGCATGGAAAAAGTGTTCTTGAAAGATCTTGTGGTAAACGAATTATGAATTGCCATTTTCATCTGAAACCAAAATTGTTATGAGAGGAACAGTTGCTAAGATGTTTTGATTGACAAGTCACATTGGTGGTAGTTTAGGTGGTGCTTCAGCTAAGTCTGCAGTTCATGGCTCTTCAAAGTTCCTGGAGCCAAGTGACTCATGGTTAATTTACAATAAGTTTTGAACTGATATAAGTATGTAGTTCAATATTACATTCATCGTAATTCCAAATGCAGGACAGTAGGAATCAAGCAGAGGCATGATGGAACTGAGGAAGTAAAACCTACTGGACATGGAGAATTGAAGAGCAATGCGACAATAAATTGGCAAAAGTCCCAAGATCCTTTTAGAAAATATAAGATGGCATAAAAACAAGAATATAATGCTAAGGCTTCATGAGGCATTTGTCAGATCACGTTTAGAATATAGTGAGTAGTTTTAGGCCCCATATCTATGAGGGATGTGTTGGCATTGGAGAGGGTCCAGAGAACGTTTACACGAATGATCCCAGGATTGAAAGGGTTAATGTGTAAAGAGTGTTTGAAGGCTCCAGCCCTGTACTTGCCGGAGATTAGAAGAATGGGGGGGGGGGTACTAGCCTACAAAGTACCCAGGACACCTTCAGGGGGCGGTGTCTCAGAAAGGGAGCGTCCATTATTAAGGACATTCAGCAACCAGAGTATGCCCTTTCCTCACTGTTACCATCAGGAAGGAGATACAGAAGCCTGAAGGCACACACTCAGTGATTCAGGAACAGCTTCTTCCCCTCTGCTATCCAATTCCTGAATGGACATTGAACTCGTGAACACTACCTCACTTTTTTAATATATATTATTTCTGTTTTTGAATGAGTTTTAATCTAGTCAATATATGTGTACTGTAATTGATTGATTGATTGATTATTTTTTTCTTCATATTATGTATAGCATTGAACTGCTGCTGCTGTTAACAAATTTCATGACACATGCCGGTGATAATAAACCTGATTCTGATCCAATGAAACCTACGGAATATTGAATATGTAGAGTGGACGTAGAGAGGGGGAGAGTCTAGGACTAGAGAACACAGCTTAAGAATAGAGAACGTCTCTTTAGAACAGAGATGATGAATTTCTTTAGCCAGAAGGTGATGGACCTGTGGAATTCATTGCCATAGACAGCTGTGGAGGCCAAATCATTGGGTATATTTAAAACAGAGGTTGATAAGTTCTTGATTAGTAAGGGCATCAGCAATTATGGGGAGAAGGCAGGAGAATGACGTTGAGATGGATATGAGATCAGCCATGATCAAATGGTAGACCAGACAAATGCCCTAATTTTGTTCTTATATCTTATCTCAGGGAAATAGCAATAGCCCAGGCTGAAACAGGGGAATCCAGGAGATTACTACCCAAAAGTGGTGGGAAGGAATGTTATGGTGTTTAATACTGCTGGTGTAGAGTGGTGCTGTACTAACTACCGCATGATCCTTGATATTGTACTTCCATAAAGCCATTGCCAAGGCAGCATACCCTCAGTATTGTGCAGACAAGTTTCAGACGGGAGCTGACCATTAATAATATCTGGGTGTATTACTGTGCAGAAGTGGATTCCACTGACTTCAGATGGGCTGAATTCGAGTATGATAAAGCCACTACTCACTCTATTGCACTCGCAGTTGACTATGGACATTCGAGTGTTAGTGCTCTGTGCTTCCTCACCAGCTTCCCTCACCAGCACCTTTTAAATTGGGACTGAAGAGTCTGCATTCTATTGAATTAAATCATTCCCATGCAGGCTGGTTTGGGAGCTAGTCTGCTGTATTTTTAAAAATTTTGTTATAAGGAAGTATTGTATTTATAGGTGATTTGCTGAAAATCACATATCCTTTACTCAGGGTCATCCCTTTAAGGCAGGTGTGAACTGGACTGAAAAATAAGGTATTTCTTTAATTTTCAAAAAAGAGAGCGATAGAAATAATGATTTACTAAGTTTTGAGTAAGAAGCAGAGAGTAAGATTGTGTGGGTGTGTTCCATAGCTGCTTTGGAACTGGCTCAGTTTTGCTTGCATCAGTAAAGAGGCAGGCATCAGGCAGTCTACGTCACTCACTTGCAATGTGCCTATATAATTCCTGACGTACCCAGGTGGCGTTCTGTGTCCAGAGGCTAAAGACAAAAATTGTTCTAGTTTTTGCTGCTTCTCTCTGCCAATTTGACTTGAACGAATTAGGTTCAACAAATAAACATTCAGAGCTCTGGGTTATATACATTGCTCTAATGCTACAGACCATTTCCTTTCAGAGGAAGGACCTTTGGATAATGTACCACTCTGAGGGAGAGGCCTGCTCTTGTTAGCTTAAGTATAGATGATAAAGAGACCAGAGCAAGGGAGAGGAATAATTACTTCATCAAAGAAAAAAGTACAGTAATAATTAAAACACACTGTACCTAGCAATGTGATGACCCCATTCAGTCTTTCTGCTGCGATGGCTCCTTAAGTGGAATAGTAGAGGGAAGGTGGAATTCTTTCTCCTCCCAGCCCCTGTCAATTAAAAGGTGATGAGATCAATTGAGAATGAATTATTGTTGTTAGATATTATGTGTTATTGAATCAAAGCAAGTGGATGGAATGAAGAGCTAGATCAGCCTGTATCTCACTGCATGGTGGAATAGGCACAAAGGCCTTTGGGTGTGTGTAGCATAATGTGTAATAACCTGCAATGAAAAGCTCAAGGATGCTTTTGCCATATCCTTTAATAACCTTTTTAGTTAATCTTTTTTTAAAATTTTATTTAAGATGTTTTCCTGCTGTCAGACCCAGCTCTGCAGAGTAAGGTGTTTACAATTTACTATTGGCTTCTGGTAACCATGGTAGCGCATGAATTACCCTTGTTCGTAAACAAGCTGCAAGTATTAGAAGAGAAGGCACTGCTTGTTTAGAAAAAGGAACTAAGGGCAGGTTATTTTGTTGTTTTCTGACTTAACAGGAATATAACTCTTACCATGCATCACACACAAAAAGCTGGAGGAACTCAGCAGGTCAGGCAGCATTTACGGAAATGAATAAACATTCAATTTTTGGGCTGAGACTCTTTATCAGGACTGGAAAGGAAGTGGGAAGATGCAAAAATAAAAAGTTGGGGGGTGGAGGAAGAGGGAGGATTAGCTAGAAGGTGGTAGGTGAAGCCAGGTGGTGGGAAAGGTAAAGGGCTGGAGAAGAAGGAATCTGATAGGAAAGGAGAGTAGACCATAGGAGAAAGGGAAGAAGGAAATACACCAGTGAGAGATAATAGACAGGTGACGAGAAGAGGTAAGAGGCCAAAATTGGGAATAGAAGAAGAGGGAAGGGGGAGGAAAAATATTACCGGAAGGAGAAATTGATGTTTATGCCATCAGGTTGGAGGCTACCCAGATGGAATATGAAGTGTTGCCCCTGCATGACTCCCCTCCATAGAGGAGGACATGGACTGACATGTTGGAACAGGAATGAGGATAAGAATTAAAATGGTTGGTCATTGGGAAATTCTGTTTTTGGTGGATGGAGTGGAGGTGCTTGACGAAACAGCACCCCAATTTACGTCGTCTAACCAGTATAGAGGAAGCCACATTGGGAGCACTGGATACAATAGACAACGCCAAACAATTCACGGGTCTTTACTTTGCTTCACTTTGCTTCACGTTGCTTCACTTGGAAGGACTGCTTGGGGTCTTGAATGCAGGTAAGGGAGGAGGTGAGTGGCCAGATGTAGCATTTCTATCACTTGCAGGGATAGGTGCTTGGAGGGAGGTTAGTGGGAAGGGATGAATGGACAAGGGAACCATGGAGGGAGTGATTCCTGCAGAAAGAGGAGAGTGGGGGGAGGATGTTTGATGGTGGAATCCCATTGAAGATAGCATAAGTTGCAGAGAATGATGTGTTGGATGCAGAGGCTCAGGGGGTCGTTGATGAGGACAAAAGGGACAAGTTCTTCTTATCCTAACCTACCACCCCATTTTATTTGAATCCACACAGTGTATTGAATAAGATAGATGATCTTGTTGGGAAAATGAGATTCGTACTGGATCCTAAGAGAGAGAGAATGTGAAGCTTATGGTTGAGCCGGCAAAGTGATCAGGTATTCCGGATTGGGTGTTGTATAATGAACTAGATTTGATTAGGGAGCTTAAGGTAAAGGAACTCTGAGGAGACAGTGATCATAATATGATAGAATTCACCCTGCAATTTGAGAGGGAGAAGCTTAAGTTGGACGTATCAGTATTACAGAGGAATAAAGGGAATTACAGGGCATGAGAAAGTATCTGGCCAAAATTTATTGGAAGGGGACACTAGCAGGGGATGACAGCAGAGCAACAACAGCTGGAGTTTCTGGGATCAACTTGGAAGGTGCAGGGTAAAAGCATTCCAAAGAAGAAGTATCCTAAGGGCAGGATGATTCAACCGTGGCTGACAACGGAAGTCAAAGTCAATATTAAAGCTAAAGAAAAGGCACATAATAGAGCAAAAAAAAAGTGGTAAGTTAGAGTTATAGAGTCATAGAAAAGTACAGCATAGAAACAGGCTCTTTGACCCATGTAGTCTGCACTAAACCATTTAAACTGCCTACACTCATTGACCAGTGCCTGGACCATAGCCCTCCATACCACTGCCATCCAATCTGCGCCTTGTAAGGCATGAAAATGCCCGATGCAGGCCTCTCATGGTCTGAGTCGACGTTCCCTCCCTTCTCTTCCCTTTCTGATTGGCTTCTAGTGACTAGTGGTGTTCTGCAGGGGGCAGCTTTGGGACTATTTCTTTTTACGTTGTACGTCAGTGATTTTGATGATGGAGTTGATGACTTTGTGGCCAAGTTTATGGAGAGTACGCAGATAGGTGGAGGGGCAGGTAGTGTTGAGGAAGCAGAGAGGGTTGGAGAAGGACTTAGACAGATTAGGAGAATAGCCAGAGAGTGGTGAAATCAGTGGTGCCACAGCCAGCTGTGGAGGCCAGGTCATTGGGTATATTTAAGAAAGAAGATGATAGATTCTTGATAAGTCAGGGTGTGAAAGATTAGGGGGAGAAGGTAGGAGAACGGGGTTGAGAGGGAAATGGATCAGCCATCATCAATGATGTTGCAGACTTCAGAATCAGAATCAGAATCAGGTTTATTATTACCGGCATGTGACGTGAAATTTGTTAACTTAGCAGCAGCAGTTCAATGCAATACATAATCTAGCTGAGAGAGAAAAAAATAATAAATAAAATAAAACATAATAAATAAACAAGTAAATCAGTTACGTATATTGAAATAACTGTATATTAAAAAAGTGAGGTAATGTCCAAAGCTTCAATATCCATTTAGGAATCGGATAGCAGAGGGGAAGAAGCTGTTCCTGAATCACTGAGTGTGTGCCTTCAGGCTTCCGTATCTCCTACCTAGTGGTAACAGTGAGAAAAGGGCATGCCCTGGGTGCTGGAGGTCCTTAATAATGAACGCTGCCTTTCTGAGACACCGATCCCTAAAGATGTCCTGGGTACTTTGTAGGCTAGTGCCCAAGATGGAGCTGGTTAGATTTACAACCTTCTGCAGCTTCTTTCGGTCCTGTGCAGTAGCCCTTCCATACCAGACAGTGATGCAGCCTGTCAGAATGTTCTCTATGGTACAACTGTAGACGTTTTTGAGTGTATTTGTTGACATGCCAAATCTCTCCAAACTCCTAATAAAGTATAGCCGTTGTCTTGCCTTCTTTATGACTACATCAATATGTTGGGAACAGGTTCAATCCTCAGAGATCTTGATGCCCAGGAACTTGAAGCTGCTCACTCTCGCCACTTTTGATCCCTCCATGAGGGTTGGTATGTGTTCCTTCGTCTTACCCTTCCTGAAATCCATAATCAGCTCTTTTGTCTTACTGACATTGAGTGCCAGGTTATTGCTGCAGCACCATTCCACTAGTTGGCATATCTCACTCCTGAATGCCCTCTCATCAGCACCTGAGATTTTACCAACAATGGTTTTATCGTCAGCAAATTTGTAGATGGTATTTGAGCTATTCCTAACCACACAGTCATGTGTATACAGAGAGTAGAGCAGTGGGCTAAGGACACACCCCTAAGGTGCGCCAGTGGTGCAACGGAAAGCCTAATTCTGCTGCCATGCCTTATGGTCTTATGGAACTGTCCCTGTTAAGACAATGGGAAGATGGGGTGAGTGCGGATCTACAGGAAATGGGGGGTATATGGGAGAGGGCAGCGTCAATGGTGGAGAAAGGGAAACCCTATCCTTCGAAGAAGAAACAAATGTAGTGGAGCCAAAGGAACAGAAGAAAGGGAATGGCATTTTTACAGGAGGCAGGGTGGGAGGAGGTGTTGTTAAAATAGCCATGGGAATTGGCTTGCGGTTCATACCTTATGTGATTTATTATATATTGATAGGTTAAAAATCAAAATAATGTATCGATGTAAAATTGAAGAGCTTTAATTTTTGGTGTTGTCTGACCAGTCATTGAAGATAAGCTTACCAGATTTTTAAATACCAAGTTACTAAAAAGGCGGGTTTTTTAATTCAGTAATCACACGGTCGAGTAACTTCATTCTTTCTAAAGTTACTTTTCATCAGGAAATACATGGTCAGCATTGTGTTGGGAGCTAGATTATCATTGTCAGTTTAAAGACTGATTGTTCAGGCTGTAAGTGATTGTCTGCAGGTAGAGCAGTGAAAGAGAATGAATTGCTTTGCTTCTATAAGCTTGTAGTCTTTGAATAGTCTGCAACTTGGCATCATGTCGATTCATTGCGCTGTACCCTTACTGCCTTCTGGTGCACGTGGCCAGAGTAAATCCAGGCTGATTTCACAGTAAATTAAAACAGCAGTGCATTTCTTCCATTTCAATGACATTGGCCCAAACCATGCTGTCTGATATCTGCCAGTACCACGGGCTATTAAACTGTCTACCCCTTCAGCATACCCATGTATATACTCTAAGGCAGAAATGTGAGATGCACTGCAGGACGGGTTCTGGCCCATCTGACTGTCTGCCATCCTGCTGGGCTCACCATTGAATTTGGTGGGAGAGCAGCGACAACATGCTGAGGACAGGGAGTTGGATCCACTTCATTTCCAGCCCTCAGCTTTACTTCCGGGAGAGTTATACAGTCCTTGACTTAGTTGAGAAAGGTAAGTGCTTTAAAGTTTTTATTTAGTTTTCTTTTAAAAGTGCATTTAATTATTTTTCACTTAAAATTTTTTTTAAAACATTTAAACATATGTGAATACTTTATAAATTCTCTGATTTTTAAACAGCTGTCAGAAATTAATGAAGTCTTTAATCGCCAATGAGCTGTCCAAGGTGATCAAGGCTTTCCAGGATGGATCATGTGGATGCAATGCCCAAGGTCTGCCTACCACTCAGAGTCCATTTTGATCGATGTCTCACTGAAGACTCGGATAGGAAAGGAATTGGAGAACAGATTGTCTTGCCCTTTGCATCTGGAAAATGTAAGGGCAGTTGGGTGGGGACAGTGGATGTTGAGTCCCACCAATAGGCTGGTTCCTGATTTCTTAATACAAGAAGGACTTCTCTTGTCAGGCAGGCTTGTAGATGCCTCAACAAATGGTAAACATGCAATAATTACAGCATTCCTGCTAGTTGGAAAGGAAATAATGATGATTCTTTCTGGACATCGGCCTATATATAGCATAAGACCAGATAGGGTAGAGAGATTGGAGTTAACAAACTGATTTGTATACAGTTAGCTGTAGAGCAATAGTTTCCTCAGGATACAATAGGAAAATAATTGTCGGAAAGAAGGATGGATGTACCTCAGTTCCAGTTGTCTGATTAACACCTGCAAGCAGCACCTGTGTGTGTAATTTGGACAACAGCAGCTATCAGTGACTGCTGTAATAAGCCTGGGCAAAGAAATCAATTAGTCATTTCTATCACAATTTAAGTAAATTAACTATCAATAAACTTACAAGAACAACTAAATCATATGATCTGTTGAAGTTGTAATGGTTATCTAAAAGTGAGTTTATCCCGAAAATGTTTCAATGCGTAAAGCTTCTCATGAATCGCTAATCATGTCCTTCAACTGTTTACAAGAATATTGACTGACTGTGTATAATGTTGCATAATATTAAAAGAACACTGGGAGTAAGAATGGTGTGGCAATTGCATCTTCAGGTTTGCCATATATTGCTTGATTTATTTGTTGATTGTATGGGTCCAGGAAGCCTGGATGTTAAGAGAAAGTAGCTGGTGCCCCACCAATCTTTATCCATAAGTCAGGTCAAGTTTATTCTCATTTAACTATATACAACAAGAAAACGTTTCTCCAATCAGGGTGTAAAGCACAGTAGTACACATATCACATATATAATAATGAACTGTTTAGTTATTAATTCCTGTTCACAGTAATTGGTTGTATATTCAAGGCTTTTAGAATAAAATAAATGATATTGTAAAATAATAGAATAAAAACCAGTCCTTGGTTGCTGTATTACAACAAGCCATATGAAAGGTTTCTGTCATCATTTCAGAAGTTTTATCAGTTGCCATGGAAGGACTACGTTCTGTAGCACATTAACAAATTTTGAACTGGTCAAATAGACCGTCAGTTCTTTAGGAAGTATTGAAGGTGTTCTGGATGAGGTCAGGAGTTTAAATCCCCATGAACGTCGTGACCATTGATCTGCCATCAGCTGACCAAATAATACTGTTATAAACACAAGAGACTGCAGATGTTGGAATCTGGAGCAAAAAAATAGAACAGCATCTGTGGGGGCAAAGGGATGGTCTATACCTTGCTTCAGGGCTGACAGTGTGACGGGAAGGTAGCCAATATATAAAAGTGAGAGGCAGGGGTGAGACAGAGGCAGATAGGTGATAGGTGGAACCAGATAAGGTGGAAGTGATAGGCAAATGGGGCCAGGTGTGGGAGGATAGAGGTTGATTGACAATAGCTAGAGAAAAATAAGGAGAAAAACATACTTCGATGTAGATTCATCCGCTGAGTACTTACAGCAGTTTTTGCTCCAACTTACATTGTTATCTACCTCATGATTGTTATAGTGCCTAAATTTGTGTTATGAATTAATCTCCCCTTACACCAATTTTGGTCCAGATAAGAAACTCAGCCTTTGAGGCCTTTTGGTTTCATCTGTGTGGGTTATAAATTACATTCAAAAAGCTATATACACATTTCAAAGTTTACAATTTCTCTCAACATTAATATCTGTGCTTTTCTTCTTTCAAGTTATTCTGTCTTTCCTTCTCCTCTTTTAATATTTATTTTTTGGTGCATAATTTCACTACACTTTCATCTATGAAGTTCCCTCAATATCTCTGTCCTTAAATGCCCCATTAGCCCTGATGTCCTCAAGGGTTGAAATGCTCATTGACCAATCTTTTCTAATAGTGAGCATCCTGAAAATATTTGCAGCAAAGGATGTAGATAAAAAGAATCAGTCCAAACCTTTCACTATCACATGTTTCCAACAAATCTCACCATTGCATCCAGATTGTATTTTGCTGGTTAATAATGTGACTGTAAACTGAGTATTTCAGCTGTATGTTTCCACAACTAAGTACAGGTTTCCCCTGCCATCCGAAGGTACAGCGTTCCTATGAAACGGTTCGTAAGCTGAAATGTCATAAAGCGAAGAAGCAATTACCATTTATTTATATGGGAAAATTTTGTGAACGTTCGCCGACCCAAAAATAACCTACCAAATCATGCCAAATAACACATAAAACCTAAAATAACAGTAACATATAGTAAAAACAGGAATGATATAATAAATACACAGTCTATATAAAGTAGAAATACTTTTCCACAATCATTACTGAACTGTTCTCCGTAGCGAAAATCTCACGCAAGCGCCGTCGGCAGAAAATCTCACGCAAGCGCTGTTGGCAAAAACACGGCGCAATCACTCTCCAGTAACCTTTAAGCTATGAAGCTGCCAAATCATACCAAATAACACGTAAAAATACACAGCCAATATAAAGTAGAAATAATGTATGTACGATGTAGCAGAAATAATGTATGTACAATATAGTATCACTTATGAGAATCGGGAAGACAGCGCCGAGCACACTGATGATGGTGTGTTAGACTGAGTCGTCACAGGTTGGGGTGGTGCAGTGGCCCCCACCCTCCAGGCTGCTGACTGATACATTGCTGCGAAGCATGCAGGAATGCAGCAGTCGCTGGGAGGCACACAGCACATCTTTAAGAAAAAAGCTGAAATAAACAAGCTAATTAATTAGGTGACGCCTGACACGTAATCGTCGGCCCAGATCAGTGCCGATTTCCGATTGCATCTCTCTGATCTGGGCCGACAATTACGTGTCGGTGGCACCTAATTAATTAGCATGTTTATTTCGGCTTTTTTCTTAAAGATGTGCTGGGTGCCTCCCAGCTACCGCTGCATTCTCCGCGAATTGGTATCTGTCCGTGGCCTGGGGGTTGGAGTGGTGGGACACTGGGGTGTCATCTCGTCATCGTCTGTTTCCATTAGAGCAGGCTGGTCATCTTCTATCTTTGCCCGCCTCGATGTCGAAGGTCGAGGTTCGTCGTCTGCTGTGGCTGATGTGGAAGGCTTGCTTGACTGCTGAGCCTCGCGCATTTTTCTGTCACACAGTTCTTTGTAAGGACTCAAACCATCCTGCAAATATCCCCTAAACCGACGCACCCTTTCAAAGTTAAAGTCGTACTTTATCATTACTCACTCGGTTTCGATTGTTATCCTTTCCTCTTCCAATTGCATCAGCTCTTCATCTATCAGTTCTTGGTCATGGGATGCCAGAACCTCTTCAACATCATGTTCGTCAACTTCCACAAGCCAAACTCACTTAGTCCTTACTTTGTTCACCACGATCAAAACGCTTAATTACGTCTAGTTTTACGCTAAGTGTAACACCCTTAGGAGCTCTTTCAGGCTTTTCCGATACCTTAGAACTCATCTTGCAAACGGCTGCTCACAGGCTCGTGTTTAAGCAATGCCGGTGAGAATGCCGTTCCCGGGGAGAGCAGCTGCTCAGGGCGCGCGATGCCTTTTATCGCGCGCTGATTTTTTATCGCGCGCTGCCTTTCTTCGTAACAGTGAAAACACCTTCTGAAAGCGAAAACAGGGTACTAACGTAGGTCTTTCGTAACAGTGAGGTTTCATAAAGCGAACGTTCGAAAAGCGGGGGACACCTGTAGTTTGATTAAGTTCAAAATCTACCAAGCGTTTTCTTGATGCAATATTTCAAGTCTCATGTTTTTTGAATGACAGTTACAGGTACAGTGTTAAATACAGTTGGATTTAAAGTGCAGCCTGTTAAACTATACACTTACATAATGCACAATTGCATTGTCTTATGTCTCAGACTTCAGACTTAAGACATCTTCCGTTAAATCATGTGAGTGAAACGTTAAATATTAGGAGACTTTAGATTATATTGTTAATGTCTGCCAAGTCTGTCAGTGTTTCCTCATTTGGTTTGAAATGTATGTCTTAGTTACCATTCAATGAGCTGGAAGTTCAATAACAGTGAGAGAAGCACCATAAACTTCTTGTCATTAAAAAATCTCAAATAAACCCATAAAGAAATGTATTATCCTGATGCCTAGTACTTTTATAGGCAGGTGACATTGAAATTACTGTCGATATTTATATGTATGTAGATTTTTTTTTTATTCATTCTATCCCCTCCCTCCATATGAGGCAGAGAAAAAAATACCAGGGATGTTTTAATATGGAAATCCAGATCTCTCCAAATTCATCCATATCCACATTTTTCCAATTTGCATTTGGAATTGCAAACCTTTGCCACTTTCTATGGAAAATTTTGTTTCCTTTTAACAATGATAAAGCTCAGAATTAATTGCAATGTGTTAATCTGGCAAACCATCCAGAAACCATGTTGGATACCTTTGGGGTTGACAGCCTACCAGGGGAACGCCTCTGGTATGTCTCTGGCGCTGAGTCTGGCTCTGTGGCTTAGAAGGGAAGGGTGGGGGTGGGGGAGAAGAGGAGAGTGGTGGTGATAGGGGAATTCAGTAGTTCAATAGGGGCTATTGTGGATGTTAGATGTGACAAGAGATTCCCAAATGGTATGTTGCCTCCCAGGTGCTAGGGTCAGAGAGGTCTCAGATGAAGTTCACAGCATTCTTGAGGGGGAGGGGGAGAAGCCAGCAGTGATGGTATATATTGGTACCAATGACATAGGTAGGAAAAGGGATGGAGCCCTGAAGAACGAATATAGGGAGGTAGTAAGGAAGCTGTAAAGCAGGATCTCAAGGATGGTAATCTTGGATTGCTGCCTGTGCCTTGCACCAGTGAGGGTAAGGATAGGATGATTTGGTAGATGAATGTGTGGCTGAAGAATTAGTGTAGGGGGCAGGGTTTCAGATTTGTGAATCATTGGGTTCTCTCCTGGGGAAGGTATGGCCTGTAGAAAAGGGATGGTTACACCTGAACTTGAAGAGGACTGATATCCTTGCAATCAGATTTGCTAGATCTTTTGGGGAGGGTTTAGATTAGCTGGGCAAGAGGATAGGAACAGGGGTGATAGGTCAGAGGATGTGTCAGTTGTTATAATGGTAGATGCAACATGTAGAGAGATATTTCAATGCAAGAAGTATCAGGAACAAGGGTGATGAACTTAGAGCATGGGTCAATACAGTACACAGAAGGATGAAGTTGCAGCCATTACAGAGTCTTGGCTGTCACAAAGGCAGGAGTGGCAGCTGGATATTCTGGGGGTTAGATGTTTCAAAAGGGTCAGGGAGGGAGATAAAAGAGTTGTATTACCAATCAGGGATAATATCACAGCGGCAGAAAGGGAGGACACCCTGGAGAAAATGTCTATTGAATCCGTATAAGAAACAAGAAAGGAACAATCATTCTATTGGGAGTATTTGAAAGTCTGTCTCTCCCCACCCCCCCCCCCCCCACCATAGCAATGAAGACAGTGAAGTACAGACTGGGAGACAGATTTTGGAAAGATGCAAAAATAACAGGGTTGTTGCCACTTCTCTAGTATTGATTGGCACTTCCTCAGTCCAAAAGGTTTCAATAGGGAAGAAGTTGTTAGGTGTGTTCAGACAGGATCCCTGACACACTATGTAGATAGGCTGGCTACAGGAGAGGTCATACTGAATCTGGTATTCGGCAAAGAACCAGATCAGGGAACGGATCTTTCAGTAGGTGGGCATTTCAAGACAGTGACCACACCTCCCTGATCTTTACCATAGCCAAAGCAGATGGAATGGGAAAGTATTTAATTGTGGGAAGACTAATTATTAAACTATTAGGCAGAAACTTGGGAGTGTAAATTGGGAATAGACATACTCAGGGAAAACCTCCAAATGTGGAGGTTGCTCACGGATTCTGGATAGGTTTGTCCCACTGAGGCAGGGAAAGATTGGTAGGATGAAGAACCATGGCTGACAAAAGATATGGAACATCTAGCCAAGAGTAAGAAAGAAGCATACTTAAGGTGTAAGAATCAAGGAACAGACAGGGCTTCAGAGTCATAAATCCGCCAAGAAGGAGCTTAAGAATGGACTTAGGGTAGGATTCTTAGATTTGGGATTTGAGAGCATTTGGAGAACCATAGTCAGATTAAGTATAGTCAAACTAGCTTTGTGAGGGGCAGTTTGTGCCCTATGTACCCGATTGAGTTCATTGAGGAAGCGACAAAACACATTGATGAAAGCAGAGCAGTGGATGTAGTGTGGTAAGACATTTGACAAGGTACCCCATGGTAGGCTCATTGAGAAAATCAAGATGCATGGGATCCAGGGAAACATGGTTGCATGGATCCTTAGCTGGCTTGCCCACAGAAGGCTGAGGGTGGGAGAACGTGGCGTGTATTCTGCCTGGAAATCAGTGACTAGTGATGTTCCTCAGGACTGTTCACTGTGATTTTGATAAATTATTTAGATGAAGAAGCAGAAGAGTAGGTTAGTAAGTTTTCAGATGAGACAAATGTTGCTGGTGTTGTGGATAGTGTAGAAGGTTGTCGTAGGTTACAATAGAAAACTGACCGGATGCAGAGTTGGGCTGAGAAGTGGCAGATGGAGTTCAATCTGGAAAAGTGTGAAGTGATTCATTGTGGAAAGTCCCAAACTTGAAAGCACAATACAGGGTTAATGGCAGGATTATTAACAGTGTGGAGGAACAGAGGGGTAGCTCTGTAAGTGCTTAGTTCTGGTTGCCTCATTTTAGGAAGGATGAGGAAGGTTTAGAGAGAGTGCAGAGGAAATTTACCAGGACACTGCCTGGATTAGAAAGCATCCCTTATGAGATGGATTGAGCAAGCTAGGGCTTTTGTCTTTGGAAAGAAGGAGGATGAGGGGTGACTTGATAGAGGTGTACAAGATGGTAAGCAGCATAGATAGAATGAACAGCCTGGGACTTTTTCCTGGGGCAGAAATGGCTAATACAAGAGGACATAACTTGAAGGTGTTTGGAAAAAAAAGTATGGGGAGATGTTGCAGATGGGTTTTTAACACAGAAAGAGGTAGGTGCGTGGAGCCAGAGTTGGTTCTATAGGCAGTGTCACAGTGCAGAATTCTAACAGAGCAATATAGACTGCCGTTGAGATGGTGGTGAGCTGAGCTTTGTTGCTGTCTCAGGTTGATGACTGGTCATCGTAACTGGCCAGTTCTAATTCACTCTGGAGAGTTTGGTTATGTAAAGTTACTGATATCAGAGTTAAGTCATGAGGGCTGGAATATAATGGGCTACATTGTGGAAGATGAGATGCTGTTCCTCAAACTTGAATTGCAGTGCAAGAAGACAGAAATATCCAAGCAGAATTGGGGCAGATATTTAAATAGGGTTGGACAGTTCACCTATTTTCAAGTTCAAAAGTTCGAAGTAAATTTATTATATATGTTATTATATACTACCATAAGATTCATTTACTTGCAGGCGATCAGTGGAACAAAGAAATACAATAGAATCAAAAACTACACACAAAGACAGACAAGCAAACAAAATGCAAAAGAAGATAAACTGCAAATACAATAAAGAGATAATAAATAAATAATACTGAGAACATGAGTTGTAAAGTCCTTGGAAGTGAGTCTGTTGGTTGTGGAATCAGTTCAGTATTGAGGTGAGTGAAGTTCCTGAACCTGGTGATGAGGGACCTAAGGTTGCCGTGCCTTCCTAATTTTTGAAGGCGTTTGACAAGTCCGGCTGTTACGTACCAGCAGCAATAGATCACAAATTGAGTCAGGTTTTAATGTTAAAGCCACTATATTTATTAGTATCTACTCAAAAATATAGAAAATTAAACAAAATAAACAGAAGTTAACAGTGTTATGTGTGTGTGTGTGGCTCCCAAACTGTTAAGTTTAGGAACAGTTCTTAAAGTCTTAAGTTGGCAAACTAGAAAGGTCCAGTAATCGACGGAATAAGTGAGTAGAAAAACTTGTAAATCCACATTATAATGTAGGGAGGAGGTGATTACGAAGAATTCCACAGGTTCCACACTGGGAAAATGAAGTAACAGTCACCGAACATCTTATCCATCGAGTTGTCCCGAATTCCACGTAGAAACATCACAAGGTGACAGTCACGGAATATACCCTAGCACAGGTGGTTACCACATAATATACCCGAAACCATGTAAGGGTTAACTAAAGTGGCCGCCACAAGATACTCCAACAAAATCCACGTATGGATCATACGAAGTGACAGTCACACATCCAATGTGCACTGTGTGCCGTTGATCAACCCAATCCTTTGGGCATGGGGAAGTATCAGACTTTACCCATTGTTGAAGCAAGCTCCTGCGGTCAGCTTGCGGTCCAAAGTCTTTCTCTCTCTCTCTCTCCTTCTTTTCGAAAGTCCCAGCGGCCTGTCGCAGCTTGTTATACTGACGTCATAGTCCCGCCTCATCTAGGCGTTTTAAAGTGACACCCACGGTAAATGAAACCATGGTCATGTAACAGGGCCAATCAGTAAACCCTGTCAAAAGAAATGATCCGACTTTAATGGGCATTGAGAAAAAGTAAGGAAGTATTATATTCGACAGCATAATTAACGTCATAGATCAGCACAATTGCTGTAAAAAGTACCCAAGGAACCAGTTGAGTTTAGTAACTGCAATAAATTTTCGAGCTGACACTTCAGCTAATGCAGTACATCTGTGCTACCTTCTGAACACAAGGGACCAGAACCTGCTGCATGAGGCAAGCTATTAACTCTGGGCTTATCTTCTCAGGATTCCCAGCCTTGACTTGTATCCTTGAAGGCACCTCAACGTGGTGGCAAGACCTTCAGTGACATCATGTAATTACGTGGTGGAGATGGATTATGGTTAAGCTCCACCAGTAAAACCACTGGAAGAGTTTTTAGCAGCTCCAGCTTTGTTAGCCGCAAAAGTGTCGAGGACTCTACATCTTGAAAATCAACTAATAATTTAAGTAATTTTAAAGCTATTAAAATTTAGAACTAAAGATTTAAGTCACATCAAAATTCTTGAAGAATACTTTTAAACAAATAAAATATTCAAACAAGCTCAATCATTTATGAAAATTGTAACTTCTTTTTATTTCTCTTCATCCTTGTGGCTGTTCCTCTCCACATGGATTCAGATGAATGGATTGCAGTTCCTGGCACAGTTTTAGCCGGCAGATTACCCAGCATACATGCCGAGGTATTGCAGCAGGCTTGTGCTCCACTGCTGGGTACCTTATGGAAATAGGAAATTTTTGGCACAGTTTGGAACTTCTGGACACCAGGGAAGTGTGGAACTGCTAGCTTTTCCCAGCAAGTTAAAGCCCCTGCTTATAAACCATGAGCTGAGTCAGCCTGTTCAATTCCTCGGAAGTGTTGAAGCTCACCAACTTACTTCAGCAAATGCACAATGTTTCTTGAAAACGTCTGGAGAAAGTGCAACAAGAAAGGGAAAGTTCAGCTTGTCATGCTCTGTGAAGGAGCAGATCAGTTAGTGCTCCTGCCCCGTTCACTCCCTTTTTGATTCCTGCTCCAACCTCAATGAAATGCCTCTCCAAACCAACTCTAACCCCACTCTTACTTCACTCCAACCCTGCTCCAACCTCAGTAAAATCCCTTTACAAACCTACTCCAACCCCAGTCCAACTCCATCCCAACCTGCTCCAGCCTCAGTCAAACCCCACTTCAAACCAATTCCAATCCTGTTCCAACTCACCTCTAAACCTCCTCCAACTCTGCTCCAACCTCACTTCATCTGTACCTGAACCTCACTCTAATCCTGCTAAAACTCTCCAATAACCCTATTCCAACTCTCCTCTAATTATACTCCAATTCCACTCTAACCCTGCTTCAACCTCACTTCAGATCTACTCCAACCTCATTCTCTAACCCTGCCCTAATTTCATTTAATCTCTACTCCACCTTCACTATAACCCTCCTCCAACCCCACTTCAACTTCATACATCTGAATTACAAAAATTTTCGATCATGTATTCATCTCTGCTTGTAAGTTGTTTTTATATCTGCTCATATTTTCCTCTTATGCAATATATTGGTGTGCACATTTCCGAGGATCTCACCTGGTCCCTGAACTCCTCCATCCTGATCAAAAAGGCGCAACAGCGTCTTTATTTCCTGCGGAACATCAAGAAAGCTCACCCCCGTCCCAGGATACTGATGGACTTTTACCGCTGTACCATTGAGAGCACACTTACCAACTGCATCTCAGAGTGGCATGGCAATTGCCCCGTATCAGACCGCAAAGCACTCCATCGGGTGGTAAAAACTGCCCAGCGGATTATCAGCAGCGAATTGCCCACCATTGAGAACATCTACCATAAACACTGTCTGGGCAGGGCGAAAAGCATTATCAAGGACGCATCTCACCCTAACCATGGACTTTTTCCTCTCCTCCCATCCTGTAGGCGCTACAGGAGCCTCCGCTCCTGCACCAGCAGGCTCACGAAGAGCTTCTTCCCTGAGGCTGTGACTCTGCTGAACCTCACATCACAGCGCTAAACAGTATTGCATCCGTATTGTACTGTCTCAGTACTTTTATATTTGTGTGCTGTAGCACTTACTTTTTATTCTCAGTTATTTTGTAAATAATACTATTCTCTTGCACTTCTGGTCAGATGTTAATTACATTTCATTGGCTTTGTATCTGTACTCGGCACAATGACAATAAGGTTGAATCTAATCTAATCTAATCTTATATTCCTGATCATGCCAACTTTCTGTCTAAAATTAAAATTATCATCAAATTCTTCTGCCAATTAATGTGTAAGCCCTCTCTCCAGCAATTGTACCAAAGTGTTTTGTTATTTCTCTATTAACTCCCACCTTCACCTACTCTACAGAAAGCACTTCCAGCTTATGCAGCCAATCTACACGATTCTCATCCTTAACTCTAACCGTATTCAAGTGAATACCCTCTGTGTCTTCTCCAAGGCCACTCTTAAAGTCTGATCCCAGAATTATACATAGACATGTGACTGAGGCCTAACCAGTGGACAGACCCTGCATGTTAACATTTTCATTGCATCGTATTAATTAAAAAACATGCTTTGCTTTGATTATCATGTTCTTAATATCTCTAAAATAATAACAAAATGGAAATTCTATTAGCTAGTTTCTTTGATGTTACCTTCCATTTTTTAACCAGTTTGAGGTTAGTTACCATGGTAACATGCAGGACAGGTGACTATTGTCATTGTGGGCCATTAGTGAAAGCAGACCCTGATGGAGGCTGACATGGTCCCATTGAAGTTAAGTTTGCAGCAGCAGGTTACAGTGTTTCTGACTTGATTGTAAAGAATTTATGGGTTGTGAAGCAAGTGTGCAGAGTTTCGCCAGAAAGTGCTCACCTGATTTATTTTTTAAAAACCAGTGCAATGCAACACCATAAGAAAGCTGCCCGAGGATCTGCTCAACATGCAGCAAACCTCACTGCGCACAGGGTAAATAAAATCTAGATATCTCTGAGGGTGCACAAATCATTCCCGAGATAACGATATTGTACAGGTACAGATGCTGGAACAAGGGCAGAGCAACTTTTATAATTACAGACATGGACCCTCAGCTTTATGCTGGAGCTGATTTAATTCCATTTTAAACAAGGCTGTGTAGCTGGCAGCTGTGAATTTACTTCATAAATATGCATACCTTTCAACTGCAGTGAAATTACCCTTGCTGCTGCCTGTACAGGGCGCTCGCCTGTATTCTCAGCATGCTTTATTTATAAGAACAATAGCGCTGAAAGTGAAACTGAGCTGAAATAACAACCAATTGAAGACTCATTAGCAGCTGTGCCTTCAAGAATAATCTGTTATCCAACAAATGATGACATTTGAGTAGATCTCCGGTAAAACACTACTTACTATGCTATGTGGTTACGCAGAACTACACGCTGCATCCTTGATTAAAACAAGAATAGCTGTAGATCAGTTAAAGATTGATTCAATCTTTGAGTTGGAGGTAGGGATTCAATATCTTTCCTGGACAGGGACACAAATGAGAACGTAAGAAGTAGGCAGCCCTCCTCACATCCATTCCATTTTGATTTCTGCTCAGTTGGCCAGAGCTCTGAAAGCAGCCGGAGCCTCGTCACTGGTTTTGTGAGTCCGCCATTGTCAATTTAAACCCCACACCAAGAAAGGTCATCAGTGATTTTAGTATTAGTGAGCATTGGCCCACTCAGCACATAAAATGCTTTTGACCTCTGGGGAATGATGTACCTCAATGGGTCTGAATTATTTGATTCAGCTTCAAGCTGCTGCCTCCTTTTGTTAAATTAAGTAGGTGGAGATCAAGCATCATGACAGCAATCAGCAAAGTGTTTTGGATGCTGTGATCTGACTGAGCTCTGATATCACATCCTTTTGCATTTTGAAGTTACAACTGCATCAATTTGCTTGCACAAAACACTTTTAATTCAGCATAAACATCATCAGGTACTTCACAGCTGCTCTTAGGCGTGCCACCAAAATCTGGCTGCTGAGACCCTGAGTGAGCCCACAACCCCTTCACTCGTCACCTTTGTGCTGGTAGGCCCCGGAGCACAGTTTGTAGTGGGCTCTGAAGGTAACGATTCTGGACTTCTCAATATAGAAACGAATGAAGTAGCTCTTCATTTAGTCCTGAACACCAGACCGATAAAACAGAGGCAGAGAGAGGCCAAGAGAGATAGTACGGAGCTATGGCTTGCATTGGCTTTGTTGCCAAGGAGGACTGTATCTGCGAAATCTATGTATGCTTAAAAATATGTATCAATTAATTCAGTAGTTAATATATGCTACTGAGTGAATCAACAAACTACAAAAAAATTAAGTGATTTTTCAAATTGTTGAAAGCCCTTTGTTCTGTTTTAGACAGATCATCACTGAATGCACAAAGCATAGAAACGTCAAAGTGGTTCATTTTCGAATATCTATAATAATGGAACTGTTCATCTTCAGCAGAATGAAATGTGAAAACCAATTGAAAACATCTCTGTTGATTTATTAAACTACTGTGGAGTGAAATATTAGACTACAGTCACAAAGTAGACTTTGACCTTAAAAGTGTTGCAATATTAATTGTGGCTAGCTGCAAAATGATATGAACTCTCTTTGTTCCACACAAAATAGTGATTATAACTGTCTGCAGTTTATATTAACTGTTCATGATACACAAATGTGTTTCTTTAATTGGAATGGCTACAACTAATATTGATTTATTACATTTGTTTATTTATTTTTTGCCAGCACTTTTCCCAAGGACTTTGATTTAATAGAACAAGATGTGAATTTTCAATATCAGAGGAAATATCTCAAATCTTACAAAAGGTAAACACTTGTTGGCCAGGAAAGAAAATAGTACACTTGGATTCAAAGACAACATTAAGGGTGTTTTCTTCTTCATATTTATATCGGGGTTAAAATAAGAATTTGCAAATAGATTGATGAAATGAAGGTCTGGTCTTTTCTGTATTTTTTGGTGTAACAATAATGAAAGACTGATTGTAAAGAACCAAATAACAACACCAGGACCCAATTTAGTTCAATATTCTAGCTCCATCTCTGTACAAAAGATAAAAGGAAATGTGTTTCTAGCAATTTTAATTTTTAATAGCACGGTGAGTGATAATTACTGCAAAACAGCTCTGAATATATTATCTTGCAAGTATCACTTCAGAATTTAATTTGTATTGGAGATTTAGAAAGAATAATCACTAACTTTTTGTCTTCTTTTTGCTCTCCGTAGGTTTTGTCTTCCTTTCCCAATTTTTATTTTCTGTACATAATTTTACATTGAATTAATTCTGTTAGGGTTTTCCTGATTTAAGTGTTGCAGTAAGAATGTGATATTCCTTACCTGAACCAAGTGCACGTTGATGGCAAAATCTAGATCTTCATGAGAATATTTATAAAGGGAACTATTTTATAATTTCATTTACTGAGATGTCCTGGTTGGGAAATTCTTCCACACTGGGGAAGATTCATTAAATAAATGTGCTATGTGCATAATCCCCTTCCACCTGAATCTTCAGTTGTATATCATGTCTGATGCATTGTACTCAGAGCTCCATTGTGTAATCCATTCGAATGCCATTCCCCTTTGCCACTTCCTCTCTGCAGTTCAAGCAGAGGAAATAAAATAGGTTACTAGGCATGAATCATATTTTTGGGGAAGATTGACCAACTAAACAGTGTAGAGAAAGGAAGGGCATGTTGAGAGTGGGGTACCGGAGGTTCAGGTTGAGGCAACAAGGAAAGATCACACTCAGTTTCTGGGTCATAATTACTATCTGGTGGGCTTTGATGATCAGGGTGAAATGCCGGAATTGGAGGTAGGAAACCCTAAACAACATATATCACTAGTTTTGCATGCACTACTATTGGATAGAACACATAAATATTACATAAGACTGCAGAATTTCTAGGTTGCTGTGCTTAATGGCTTCAGAAATATGATTTCACAACTACACTATGATAAAGAGAGAGCACAAAAGCACCTGGTCTGAAGTCTGTGCTCTCGTTGGATTATACAGATTACAGGAAGCAGTATGTAGGGCTATGGTCCAAGTGAGGATCAATGACGCTTGGTAGAACAACCATTTTGGCATGGGCTAGATGATCTAAGGAGCCTCTTTCTGTGCTGTACATTGCTGAATTTTGCTGTGATTTACATTACAGCTTGTACTTGCAAGATTCTTCTGAAATTGCAGTGTAAATTCCTGTTTGCAAGTTGGCATTCAAAATTTAAGTGTAAGATTGATCAAGAAATAACATAGTTATTTAATTTAAACAACCTAATTAAACATAATTTGAAGTTTAATTATATAAATAACAAACAGTAAATTTGTCATTTTGACATAAGAGGCTCCTTAATAGGAGGACAACAAGAGACTGAGGAGAGTGGAAATATATTTTAAAAAAAGCAAACGTTGCAAGTCCTCAGCAGATAAGCAAGAGCAACGCACACAAAATGCTGAAGAAACTCAGCATCTATGGAAAAGAGTAAACAGTCAATGTTTCGGGACAAAACCCTTTGGCAGGATCAAGGATTATTTATGGAGAGAGAAACCGGGCAGAGCTGAGGGGTCTTCAATCTTAAACGCTAACTCTGTATCCCTTTCCACAAATACTGCCTGACCCACTGTGTATTTATAACATTTTTCTTTTTTATTATATCAGGGAGAAAGAGGACGAATGTTACAGCCTATGTTTCACCAGACCTGGAACATTTAATTTTATTCCTCTTTCTACAGATTCTGCCTGACATGCTGACCTTTTTCAGCATATTTTGGTTTTATTTTCCTTTTTATGGATGAGATTTAATTTTGTCCAAAAATGTATTCAACAATAGACCATACAGGTTTGAACTATCAAGGATAATAGACCCCAAACACAAATACTTCTGATACTCTTGAGAACCAGGAACATAAAGGTTAATTTCTTTTCCTTCCAACTTTACTGTTTCGAAATCTTCATAAACCAAAGGAGAGAACATGTAGTCCTACCTGCCCATCATTCCTGTTTCTAACAGCACTATTTATGCTCTTTTCACCTATTGTATTCAAAACAAATAGAATCAACTTTTAGATGTAAACTGTTGTGGTTAGTGATATTGTTTTCTTCATTAGATATCATAAATCAAGAATAATCAAGGAAGACTGATCATCCTATAGGTAGTAGTCCTGCTATTGTGTCATTATTAGGTCAATTTGGAGCCTTCTCTGGCTATAAACTGAACTTTCAAAAAAGCAAATGCTTTCCCATTAATAACTTGGCCCTACAGATCCGACAGGAATCCTTGCTCTTTCCTTTATCTCAAGATGGTTTTGTATACCTAGGAATACATATTACTCGCTCTTTTACATCTCTGTTTGAAGCTAACTACAGGCCTCAGGTTAGCCAAATGAAGGCTGATTTCGAGAGATGGCGCAGTTTACCCCTTACTATAGCTGGGAGAATTCAGTCAGTGAAAATGACTATACTTCCTAGATTTCTCTATTTGTTTCAGTGTTTGCCAGTTTTCTTATCTAAGTTATTTTTTAAATCAGTTGATCAAGCTATAACCTCCTTTATTTGGGAAAATAAGGTCCCAAGGGTTAATAAGCGCATTCTTCAAAGAGGTCATGACATAGGTGGAATGGGTCTTCCCAGCTTTATTCATTATTACTGGGCATCGAACATTCAAAAAGTATTATTTTGGCTTCACTGGCCAGATATAATCTGGTGCCTGCTTGAGTCACGGTCTTGCCACTCCTCGCTCTCCCAGCTTTGGTGTATTCTTCCTTACCATTGAAATCCTCTCAATTCACATCTAACCCGGTCGTGCTCTCCACCCTCAAAATTTTTAATCAATTTCGCTGCCACTATAATTTCATATCAGCTTCAGTTTTGGGCCCCATTCATAAAGACCATTTATTTCCTCCCTCCACATTCGATTCAGCTTTTAGACAATGGGGTTTTGAACGGTCTTATGCGCATTAAGGATTTGTATACTGATAACATATTTGATAGTTTTGATAACCTGCGCGGTAAGTATGGCCTTCCGCATAATCATTTTTTTAAATACCTGCAGATTCACCACTTTGTCAAGGAAAAATTTCCCTCTTTTCCTGTTCTACCACCTGCTATGTTATGGGAAAAATTCACTCTTAGCTTTAACAATAAGGGGCTGATTTCTGAACTATACTCTCAGCTGATGTCTTTGGGAGTTCAAGATCTAAACAAAACTAAGAATAGGTGGGAGGATGACCTCAGTATGGACCTTGCGGAAGAATATTGGGCAAAAGTATTGAATAGGGTTCATTTCTCATCATCATGTGCTAGACTGGGGCTCATACAATTCAAAGTTTTACACAGGGTACATTTAAGTAAAGCCAGACTGGCAGACATATACCCTGGGACAGACGCTGGCTGTGACAGGTGTTCCTTCTCTCCGGCTGGTTTAATACATGCATTTTGGTCATGCCCTCGGCTTGATGACTATTGGGCACTGGCTTTTAAAATTATCAGTGAGGTTTTGGGGGTGACACTGAGACCTTGCCCGCTTATAGCTGTATTTGGTGTGGCAGATGATGATTTGGGTTTAAATGCAAGCCAGTCGGATATCATTGCATTTACATCGCTATTGGCCCGTAGGAGAACTTTGCTGGTTTGGAAATCTGCCACTCCCCCAACTGCTGCTGCTTGGTTAGAAGATGTAATGTTTTTTCTGAAATTAGAAAAGATTAAATTCACTTTGAGGGGGTCTGTGAAAAAGTTCTATTCGAAATGGGGACCTTTCTTATCATATTTTGGGAGTCTTAAGGAATTACCTACTAGTTGAGGGTATTTGATTGTACTTAGGAAGTTGCCTCCCATTTAACACACTTATAATTTACCTCACAGGGTGGTTGATGAATTGTAAATATGAGTGTATTTTGGATCATCTGACATATTGCAGATGTGTATGAGCTGTCGTATTGAAGTAGTGTGGGGGTACGGTTGTGAAATGTCCATACTTGTATTTGTGAATTGTTGTGTTGTAGATATATTAGCTGCCATGATATGTTCGGGGAGGGTGGGTGGGGGGGAGGTTTGTTTTGGGGGTACGATACTAAAGCAAAATGGAGGAAAATGTAATTCATTATATATTCTGTATTGTGTCATTCCTTCAATAAAAAAAAAGAAAAAAAAAGGAAGACTGATCATTTGAAGATAATAATCAATACAGCAGGTATTAGTGAAAACTATTAGACCCAAATGGTACATGAGGTAACATAAAACAACTGCAGTACTGATCCATCTTCAATTTTAACGTGTCAATTTTCATATTGACCTCATGGTTGAAGACTGTAGATCAATTCCAATTCCAACACAATTGGTTCAGGAATCCATAACCACTGTAAAGCCAATCAAGTATTAGTATAGATAAAGTAAGGTTCTGGCATCTGAAATGGATGACGTCAGTGCTTGAATAGAGCGAAAAAATATGATTGTTGCTGAGGAGTCCCAGTGTGAGGAGGAGTGCTGAATTCTTTTTGATATACAATCTCAGGATGTGGCTCTCTAGAGACTAAACATCAGATGGGCCTTTGTAACAGACACCCGCCTGGCCCTGAGAAGTAAGAGGTGAGCATTCTGTTAGAATGCTGCAATTCTTAAATTGTAAGCATTTCTGGAGCTTGGTTGATAAGTCTAGGATTTTGTCCGACCATCAATGAAGTCCACATGCTTCCACGTTAGAATGGCACGTAATTGGATAGGTCAGGCAACATATTTGCAGTATTAAATTTTTTTAAAATGAGATTGCAACCTATTGCAGACACCACACACAGATCTTTAAGTGAAATGGTTTGAGCAGGTAACTAGCTCAGTGAAATTTCAAAATTCTGTATCGGAATTCCGTGCAGAAAATAAAGACATATGTAGCTTTACAGAGGAGAGAAACCATGCAGCCCAACAAATCCAGCTTCCCCCCATCATATTCCACCCACAGCTATGACTATCTTCAGACCTCATCTCTTGAAAGCACTTAGACTGTTGATCTTATCTACTCTATGTGGTTGCACTTTCAACATACCAGCACATGTCGGGTGTGACTACAGGGTATATTTCCTGCTGTAACGCCTGGTTAAAATTTTTACTGCTAATGCTGTTGGGTATTTCATTTCGTAGCTTTCTGTAGAAGCAGTGTGTCCTGCTGATAGTGTTTGAGTTTCAGTTAAAGATAAGGGTCTGTGATGTTCAATTTCGGAATGCTGTGTCGGCCAATCAGGATGGTGGATTGGGAGAAAGTTCTGGAGAAAGGTGGGAGGGTTGAGATTTGTGTTGGACACTGGTGGGGTCTGTAGTCTTTTAGTGGGAAATGGAGAGTGGAGAAGATCAGGGCAGAAGGCTGTAGGGTTTGATCCGACAGGAAGACGTGATTCAAAGGAGTCCAAGATGGGAAGTTCTACCGGTAAACGATGGTGAGAAGTCGACACTGTGAGTAAGGGACACACTAGCTTTTGGAAGATTTGAGCTTCAACATTGTGCACATTTAGACTGGTTTAATTATAATGACCCTTTTTTTTCTTTTTCTTTTCCTCTTAATAACGAATTAAACTGAAATTAGTAAATATACTTTCTTTATAATTGTATGGATGTACGATCTGTTATTTTTTGCTGACGGATACTTGTATATGGGCAGTATTTACACAGCATTCGCTCAAATTGGGGTTCAGTTAGTCGAAATATCCCAACTTTCCGGTTTGGTGGGACCCAAATTATACCGACTCTAGATGTATGTTGCTTGAGAAAGGTGGCTTTCTCACTGCTGGGTCCAGTGGCTGTTAGCAGAGCTGGCTAACAAGCCAAGTTTCTATAGAAGCCTGGTGAGGGGGCTTCACTGCATTAAATGTGTGGTTATTGTAATTTTACAATGAGAAGAAACTTGGATAACAAATTGCTGAGGTTAATACATGGCTGCTGTGGATGTGAATAGTGGTTGTGGATTACAACGGCTCACAATTTAATATTGTAGAGTCAATATTAAATTGATAAGTTAGATTTTCTATTAAATTATTTTAAAAGGCCAGGGAGAAATTCACAGAATTTATGCATTGGATTGTTTAGTTATAACAGTAATAGGAACATTTCAAGTGAATGGATTCTGGCTGTATCTTGTTAGGAATACAGGCCCAAGACGATAAACATTCAGCTCTCTCAGGAGATCTAATATGACTGAGAGATCTCATGGCAAATTTGAACAGCTGGTGTTTTGGAAAAGCCTTTTGTGAGGGGACTGAGTTCTTTACTCATTGTAAGTTGAGGCAGAAGCTTCCCATCCTCCATAAATGGGGGGGGGGAGGGGGGTGTGACAGCACATGAGAGTCGTGGTGTACGACAATAACAGCGATTCATAAGGAAAATTTACTATGTTTTAAATAGATGTTGAAAAGCTCTCAATGATTTATGTATGACATCTCACACAGTGTTTCCAAGCAGAGATATTCGAAGCTGACTAAAATAATAATTGGATTTTAGAGGGCGTGAATGGGAGAGTCTGCAAGGTTGCACAGGGTGAAGGGCAGAATAGTATCAGCTTAGCATTGACATTTCAGAAAGCTAAATATGCATACACCTGTGTGGAATATTTGGTATGCAGTGGAGGTAACTATGGTGTCTTCTTGCTTCACACCTGTCTGTGGTTGCTGGAGGTATCTAGTGCTGTGTATCGCTCCACTTTAAGGTGTGTGTGTGTGTAGATCCTGACGGAATATTTCATGACGGAATGTTTGCCCACACGGCATAGTGATCCAGATTAAACTTTACATTTGTCATCATACAACACATCCCTGCCACAGGAGACACAAGCAACTGCAGGTGCTGGAATCTGGACCAAGAAACACAGTGAGTCCATTGGCATCTATTGGGAAGGGGAAGCAATTGTTAATCCTGATACTGGGTTTTGACCCAAAGCACCAGTAATTCCTTTCTCTTGGCAGATGTTGCTCAACCTGAGCTCCAGTTGCAGATGTTACCACAGATCTGAGTTAAAATTAGTTTGCATGAATACAGTGGCTTTTACACAGTGAAACATCTCAAAATGCTGCAGAGCAGCACAGAGCACAGCACAGCACAGCACATTAATATGCACTCTTTGTTCAGATGACCTGCATCAGAAAGATGATTGTTTTCAATACTTCAGCAGTTGCAATCATTGCACCAGAGTCATAGAATCATATAGCATGGGACAGCCTTCCATATCCACTCCAACCATTGGGCACACTTCTATTTTAATCCCTTCTTCCATGCCTAGATGATTTAAGTGCTCGTCTAGACACCTCTTAATGCTGTCAACAATTCTGCTTCCACTGTCTTTTAGACAGTTTATTTCAGATACACGACGCTCATATCCCCTCTAAATCTCTTACCCCTGACATTAAATCTATATCCTCTACTTTTATTCACTTCTGATAAAATGAAAAGCTTCCTGCAGTCGACCCCTATCCCTCAGTTATGTACTCTTTTAACCACCTCTGCTCCAGGAAAGACAGACCTGGAGAACCCAATCTCTCCTCATAACTGAAATATTCCATCCCTGGCAATACCCTGGTGCATCTGTTGAGCACCATCTCTAGGGCTGTCATTTCCTTCCTATAGTGTGGTGACCAGACTGCATGCAGTACTCACCTGGGATCTGACTAATGTTTATGTAGTTGGAGCATAAACCTCCCTGTTCTTAGATTTAGTGCCCCAACCAATGAAGACCAGAATCTCATGGGCCATATTTGGTTCTACCGTACTTGGAGTATCGTGTTCAGTTCTGGTCACCTCATCATAGGGAAGGTGTGGAAACTTTAGAGAGATAATGCCAAGGAAATCTACCAGGATGCTGCCTGGATTAGGAAGTGTGCCTTATGAGTAAAGGTTCAGTGATCCAGGGCTTTTCTCTTTGGAGGATAAGAGGTGATTTGATAGAGTTGTACAAAATGAGGAAAATTAGGGGGAACGTCAGGGGTAAGTTTTTACATAGAGAGGCAGATACATTAGGGGTATTTAAAAGGCTTTTAGATAGGCACATGGATGAAAAGAAAATGGAGGACAAGGTGGAAGGGAAGCTTTAGATTGATCTTGTAACATGTTAAAAGGTTGGCACAACATCCTGGGCTGAAAGGCCTGTGCTGTGATATTATGTTTAATGTTCTATAATCTTAGAGAGCAGGGGAGTGAGTGTAGGTGCAGTGATGAGTGCATTGCAAAGATTTTTGTACAGGTTAAACCATTCACTTAGACACTGCTGCTCAGAGAGCTGTATACTTTTATAGGCAAGCTCTATTGGTAATACCTAATGCTACATCCAAGAGGGGGAACTACTTGTCTGGCTCTGTTTCCATTCACTTCTCCTCACCAATAGGCTAAATCACTCAAAGGCACTGCTGCCTGTGATAAACTAGCTCTGTGAAGATGTTAGTGAGAGATGGTGGCCAGGTTGTGTGAAATGTTAGGGTGTTCAAGATCATCAAGTAAGTTGTTACACTATTCTTTGAAAGCCAGAAGGAGAACTTTGTCAAAATGCTGCACTATGTTATACTCCTATTCAAGCAAAGTGAATCGGTGTCTAACAGGAGCTGTGTATTTATGGTTAAGAGTGTGCCAGTAATGTAGTTAGGGCACGTGGCAGGTGGAACATGGTAACTATCCAGCCTGTTTCTTCACTATACCAGTCCTTTCCCAAGCCCACTGAAGCTCACCTGAGCAGAGAGCTCAGCACATCCCTGGCTTCTGATTTGCTCCTTCCTATCATACACCAAGCAAGTAAGTAGGTTATTTAAAATAGCAAAGATTTTAGCATCAGCTGCCCATCTCACTTGCTACTAAACAAACAGCAGAAGCCAAAAGGTGTTGTGAGATGCCAGATGCCACCGTTTGAGTAATAGGGCTGAAGTTTGTATTTTTGCATGCTGTCTTACAACTGCACATGGTCAGGACTTTTTTTCACTTCAGATTCAGATTTGTTTATTTACCACATGTGCACGGAAACATTGTATTCATTGTATTCGCAACCACCACACTCTAAAGTTTTACGGGGAAGGTTCCACAAGTGTCGCCATACATTCTGGTGCTAACATAGTATGTTCATAGAACGTACCAGCAACGCCAACAACAATGGAACAACACCAGCAAAACAAGTCCTTTACCTCCTTGCCTTCCAAACACCCACCCACCCACTACAGACATTTGTTACACTGATGAGATTATAGAAACATAGAAACATAGAAAATAGGTGCAGGAGTAGGCCATTCGGCCCTTCGAGCCTGCACCGCCATTTATTATGATCATGGCTGATCATCCAACTCAGAACCCAGCCTTCCCTCCATACCCCGTGACCCCTGTAGCCACAAGGGCCATATCTAACTTCCTTTTAAACATAGCTAATGAACTGGCCTCAACAGTTTGCTGTGGAAGTAAAATTTTCTTATTTCGGGTGAAATGGATTTACGGCTAATTTGCATTAGACACTCTGTGGCATAATCAAATTGCTTTCCTGAAACCCACACTTTTAATACCAGAGAGTGCAGCCACCATCTTCGATTTATGCCTAAACTTGCTGTGCTCCTTGTTTCTTGGACGTGTGCACTTAAATTCTAGAAAGCAGTGCCTTCTATTTCTTGCATCTGGATCAACATCTGGCCTTCAAAATAATTCTTACGAACCCTAAACACTTGTAATGTACATTGACATTTTCAAGTATGACCCTCGCTTGCACAAGTGCAGGGGTTTAAATACCTCCTTAGCGCAGTTAACAGCTGCTCAGTCTTATTATCATTTTTGCTGCTTCATTGGTCACACTGCTGTGTAGACATTACAGTGCAATTTCCTCCCACTAATGAAACTAGCAATATAGGAAATTAATGATAAGCCATTAATTCTGCCAGAAACCTTTAGCTTCCAGTTAACCCCTAAAAAGTAAGAACAGCAATTTCTTGGCCAGATTTAAGTATCTGCTCAGTTCGTTTTGTAGTAAATTTGCCCAGTCAGAGGTTCCTGCCTCACTCCTGGATGTGAAGAGATAAGTCAGATGGGAGAGGAATTCTCGGGGTATGCTGTTTGTCTGAGGTCTTGTACCTCAGATTGAACATCAAATCAAGACTTAGTCTGTTAAATGTCAAAGATCCCAGAGCACTAGTTAGAGAAAAGCAGAAAGTTTGCTCAATGTTGTGTTCAATCATTTCTCCATTAACCAATAGCACAAAAAGCAGAACAATGACTCCTGGATTCAAAACACAAAATGCCAGAAATACTGCCTAGGCAAGACGACATTGCAAAGATAGAAACAAAGTTGAAAGTTCAGGTCGTTATCTTATTGAGGGGAATTGATAGGCTAGATACTGATCAGCTGTTCCCCCCCCCCCCCCCGCCAGCTGGAAGCTGAGAACCAAGAGAAAAGGTATCATGATAACTGGCCATTTAGGACTAGGATGAGGAGAAGTATTAGGTCGATCATAATCTCAGTGGCCGTTTTATTATGTACCTAATAAAGTGGCTACTGAGGGTATGTTTGTGGTCTTCTGCTGCTGTAGCCCATCTGCTTCAAGGTTCAAAATGTTATGCATTCAAAGGTGCTCTTCTACACAAAACTGTTGTGGTTATTTAAGTTACTGTTGCCTTCTTGTCAGCTAGAACCAACTGGCTGTTCTCTTCTGACCTCTCTCATTAATAAGGCACTTTTGCCCGCAGAACTTCTGCTCACTGGATTTTTAAAAAAATATTTTGTACCGTTCTCTGTAAACCTTAGAGATTGTTCTGCATGAAGATCCTAGGAGATCAGCAGCTTCTGAGACCAATAATCATTCCATCTGACACCAATAATCATTCTACACGGTCATAGTCACTTAGATTATATTTCTTCCCCATTCCGATATTTGGTCTGAAAAGCAACTAAACTGCTTGACCCATGTCTGCATGCTTTTATGCATTGAGTTGCTGCCACATGATTAGCTAATTAGATATTTTGCATTAACGAGCAGGTGTACCTAATAAAGTGGCCACTGTGTGTAAATCTCTTGAATTCTCGGTCTTGCAGGACTGTGGATGCACAAGTTTTGAGTTTATTCAAGATTGAAAATTACGTATTTTTGAATTTTAAAGGTTGTGAGAATGGGAAAGGAAAGTAGATAGACTTGGGGATCAGCCACAATCTTACATAATGGTGGTAATGGCTCATGAAATATCTGCCCTTTTCCCTCTTCTACTTCTTACAGTCATATATTCTTAGACAAATAACTTTCATTGGAATTCTGAAAAGTTAGCAGCAAGCATATTTTAAGATGCAGAGAAGGGAGAGGGGAAAAGGTATAAAAGAACAAATACAAATGTTAATGATGAAACTTATTTCAGTAGTGATACGTTAATCAGAGATTATAGTGCAAGGGAAACAATGCCAGGTACTATATGTACTGTAAATCCAGGAAATACTAGAAGCATTTTTCTATAATCAAGATCTGTACCTCTGCAACTAGATGCTTAATTTGCTCATCGGCAGACTTCAGTCTGTGAGGACTGGTAAGAACGTCTCTTCCTCACTAATCATCAGCACAGACACACCTTAAGACTGTGTGCTTAGAAAACTGATTAGAAAGGCTGGCCTTGTTATTGGAGCCTAACTGGACACACTGGAGGCTGTGGTAGGTCAATGGACCCTTCGGAATATTCTAGCATTCTGGACAATGTTTCTCATCCTCTGCATGCCACTTTGACTGAACAGAGGAGCACTTTTGGTAAAAGACTAAGACAACTGTGCTGCTCCAAAGGACACTGTATGAGGTCATTCTTACCCTCAGCCATTAGGCTCTGTAATGAGTCAACCTATAGCTGGGGAAGTGATGACCCCCCCCTCCTGTTAGATTATTTGAGGTAACTTACTTTTTATTCTTTCTTGCTTCTCTTTTAATAGTTGTATATTTGAATATTGGTGCACTTGTAATGCTACTGTGACACTATAATTTCCTTTGGGATCAATAAAGTATCTATCAATCTATTCTGGCTTCTGCTCTCTTCTTTTCCCGTGAATAAGGGTCTTGGCCCCCCACTCTACTCTCCATACACACGTGACTTATGGTCTAATGGCACCTGCAAGCTTGCTGATGACATCACTGTTTTGGACAAACCACAGGTGACGATGAGTCAACTTGCCAGAGCAAGATAGGACACCTGGTCGAGTGGTGCTGCAACAACCTCTTGCTCAATGGCAGTAAAACTAAGGAGAAGATTCTTGACTTCAGGAAGGTGAAGGAGGGAGAAGATGTGCCAGTCTACACTGGGGGGATCAACAGTGGAGAGAGTTAGCAACTTTAAATTCCTAGGTGTTAATATCGCCGATGACCTGCCTGCCCCGGACCCAGCGCCCACAGTAAATGCAATCATGCATGTAATGAAGGAATATGTGCCAGTATCTTTGCTTTCTTAGGAGGTTAAAGAGGATTGTCTTGTCACTGAACACTAACAAACTTTTACAGGTAAACTGTACGAGGGGAGATTGATAAGTTCATGGCCTAAGGAAGAAGGAGTCAATTTTAGACAACCTAGCACATTTATTTTTCCTACATTTACATACTTAGTCCAGCGGTCGTGGGGCATACGGATCCATTCTTTGTAGAAGTTGGCGTCTTGGACCTCCAGAATGTGGTCCATAGCAGGGGTGATTGATAGGTTCATGGCCTAAGGAAGAAGGAGATGAGTTATTAACTTCAAACTTTCTGCATAATCACTCAAAGAGTTGAACTGCCGTGCATGTAACGAGAGCTGAATAACTCATCTCCTCCTACCTTAGGGCACAAACTTATCAATCACCCCTGCTGTGGACCACCTGGAGGTCCAAGACACTCTGGTTACATGCACGTGCGGTTCAACTCTTTTGAGTGATAATGCAGAAAGTTTGAAGTTAATGATTCATCTCCTTCTACCTTGGGCCACGAATTATCAATCATCCCTGCTGTGGACCACTTCCACAAAGAAGGGATCTGTATGCTCCACGACTGCTGGACTAAGTGTGTACATGTAGAAGGGAGCTATGTTGAAAAATAAACGTGCTAGGTTTTCTAAAAATGACTGCTTCTACCTTAGTTCACGAACTTATCAATCACCCCTCGTATATATCAATATTTGCAAGTTAGTTGGATGATGGCCTGGTATGACAGTTCGAATGCAAATGAAATGTAAGGATCTGCAGAGAGCAGTGAATCGGCCCAGTGCATTGCTGGCACTTCCTTCACAGCCATCTGCAGTATCGATAGGAGGGTCTGCCTCAAGGAAGCAACATATATCATCAAAGACCCCCACCATCCAGGCCATGCCATCTTTTTGCAGCACTGAGTGGCTTTTCATGGACTTCTGCTGCTGCAGCCCATCTACTTTGGGGTTCAATGTATTGTGCGTTCAGAGATTCTCTTTTGAACATCACTGTTGTAATGTGTGGTTATTTAAGTTACTATCACTTTCCTGTCAGCATGAACCAGTTTGGCCATTCTCCTCTGACCTCTCATTAATAAGGCATTTTCACCCAGAGAGCTGCCACTCACTGGATAGCTTTTGTTCTCCACAACATTCTCTGTAAATTCTAGAGACAATTGTGCATGAAAATTACAGGAGATCTGCAGTGTCTGAGATGCTCAAACCACCTAGTCTGGCATCAATAATCATTCCTCGGTCGAAGTCACTTAGATTACATTTCTTCCCCCATTCTGATGTTTGGTCTGAATATAACCACAGACCTGAGCATACTTGTATAAGTTAAGGCATCCATTAGTCTTGCGAGACCATGGATCTGCGCCTGGAAAGTCTTCACTCTCCAGGGCGCAGGCCTGGGCAAGGTTGTATGGAAGACCAGCAGTTTCCCATGCTGCAAGTCTCCCCTCTCCACGACACCAGTGTTTTCCAAGGGAAGGGCAAGGGCCGATACAGCTTGGCACCAGTGTCGTCGCAGAGCAATGTGTGGTTAAGTGCCTTGCTCAAGGACACAACACGTTGCCTCGGCTGGGGCTCGAACTCACAGCCTTCAGATCACTAGTCCAATGCCTTAACCACCTGGCCATGTGCCCACGTGCATTGAGTTGCTGCCACATGATTGGCTGATCAGATATTTCCATTAACGAGCAGGTGTACAGGTGTACCTAAAGTGGCCACAGAGTGTATCTGATACTATGTACCCGTACCTATGATGCTGCTGCAGGTTTTTCATTGCATACATGTACTTATGCATATGACAATAAACTCAACTTGACTTATCTGATACTGAATTCACTCTTGAATTTGAAAGGCTATAGTGCAGTTTGGAAATGACTTCAGTTTTCCAGCATCTACACTATTTTAATTGTAGGGCCATACAGCATGAAAACAGACCATTCAGTCCACAAAATCCACTTCAAAATCAAAATCAAGCACACATTTACACCAATCCTACACTAAAATCGTATTATTCTCCTCCATCTTCCCATGAACCTCACCCAGATTTGGCCACTCACTTACATATTGGCCCAATTTGCGGCAGCCAGTTGACGTAGCCTTTGGAATATGGAAGAAAGCTGTGAGAGTTGAAGCCTTAGCTTTCTGATTCAGAAGCAGATTGCAGCAAGGAGCCATGACTGACACTGTAATGTCCTAAGTTTATGTTGAGAGTTGAATGGCTTCTGAACAGAGATGAGAGTAGGCATGCTTCTTTCTATATCGTTCTACTAAAAGTATCAATGGATATTTCAAAGAAATATCTAGTATAATTTAGTTCAGCATTTGTATATTTAAGTAACTATGTATGCTTTGTAATCTAAGATTGTATGCTCCGAGCATGGGTTTTTTGTACCATCCTATTACAAATTTAAGCTTTGTGCATCTCCTATTAATCCCTTTACCCTATTGGAAAATGCTGCTGAAAGGAAATAAAGGTTTGCATTTCTATTCCATTTCTCCAATGTTAGAATGTCCCAAAATACTGCAAAGCTAATGAATTACTTTTGAAATGTGATTTTTGTTGGATTATAGGAAATGCAGTGGCAAGGTCCAAAGGAAATAATTAAATCACTGACTAGGTTACCTGTTTAAGCTATTGACAGAAGGATAAAGTTGAACAAAACAATGATAGATATTCTCCTTCTTTAAATGTTGCCTGGAATGACAGACAGCACCTTTGTTTAATCATGTCATTCAAAAGACCACACCTCCCACGGGGCAGCATCAAGCACTGCACTGAAATATCAGGCTAGATTCTGCACCTCACCTCTGAAAATACAACTTTTCTGTGAGAACCTTATCCACTGTGCCACAACAGGCACAGCCTATGTACAGTGATAGTTAATTACTGTACATGTGCAACACTTTTAATTATGTGAGAAATAGAATGTGTCATTATGATAATTTAAGTCTTTCCTTAAGATTTAGTCATTGGAAATTTACCCACCATTTCTTCTGCAACACTGAGGTAAGGTGGGTCGATATTTTTTTTTGGCCTGTGGGGATAGGATTTCTAATGAGGTTACACTAAGTGGAAATGTCCTGAGGAATTACCTAGTGAATGCATCAAATTTCATGGTGGATTATTGTAAATCTACAGTAAACAGACATGTAGATCTTCTGTGTTTGCGTAGATATTTCCTTGGATACTGGATTTGTGAAATTGAAGAGGCTGAAAATTAGTTTTGTGAAGAAGCAGCTCTACTTCACTCACTTGGTGCATCATCAATTTTAAAATAATCTTTTGCTTGTAGTCATAAAAATGAAACAGAATGAAATAAATCACTTGGTGGGACTTGTGAGGCTCATCTGCATTCCATTTGACGTAACCGGACAGTACCCATTTGTGCAACACACACAAAATGCTGGAGGAACTCAGCTGTGTTGCTCGGATTTCCAGCATCTGCAGATTTTCTCGTTTATGATTTGAGTACACATTTGTACAAATTGAAGTTGCTTAATATAGTGACACTGTACATAGTATCTAAACATGAGAAATTCAGCAGATGCTGGAAATCCAGAACAACGCACACAAAATGCTGGAGGAACTCAGCAGGTCAGGCAGCATCTATGGAAATGAATAAGAACTGTATATCTAATCCATATGACAGATCTCTTTGTGACCTGTATGCTCAACAAAACAGTTCACTCAACTGGACCAATCCAGAGGTTACTTGCCTGAATTCTGTTTTACTTGTTGCAGTCTAGATATCAGCCATCTTTAGCCAAGCATGTTATTTAATCTGAAGTGACAGAAGACTAACATGATCTCAGAAATTTCACAGACCAAATAGATGATACAGTTAAAGAGTATTCCTGGACCACAAAATCAGATGGGCTATCCTGGGACCAAACCATTTGCACAACAAACTTCCTCTAATGAATTGAATTCACTCCAATTCAGCTTTTATCACATTTGATGCAGCTGGCCTGAACATAAATAGCTCAGTTTACCTGAAAACTCGAGTAGTATTGATTACAATCTCTTTAATCTGTTTGGAAAAATAAATGGTTTAAAACCATTTGAAATGTACAAAGAAATGTCCAATATTTCCTTTGCGGCTGACTTCTTTTGTGCAGAAAGTATTTGTTTTATTTGGGGAAGAAGGAAAATCACGATTAAGTTTAATATCACTGGCATATTTTGTTTTCGGCAGCAGTACTTCACAATACATAATAATAAAAAAACTATAAATTACAGTAAGAATTAAAAAATATATATACCCTAGTTTTTTTTATATATGTGTGGATATATATATATATATATACATACACGTGTGTGTGTATGTGCTCTAAGACAGGAGTCCCCAACCTTTTTTGCACCGTGGACCGGTTTAATTTTGACAATATTCTTGCAGACCAGCCCACCGGGATGATGGTGGGGGGTGAGGGGTGGGTTAGGGTTGCCAGTGGACAAGAGTAGCAGTCAAATTTGGGACACTTGTCTTTACCCCTAGAAAGACTACAATGATCATGAAGCCTTGCGCGGGCACCAGTGCGTATGCGTGTACGTGCCGATTTTTGTCTACAAATCGTTTTTGGCGATTCTGTGCAGTGCAACTACACTGTACATACATTATTTCTACTTTGTATAGGCTGTGTATTTATCATATCATTCCTGCTTTTACTATATGTTATTGTTATTTTAGGTTTTATGTGTTATTTGGTATGATTTGGTAGGTTATTTTTTAGGTCTGGGAACACTCAAGAATGGTAATTGCTTCTTCGCTTACGCCATTTCGGCACGAACGGTTTCATAGGAACGCTTTACCTTAGCGGGGGAAATACAGGACAAACCAATTTAGCCCAATATACGGGATGTTCTGGCTAATACGGGACAGTTGGCAACCCTGGGGGGGGGGGGTGGTGGGAGGTGCTAATCACAACCGGAATATAGGTGATAAGTCAAGTATAAGTCATTTATAAGTGGCTAATACATTCAATTTCATTTCTAAAAGGGTTTATCTAACAAATTTAATATTAAACACACAGTGCATATTTTCCTCGCATGATTATAGTGGTAAGTCACTTATAAGTCAATAGCATCATAACATTTCAAGTAACGTTTAGATATTAAACACACAGCACGTATTTTCCTCGTATGAACATATAAAATCATTGCAACACACCAATATCGCTGAATCAGTGGGAGCCCTGGGCTTGTTTCCCTGCAACAAGACGGTCCCATCGCGGGGTGATGGGAGACAGCGATACTCGAAGGGGGTTCCGCAATTTAATTTTCGTTGCATTCATTGCAGAAAACTCCGCTTCGCAGAAATATGTTGGAAGTAATGTTTTCAGTGCTTTCGTGGCTATCTCAGGATATTCTGCCTTGACTTTGATCCAGAATGCCAGCAGAGATGTTATGTCAAACATACTTTTCAGCCCACCATCATTTGCAAGCTCGAGGAGTTGATCTTCTTCCCGCACTGACATGGGTGATGCTTGTGTAATGACCTTGCGTGCGTTCAAGTTCAACAGTGCGTGACAGGGAATGATGAAAGGTGCAGCTGACTCATATCGCCAAATCATATCGTTTCCTGGAGGCCCGGTAGCACATGCTTTGCGACCTGGTACCAGTCCGCGGCCCGGTGGTTGGGGACCACTTCTCTAAGACATAATACTACTGAGCTAATACAAAGCAAAGGCCCATAGGATCATTGAGGACCCAAGCCATCCCAACCACAATATATTCCAGTTGCTACCTTCCGGGAAACGGTACCGAAGCATAATAGCCAGGACCAACAGGCTCCAGGACAGCTTCTTCCACCAGGCCATCAGACTGATGAACTCACGATGACTTGAGTCTACTTTATATTACATTTTCTGTTCTGTTTATTATAAATTATTATAAATTACTATGATTACACATTGCATATTTAGATGGAGACGTAACATAAAAATATTTTACTCCTCATGTATGTGAAGGATATAAAAAATAAAGTCAATTCAATTCATCTCAGTTCAATTCAAAGCAAATTATTTGACATGGACTACTAGATGGGCCGAAGGGCCTGTTTCTGTGCTGTTCTTTTCTATGACTCTACTCTTATTTCTGTTTCCCAACCAACTTTCTATTTTAACAATATACAGGACTGTGCAAGAAGTAAATTAAATAAGTATTGCAAAAAGGGAGCAATGTACATGGTTCGTTGTCCATTTAGAAATCTGATTGTGGAGGCTAAGAAACTGTTTCTGAAATATCCTCCTTGATGGTAGCAGTGAGAAAAGGGCATGACCTGGGTGATGGGGGTCCTTGTAGAATGCTGCCACCCTTTTCATTCTTTGCCTTTTGAATATCTCCTCTATGCAAGGGAGGCCCACGATGGAGCTGACTGAGTTTCCAAATCCCTGCAGCATTTTCTGATCCTGTGCAGTGCCCCCCCCCATACCAGATGATGATGCAATCAGTTAAAATGCTGACTGAAAGTAAAATTTTATGAGAGTCTTTGATGACATACCAAGTCTCCTCAAATTCCTAATGAAATATATAATGCTGTCATGCCTTCTTTATAATTGCAATATATATGGGCCCAGGATAGATCATCAGACATGTTGACACCCAGGAACTTAAAACTGCTCACCCTTTCCACTGCAGATCCCTTGATGAGGACTGGTGTGTGTTCTTTCATCTTCCCCTTCCTGAAGTCCATGATCAATTCTTTGGCCTTAGTGACGTTGAGTGCAAGGTTACTACTGCAACACCACTCAACCAGCTGATCTATCCAACTCCTGTACACCTCCTCGTCACCATCTGAAATTCTGCATTAATAGTTGTGTGGTCAGCAAATCTAAAGGTGCTCTTTGAGCTGAGCCTAACCACACAGTGGTGGGTGTAGAGAGAGTGGAGTAGTGGGCTAAGCACGCACCCTTGAAGTATGCCAGTGTTGATTGTCAGCAAAGCAGAGATACTATTTCCAATATGCACTGACTGTGTTCTCCTGCTGAGAAAGTCAAGGATCCATTTGCAGAGGGAGGTACAGAGCCCCAGGTTTTGGAGCTTGGTGATTAGTACTGAGGGTACAATGGTGTTGAACATTGAGCTGTAAGCAATAAGCAGCATCCTGATGTAGGGCTTGTTATTTTCCAGATGATCTAAGGTAGAGTAAAGAACCAGTAAGAATGCACCCACTGCGGATGTATCGTGGCGATAGGCAAATTGCAGTGGATCCAGGTTGCTGCTTAGGCAGGAAAGAGTTGATTCTGGACATGACCAACCTCTCAAAGCACTTCATTACAGTAGATGTGAGTGTAATGGGGCAATAGTTGTTGAGGCAGCTCACCCTGCTCTTCTTGGGCTTTGGTTGTCACTCTTTTGATGCAGGTGGGAATCTCCGACTGCAGCAGTGAGAGATTGAAGATGGTGTTGAACACTCCCACCAGTTGGTTGGCACAAGGTTTCAGTGCCTTGCTAGGTACACCATCAGGGCCTGATGCATTGCAAAGGTTCACTTTCGTGAAAGGTGTCCTGATGTTGGCCTCTGAGACAGAGATGACATAGTCATCAGATGCTGCAGGGTTTGCACAGGGGTAGTTTTATTCTCCCTTTCAAACCGTGCATAGAAGGCATTGAGCTCATCTAGGGGTGAAGCATCACAACCATTCATGATGTTAGGTTTGCCTTATAGGAAGTAATGATCTACAAACCCTACCAGAGTGACATACATCTGATTGTCTCTAACTTCAAGCAGAATTGGGTTTTTTTGTTCTTAACGTTACCTTCCGAAGGTTGTACCTGGACCTCTTGTTTAGTTCTGGATTACTCGTCTTGAATGCCACCTCAGCAGACTACGAATCTCCTGGTTCATCCATGGCTTTTGGTTTGGGGATGTCTGGTATGTTCTCGAAGACACACTCATCCATACAAGTCTTGATGAAGTCGGTGACAACTGTGGTGTATTCATTCAGACTTGAAAATGAATCCCTGAACATTGACCAGTCCACAGACTCAAAGCAGTCCTTTAAGCATTCAGTTAGTCCTGACGAAGGGTCTCGGCCTGAAATGTCGACTGCACCTCTTCCTAGAGATGTTGCCTGGCCTGCTGCGTTCACCAGCAACTTTGATGTGTGTTCCTTTAAGCATTTCCCTGCTTACCTGGCCATACAGTCTTGGTCCTCACCGCTGTTGCTGTGGTCTTTAGTCTCTACCTATATGCCAGAAGTAGAAGTACAGCCAGGTGATCGGACTTTCCAAAGTGTGGGCATTCTTGTTGGTGGTCATGTTTGTTGGCTTCTCTAGCTTACCAGTACAATTTTGAATAAGGAAAAGCTCTGACTCTTTTTTTAATATTTTATTTATGATTTTCTACAAACTACAGCGTAGAAGAAAGAAATCAATAGTGTAAATAGAAGGATCATTGCAATACAGACAAAAATAGCAATAATACATATCTTAACAAATGAGCAAGTCACCCATATTAATAATGAAAAATTAGAAAGGAAAGCACCCAACCCACCCACTATCCAACTCCAAGCCAACCATTATATTATAAGTATAAATATTTGAAAGGACATTTGAGATAAAGTTTTATCACCCCAGAACTATATATTGTAGTAAAAAGAGAAATGAATAATAATAATAAAAAAGCAGCCTGTTACCTAATCAAAGAATCAAAGAAAGCTGGAAATGCAGGATCTGACTATCAAGGGAAAAAAATATACGTGTCAATCTAGGTGAGAATTATGAAAATATTCAAGAAAAGGTCCCCACACCTTATGGAACTTTATGCCCGAATTAAAAAGTAAATAGTAAATCTTTTCAAGATCTACACAAGACATAATATCCCCAAGCCATTGAACATGGGTAGGGGGTACTACATCTCTCCACTTCTAATTTTCGCTGCATCTGGGACATCTTCCTGTAATTTAGATTGTTTTTTGAGAGACCCTGTACTTAGAAGATTACTATCATGTCTATGGTCACTTTTGTACTATTGCTTGTATAAACGAAAGACAAGTAAAACTAACAATGGAATGTTTTTGTTGCAGGCAGTAAATGTCAACTAATGAGCACTGCCTAGTAAGAATGTATCAAAGTTTCGGGCCGGAACCCTTCATCAGGACTGAAGTGGGAGGGGGAAGGGGCCCTATAAAGAAGGTGGGGCGAGGGTTCTTCCAGGTGAGGCAACACTTCACTTGTGAGTCTGTTGGGGTCATCTATTGCATCCGGTGCTCCCGGTGCGGCCTCCTCTACATCGCTGAAACCCGGCACAGATTGGGGGACCACTTTGTCAAGCACCTCCGCTCCGTCCGCCAAAACAGATAGGATCTTCCGGTTGCCACCCACTTCAACTCTGCTTCCCATTCCCATTCAGATATGTCCATACATGGCCTCCTCTACTGCCATGATTAGGCTAAACTCAGGTTGGAGGAGCAACACCTCATATACCGTCTGGGTAGTCTCCAGCCCCTTGGTATGAACATTGAATTTCCGGTGATTCCCTCCCCCTCCCTTCTCCTATCCCTATTTCACTCTGCCCCCTCCCCCCAGCTGCTTCTACTACCCATTGTGTTTTCCCCAATTCCTTCTTCATCTTTCCTGCCTATCGCCTCCCCGCTTCCCCTCCCCCACCCCTTTATCTTTCCCCTTATCAGTTTTTCACCTGGCACCTACCAGCCTTCTCCTTCCCACCCTCCCCCTACCTTCTTTATAGGGCCCCTGTCCCCTCCCCCTTCAGTCCTGACAAAGGGTTCTGGCCTGAAACGTTGACTGATCGTTTCCACGGATGCTGCCCGACCTGTTGAGTTCCTCCAGCGTGTTGTGAGTGTTGCTTTGACCCCAGCATCTGCAGAGTATTTTGTGGTTAAGAATGTATCAAAGATGTAGCCCATGGTATGCTCAGTTACTTCATGTACATTTGCACTTGGCTACACTGTGCTGCAAATCATTTATTACTTTCATCCATAGAATTATACAATTAATTAACTATTTACATCAATTACACAGTTGCAAGTGCAACTAATGATAATTTCACTCGGTCTCTATTGCCCTCCTGTCACGGAACTCTTCACTACAAGGGGTTTGTAACATCTTTGGTAACATCTACTGCAGGCCCAGGTAATCCCAAATGGATTATCTTTTCAGGATAAAATCAAACTCATCTATTCTCAAATACAGTTCTATCATTGTTGTTTTTAACATAATCATTTCCATATCTTTGAATAAATTTTGCATTCTGGATCACCTTCTTCTTGGTGCCATTTGTACACACTAAATTCGACATAAAATTTTACGGAGAGGCTAACAACTCCTGTAACTGACTATAAAAGCTACAATTATATGTTACTTGTTACCATAAAATCAGTTGTTATGTCTTTATGCCTCTTTTTATGGGATATTGCATTCCAATTCCCACACTGAGCAACTGTGTGATCTGAACTTTTCTGCTTTCTACTTGTCACTTTAGAAGTCACCAAGTTAACACCTTTGACATTCTTTTCTCACATTATTTGAGGATTCTAGTGTTTAATGTTTTGGAAACTTCTCTGAACTTGCTCCATGATAATGTGGAAACAATTTATAGACTGTTTCTCTAAACTGCCTGCTTGGCTTGAGACAGCCAAGTTATTGTCTAGGTGTGATGCCTTTGGTTTGGTCCTCTGAGAGTGGATATTTTTCACTGAACCTAGTGCAAGAGGCTTAGACAGAGCAGGATTTGTTACATGCATCTGAGAGAGCTTCTTGAAACAGTAAGTAGATAGTTCAACTTGAGAAGACCATAAATCATAAGACATATGAGCAGAATTAGGCCATTTGCCCATCAAGTCTGCTCCGCCATTTCATCATGGTTGATCTATTTTCCCTCTCAGCCCCAACTCCTGCCTTCTTCCCGTATCCCCTCATGGCCTGACTAGTCAAGAATCCATCAATATCTGCCTTAAATATACACAATGACTTGGCCTTCGCAGCTGCCTCTGGCAATGAATTCCACAGATTCACTATTCTCTGGCCTAGGAAATTCCTCCTCATCTCCATTGTAAAAGGATGTCCCTCTATTTTGAGGCTTCCTCTGGTCTTAGATTCCCCCACCATAGGAAACATCCTTTCCACATCCACTCTATCCAGGCCTTTCACAATTCAATAGGTTTCAACGAGGTCACCCCTCATTCTTCTGAATTCCAGTGAAAAGAGACCCAGAGCCATCAAACGCTCCTCATATGACAAGCCTTTCAGTCCTGGAATCATTTTCGTGAACCTCCTTTGAACCTTCTCCACTGGCAGCACATCCTTTCTTAGAAAAGGGGCCCAAAACCACTCACAATACTCCAAGTGAGGCCTCACCAGTGATTTACAAAGCCTCAACATTACATCCTCCCTTTTAAATTCTAGACCTCTTGAAATGAATGCTAACATCGCATTTGCCTTCCTCACCACTGACTCAACCTGCAAATTAACATTTAGAGAATCCTGCACAAGGACTCTCAAATCTCATTGCACCTCGGATTTGTGAATTTTCTCTTCTTTTAGAAAATAGTCTACCCTTTTATTTCTTCTACCAAAGTGCATGACCATACACTTCCTGACTCTGTATTCCATCTGCCACTTCTTTACCCATTCTCCTGATCTGTTGAAGTCCTTCTGTAGCCTGTCTGCTTCCTCAAAACTACCTGCCCCTCCACCTATCTTTGTACCGTCTGTAAACTTGGCCACAAAGCCATCAATTCTGCCATCCAAATCAATGACATGTGACATAAGAAGAAGTGCTCCCAACACAGATCTCTGTGGAGCATCACTAGTCGCTGGCAGCCAATCGGACAAGGCTCCCTTTATTCCCACACTTTGCCTCCTGCCAATCAACCACGCTCTATCCATGCTAGTATCTTTCCTGTAACACTATGGGGTCATAACTTGTTAAGCAGCCTCATGTGTAGCACCTTGTCAAAGTCAAGTCAAGTTTATTGTCATTTAACTACATACATGTATATAATGTATATAGAAATGAGACAATGTTTCTTCGAACCAGGGTGTAAAGCAGTAGTACACCTAACACACGATAACTTATAAAGGTAAGAATAAAATCTACAGATGAATCACACATAAGTAACAAACTAATGCACATTAATATTAAATATTGTAAGGTATGGGACAGATTAACCAGTGACACTTTGAATATGATGTGGCAGGGAGTTCAGAAGCCTAATGGCCTGGGGGAAGAAACTGTTTCTCATCCTGACCATTCGTGTTTTTATGCATCATAGTCTCCTGTCCGATGGTAGAAAGTCAAAGAGGATGCTGGATGGATGGGTGGGATCCATTATAATACTAAGGGCCCTGTGTATGCAGCGCTCCTGATAAATGTCCTTGATACTTAAATGCACACAGCATAAGGAATAAGGTGGATGATCTTGTCATACAGCTACAGATTGGCAGATATGATATCGTGGCCATCACTGAGATGTGGCTAAAGGATGCATGTCTCTGGGAGCTGAACGTCCAAGCACACACGGTGTATTGGAAGGATAGGCAGGTCGGCAGAGGGGGTGGCGTGGCTTTATTGGTAAGAAATGATATTAAATCATTAGAAAGAGGTGACATACGATCGGAAGGTGCAGAACCTTTATGGGTTGAGCTAAGAAATCGCAGGGGTAAAAGGACCCTGATGGCAGTTATATACAGGCCTCCAAACAGCTGCAGTGATGTGGACTACAAATTACAACAGGAAATAGAAAAGGCTTGTCAGAAGGGTAGTGTTACGATAATTGTGGGGGATTTTAACATGCGAGTGGATTGGGAAAATCAGGTCGGAACTGGATCTCAAGAGAGAGAATTTGTAGAATGTCTACGGGTTGGCTTTTTAGAACAGCTTGCTGTTGAGCCCACTAGGGGATCGGCTGTACTGGATTGGGTATTGTGTAATGAACTGGAGGTGATTAGAGAGCTTGAGGTGAAGGAACCCTTAGGAGGCAGTGATCATAACATAATTGAGTTCACTGTAAAATTTGAGAAAGAGAAGCCGAAATCCAATGTGTCGGTATTTCAGTGGAGTAAAGGAAATTACAGTGGCATAAGAGAGGAACTGGCCAAAGTTGACTGGAAAGGGACACTAACGGGAAGGACGGCTGAGCAGCAGAGAGTGGAGTTTATGCGAGAAGTGAGGAAGGTGCAAGACAGATATATTTTAAAAAAGAAGAAATTTTTGAATGGAAAAAGGATGCAACTGTGGCTGACAAGAGAAGTCAAAGCCAAAGTTAAAGCAAAGGAGAGGGCATACAAGGAAGCAAAAATTAGTGGGAAGACAGAGGATTAGGAAGTTTTTAAAAGCTTACGAAAGGAAACTAAGAAGATCATTAAGAGGGAAAAGATGAACTATGAAAGAAAGCTAGCAAATAATATCAAAGAGGATACAAAAGCTTTTTCAAGTATATAAAGAGTAAAAGGCAGGTGAGAGTAGATATAGGACCGATACAAAATGATGATTGAGAAATTGTAATGGGAGATGAGGAGATGGTGGAGGAACTGAACGAGTATTTTGCATCAGTCTTCACTGAGGAAGACACCAGCAGTATACTGGACAGTCAAGGGTGTCAGGGAAGAGAAGTGTGCGCAGTCCCAATTACGACAGAAAAGTACTCAGGAAGCTGAGTAGTCCTAGGATAGATAAATCTCCTGGACCAGATGGAATGCACTCTCATGTTCTGAAGGAAATAGCTGTGGAGACTGCAGATGCATTAACAATGATCTTTCAAAAGTCAATAGATTCTGGCATGGTTCCAGAGGACTGGAAGATTGCAAATGTCGCTCCGCTATTTAAGAAGGGGGCAAAGAAGCAAAAAGGAAATGATAGACCTGTTAGCTTGACATCGGTGGTTGGGAAGTTTTTGGAGTCGATTGTCAAGGGTGAGGTTATGGAGTACCTGCAGGCATATGACAAGATAGGCAGAACTCAACATGGTTTCCTTAAAGGAAAATCCTGCCTGACAAACCTATTACAATTTTTTGAGGAAATTACAAGTAGGCTAGACAAGGGAGATGCAGTGGATGTTGTATATTTGGATTTTCAGAAGGCCTTTGACAAGGTGCTGCACATGAGGCTGCTAAACAAGATAAGAGCCCATGGAATTATGGGAAAGTTACATACATGGATAGTGCATTGGCTGATTGGCAGGAAACAGAGAGTGGGAATAAAGGGATCCCATTCTGGTTGGCTACCGGTTACCAGTGGTGTTCCACAGGGGTCCGTGTTGGAGCTGCTTCTTTTTATGTTATACATCAACGATTTGGATTATGGAATAGATGGCTTTGTGGCTAAGTTTGCTGATGATACAAAGATAGGTGGAGGGGCCGGTCGTGCTGAGGAAACAGAGAGTCTGCAGAGAGACTTGGATAGATTGGGAGAATGGGCAAAGTGGCAAATGAAATACAATGTTGGAAAGTGTATGGTTATGCACTTTGGTAGAAGAAATAAATGGGCAGACTATTATTTAATTGGGAAAAAAATTCAAAATGCTTGCCTTGATCTTCTTAGGAAGTGGAGGTGCTGCTGTGACTCCTTGTTCAGGAAGGTGATATTAAGGGACCAGGTGACATCATCCGTGATGTGAACTCCCAGGAACTTTGTGCATTTAACTTTCTCTATGGAGGAAGAGGGGGATGGTTTGTCTGCAACTTCCTGAAGTCTACAATGATTTCCTTTGTCTTCTCCATGTTCAGGCTTCGGTTGTTCTTCTCACACCAATCTACCAGCTGCTCCCTGCCTCTCTATACTCCATCTTGTCATTGTTCCTGGTAAGACCAGCCACTGTTGTGACATCCGCAAACTTGATGACGCGGTTTGAGCTGGATCCTGTGACACAGTCATGTCAGCAGTGTGAACAGCAACGAGCTGAGCAGCCTTGGGGAGCACCAGTGCTCAGCGTAATGGGACAAGAGAGGTTGCTGCTCACACGGGCTGACTGTGGCCTTACTGTTAAAGAAGACCAGTATCCAAATGCAGGAGGAGGTGTTGAGACCGAGTGAGGACAGATTTCCCATCTGTTTCTGGAGTATGATGGTGTTGAATGCTGAACCAAAGTCTATAGGCAGTCTGGCATCTGAGCCCCTTTTCCTGTTGGGACAGGATAGAGTGGAGGGCAAAGGCTATTGTATCATCAGTGGATCGATAAGCGAACTGGAAAGGGTCCAATGGAGCCGGGAGAACAGCTTTAATGTGCTCCATGACCAACCGCTCAAAGCATTTCATAACAGTTAATGCCACCAGACGATAATCATTTAGGCAGGTTACTGTCATTTTCTTTGGTACAGGAATGATGGATGCCTCCCTGAAAACCAAAGGGACAATGGATTATTTCAGAGAGACGTTGAATATATCCATCAGCACCTCCATCATCTGGGCTTTGCAGTTTTTCAGAACCCAGCCTAGTATATCATTGGGCCCCGCAGGTTTGCATGGGTTGACTCTGGCCGGGGTCTTTCCCACCTCAGCTTCAGCCAGACAGAGTGTCTGCTCCCAAGGAAGGACGAGTGCCTTCCTCGCCTGCACTTTGTTCTATGCTTCAAACCAGGCATAGAAGACATTCTGCCCCTCAGGGAGCGAAGCATCCTGGTCGCTGACATGCAGGATACTCTTGTAGTCTCTAATCCACTGAATTCCCTACCACATGTACCTCGTGTCTCCTGGTTTTGCAGAAATGGCTGTAAATTCTCTGAGAATGCTCCCATTTCGCCTGCTTGATGAAGCAGGAAAGCACAGTTCTTGTTTCCCTGGGAGCTGCCACATCCCCCGATCTAAAGGCAGCATCATGATTCCTCAACCTGGTATGGACCTGTCCAGCAAGCCATGGCTTCTTATTTTCCCTCACCCAGATGTGTTTCATGATGGTAACATGATGGCCTTCTGAAAATCCAAGTATACAACGTTCACCAGTTTTCCTTTGTCTATCCTACTTATTACTTCCTCAAAGAATTCCAACAGATTTGTCAGGCAAGATTTTCCCTGAAGGAACCCGTGCTGACTGCAGCCTATTATATATGTGCCACCAAGTCCCCAGAGCCACATCCTTAACAATCAACCCCAACATCTTCGCAACCTCTGAGGTCAGATTAACTGGCCTGTATTATCCCTTTTTCTGCCTCACTCCCTTCTTGAAGAGTGGAGTGACATTTGTAATTTGCCAGTCTTCTGGAACCATGCCAGAATCAATTGATTCTTGAAAGTCTCTTCAGCTACCTAGACCAGATCTCTGGAGGGTAGATCTGATCCAGGTGACTTATCTACCTTCAAACTAAGTTTCTCAAGAACCTTCACTCTTCCTTCAGTTAGTCCTGACGAAGGGTCTCGGCCTGAAACGTCGACTGCACCTCTTCCTATAGATGCTGCTTGGCCTGCTGCGTTCACCAGCAACTTTGATGTATGTTGCTTGAATTTCCAGCATCTGCAGAATTCCTGTTGTTTTCTCAAGAACCTTCTCAGTAGTAATACTAACTTCACTCACTTCTACCTCCTGACACTCTTGAACATCTGGCATACTGCTAGTGTCATCCACAGTGAAGAATGATGCAAAATACTTATTCAGTTCATCTGTCATTTCCTTGTCCCCCATCGCTACCTCTCCAGCATCATTTTCCAGCGGTCTGATATCTACTCTCGACTGTTTTTTTATATCTGAAGAAACTTTTGGTATCCTCTTTAATATTATTGGCTAGCTTAACTTCATATTCCATCTTTTCCTTCTTTATGACTTTTGTAGTTGCTTTCTATGGTTTTTAACAGCTTCCCAATCTTTTAACTTCCCAGTAATTTTAGCTCTCTTATATACCTTGTCTTTGGCTTTAATGTTGGCTTTGATTTCTCTTATCCACCATGGTTGTGTCATTCTGTGTTTAGAAAACTTCTCCTTTGGGATTATATGCCCTCTGCCTTCCAAATTACTCCAAGAAATTCCAGATATTGCTGCTGTGCTATCGTCACAGCTAGTGTTCCCTTCCGATTGATTTTGGCCAGTTTCTCTCTCATGGCTCTGTAATTCCCTTTATCCACTGTAATACTGAAATGCCTGACTTTAGCTTCTCTTTCTCAATTGCAGGGTGAATTCTATCATATTATGATTACTTGACCCTAAGGGTTCCTTTCCCTTAAACTCACAACTACCTAAGATTTAAGGTTGTTAAAAAGGCTAAGTCTGGACTTCAGGGGAAAGTGCTAAATTGGGGGAAGACAAATTGCAATATTTTTAGGCAAGCGCTAGGGAAAGCAGTCGGTTTGGGGTAGATCCACATCTGGCATCTGGGACTCACTTAAACACCAGCTGATCAAAATTAAGGATTGACCTGCCCCAGTAAGGGGGAAAAACAAGGTGGCAAGGTTTGGGAACCTTGGATGATGAGAGATGTTGCAAACTTAGTCAAAAAGAAAAAAGAAGCATATGTAAGGTTAGGAGGTCGAAACCCAGCTGGTCTTTCAAGATACGTAAAGAAAGCAGGAAAGAGCTCAAGCATGGAACTATGGTGGGTGGAGGTGGGGATGTGGATAATAGGTAACCATGAAATGTTCTTGGCAAGTAGGCTTAAAGAGAATCCCAAAGTATTTTATACCAACATTAAAAATGAGGCAGGGCCCAGACCAGAGAGCGAAGAACAATCTGAGCTTTGACTGATTTAAATGTGAGGCCGGATTGGAAAGGTTGGGTATGGACTAAATAAAGGTGACAGGGCCCAGGCCCGAAAGAGTATCAAAGCTTGCCATCTGTGGATTTGGATGAGATGCCAAATAAGTACCTTGCATTGATCTTCACCCAGGAGAAGTACATAGTATGCTAATCATCTAGGGAATGCTGAGATCAAGAAGGAAGTGGTGTTGCAAACACGAGGAAATCAGCAGATGCTGGAATTTCAAGCAACACACATAAAAGGTGCTGGTGAACGCAGCAGGTCAGGCAGCATCTCTAGGAAGAGGTACAGTCGATGTTTCGGGCCGAGAGCTTTCATCCTGATGTCGACTGTACCTCTTCCTAGAGATGCTGCCTGGTCTGCTGCATTCACCAGCAACTCTTATAGGAAGTGCTGTTGGGTCTCTTGGAAGACATGAAGATGGCTAAGTCCCCAGGATCTAATGGGATCTATCCCACATTACTGAGACAAGTGTGGATATTTCTGGGACACTAACAAAGATCTTTACATCCTCTCAAGGGTCCCAGAGGACTGGAGAGTAGTTAATGATTATGAAGAGTAATAGTGATAATGTAAGGAATTTTATGTCAGTGAACCTCACATTAATGGTAGGGAAGCTATTGGAGATGATTCTTCGGGATAGAATTTGGGAAAGTATGTGCTTGTTACTGATAGACAGCATGACTTTCTGCAGGATTGGTCATATCTTAGGAACGTGACTGAGTTTTTTGAGGGGATAACAAAGATGATTAATGAGGATAGGTCTGTAGGTATTGACTAATAGACTTCACTAAGGCATTTGACAAGATACCTCCTGGTAGGCTGATCCAAAAAATTAAGATACATGGGATGCATTGTAATTTGGTAGATTGAATTCAAGATTGGCTTGGTCATAATAGACAGGGTGTAGAGGCAAGAAGTACAATTCTGACTTGAGGTCTGCAGCCAATGGTGTTCCACAGTGTTCAGTGCAGGGACCACTGTTGTTTGTAATGTGTATGAATAACTTCAATGAAAATGTAAATGGCTTGGTTAGTACATCTCTGGATGACACTAAAGTTGGTGGAGATTTGTATTGTGAGGAAGGTTTTCAAAGGATCCGGCGGGATATAGATCAGTTGCAGATATGGGAGGAGAATTAGCACATCGATGCAGGGATACTGTGAGGCACTGGATTGTGGTCAAATGTAAGAAGGAAAGTATAAAGTAAATGGCAGGACTCTTAGAAATGGGATTGGTTTATTGTTGTCTCACGTAGCAGGGTATAGTGAAAAGCTTGTCTTGCATACTTTTCATACATTACACAGTGCATTGAAGCAGACCATGGTAAACCAATAACAATGCAGAATGAAGTGTAACAGCTTCAGAGAAGGTACAGTGCAGTGGACAATAAGGTGCAAAATAATAAAGGTATCATTGTTAATGAGAAATCATTGTTATTTGAGATATGGCTCATTACGGTGGTATCGTCCGCAAATTTGGAGATGGGGTTAAAGCAGAATCTAGCCATGCAGTGTTGAGTATACAGGGAGTAGAGCTGGAGATTGAGGATGCAATCCTTGGCAGTGTTGATGTACAGAAGGTTCTTGGGCTCCAAGTCGATAGCACCCTGAAAGTGCAGTGCAAGTGGATAGGGTGGGAAAGAAGTCATACTGTATGTCATACTTGACTTCCTTGGTCAAGGCATTGAGTATAAGAAGCAGGAAGCCATGTTGCAGCGCTGAAACTCCAATTAGGCAGAACTTGGAATATTACTGTATGTGCAGTTCAGATTGTCCTATTACAGGATGGATTTGGAAGCTTTGGAGAGGGTGCAGAAGAGATTCACCAGGACGGCTGGATTAGAGAGTGTGAACTGTAAGGAGAATTTGGACAAACTTGAATTGTTGTCTCTGGAACACTGAAGGCTGAATGGATACCTGACAGAAGTGTATAAAACTGAGAGGCATAGATAGTGGTTTTCCCAGGGTAGAAATGCCACATACTTGAGGACATACCTTTAACGTCTGAGGGGGACACAGCTGAGACACACCAAGGTAAGGGAGGGCATAGCTATTGCTGGAGGAGACTGCATTACACAGGAAGCTGGAGTCTATGATGGTGGTGGCAGCAAAGTGGGAGGTGAAGGCTCCTGGAAATATGGGGGTGGTCTACAAGCCCACATTTTAGGATACTTCCTGACCAACCAAAGTCGATGTAAGCTGCAGTTTTACAGCAAACAGTATGGTGTCAAAGGGGAAGTACCTGCATATAATGTACTCACGGGTAATAAACCTGAATGAGGCTTCAGGTAATCTAAATATTTGGCTGCCCAATTCTTTGGATGGTCTGAATGGGAGAATTGCAGCAATTATCTGTAAGCTTTAATTATCCAAAAATAATTTGTTCTAAAATGGACAATAGGTAATTTAAAGATGAAAAACAATGTGAAAGAAAGGACAAGTGTCTCTGCTGAAATAATATAGAAGGGTGCTGTTTGAATGTGTTGAATTCATCAGTTACTTTTTCCAACAATAATGTGAAGCTTATGTTGCCTGATTAAGCTTGTACGAATAGATTGATTTTCTTGTGAAGAACTGAAAATCAATATTATATCCTGTGAAAAGACAGTAATGTTTGATGTACAGGAACATGTGACTGGAGCTGAATTTTATGCCCTAGGGCACAATAGAGTGTCACCAACATATTGCTTATTAGTATCATTCCCCTATATGCAGCTGGAATTTGGCCATCTGATACAGCTGATAAGAGTTTTCATTCCGCTTCCTGTATGTATTTTTAAAATCATTATCTGCATTTATTGATTAGGTCATTTTGGAGGGTAGTAAAGATGAGAGTATGTTGCTATGGACCTGTAGCAACATACATATCACTCCAGCAAATTTTCCTTTCCTTTAAGTGTGTGAGTGAACCAAATAAGAGGTCTCAGCTCAAATTGTCAACTGTTTGTTCCTCTGTGTAGATGCTGCCTGACTTGCTGTGTTCCTCTAGCATTGTGTTACTCTGCATTTCCAGCATCTGCAGAATCTCTTGTGTTAGTGAACTGGATAAGTTTTTATCACAATCCAGTGGCTTCATTGCTGATACTAACTTTGCATTTCAGGGTTATTTCATCAACTCAATTTATAACCACTATCTGGTGTGTCAGGATTTGAGCTTGTGCCTCAGGTTGATTTTGATAACCAGCCATGTAATATAACCAATATGTTACTATTTTCTTAAGAAAGTAACTATAGGTATCTGTAAAATGTAAAGATATTCATGTTTGGAATTTTTCTGCAAGAAGTAGCTGAAGAACATCACGTATCACCAAGAGCAACAGAGCTAAAGCAGTACTTTGAGTGCTGGAAGTCAGAAAGAAAGGAGGCAAATTCTCAGCTTATCAGGCCGTATCTGAAAGAGGTAAAAGAGCAAGTGAGTAGGCTAATATTTCAAGATGAGAGCCTCTTATAAAACAACTGTGTGACTTACTCCAGAAATTTCTTCTGCTAGAAATTAAAAAGATTACAATAATTATTGGTAATTATTTTTCAAGTTGTCTGTGAAGGGCAGGGCATGGAAGACATTCGATAAACACACCTGCCTCCAGTGCAATCCTCAGACTGTGTTGCTCATTGACGCAAAAATGACAAGTTTTACTGCATACTTCAAAGTTTTAACGTATGTGTGACAAATAAAGGTAATCTTCGACTCTGCAACTCAGCAGCAAGGTACCAACTTAATCTTCGGACTATTGTCAGTGTCCGAACATTTATGATGGAAAACCACAGACTGGCTGATTAGTTGATTGATCCTAAGAGTCTTCAGTCTCACTCTATACTAATCTGATATGTGTTGACTGGATCTGGATTGAACATTTGATGATCTGTTAGTTTGATACAGGCAGCTGCCTGTCCGATTTGAGAGGTGATATTTCTCCCAAATGCTGACACCAACTGAGTGACCAAGTGCCAGCTTAAAAAACTAATAATTAGTGTCAGTGCAATACCCAACTTTAAGTTCTTGATAAACATGAAATATTCAACAGATGATGAAAATCCAAAGCAACAGTCACAAAATGCTGGAGGAACCAAGCAGGTCAGCTAACATTTATGGGAATGAATAAACAGTCGATCTTTCGGGCTGAGACCCTGCTTCAGGACTGGAAAAGAAGAGGGAAGCTGCCAGAGTAAAAATGTTGGGGGGGAGGGGAAGGAGGATAGGTAGAAAGTGATAGGTGAAGCCAGGTTGGTAGGAAAGGTAAAAGAGAGGAAGGAATCTGTAGAAGAGGAGAGTGGACCATAGGAGAAAGGGAAGAAGGAAGGGGAGGTTAAAGGAGAAGAGGTAAGAGGCCAGAGAGGGGAATAGAAGAAGATGGGAGAGGTGAGGATTTTTTTTAACCAGGAGAAATTGATGTTCACGTCATCAGGTTTACTAAGCTGCCAACACTACAACCAGCCCTCCACCTTGCAGTGTACATTTAGTGGGATTATTTTCACTGGAATTATCCCATGGACTCTACTTGCTGGAGGCTAGTAATGGAGGTTAGTGCCACCAAAATTGATTTCATTTCCATTTAATAGAAAATCAAAATGGCATCACTAATGTGGGAAAGTATTGATTTTGTTTTTTCTGCTTTGCAGCTTTCCTTAGTATTAGATTATAAAAGTATTTCAGTGAAGTTTTATCGTCAGTCAGAGTTCAAGGTGAAACCAGTGACTGCTTCAAAAGTCTCTTGTAATCTCTCCAAGTATGCTGGTCTGTAAAATTGTTTTGCAAGTGAGTCAGATGAATTGATTCATTTAGCATAGATTAATTCTTGCTATCTGTAATGGCATGCTGGCTTGCACTGTGACATGGGAATGCTAAAGCGCCTAGTTCTGATGAATATTTCAGCTATCTTTTCTATTGTGATGTGCCTACGTAAAGAGCCTGGCTACATAATTTTGTGAATCGTTTTGTTGTTCTTTGTTCCAATGTTAATTCTGCAACAGCCTGGCACTCAGTGTTAGTAAGACGAAAGACCTGATTTTGGACTTCCAGAAGGGTAAGATGAAGGAACAAATACCAATCCTCATAGAGGGATCAGAAGTGAAGAGAGTGAGCAGTTTCAATTTTCTGGGCATCAAGATCTCTGAGGATCAAACCTGGTCCCAACATCTCGATGCAGTTATAAAGAAGGCAAGACAGTGGCTATACTTTATTAGGAGTTTGAAGAGTTTTGGTATGTCAACAAATACACTCAAAAACATCTATAGATGTACCATGGAGAGCATTCTGACAGGCTGCATCACTATCTGGTATGAGGGGGATTGGGGGGAGGTCTACTGCACAGGACTGAAAGAAGTTGCAGAAGGCTGTAAATTTAGTCAGCTCCATCTTGGGTACTAGACTACAAAGTACCCAGAACATCTTCAAGGAGCGGTATCTCAGAAAGGCAGCGTCCATTATTAAGGATCTCTAGCACCCAGGTCCTGCCCTTTTCTCACTATTACCATCAATTAGGAGGTACAGAAGCCTGAAGGCACACAATCAGCGATTCAGGAACAGCTTCTTCCCTTCTGCCATCTGATTCCTAAATGGACATTGAATCCTTGGACACTACCTCACTTTTTTTGTAATATATAGTATTTCTGTTTTTTGCATGATTTTAATCTATTCAATATACATATACTGTATAAAGTATACTGAATAAGATTTACTTATTTATTATTACTATTATTTTATTTTTTTCTCCTATATTATTTATTGCATTGAACTGCTGCTGCTAAGTTAACAAATTTCACATCACATGCCGGTGATAATAAACAACAGGAATTCTGCAGATGCTGGAAATTCAAGCAACACACATAAAAGTTGCTGGTGAACGCAGCAGGCCAGGCAGCATCTCTAGGAAGAGGTGCAGTCGACGTTTCAGGCCGAGACCCTTCGTCAGGACTAACTGAAGGAAGAGTGAGTAAGGGATTTGAAAGTTGGAGGGGGAGGGGGAGATCCAAAATGATAGGAGAAGACAGGAGGGGGAGGGATGGAGCTAAGAGCTGGACAGGTGATAGGCAAAAGGGATACGAGAGGATCATGGGACAGGAGGTCCGGGAAGAAAGACGGGGGGGGGTACCCAGAGGATGGGCAAGGGGTATATTCAGAGGGACAGAGGGAGAAAAAGGAGAGTGAGAGAAAGAATGTGTGTATAAAAATAAGTAACAGATGGGGTACAAGGGGGAGGTGGGACATTAGCGGAAGTTAGAGAAGTTGATGTTTATGCCATCAGGTTGGAGGCTACCCAGACGGAATATAAGGTGTTGTTCCTCCAACCTGAGTGTGGCTTCATCTTTACAGTAGAGGAGACCGTGGATAGACATGTCAGAATGGGAATGGGATGTGGAATTAAAATGTGTGGCCACTGGGAGATCCTGCTTTCTCTGGCGGACAGAGCGTAGGTGTTCAGCAAAGCGGTCTCCCAGTCTGCGTCAGGTCTCGCCAATAAAAGGCCACATCAGGAGCACCGGACGCAGTATATCACCCCAGCTGACTCACAGGTGAAGTGTTGCCGCACCTGGAAGGACTGTTTGGGGCCCTGAATGGTGGTAAGGGAGGAAGTGTAAGGGCATGTGTAGCACTTGTTCCGCTTACACGGATAAGTGCCAGGAGGGAGATCAGTGGGGAGGGATGGGGGGGACGAATGGACAAGGGAGTCGCGTAGAGAGCGATCCCTGCGGAATGCAGAGAGAGTGGGGGAGGGAAAGATGTGCTTAGTGGTGGGATCCCGTTGGAGGTGGCGGAAGTTACGGAGAATAATATGTTGGACCCGAAGGCTGGTGGGGTGATAGGTGAGGACCAGGGGAACCCTATTCCTAGTGGGGTGGCGGGAGGATGGAGTGAGAGCAGATGTACGTGAAATGGGGGAGATGCGTTTAAGAGCCGAGTTGATAGTGGAGGAAGGGAAGCCCCTTTCTTTAAAAAAGGAAGACATCTCTCTCGTCCTAGAATGAAAAGCCTCATCCTGAGAGCAGATGTGGTGGAGACGGAGGAATTGCGAGAAGGGGATGGCGTTTTTGCAAGAGACAGGGTGAGAAGAGGAATAGTCCAGATAGCTGTGAGAGTCAGTAGGCTTATAGTAGACATCAGTGGATAAGCTGTCTCCAGAGACAGAGACAGGAAGATCTAGAAAGGGGAGGGAGGTGTCGGAAATGGACCAGGTAAACTTGAGGGCAGGGTGAAAGTTGGAGGCAAAGTGAATAAAGTCAACGAGTTCTGCATGCGTGCAGGAAGCAGTACCAATGCAGTCATCGATGTAGCGAAGGAAAAGTGGGGGACAGATACCAGAATAGGCACGGAACATAGATTGTTCCACAAACCCAACAAAAAGGCAGACATAGCTAGGACCCATACGGGTGCCCATAGCTACACCTTTAGTTTGGAGGAAGTGGGAGGAGCCAAAGGAAAAATGATTAAGAGTAAGGACTAATTCCGCTAGACGGAGCAGAGTGGTGGTAGAGGGGAACTGATTAGGTCTGGAATCCAAAAAGAAGTGTAGAGCTTTGAGACCTTCCTGATGGGGGATGGAAGTATATAGGGACTGGATATCCGGTGATAATAAACCTGATTCTGATTCTGATTCTGATTCATTAATTCCACGCTCCCTCAACAGATGCTGTTTGACCTGCTGAGTGGTTGCACCATTTTCTATTTTTACTTTCCTCTTTTTCATCTTGGTTTTATATCCAGAATAACCTTAAAGACCACAAAGGAGATCAATGGACAGAGTCCTTGTGTAATGATTTAAAGTTTGTGTCTGTGGTGCCATAGGTTGTCTAGAAGCTGGTGTTTTGCAATGAAGGAAATACAAAACTAACGGTCAGGCTTGAAGAGAATAAAGTGAAGCTGTGTGCATTTAGTCCCTTCAACACCCACAGTAGCTGTTTCAATCTGCACTCAGTTGCCACCTGTATGCCTAGATAACGCAAATTTCTAATTAGTCAATCATGTGGCAGCAAATTAATGCACAAACACATGCAGACATGGTCAAGAGGTTCAGTTGTTGTTCAGTCCAAGCATCAACAATGTGATCTAAGTGACTTTTACCGTGGAATGATTATCGATGCCAGACAAGGTGATTTGAGTATCTCAGAAACTGCTGATCTCCTGGGATTTTCACTTGCAGCAATCTCTAGTGTTTACAAAGAATGGTGCGAAAACCAAAAAGAGAAACATCCAGTGAGCATCAGTTCTGTGGACAAAAATGCCGTGTTAATGAGTGAAGTCAGAGGAGAATAGCCAGAGTGATTCAAGCTGACAGGAAGGCGACAGTAAGTCAAATAACCACCTGCTACAACAGTGATGTGCGGGACAGCATCTCTAAATGCACAACGCATTGAACCTTGAAGTGGATGGACTACGGCAGAGGAAGACCACAAACAGACACTCAGTGGCCACATTCGTAGGTTCAGGGTATATCTTATAAAGAGGCCACCGAGCAGTACATAGCATCTTTAATACGGCAAAACCTCTCCACAGAGACATTACAAACAAGTGTGACTTTGATCCATATTTTGTCCTTGGGATTTCTGCAAGTGCTTTATTGCCAATAAATTGCTTTTTGGACTGTGGCCCTGTAATTCTGTGGATGGGGTTTTGTCTTGGATGAAGAAAAATGTTAACACTCAGCTAAGTCTTGCTGACTCATTTTCTCCCTAGCATTCAGTCATTCTGTGCTGGTCTGAGTGAGGAGGGGCCAGAGCTGATGTCTTAAAGTATCCTGGACTTCAGTAGGGTCGTTTTGCTGACAGGCAGGGCCTCCAGATGTGAGATGAGGAAAACCAGTCCTGAAAAAGAAAACGCCAGTCTGTTTGTGCAGCGAGACTGGCTCCAGAGACTGTGTTGTGTTCATTGTGCGGGATGTGGGAATTCTGGAACACCTCCAGGCTCCTGGATAACCACATCTGCACAAAGTGCGCCAAGCTGCAGCTCAGTGACCCTTTAGGCCATGTGGGAAAATGAGGAGGTGATAGATAAGATCGATAGGGGGGTAGTCACCCTATCTTCCTCTGTGGCAGTCAGGAGTGGGAAAGGAAATGGGCTACTTGTGCAGGGTACTCCTATCACCCTTCCCCTCAACAATAAGTATAGAGTTGAGGGGACGACCTACCAGGGGGAGCTGCAGTGACCAGGTCTCTAGCACTATGGCTCAGAAGGGTAAGGGGGGAGAAGGGGAGTGCAGTAGTGATAGGGGATTCCGTAGTTAGAGAGCAGACAGCAGGTTCTATGAAAGTGAAAGAAACATCCAGATGGTATTCCACAGCCTTCTATCCTCCTGTCAGATTCCCCCTTCTCATGCCCTGTATATCTTTCACCAATCACCTTACTAGCTCTTTACTTCACTCCGCACCCCCTCCCGGTTTCACCGGTCACCTTCTGTTTCTTCCTCCCCTCCCCCCACCTTCTAACTCTGATTCCTCATTTTTTTTTCTCTCCAGTCCTGATGAAGGGTCTCAGCCTGAAGCGTTGACTGTTTACTCCTTTCCATAGACGCTGCCTGGCCTGCTGAGTTCCTCCAGCATTTTGTGTGTGTTGCCCAGATAGTATATGGCCTTCCAGGCACCAGGGTCAGGGATGTCTCAGATCGAGTCCATGGCATTCTAAAGGGTGAGAGTGAGCAGCCAGAAATCTTGGTACATACTGGCACCAATGACACAGGTAGGAAAAGGGAGGAGGTCCTGAAGAGAGATTTTAGGGAGTTAAGTGGAGAGTTGAATAGCAGGACCTCCAGGGTGATAATCCCTGGATTGCTCCCTGTGCCATCCGTCAGTGAGGGTAAGAATAGGATGATTTGGCTGAAGAACTGGTGCAGGGGGCAGTGGTTCAGATTTCTAGGTCATTGAGATCTCTTCTGGGGAAGGTACAACAGGTACAAAAGGGACGGATTACACCTGAACTAAAGGGGAACCAATATCCTTGATGGCAGGTTTGCCAGAGCTGTTGCGGGGGGGGGGGGTTTCAAATAATTTGGCAGGGGGATGGGAACTGGAGTCAATGGACTGAAGTTGGAGTGGTTGGTTTACAACAGAGGCAGTATGTAGTGAGACTGTTAGCATGCAGAGGCTGGTGATAGGGCAAAATTTCTGTGAATGGGATGAGTTGCAATACAAAAGGGGGACAAAATCAAAAAGGCTGATGAATACAGGACTGAAGGTGTTATGGTTGAATGTGCGCAGTTTACGGAATAAGGTAGATGAATTTGTAGATTGGCATGTATGATGTTGTGGGCATCACTGAATCATGACCGAAAGAAGATTACAGCCGGGAGCTTAATGTTCAAGGATACATGGTATTGAAAGGATAGGCAGGAAGGCAGAGGAGGTGGAGAGCCCTCTGTTGATAAAAAAAAACAAGATCAATCATTTGAAAGGGGGGACATAGGATCAGAAGGTGTAGAATTGTTGTGGATAGAACTAAGAAACTGCAAAGGTAAAATGATGGGAGTTATATACAGACTCCTGAACTCTATCAGATAACGATGTGGTATACAAATTGTAAGATATTGTGGAGGCATTACTAATGACCTTTCAAGAGTCAATGGATTCTGGCTTGGTTCTGAAGGATGGGAAAATTACAACTGTTGCTCCCTCAAGAAGGGATAGAAATAGAAGAAAGGAAGCTATAGGCTAGTTAGCCTGATCTCAGTGGTTGGAAAGATGTTGGAGTTGATTGCCAAGGATGAGTTCTCTGGGTATTAGAGAAACATGATAAAATAGTCTACAGTCAGCATGGGTTTGTTAAGGAAAAATCTTGCCTGACAGATCTGTGGGAATTCTTTGAAGAAATAACAATCAGGATAGACAAAGGAGAATTGGTGAGTGTTGTGTACTTGGATATGCAGATCTTTGACAAGATGCCACACATGAAGCTGCTTAACAAATTAAGAGCCCATGGTATTACAGGAAAGATATTAGCTTGGATAGAGCATTTGCTTATTGGCAGGAGGCCAAGAGTGGGAATAAAGGGAACCTTTTCTGGTTGGCTGTCAGTAGCTAGTGGTGTTCCACAGGGGTCTGTGTTGGGACCTCTTTTTACATTATATGTCAATGATTTGGTTGACAGAATTGATGGCTTTGCGGCCAGGTTTGCGGACGATACAAAGATAGATGGAGGGACAGGTAGTGTTGAGGAAGTGGGGAGCTACCTCTAAGGACCTAGACAGATTAGGAGAATGAGCAAAGAGCTGGTAGATGGAATACAGTGTCAGGAAGTGTATGGTCATGCAGTTTAATAGAGAAATAAAAGCATAGTCAGAATCAGGTTTAATATCACTGGCATATGTTGTGAAATTTGTTATCTTTGCAGCAGCAGTACAACGCAATACATAATAATAGAGAAAAAAATGGAGAGAAAATTCAAAACTCCAAGTTGCAAAGGGATTTGGGAATCCTCATACAGAATTCCCTGAATGTAACTTGCAGGTTGAGTCAGAGGTGAGGAAGGCCAATGCAACGTTAGCATTCATTTTGAGAGAACTAGAATATAAAAGGAAGGATGTAATTCTGAGGCTTTATAAAGCATTGGAGAGGCCTCAGTTGGAGTATTACGAGCAGTTTTGGGGCCCTTATCCAAGAAAGGATGTGCTGACTTTGGAGAGATTCATGAGAATGATTCCGGGTATGAAAGGGTTATCGTATGAGGAGCATTTAATGGCTCTGGGCCTGTACTTGCTAGAATTTAGATGAATGAGGGGGAATTTCATTGAATCCTATTGAATGTTGATAGGGCTAGATAGAGTGGATGTGGAGAAGGTGTTTCCTCTAGTGGGGAAGTGTAGGACCAGAGGGGACAGCCTCAGAGGGGCCATCCATTTAGAATGGAGATGAAGAAGAGGAATTTCTTTAGCCAGAGGGTGGTGAATTTGTGGAGTTCACTATCACAGGTGGTTGTGAAGGCCAGGTCTTTGGATGTACTTAAGGTGGAGGTTGATAGGTTCTTGATTAATCAGGATGTGAAAGGTTATGGGAAGAAGGCACAAAAATGGGGTTAAGAGGTGGAAATGGATCAGCCATGATGTTATAGTGAATATGGTGATATGCAGACTCGATGGGTGGAACGGATTAAATCTACTCCTATGCCTTATGGCCCAAGCACACCCAAACACAAGAGATACTGCAATAGCTAGAAATCTAGAGTAACAAACACAAAATACTGGAGGAACTCGGTAGATAATGCAGCATCTATGGAGAGGAATAAATAGTTGACATTTCGGGCCGAGATGCTTCATCAAGACTTCATCATTCGGGTCTCGGCCTGAAGTGTCGACTATCAATTCCTCTTCACAGATCTCCTGACCTGCTGACTTCCTCCAGCATTTTGTGTACATTACCCTGAAGCATCCCTAAAAACTTTGACAGCTGGTGAAGACCATTCTCTACATGAGGGGGCAGTTCAGTGGCAGAGTGGAGGGGAGTTCAGTCGCAGGGTGAACTGGAACAGATGGTGTTTCAGATCACACTGTCAGTAAGTCTGGACATCCACACTTGACAGTGGTCATGTGGAGTCCGAGACTTACTGCAGTTTTAATGAAAAACTCCCAACAGCTTGCTTTGGAACTGCTGGAGTTAATCAGCGAAATATTGCTCAGTGTTCTCTACTCACAGAAGAGGAGTAGCAGCCACTGGTTTCAGCACAATTACAAGCAATTGGGCCACATTATCCTTCAGTTCCAGAAGAAACAGATTGTTAGCTCGTTCTGACTCCACTCTTAGTCTCAGTTTTTTTTGACAGGCAGTTCAGATTAAATGGATTTTAAGTAACCTTGAAGCCAAAGCCTGGTCCTTTCTTTCATTGTGGTTAGCATTTTTGCTGGAAGAGAAGGTGCAGTATCTTGATGAGAAGTGCCCGTGGACAGATCGTGTGATGTGATTTGTATCTGGGCTGCAGAACACAAAAGGGTTAATCTGAGACTGTGCATAATAAGTGAGATGGAGCTGCTTACTTATCCTGATCTGCACTGCCGATAGTGCACAACTTATTTCCTAGCCCTGCTCACTAAACAGTTGGGCAAACCCGGGATCATCAACCTTTCTGGAGCTGAGAATCACATCAACGTATCAAATTGTGTGAGTGGGCTGCATAATTACATTGATATGCAAGCTCCCATGCGCAGAAAATCCACACACCCACGTGCCACAATTCAACCCTTCACTCAAAAACTGGGAAACCGAAGTACACAAGACCACATATCTGTACAATAGACAAACTTCCTCCAGCTATAAAAAAGTAAGCCTCTGCCTACACAAATAAAGTGATTTGGGTACAAAATACAACAACTCCTACTAGCTTATAAATGCACTTGTAAACTTTACCAGTGCAACATGGAAGAAGGCCATTGAACTTGATGTGTTAGATAAGGCAGATGTAGATGACAGTTGCTCTGCAGAGCCCCAATTTTTTATCTTAATGTATAAAAAAGATGGGGGAGTTCTGTCCTTTAGGAAGTTTATTTATTTTCTTCTGGGGTGCTGAGTGCAGATGACTGCAGATGCAACCCTTGCAGAGAATAACCAGAATCAAAACAGTGACAAAATTACTTTGCAAAAGCACCATGACCATTAATGGCTGGGAGAAGGAACAGCTTTCAACAATACACAATCAGTTGTACCTTGCTGCAAAAATTACAGCATATACACAGTGACAGCTTGGTCCCTGGTAAATCTGAGAAGTTAGCAGGGAAGTTCAGAAAGTTATCTTCATAAGCATAAAGGAATTTTCTTGGCACTGGAGCTGAAGCTAAGATAAGAGCATTTCAAATCAAAGACAAAAAGAAGCAACAGCAGACACCCCAACCTGCAAAAGCTCATTTCAGGGAGGTAGAACCCCCAACCCCCGCAACTCATATACCCCCCCAACCCGCCCAGTCGACCTCCAAGGGTGTACGTAATACTTTGTTCAGTGATTTTGTCTAATCTGTGAACCAAGTTGGGTATATGCAGAAAATGTGACATTATCATGTTTATTCTATTACAACTTTAAGCAAGTCTACAGGGAGTTTGGCGTCATCACGTAGGACATCAAATGAGTAGTTCCTTAGCAGCTAGCCAGCTAGTTTAAATAACGTTAGCTATGCCAATGAACGAATGACATCTATTAAATTCACCTCAACATGTTGTTTACATTTTAACCCACCATGGGCAATAGAAAAATCGCTGTTGCAAACAGTGCGGCGAGCAACACTGTCATTATTTTTGAGGTTGACTGTAAAGCCGCTCACAGAGAAAATTGATAGGTCTACTTAGCACAAAGAGAGACCAATCAGGATGCTCCCTCTCCCACTCTCGCTCTCCCTCTCAAAAAAATTGATTTCCAGGATATTGTATATAATTTCCGGGCATCAGGGAGTCGCTATCAATATGTGGGAGACTCCCGGAACTTCTGGGAGAGGTGGGACGTCTGCAACAGGAACTTGACATAGATAAAATGCACACATAGGTTTTCTTTAGCATGTCAGCTCTGGTATTCCTTCACTGAACCTCTAAACCTCTTTATATTTCTCACCTCTTTTAAAACCCTTTTTATAACCTACTTCTCAGACTGAGCTTTTGCTCATCTGCCATAATATTGGCTCCTTTGGAAAATTGAGTGATATGTTATGGATTTTTTTAAATTGGTGAGGACTTATAGTATAAATGCATTGACACTGGGCAGTGAGATAATGTGTGTTCCAGTTTCATACTGTGCTGGAGAGAGTTAGTGTTCTCAGTTTTGGGTTCTGCTGTTATAGCTGACCACAGTTTTACAGAGTGAAGTTTCAGCTTTTGTTACAGTTGTGTACGAGGTAGCCTGCCAGCCTGTCCATGGAGTAAAATACATTACAGTAGGTGATTACTTAATCTGGATCCAGAATCTAACTTATTTTGGTTTGAGGCAATTTCTGTTTGGTAAGTTTACAGACACAGAGGTGTTGTTCCAAAATTCCACCACAGCTTCTGGGGAAATTAAGATCATATAATGAAATTTGGGACTACAAAGCTGGTATCAGTAATGGTGACTGTGTTCCTACCAAATTATCTACAAAAAATAATGGTTCTTTAATGTCCTTAATAACATTTTAGAACAATTATTCATTAGATTGAGCATCATTGACACCAGGGCATTACATATCTGCAATTCTCTGAGCTGTTTGTTTATGAATATATTATGGTTTGATGGGTAACTTTCTCATAGTTTTATTTAAATCTAGAAAACCAATTTCAGTGGAGTCATTGTGGAGGCTTTCCAGAGTTAGGGGGTAGGTACATTAACACAGGATATTTAGATGGATGTACACATCTCCGTGTGAAATGTCTAATATGCTTGTTTCTAATGTATACAGCAGAAAAGTTGAAGGAGGTCCTGTTATGTTTTATAACTCCAGAAACTAATCAAAATAAAGATATGGGAGCCCATGATACTGGCATACTTACTTTTTTTTGTGAAGCGCTTACATATGGCATATACCATTCATGTATTTATTACATATAATGCAGTGAATTATGTAAACAAAGAATGCTTAATCAAACAATATAATTACAATATTACTCAAATAGTACTGAAATATTGAATACAATATTTAGTAGGTAGTGGGTAGTGGCTCCATATGTCACTACTAGAGGGCGTGACGACCCTGCCTTACACGAGTCCCGGGCTCAGCTGGCTCCGGCTGACAGTACCCGGCATGGGCCCCTATCCAGGGTTACGGATCCCACTGCCTCGTGGGTATCTTCGGGAGAAGAGAAGGCTAAGGAGTAAACCCTACACAAATCCGGAGTGGAGCCCCCAAGGCGGTTGGATGACTTATCATGTCACCTCCTGGCAGCTCCTGCAGCCAGGCTGATTCCAAATGTACTGCTTCGCATTCCTTTGGACACCATCCGCAAGGCCGAGAGGGGGATCTTGATGTCTGGGCAGCCCAGGATCTCCATATTCATCGCCCAGGTCTGCGCCCTGGAAACTGGGCGCATCCATTGTCTACTTAGACAGGCGGAGCCATTATTATTATTGAATACACTACACTTCTCCCTGCTTAGCTATAAATTCAAAAATCAATATAGAATACATCTCAACTCAGATATGTAACTTCTGGCTCTCTAGTCAGTGTTCTATATGATATGACTACTATATAGGCATACACAGTATAGTAAATTTTAAATGGTCTCATCCAGGCCTAAAGATTTGATCGTTCTGGAGGATGTCATACTCTTGTAGGATAACGTCTTTCTTGACAAGTGAGGGGGAGGTCACTTTGCCTGGCAAGTGAGACTTGTGGCTGGGAAGCAATCACATGTTCAGGGGCCACCTCCAAGGTGGATGTGGAAATAGCTGTGGGACTGCAGGAAGTGATTCTGATAGTTCTGGACACCTTTCTTCTCTAACAATTGACTCTTCCAGGGCAATGCAGGCTATTTCCAGGGATGGAGAGGCGCTGCTCCTGGCATCTTCTGGATGTGTTGGCATCCTGAACAGTGCATGACAAGCTGCTCAATCTGCTAATCTCTTGCAGGCCACCAACTAAAGCTTCAAGCCAATGCTTGAATTTTGATCATGCCTAGATGACCGGCATGTAGCTCCACCGATACTTCAGCTCTCATTTTGGATGGTTCGGCATCTCTCAATCCCCACATAAGGCAACTCCCATCAAGGGCAACTTCAACCTGATGCTGGTAAAACTAGGGAAACTGGAATTTCTGCTGCACTTTCTAACCATGTTGGGTGGTCATGTAGACCTGAGACAGTATGGGATCTCTTCTACTTTCCCTTTGGATCATCTCTGCCATAATAGAGAGACTTTTGATTTGCATTAGGCAGAATACATCAAGAGGAGTGTCCCCTTTTGTAAAATTTTCAGGTATTTCATTTTCCAAGGGAAAACAGGACAATCTGTCAGCATTTCCTTGATTAGTTGTCCTCTTGAATTAAATCTTCTGGTTGTGTCCTCCAAGAAACAGAGCCCATCTCTGCATTCGGACTGTTGCTGTTAGTAGAACACCCTCTTGTGGGTTGAAAATGATCAGTAATGAGGGTAAACTCTCACCCGTACAAGTACTGGTTGAAATGTTTTATACCCCAATCTAGACTCATGGCCTCTCTGTCAATCTGTGCATAATTTTCCTCTGGTGCAGTAAGGAAACATGATGCAAAGGCTATGGGGCATTCACTTCCATCGCTTATAACATGTGCCATGACTGCACCTATGCCATAAGGTGAGGCATCACAGGTAAGCTTCACAGGATGACGTAGACCATAATGTGTGAGTATAGTGTCTGACGTCACCATTGCCTTTGCCTTTTAGAAAGCCACCTCACACTGCTTTGTCCATTGCTATTTCTTCCTGATCTGTAGTGATGAGTTCAAAGGGTGGAGCACAGTTACCAGATTTGGCAGAAACCTGCTGTAGTAATTGACAAATCCTAGAAAAGACCATAACTGTGACATGTCCTTTGGCCTTGGAGCATCCACCACTGCTTGTGTAATTCTTGTGTGTCATTGGTATGACCACAGTAAGAAATGCTTGGTTTAAATAATTCACACTTGTTGCATTGTGCCCTGAGCCCATCATCTTCTAATCGTTTTAATGCTGTGTTGAGATTTTGGAAGTGTTCCTCATCATCCTTACCAGTGAGAATGATTTCATCCAGGTAACACTGAGTGCCTAGACAGTCTGGCAGCACCCGGTCCATAGGTTTCTGCCAGAGTGCAGGTGCAGATGCTATACTAAAAATAAGGATATTTTAGTGATAAAGCCCTTTGTGAGTGTTTATGGTGAAAAACACTTTGGAATCTTCTTTCTGTATGTAGGACTCAGCTGTTCACTTTCTGTTTCCTTCCAGAAGGTTTTGCAAAGATATCCTGTATTCTGAGCAAAGGGGATTGATCTGCTTACAGTACTAGGTTGATGGTATGCTTAAAATCACCACAGATCCATTCTTCTTGGCTACTGGGACACTGGTATTGCTCACAGGCTCCACTCAACCTCAGAAAGAATTCCTTCAGCCTCCATATAATCTAGTTCACTGGCTACTTCATCACAGATGTTATAAGTAATCAGACAGGCTTTGTCAAACTTGGGTGTAGCATTTGCATTTAACACTATTTTACCCTTAAAATGTTTGAGTTTTCGAATACCATCCTTGAACATTGTTATGGCACCATCAGTACCTTTCTGAATTTGTTTCCAGTCGACTCTTTTGCAGGGGATGTGGCACGTAAATGATGGATGTATCTCCAATTATGTTGTAGTTGTCTCAGCTAATCATAGCCCCACAATGCTGTTTTTTCTGTTTTTTCCACATACAAACCCAACATAGCTTATCAGTTGTATTTCACTGTTACAAATGTCATTTCCACTGGAGTTATCTTTTCTCCAGTATAAGTTCTTAGTTGCATATTTGCAGGCTTCAATTCAGTATCTTCGACATGTCATTCAAACTAGTTTTGTGGAATGACTGAAACAGCTAAGCCATTATCCAGTTCCATTTTAATTAATTTGCCATTAACTTCTGGTGTAAGCCATATTGCTTGTCTCTTGTTAATTTTCACATAGTAAATCTGAAGACTGTTCAGTCCTGTGTCATTCTCATCATTATCAGATTTTTCATCAACAGCATGCAGATTAGTGTTCTTTTTGAAACTTGACTGTTTATCTTTTTCCCTTCCTGTGTAGTCCATTGTTTCCTGCCCAACATGCTCTTTGTATGTGTCCAACTTTGTTGCATTTTCTGCAAGTTTTGCCTTTTAAATCTGCATTTGTCTGGTGTATGTGAGCCCCAGCCACAATGGTTTAGATGTTGCAATTTTGTTCATGCATGCTTTCATTGCTGACTGCAACTCAATTGCGCTTGGCTGCTAATTCCATTCATACAGCACTTTCAACTGCTCTTTTTTTCTCTTTCAATATTTTTATTAGTTTATATATATATAAAAATACAGAGTCCAGGAAAAAATATATATGTCAATACATTAAGCTAAATTGCATATAAAGACTCCTTACCCTATATTTGTACAAGTCAATTAGTTCGTAACATTGAAAAATAATAGTTTTATTATATAAAAAAATATAACCCACTACCAAGACCAAAGCTGATTAGTAGAAAAAAAAGAAAAAAGATTGTTAGTCTCATCTGTGCTTTAACAGCAAATCAAAGCAACAACTGGGCTGCAAGATGAAGACAGGAGGGTATGGAACTGAGAGGGGTGTATTTGGGACGGCAGGTAGCACCGTTGAGCCCTCTGGAGACGTCGTGGGCTTATCAACGAAACATCAAAGAAGGAGGGTGCCCACCTGATGACCCCGATGACGTACCTACCCTCCCTCCTTGTCACCACTCCAAACCCACTGCCAACATGGAGAGTGCCAACTTACCATAGGGATTGAAACATCAAGTCCTAGTAGCTCTACTACTTCAAATAATTCAGAAAAGATCCACACAATGTTTGAAAGTCTTGGTTAGATTCAAAGATTGAACATCGAATCTTCTCTAAATTTAATCATGACATCACATCATGTAACCATTGGGCTTGAATAGGAGGGGCTACATCTTTCCATTTAAGCAAAAGCGTCCTTCTGGCCATTAGAGACATAAAAGCCAAAATGTGCAAATCAGATGGCTCCAAAATAATACTCTTTCCTCCAACGAAACCAAATAAAGCAGTCAAAGGATTAGGCTTGAAATTTACTTTAAAAAGTATCGAAAAGGTTTGAAATACTTCTTTCCAATATTTTCCAAACCTCGGACATGTCCAAAACATATGAATGAGTGAAGCTTCTCCATTGTTACATTTATCACAATACGGAGATATATCTAAATAAAAACGAGACAACTTATCCTTCATCATAAGGGCCCTATGGACCACTTTAAATTGGAGAGATTGACGGGCATAGAACAATGAAGTGTTGATCAATTAAAAATTTGATTCCAAGTTTCCTCAGAAATTGAAGTCTGTAAATCTTGTTCCCAAAGATTTTTAATTATATCTAAAGGAACACTTCTCATTCCCAACAGCATATTATAAGTATTAGATATAGATCCATTATAAAAAGGTTTCAGATGAGAAAATTACACCTAGTAGATTCTTATCAGGACTTTTAAGAAGTGTACTTGTTTGAGACCATAAAAAATCTCTTATTTGTACTTATCAAGAAAAATGAGTTTTTGGGTAAACTATATTTAGTTGACAATCGTTCAAATGAAAAAAGACTTCCCTCTACAAACAAGTCCTGAAAGCATTTAATACCTAATCTATCCCATTCTTTAAAAGCCACATCAAACGTAGAGGGTTTTAAAAAAATTAGAAAAAATGGGACTCAAAAGAGAAAATCTCAATAAGCCAAAATATTTTTGGAATTGTATCCAAATCCTCATAGTGTTTAACTACCAGATTACCAGTTAATTTACTCAAAGACAAAGGAAGTGAGGATCCAGGAAGAGAAATAATAGAGAATTTATCAACAGAAACCCACATTGGGCAATCCTCACGATTTATGTAATATAACCAAAATGTAAGATTTCTTATATTAACTGCCCAATAATAAAATCTAAAATTTGGTAAGGCTAATCCTCCATTCTTCTTATCTTTCTGAAGATGAATTTTATTTAATCTAGAATGCTTACTCTTCCATGTATAAGAAAATACAATAGAGTCAAGAGAATCAAAAAAGGAGTTAGGAATGAAAACCAGCAATGCCTCAAAAAGATATATAAATTTAGGTAATATATTCATTTTGATAGTTTATTCGACCAATTAACGATAATGAAAGAGGCGACCAATTTAATAGTATTCTTTTTACAAGATTCAATAGAGTAAGAAAATTTTCTTTAAATAGACACATAATTTTTAGTAATTGTTACACCTAAATAAGTAAATTGGTTTCTTACAATTTTAAAAGGAAGGTTAGAATTTATTGGTATCAAATTGCTCAAAGGGAAAAGTTCACTTTTATGTAGGTTTAATTTATAACCTGAAAAGCGGCTAAAACAGGAGAACAATTCTTCAGTTCAGCCATGGAAGCTGAAATGGACTATCCTTCATTTTAATTCTGCCTATGAAACCTAAATTGTTCTGCAATTAACAATGGGTTTGATTCTAAATAATATCAGCAATATCAGCAAAGCTCATTTCAGTTAGATTGGTTGGAATAGTTAAACTTCTAATCAAACTATGCTTTTCTACTATTTACACTCAGCAACACTGGCACTCATTTCTCATTAGTTATTCCATTTGTTTTAAAATACTGTTCAATTCATTCAGTATATCTCATCCAGTTGTGTGTTGTATGTTGTACAATCGAATGCATCTACCTTTCCAATGTAGCCAGCCATTTCTACTTCTTTTTTTTACCTCAGCTGTTTGTCTTCCCTTCTGAGGAAACACATGCTACGCTTTTTAAAAATTCGATTGTCCCTCTCCCCTTCCAAAGAAAAAAAATGTTATGCACTTCAATAGGTAAGTAGTTGTCTTGGGTTCATTTTAAAACTACCTTGTGACCACTGTTATATTTTATAATTCCAAAAACTAATTGAAAGAAAAACACGGAAGCCTGAAATACTGAATACACTTTCTTTTCTTTAGGGAGGCATTCGCATTTGATAAGGTAGCATAATGACGTATGACATTCACGAATTCGTACAAATGACACAATTAATTATGTAAACAAATGATGAATGCTTAATTAAACAATATATTTAGAATATTATTCAAATATTACTGAAATATTAAATACACTACAGTTTCTGTACATGAACAAACAACAGGAACAACTCAGGTTGGAGGAACAACACCTTATATTCCGTCTGGGTAGCCTCCAACCTGATGGCATGAACATTGACTTCTCTAACTTCCGCTAATGCTCCACCTCCCCCTCGTACCCCATCCGTTATTTATTTTTATACACACATCCTTTCTCTCGCTCTCCTTTTTCTCCCTCTGTCCCTCTGAATATACCCCTTGCCCATCCTCTGGGTTCCTCCCCCCTTGTCTTTCTCTCGGGACCTCCTGTCCCATGATCCTCTCATATCCCCTTTGCCAATCACCTGTCCAGCTCTTGGCTCCATCCCTCCCCCTCCTATCTTCTCCTATCATTTCAGATCTCCCCCTCCCCCTCCCACTTTCAAATCTCTTACTAACTCTTCCCTCAGTTAGTCCTGATGTAAGGGTCTCGGCCTGAAACGTCGACTGTACCTCTTCCTAGAGATGCTGCCTGGCCTGCTGCGCTCACCAGCAACTTTGATGTGAGTTTCTGTACATGGTTGTGTTTCAATGTGCTAGATTTAGAACAACATCAAAATGCTGGAGAAATTTAGAAGGCCTAGCAACATCAATTTAAAAGAGTAACTAGTCGACGTTTTGGGCTGAGACTTTTCTGTATGTTGCTTTGGATTTCCAGCACCTGCAGATCTACTCATGTTTGTGATGCTAGATTTGGAGTTGCCTTCAGCTCAGGCCCTGGAAAATCTCCCCTGCTTTGTCAAACAAAACTATTTTGTGCTACAACAGACAGAATTTTTTTGTGATACTGACATCAGTGTAATGATCGGCACTTGAAATGGAAGTAACATTTAGCCAGTAGTTCTGACTGTTGTTAAGCATCCACGATCTGCACAATATACAGATTCCAGACAATAGTACAAATGAGTATATTCTGGTATGCAGCAACTATGATGATTAGAAGATATAAATTCCTTTTGGCTTTCAGCTGAACTCTGATCTCATCATCTTTAGCCTGATGAGGTCAGAGCATTTTATAATTCGCTCTGCTACAGGATTGAATTCCAAATGAATGATTAACTGTTAAATCAGCATTGCAAAATGTGCATCAGGCTTGCAATTAAACCTTCTGTGCCACAGTGGACAGAATGTCTTTGTATGCACATCATAAACAGAAGAGATTCTGCAGATGCTGGAAATGGGGAGTAACACACATGAAATGCTGGAGGAACTCGGCAGGTCAGGCAGCATCTATGGAAAGGAATAAAGAGTCAACATTTTGGGCCAATGAAGGGTCTTGGGCTGAAAGGTCTACTATTAATTCCTTTCCATGGATGCTGCCTGACCTGATGAACCCTCCAGCATTTTGTGTGTGCAGCACTAACTGGCGTTTCATGTTTGGAGAGAACAACTATCTGCTTAAAAGATGCCAAACATTACTGTTGGATCTTAATCAATAATATTATTCTATAGGCATTATGAAAATGTGACATTTGTTCTTTTTTTCCTCAACAGTTCATTGTGTTTTTTGTTGACGCACTATTTCATTTCTTCTTTCAAGTGTACAGTCTGAAGCTGAACAGCATGAGCAATGTTGCTAGACGGAATTTTTTTTATGGAACATTGTTACACTACTGAATCTCCAAGCTTAATATTCTTTGTCATTTCAATCAAATTAGAATGACAAATCTAATGCTACATGAGCTGTCATGATAGGACATTGAGCTAAGCAGATCAGTTGCTGCTACTTTATATCATTTTGAACATTTCTCTTGCAGAGTGTGCAGTCCCAGCTGCTCCTTTGGGTTTCATTAAAGAGAGATTGCCTGGAAAATATTTGTTCTGCTCTGTCACTGTTTTAATGTTAAAGTCTTTCCTTTCCATTTTCACATTACCTGTGAGATTTTCAACAGCGAAGGAGAAAGCTCTTCTCATTCCTTTTGCAACTGCACAAGGCATCAAACATTACTGTCCCCTCGCTTCCCCCCTCAAATAGCTCTAGAATTCTGGCAGGCCTGCTTAATGGGAAGGGGGTATTGGAAAACACACAATGTACATTTTGAATATTGTTGGCACAAAACCTTGGGCTGATGCATTTTGAATTTTACTACAGTGTATTGGGAGTTTTGTATGTAGTAGAGAGTATCGTTTGGTAATCTGTCAGGAGGTACCACTGTAGTTTCAAATATTCTACCCGTTTATATATTTCTATTCTATCTTAGTTAATAGTTTTAAGTGATAGATCTGAACTGATAGCATTCTCTGTTAAGTGTAATGTTAAGGAAAATAGGTACTTGGATAAAGTTATCTTCTTGCTGTAATGTGCTGTTGGACAGACCTTAAATCCATCAATATGCCAAAGCTGAGTTTCATCTCAGGGAAGTAGTAAAGCATGAAGACATGTTCAAGGTGACATGTGGGGCTTAACCTCTTTAGTGCCTGTTCTAGTTGTTGGCCCATTGATGAATATTGACAATGACTGTTGGACCAGTGAAAAATATTATTTCCTGATATATTAAATTCAATATCACAGCAAACTTTATCTAACAGACTTTTACTACTCTTTCTCAGCTGGTCCGTTGGTTTCTTGATCTCTACCCTATCTAAGACATTCCTATTGTTCTATTGTTCTTTTCTCTGCAGTTTTGAAATTTACTCAGTTCTGATGAAATGTTAGTACCTGAACATTGCCTCTATTTCACTCCCCACAGGTACGACTTGGCTTACCACATACTTCCAGTATTTTCTGAATATAATCGTGTAAAATCCAATGTAACCCATATCTCTCATAAAAACAATACACCCGGTAACTTTAGCAGATTTTCAATTTCTCCACAATAATAAAAAAGTCCTTTCTCATAATGTTATATTTTTGGAACATTGGTTTTTGATTAAGTTATGTTTTTCTCTCTGACAGATCAATGGAGTCCCACTAACCTGGATCTCATAGATCATTCCTGTGCAGGGACTTGGGTGTTGGTCAGAGAGCTACAATGTGTTCTTCTTCCACACAGTCCAAAGTGACAAAATAACTGGGTGTGCTTTGTGATTTTTTTTTTACCGGCTGACCCTTGTAATGAAACTACATTATGAATAATTTTTCTGCTTTTTTTGGTAATCCTTAATGACACTCTGTACATTTGACCTAGAAGTTGTAAGCCAGACTCTCATCAATAGTCATTGAGAATTCATGGGCATAGGTTAATGTTCAAGGTATTACCCTTTTTTTTTAAAAAAAAACCAATTCTATGGTTAGAAAGAAGAGTATTTTAGAGCACTTTTCACAGTGGAATTCAGATGGATCATCTCTGGGATGTTTCACCATGTGTCTTTGTGCCACCATTTGCTCTACCTTCTCCATTCCATTTGGCTATTGGTTGGCCTTGTGAGGCACTGACTTCCTGCACCATTTGGACCATGAGCAGATACTGTCTTGTCCACTCAACAGTCAACCTCCTTCTTCCTTCTCCCAGTGCAAATTTTTCAAAGAACTTCAGGGGTACTTGAGAGATTAAACACCATAGGCTCCAGGAAAGTTTAAAGATGGTTTGAAACTTCTGCATACTAAAGCGTACTAAAGCCTTGTTGAGTTCATACTGGCATTCAACTTGCTGATTTTTCCAGTATTTCTGTTGTTGTTTCAGATTTCAGCACCCGCTGTTTTACTTGTTTTTCCACTGCTCTCCTGTGCGATGAACGGTGTTACAAATGATATGTTCAAGTGATTTATAAATATAATATAAAGAAGAATGATAATGACTTGTATTATTATTGTGTGTGGGTGGCTTGGTAAGCTGGTTAGAAAAATATATGAAATTTGACATTTTTGAATTGGTGAAATAGCCATATGCAAAACAGAAATAGAGACATAATGCTGTATTAAGCATTTGAAAACGAAAAAGATGCAATAAATTCAGCTGAATTGATATTACACTATTTATTAGTTTTTAAACTGATATGAGTTTTCATGGTATCCTGATAACAACCTTTCCCTCAATGTCAGCAAAACAAGAGCATTGGTCATTAACTTCAGGAAAGGGAATCACTGTGCGCAAGCTTCTGCCGCTATCAATGGTGTTGAGGTTGAGCGCTTTAGGTTCCTGGGGTGAACATCACCAATAATAGCCTGTCCTGCTCCAAACACATTGATGCTATGGCCAGGAAAGCTCACCAGTCCCTCTACTTCCTCAGGAAGCTAAAGAAATTTAGCAAGTCCCCATTGACCCTTACCAATTTTTATTGATGCACTGTAGCAGTCACCCTACCCTGATGTGTTGCAGCTTGGTATGGCAACCGCCTGCACCTGACCACAAGAAACGGCAGGCAGTTCTGGACTCAGCTCAGTGCTTCACGGAAGCCAGTCTCCCCTCCATGGACTCCACCAATAGTTTTCATTGCATCAGGAAAACAGCCAGTCCCCTCCCACCCTAGGCATTCTTCCTTCTCCTCTCTCCCATCAGACAGAAACCATAAAGCCTGAAAGCATGTATCACCAGGCTCAAGGAGAGCTTCCACCCCACTGTTATAAGACTATTAAGTAGATCTCTAGGATGATAAGATGGACTCTTGGCCTCATAATTTACCTCCTTGGGACCTTGCTCTTTATTCTTTACCTGCACTGCACTTCCTCTGTTACACTCTATTCTGTAGTGTTATTGTTTTACCTCGTGCACTGTGTAATGATTTGATTTGTATGAACAATGTGGACGGCACTGTAGCTCGGTACATGTGACAATAATAAACTAATAATTATTCGGGTGAGCCCCAATATAAATTTGAGGAATGGTATCTCATTTTCTCTGTGGGATGTTACAACTTTAATGATGCAATACTGAATTTATAATGACAGGTAGTCACTCCGACCTTTCCCTCTCTCCATGGATGTGACTATACCTTTCTATTTCAACCTGTGTCTTTTTCCCTCCTCAATTACCTACTGCTGGTTCCTTAAGTTATTTTTAAGTTGACAAAATCAATCTGCATTCTAGCACGTTCTGGCCTTCCAAAACAATCTGTTGACAAACTTCAAACATTTAACTGAAACCTGGATGAGTGAACATATCACTCCTGCATTAGCTACTTTACATTGGCTTCCTGTATTGATTTTAAAGTTCTCTTACTTCTTTTTAAAGCTCTTAATGGTCTGGGAGCCGGATAAACCACAGAATCATTTTTGTTTTATAAGATTGCTTGAGCTCTCAGTTTTTCTACCACTAGTCTCTTAAATTTAAACAATCTCCCTCAAAAGATAAATGGCAGGTCATCTTTTTTGAACTATGCTCCTAAACTGTGGAATTCAATATCTAAAGCTATAAGGGATAAAGTCCCAGTTGACACTTTTAAACACCAGCTCAAAAGTTAGTTATTTCACTTTGCTTTTAACTAACATCTTTTTGTTTTTTATATTCATATTTATGTTTATTTTTAATCTTATTTTTATGTTTGTACTTTTATCCCACTGTAAAGCACTGAACTACATCATCTCGACAAGCGCGATATAAAGTTATCATTATTTTGTATTTTTATTTTTTTCTCAGCTCAAGATGGTAAAATCTGAGGCTAGGGCATAACCAAGCACACTCATTTCTCAACTGCTAGGAACTTACAGAATATTCCAGTGTTGTTTCTGATGATTTCCATAAATATAGCTGTGTAGCCCTACTTGTTTACTGCTATTGTGTAGTAACTTTGGGATAATACCAGTTGTAGCTATTACTATTGGGACAATGTATACCCTGTTTATGTTCCATAATCTTTCAATTTCCTCTTTTAATTCAGCTTATTTCTGGTGTTTTTCACTTACTGATTTCTGTATGTTTTTAATGTCTTTTTAAAAAAATTTTCAATGTCTTTTATTTCTCCTGCTCCTCCTGTCCTAAGTGTGTTCAAGTGTACATAGTGTTTTCTAAAATTTTTAATTTCAATTCTTTTTTTTGGTAAATTTTCCAGATCCATGTCAGACCCAAAAGTATACATTAATATGCTATAGTGGAAGTGTTTTTTGCCTTTGGTATACTTTCACTATTGAGCTCTGTTTGGAAAATTTTCTTATGTCTTGAAGTAAATTCTGTCTTTATCACACTATGATCTATTTTCTTTGTTTGTTGATATCCCAAATGCTTATATGTTTCATATTCATCCATCAGTTGTATTGTATCCTGCTGCTCTCTTTTATATTCTGCTAGCTCTATTGCCTTTCTTTATGTTTAATGTTCTGCATTTATCTAGTCCAATGTTCATGTTTATATCTTTAGAAAATAGTTATACTATTTGAATTAATTGCTTTAGCTTTATTGATGAAGGAGCATATAATTTCAAATCATCCATGTATGGGAGGTAATTTCATTTTGTTATTTCTGATTTGATATTCAGTTTCATCTGATCAGTAAATTAGACAGCAGGTTTAAAGCTAGACAATACAATAGTGGACTTAGAAAGTTGCCCTGGAAAATGCCTCAGTTTGTTGTGATAATGGTGGTTGTTCTTTTTTGCTTCTTAATAGATAAGGTGATTATAGTGCCGCCGACACTTCATCGGACAGAAATATAGAAACATAGAAAACATACAGCACAATACAGGTCCTTCAGCCCACAAAGCTGTGCCAAACATATCCCTACCTAGGCTTTGCCCATAGCCCTCTATTTTTCTAAGCTCCATGTAGCCATCCAGGAATATCTTAAAAGAGCCTGTCGTTTCCGCCTCCCCACCGCCGCAGGCAGCCCATTCCACGCACTCACCACGCTCTGCGTAAAAAAACTTACCCCTGACATCTCCTCTATATCTACTTCCAAGCACCTTAAAACTATGCCCTCTCGTGCTAGCCAATTCAGCACTGGGGAAAAGCCTCTGACTATCCACATGATCAATGCCTCTCATTATCTTGTACAGTACACCTCTGTCAAGTCACCTCTCATCCTCCATCACTCCAAGGAGAAAATGCCAAGTTCACTCAACCTATTCTCATAAGGCATGCTCCCCAATCCAGGCAACATCCCTGTAAATCTCCTCTGCACCCTTTCTAAGGTTTCCACCTCCTTCCTATAGTGAGGCGACCGCTATAGAAATTGAATGAATTTCACAAGTATTGGCTGGAGTTTAAATATATTTAAGAACTCTTATTAACCATGAGTGTGGGACAAAGTCAAATGCTTTTTGGCAGTCAATTTAGCAACGAGAAACATTTCTGCTTTTCTGCCTGGCTCGATTTAGAATTACAGAATCTGTTATCAGTTGTTGTTTACATCCTTTCATACCCTTACGGCATCCTTTCTGCTCTTCCGTAAGTATACTGTGGTTATCTAAGTGAGTGGTGATTAATTGCAAGATGCATTATGTTACAATTTTATATATAGCTTGTAAACAAATAATAGAACCATATTTGATGGATCATTTGTGATTTCCTCTTTAAGTAAGAGATATATTTTATCTTCTGTCAAAAATTCAGGCAATTATTATTATTGTTATTATTATTACAGTATGAATTAATTCTCATGGAGGAAGCCCAGTTGGGAACCTTAACATTAATCTGTTTTTGGGATTGGGATCTTTTAATTGTCATGTTGCAGGCACATGCACAACAGTTCTCTAGTGTGGGTGTATGTGGCCCAGAATGGGGAGAATAGTGGAGGGGGAGCAGGCTTTCATCTCTGGATGAAAAAGATAAACAAAAATGTTGGGTGAGGAATAAATACTGCCCAGAGATTAAGGTTTGCACTCTCTATACAAAGTAGCAGGGAACTAACTTAGCACATTGTCTGTTCCACTTAATGACCTTTGTTTTGTAGGAACGTGTGTTTTGCATCCTCTGAATGAAGAGTTCAACATTTAATGAAAACTTATCCCCATTAACAGAAAGTAGAAAATAGTATAATGAAGAAACTTTAATGTGTAGAAGACCAAAGCTTGGCAGAGGAAATTAAGCAGAAAGTACCTGGAGCGCTCAACGGGACAGGCAGGAGTATTAGAGAGGGGAGCAGAGTTAACATTTTGATTAAAGGACATTAAGCTGAAGTATTAACCCCTTTCCTTCCTCCACTCATGTTGTCTGACCCATTAAATATTTTAGTATATACATTAAAAAACTGTAGATGCTGCAAATCTGAAATAAATGTAGAAAGTAACAGCAAGAAACACTCAGCAATCCAGACAGCCTCTGTGGAAAGATTCGGACCTGAAACTCTGTTTCTTTTCTGTTTATTTGATGAGCTTTTAAATATTTTTGGATTTAATTCGGATTATCTGCACATGGAGTGTGTTCTATTTGCTGATGTGGCAGCAGATTTAGATGAGTTTGGGTAATAAATGCAATCATTCATCTAAACTTGACCCAAGTTAAATTATTTACACAGACCTGCTTTTTCCAGTGAGACAAGTTTGAATCTGTTTGTTAAACAACTAATTTCCCCTAAACTAAATCTAAAGCAACACACACAACATGGTGGAGGAACTGAGCAAATCAAGCAGTATCTATGGAAGTCCTGATGAAGGGTCTTGGCCTGAAATGTTGACTGCTTATTCTCTTCTATAGATGCTGCCTGACTTGCTGAGTTCCTCTGGCATTTTGCATGTGTAGTTTTCCTCTGTTTTTAATGGTGGGTAATTAGCATGATTTCTTTTATGATGATGTTTCCTTTAATTTGGGTAATAACTAATCCTACTTGTTGACCCCAAACTTTAGCAAAAATAGCACAATGTTTAATCAAAATTCATTCAGAAGTAATATATTTAAATAAAATATTAATTTCACTAATTAAAGTATTAAAATGCCAATCATTAATGTATCAATTAATTACATTTTTTTCCTTGATTATTGAATTGGAGAGTATAGACGATACTATTGTAGGCTTTTGTAAGTAAAATGGCAGAAGCATTTTAAGTTTAAGGGAAACCCTAGCAACAAACTTTATTGACAACCAAATGCAGAACATAAAGCTTGGTAGAAAACTTTGTGTCATTACATCATCACATCAGGTACAGCCTCTTAAAATGAAACTCAACTCACTGCTGGTGGTTGTGAATTTTCCACCCATTCCGTTACCACATTGCTATCCACTGATGTTTCACTTTGCACTAGACAAAAGCAGTCTTAAGAGTGAAAATCTGAGGGGATTATAACTATTATAAAAATTAATGAAGTGCAGCATGCAGGATTTGTATGCCAGTTGTAGCATGCATGATGGGAAATGCACTGAGTTTATCTGAATTAGGAATCTTGGAACTCGTAATTATGCAGAAAGCATATTAAAAGCAGAGTTGTACAAGCTGATCAGTCTGTGCTGCTGAAGCAATCTTTCCACCACTTCAGTAAGAAAACCTTCTTTAGAGGAGATTTGACCTCGGATGGCAGGTAGATGATGGCGACAGTGACCCCACCCATGGATGATGGCACATTCTGCTTTCAGAAGTAGGTACCTGAAACAGGGTCCTTGGTTGTTCTCTAGCAATAACATGCCGCATGGAGTACTGTAGATGCAGTTTTCTGTTTAGTTTTAGTCCCTTCATTTAATAAATTATATCTTAGCATTTGAGACAGTGCAGAAGAGATAACTATTCTAATTCCTAGTAGAAAATGGTTTGACCAATATAGAACATAGAACAATACAGCATAGTGCAAACCCTTTGCTGACCGTTTAACCTACTCCAAGATCTATTTAAACCTTCTCTCCTACACTGTCCTTCATTTTTCTATCATCCACATGCCTATCTAAGAGTTTCATTAATGTCCCTAATGTATCTGCTTCTACCACAACCCCGGCAAGGTGTTTCCTGCACCCACCACTCTCTTGTGTAAAAAAAATACTTACCTTTGGCATCCCCATTATACTTTCCTCCAATCACCTTAAAATTATGCCCCCTCATGTTAGCCATTTCAGCCCTGGAAAAAAAGTTAGATCTGTATCCTTTGTAATTTAGAAGAATAAGGGGTGATTTTTATTGAAACATGTAACATCCTAAAGGAATTCAACAGAGTATATCTTGGAATGGTTCCACAGAGGGAGAGTTTCGAATGCAGGGACATGGTAACAAAATAATATGGTGATCATTTAAAATTGAGGTGCATATAAATTCCTTCATGTGGGCATGTGGCCAAGTGGTTAAGGCATTGGACTAGCAACCTGAAGGTTGTGAGTTCGAGCCCCAGCCGAGGCAATGTGTTGTGTCCTTGAGCAAGGCGCTTAATCACACATTGCTCTGCGACGACACCGGTGCCAAGCTGTATGGGTCCTAATGCCCTTTCCTTGGACAACATTGGTGTCATGGAGAGGGGAGACTTGCAGCATGGGCAACTGCTGGTCTTCCATACAACCTTGCCCAGGCCTGCGCCCTGGAGAGTGAAGACTTCCCAGGCGCAGATCCATGGTCTCGCAAGACTAATGGATGCCTTTTAATTTTAATAAATTCCTTCTTTCAGAGAATGGTGAATCTCTGGGATCTCTCACTATCCTTGAGGATTTTGCAGCCTAGATCATTGGAAGCTTTTAGAAAGTTAAACATACGTTTTTGTTTGAAAGCTTGGGGAATTGAGGCTGTGGGAAACTGGCAGAGAAGAGGAATTGAGGCCTGGGCGCATTAGCCATATATGAATGGCAAGGCAGGCTTGAGGGGCCAGGTAGCCTATTCTTGATCCTGTTGTCTTGTGTTCTTCTTGAGAATGTGTTGCCATCTGGGAGTTTTCAAATTGCTACATCAATCCCAATAGGACAAGACTTTAACAGAAGCGCTTCACTCTCCAGTACAGCCTTCCCTTATAGCTACTCATGAAAAACGTCTAAGCATTTCACAAAAGATCATGAAATATTTTCCTACCTGCATTGAAGTACTGCCTTTCAGTGAAAATTCTTTGAGTTCACAAATAAAAACAATGCGCATCCTGATAGAATTTATAGAGTCTAGAATTTTGCAGTGATCACTTGCTACTCCTCCACAAATTATTACCTCAGTTATCAAAATGTGGAGTCACTGAACCAACACAGGGATCAAGCATTGCCTTATGAATGGGAGGGAAATTAATTAAACTATCAGAAATAACTTATTTCATCCTCTGATGCCCTCCAAATATGAGGGTAAAGATGTATCCATTTTCATAAATGCACACAATAAATAACTAATCCGAGACTAGGTTAATCTTTCTTATTTGGCTATCCTGGAATGTCAATTTATAAAATAATCCACTGAGATCCATAGTAAGCTCACTATGGATCTCAAAAAATCCCTTTTAATTCACATAAGTATTATTCCTGATAGTTCCACTAATGTATACAAAAAAAGAACACGTGATCAATAAAAGAAGGAAAGGATGATTTTAGTTTAAACAAATAAATATCCATGCTGGGATATCACATCATCACCTGAAATAAAAATTCAGAAAGGTTTCATGAAGCTGAATTAAAAATTCTTGCTCGTTTTATGCTGTGCATACTCTTTGGAACTGTGATGATAATTGAAAGGTTGCACATCCCACATTAATCACTAACCCTGATATCACAATGCTGATTAAATCCACAAGCAATCAAAGTGCTCAGTTCCAATATTGGATTTGTTCAGTAACTGTTACCGAAGTGTCTTTAGATTATGAGAACACTCAGTCCTCTTTTATTGTCAATTAGAAATGCATACTTGCATTAAGAAATGATACAATGTTTCTCCAGAGTGATATCATAGAAAACAGGACAACCCAAAGACTAACACTGACAGAACCACATAATTATAACATATCATTACAATAGTGCAAAACAATACCATAATTTGATAAAGAACAAACCATGGGCACAGTAAAAAAAAGTCCCAAAGTCCCCAAGTCGATCGACTCCTGAGTCCCCGATAGCAGGCGGCAAAAGGGAGAAACTCCCTGCCATAAACCTCCAGGCACCGTCAACTTGCCAATGCCTTGGAAGCAGCCGACCACAGCCAACACTGAGTCCATTCGTCTGAAAACTTCGAGCCTCTGACCACCCCCTCTGATACAGCCTCCCGAGTGCCATCCTCTGCCGAGCGCCTTTGACCTCGCCCCAGCCGCTGAAACACGCAAAGTCGAGGATTCGGGGCCTTCTGCTCTGGAGATTCCAGTTACCACACAGTAGCAGCGGCAGCGAAGCGGGCATTTCAAAAGTTACTCCAGATATTCCTCCGTACTCTCACGTCCATCTCCATCAAGTCAGAATTGTGCACAGTCCCCTACTTGACAGATTACAGATATCATTCACTGGAAAGGCCACGCATGCTGCTGTCGCGCCGCCATCTTCTCCTCCTTTAAGAAGGCACTCTTGAATTTGAAGATTAATGGATTATATAAACTAGAAGCCTTAGTTCCTGCTATCAGAAATCAGTTTCTAAACAAGTTTCTAAGTACCTCTCTGATTTATATGACTCAGAAATAATGGGCTTGCATTCATCTATTACTTGCACTAAATTTTATCAACACTAAGTTTTATTGTGTGTGAGACTATAACATGAAATTCAGCATTTTCAGAATGTTTTTCTCCAAAAGTTCAAAGATAGAAAAAAAATGATAAAACTCATACTTGCCTATCAAACACCAGTGATGAGATAGATAGCTGACTTCCCTTGTAACTAGGAAGTGAAATTGTGAATCATTGCCTCATTCCAGATCCACAGATCCAAAGATCCAAAGTGAGCAAATGCATCACCATCCCCATCCTAGAGCCACTATACAGTAAGCATTATTCACTACTTGACACATTATAGCTTCAAAGTATAAATACCAGTGCAAAATGCAATGATAGCCCCCTCCTCAGTAAATTAAGAGAATGGAACTACTCATGCTAGCTGTTGGTAGTGAGAACTGGGGTGAAAAAAGCTGGGAATCAAGCTGCATTCTGGCTCCAAATATGATGTTCTTATTTAATACTTAGTAGGCACAACATATTCAGAAATTAGCACCTCACCAACCACCATTGACAGAGGTTATCCAATTACTTCTCTGTCTCTTGGCCTTTTATTCAATGATATGACACCTTCATATCGCTTTGAGTCGGTGAACTGAACAGTAATCTGGGACTCACCTTCAAATTTGAAGGAATGCACCAATTGTCGCCGACTTCATTAAGTGCTGCGTCGATGACCGTGCGCCTTCGAGAACATACCAGATAAACCCAAACCAACAGCTGTGGATGAACCAGGGGACCCGTAGTCTGCTGACGGCTAGATCTGTGGCATTCAAGACCAATGATCCAGAGCTAGAAAAGACGCCTAGGCACGACCTATAAAAGGCTATTTTCAGAGCAAAAGTACAATTCCAGTTGAGTTTAGAGACAGAATCAGATGCACATCAGCTCAGGCAGGGTTTGCAGGCCTTTACTTCCTACAAAGCGAAACCTAACTTCATGAATAGCTGTGATGCTTCAGTCTCAGATGAGTTCAGCACCCTTTATACACACTTTGCAAGGGAGAATAAAACCACACCTTTGCAAATCCCAGCAGCATCTGGTGACCCTGTGATCTCTCCTTCAGAGGCCAGCATTCAAGATTCAATTCAAGATTCAAAAAACTTTATTGTCATTCATCAGCTCTGCAGGGCAGAATGAGACAGCGTTTCTCAGGGGCAGTGTTTCCATTGGAACACCTTTCAAGACAGAGAATCCCCTGCAAGGCGTTAGACCCTGCTGGTGCAGCTGGTAGGGCTTTAAAACCTGTGCCAATCAACTGATGGGAGTATTCAAGGACATCTTCAGTCTCTCACTGCTGAAGTCAGAAGTTTCCACCTGCTTCAAAATGGCGACAATCATACCAGTGCCCAAGAAGAGCAGGGTGATCTGCCTCAACAACTGTCACCCAGTGGCGTACAGAGCTACTGTGATGAAGCACTTTGAGAAGTTGGTCATGGCTAGGATCAACTCATGCCTAAGCAGGGACCTGGATCCACTACAAACTGCCTGTCACCTCAGTAGGTCTACAGAAGATGCTATCTCAGTGGCTCTTCACTCGACCTTGGATCACATGGACAATAGCAGTGCCTACATCTTTATTGATTGATTACAGTTCTTTATTGATTACAGCTCAGCATTCAACACAAGCATACCTTCAGTTCTGATCAATATGCTCCAAAAACCTGGGGTTCTGTTCCTCTTTCTACAACTGGATCCTTGACTTCCTCACCGGGAAACCACAGTCTGTGCGGATCAAAAGCCACATCTCCTCCTTGCTGACAATCAACATCGGTGCACTTCAAGGGTGTGTGCTTAGCCCACTGCTCTACTCTCTCTCCACACCCACGATTGCTCAAACGCCGTCTTTAAATTTGCTGATGGTACAACTATTGTTGGCTGAATTTCAGGCGAGGAGGCGTACAAGAGTGAGATAGACCAGCTGGTTGAGTGGTGTCGCATCCATGTCAGGAAGACCTAGGAATTGATTGTGGACTTCAGGAAGGGGAAGTCGAGGGAACACACACCAGTCCTCATTGAGGGATCAGCAGTGGAAAGGGGGAGTAGATTCAAGTTCCTGAGTGCCAACATCTCTGAAGATTTATCTTGGGTTCAAATTATTGATGCAATTACAAGAAGGCATGACAGTGGGTATATTTCGTTTGGAGTTTGAGGATGCTTGGTATGTCATCAAGGACACTTGCACATTTCTCGCATGTACCATGGAGAGCACTCTAACTGGTTGTATCACTGTCTGGTACGGAGGAGCTACCACACAGGATCAGAAAAAGCTGCAGAAAGTTGTAAACTCTGCCAGCTTCATTATGGCTTCCACATTACAGAAATTACCAAATGAAACATCATATTTTTTTGATCAAACTAGAGAAGCCTTTTCAGAGGTATCATCCGAGATAGTAGCAGTAAGAACTGTAGCATTACAAAACAGAATGGTCCTAGACTTTGTGTTTCTGAAAAAGGATGCCCTTGTGCCCTGATAGGACAAGAACATTGCAGTTATATCCCCCATGACTTAGAAAATGTAACTCATCTAACTGATCACATTAGGCAAGCAGTGGAAAAATATCAAGAAAGTAGGGGATCATTTTCATAATTACAATCCTCCAGGAGGATGGTGGCCATTTGGAAGTCTGACTGGGTGGTGGGCTACATTGGTTCACTATGATATAACACCGGGTGCAGTAATTATAGTTGTAGTTGTACAATGCATATGTAGAGCTATACTCACCCAGGGAAGGAGAGCTCTGAAAGATGAAGAAAATAAAGAGGAGGATTGTTTAGTGATGAAACCTTTACATCTGGGGTATGAAGCCCCTTTTGTTGACGCTGATCTTTGAGGTTGATCTTACAATCCAAAAGAGGGAGTTGTGGCAGAAGGGTGAGCAAAAGGGTTAATGAACTAAGTAGCTAACTTGCATTTTTCTATTTGAACTTTGTGACCTAATGAACTTTTGTAACTTAATGTCTTAAGCTTTAGACTTACAGCAGACAGTCTTTCATAATCAGGATGCAGCACAGAGTGCAGAAAAGAGGAACATACATTCATATGACTTAGTTACGGTCTATACTATGATTAAAAATACCTTGTGCTACGGATTTTTGCTCTTTGTGCTATTTGCTCCTGGTTATGTTCATCTTCTTGAGTAACAGAATAATGTGCATGGCAGGAGTCAAATATATTCAACTGTTTAGAAGTGTAAATATATGCTGAAATCAGTCTGTAACTTAGAGCCTTGTACTCTGCCACAAGCTCTCCATGATATCATGCTGAATAAAGGTATCATCGCTTGAAGTCTGGTCTCTAAAGTCGGTTTGCTTCCACATCTAGATAGTTGTTATTTATTAAACTATTCCAATTATTTTGATAGTTTTAAATGACTTTAAATATCAGGCTTAGTTAAGAACTATTGAGACTAACCACCAACTTTGATGTAAGTAACGATTTACCTATACTCTCTCAGACATCCCACCCTGCAAAAACTCATTTCAGGGAGGTAGCACCATCAATTTGCGGGAGACTTCCGGGAGAGGTGGGATGTCTGCAATAGAGTAGCTCCTTAGCAGCTAGCCAGCTAGTTTAAATAACATTAGCTATGCTAATGAATGAATAACACCTGTTAAACTCACCTCAACATGTCTTTTACAGTCTCAACCCACCATGGGCAATAGAAAAGTCACTGTTGCGAACAGCGCAGCGAGCAACACTGTCATTATTTTGACCCCTATTAGGCAGGGGTACACTTTAGTGTAGTCTGGGGTGACGTACGTTTTATATTTTTTTTGGAACACTCTGCAATGGCGCGCTCTCTCTCTCTCTCGTGATCGCTCGCACGCTCTCAAGCGCTCTGGCTTGCTCTCTCGCTCGCGCGCTCTGGCTTGCTTTCTCTTTTTCTCTCGCTCGCTCTCAAAAAAATTGATTTCCATGATATTGTATATAATTTGCGGCCATCAGGGAGCCACTATTAATATGCGGGAGACTCCCGGAAGTTCCGGGAGAGGTGAGATGTCTGCTCTCTCAAGGCCTGGAAGCATATTATGGAAGCAAGGCTCTACTCAGCATAATCATGGGCTTTGTTGCCATTGAGACCTCACTGCCTCATTTCAGAGTGTGAAGGGCCTGCAAAATTAGTTCTCCGCACGTAGACTGTGCTGGCTCCAGGAAAATCCAGTGCATGGGCCTAGAGCAGGAAAACAGGCCTTACAAGGACTGTCCTTGGCTGTTGTTAGGTACTACACTGCGAATGACACCGATGCACAGATGAAGCAGATTTCCTTGTCATTTGCGAGTGTGGCTTTGTAATTTCAGGGCTAGAAATTATACTCTTTTCCTTGGTCTTGTCATTCCCCTCCACAGCCGCAAATGTTGACAGTTTGTTGCCTCTCTCTGCCTGTCCCATTACTCCTAACAGCTGGCTATTTAAATCCACCACACTGCTTGCAGTGCTGAGGACTAAGCTCCTACCATGCCAAGGTATCGTGCAAGTTAAGTGTTGCTTCAGCATGATTACCGAAATTGTACGCAATTGTTGTCTGTAATTGTGCCAGAGAACGGGGATTCACACAGCTCGTGCAGTAAGGTTTATGCGTCATAGGTGTAAGAAAATTCCTCTGCTGCATTAGTTCGAGATATGGAGTTCATACAACACAGAAGCAGATCTGTCTTCAGCCCACCATGCCCATGCTCATAAGTATTTATTTTTAATAACAGTACATGATCTGCAGCCTTCTATGCCTTGGTCATTCTTTCCGTCATTAAATGTCTAACCCAAGTGTTTTGAACCTTTTTATGCCATGGACCAAGACTATCGAGCAAGAGTCCCTGGACCCCAGGTTGGGCACCCCGGTCTAAACTACAAACGTATTAACCTTTATTTTTTCTGCCTTTAGTATGTTATCTTTCCAACTGTTTGTATTGTAAGGTCTTTGGCCTCTTGGAAGAATAATCCTGAAAAGATGAGTAAAAAGCTCCAAGCGTCTATGACAAATTTGAACTCTGGACTTCGAGCATGAAAGTAATTTTCCCCATTTGTTGCAAAGAACGGGCAAACCCAGACACAGGACACCGGCACGGAGATAGAGTTGGGATGCAGACGAGGGCATGAGCGTGGCAGGAGCTGAACGGCAAACAGGAGGGTGAACGGAAAAGCAGGAGACAGGGCGTTGCTGGAGCTGAACAGCAAACAGGAGACAGGCGGCAGGCAACACATCTTGACACGAAGCCTTAAATGGAAAGGCAAACGGCAGGCAATACTTATCTTGACATGGAGAGACAGAGTTACATAGGTAAACCTTGGTACTGAAGTAAAACTTAGAATATACAATCCTAAGCGGCCGTGAATGTGAATTACCACATTGGCTGAAACAATGATCTGGTGATGAGTGGATATAAAGCCGGGATATTTATGGTGCAGGTCTAGATGAGAATCAGGTGTGTCGCAATCAAAAGGGAATTAGGAGAATATGGGGAATTAACAGTCGGGACCGTGACAATAACACCCCGCCCCCCGCCCCCCCAAACGGGAGCCTCCAGGTGAACCACCAGGCTTGTCCGGATTGTCTCGATGGAAATCTCGGATGAGGGAAGGGTCCAAGATGAATAAGCGGGGAATCCAGGTGTGCTCCTCAGGACCGTATCCCTCCCAATCGACCAGGTACTGGAGACCCCTGCCTCGGCGGCGCACATCCAGTATTCGCCAGCCGGTGTACGCTGGGTGGTTGTTAATGACCCATCCGGGTGGAGAGGGTTCAGCAGGAGGGCACAAAGGGCTGACAGACACAGGTTTCAGTTGGTAGACATGGAACATGGGATGAATGCGCGTGGATCTGGGTAGCTTGAGTTTGACCACCGTGGGGTTGATGATGCTCTCGATATTGAATGGTCCGATGTAATGAGGGGTGAAGTTTTTGGATTCAGTTTTGAGGGGGATATCTCTTGGAGAGCCAAACCTTCTGACCAGGCTGATAGTTGGTTGTGGAATTCGGTGGTGATCGGCAATACCCCGGTTGCGGTCAGCAGAGCGGAGCAGGGCCGAGCGTGCATCCTTCCAGACCTTGCGGCACCAGCAGAGATGGGCCTGAACTGAAGACTGACTTACCGAAGCTCTGAGGGCTTGACAGAAGGATTTCCAGACTTGGGAGATGAATTGGGGGCCCCGGTCAGAAATGATGTCAGAGGGAATTCCATGAAGGTGGAAGATGTGTTGGACAAGGAGGTCGGCTGTTTCACGGGCTGTAGGGAGTTTAGGAAGGGCTATGAAGTGCACGGCTTTGGAGAAATGGTCCACCATGGTGAGTACAGCAGTGTTACCATGTGAAGGGGGTAGTTCAGTAATGAAATCCAGAACAATGTGAGACCAAGGGCGGCCAGGAACAGGTAGGGGACGAAATAACCCAGCAGGTGGCCGATGGGAGGCTTTTCCGCGGGCACACACAGTACAGGCAGAGACGAAGGAGTATCCATTGTGGGCCACCAGAAATATCGCTTCAAAAGGGACAAAGACCAGACAACATCAGAGGTGACTCGGGGAGGGGGGGGGGCGGTCCATTGCCTGGGTCAGGTTGCGTCCGTTGGGCCTCTCTAACTACAGACTTGATCTCCCAGGTGAGGGCAGCCACAACACAAGATGGTGGAAGGATGGTATCAGGATTGGAAGGGTCCTCCTCGGAGACGTACTGACGAGAGAGAGCATCTGGCTTCATGTTCATGGAACCAGGATGGTAGGTGAGGGTGAAATTGAAGCGGCCAAAAAACAGTGCCCAACGGACTTGGCGGGAGTTAAGGCGTTTAGCTGTCTGGATGTATGCCAGATTCTTATGGTCCGTCCAGACGATGAATGGGTGTACTGCTCCCTCCAGCCAGAGCCTCCACTCCTCCAAGGTGAGTTTGACGGCCAGCAACTGCCAATTTCCAACATCGTAGTTCTGTTCAGCGGGGGATAGACAGCGAGAGAAGGCGGCCCAGGGATGGAGCTTTTGGTCTGGGCTGAAGTGTTGGGAGAGGACCTCTCCCGCCCCAGAGTTGGAGGCGTCGACTTCCACAATGAACTGACGAGGTGGGTCAGGTTGGACCAGGATGGGAACGGAGGTGAAACGCCTCTTCAGCGCCGAGAAGGCCAAGTCCGCTTCGGGGTCCAGTGGAAGGGGATCCCAGGAGAGGTGAGCTGAGTAAGGGGCGCTGCCACATGGCTGTAGTCCCTAATGAAGCAATGGTAGAAATTGGCAAATCCCAGGAATCGCTGGAGTTGTTTAAGCGTCGTGGGTTTTGCCCACTCTGCCACTGCCCGTATCTTTTCGAGATCCGCCCTCAATGATGTACCCCAGGAAACTGACAGAATGGGCATGGAACTCACACTTCTCTGCCTTAATAAATAGTTTATTCTGCAAAAGCTTCTGAAGAACCCGGCGGACATGGTGGGTGTGCTCCTGGAGATTACGGGAGAAGATTAGGATATTGTCCAGATAAACAAAAACAAATTGGTTAATGAAATCCCTAAGGACGTTGTTGACCAGAACCTGGAACACTGCGGGAGCGTTGGTCAGTCTGAAAGGCATCACCAGGTATTGAAAATGACCGAGGGGGGGGTGTTAAAAGCTGTCTTCCATTCATCTCCCTCCCTTATCCTGACCAGGTGATAGGCATTCCACAAGTCCAATTTAGAGAAAACTGTAGCTCCATGAAGGAGCTCAAATGCAGAGTTGATAAGGGGCAGGGGATACTTATTCTTTATGGTGATGTTGTTCACACTGCGGTAGTCGACGAACGGACGTAGTGAGCTGTCTTTCTTCCCCACAAAGAAGAAACACGCAGGGGAAGATGAAGGTCGGATAACGCCAGCCGGGAGGGAGACATTTACCTACGTCTCCATAGCTTCTCTTTCTGGGCAGGACAGGTTGTACAGCCAACTGGTGGGTAGTGAGGCTCCGGGAAGAAGGTCAATTGCGCAGTCGTAAGGGCGATGTGGAGGCAGAGAAAGAGCCCGCTGCTTGCTAAACACTTCTCCCAGATCGTGATACTCTACAGGAACCGTGAACAAGCAGGGGGCTCAGAAGCGGACGGGGTCGCAGTGACCTCCACTGGGGGAAGGGCTGATTGCGGACAAGAGGAATGGCAGATCGAGCTCCAGCTGACGATCTTCCCAGTGGGCCAGCCGATGTGGGGGTTTTGACGGCTTAACCAGGGGATGGCGAGAACCATAGGGGCTTGAGGAGAGGAAATTAAATTGAATCGTACCTGCTCCCAATGGTTTCCAGAGAGAAGGGGAAGCAGGGGTTCCATGCAGTGTGTGACCCGGGCCAGGAGTCTACCATCTAGTGCCTGGGCGTCCGGGGGGAACACAATGCTTCACGAGGAATTCCAGCTTGGAAGGCTAAGTTTTCATCCATGAAGTTTCCCTCTGTGCCGGAGTCCACTAGTGCTAACAGAGGCAGGGACTGTTGGTTGTAACGCAAAGTGGCTTGAAGCTGCATCCAGGGTCGGGGGATGGAAGGGAATGTTATCTGGCTCACCAGGATCCCACCATCCCCCCTGCCACTGGTGAGCCTTACCCTTTTGGCCAAAGGGGGCAGGTGGCAAGGAAGTGGCCAGACTGGCCGCAATATAGATACTCACCCGCTCTCAATCTCCGGAGTCGTTCAGCGGGCGAGAAGCGGTTCCGTCCCAGCTGCACGGGTTCCTCTCCCAGGGCGGTGGAAATGTCAGGGCTGGGAGCTACTCTAGGAGCAGGAGAAGGAGAGAGGCTTGTTCTGGCAGGAGGCGATAATGAGTGCCGAGAAGTGGCCAAAGATGGTGGACGGCCAGTTCTTTATCTACGGCATTCGTGAAGGCGATTGTCCAACCCGGTGGCTAAGGAGATCAGGGAATCCAGGCTGTCGGTATCGCCCCTCACCACCAACTCGTCCTTCAGCAGGTCACTTGAATCCATTCCAAAAAAAGCCCCTGGAGTGACTCATCATTTCACCCCAAGTCGGCTACTAACGTCCAGAACTCCACTGAATATTCGGCAGCACTACGGGAGCCCTGGCTGAGAATGAGTAGACTCCTGGTGGCGTCTTTTCCACAGACAAGGTGGTCAAAGATCTTTCTCATTTCCGCGATAAAGGTGGCGAAAGAAAAGCAGATATCCAGTTGGTTATCCCGAACTGCTGTGTCCTACACTAATGCACTTCCCCGCAACAACGCCATGACATAAGCAATCTTTGACTTATCTGTAGAGTAAATCGATGACTGCTGTTCAAACACCAGGGAGCACGGAAGGAGGAAGCCCCGACACTTCCCCAAATCTCCAGCGTAGTGCTCCGGCTCTGGTACGTGAGGCTCTCTGGGCAGGAGTGTTGGTGAAGCTTGGGAGGGTTGCCGCGACAGGCTGTCTGGGCTGACTAGGCTGGGTTGCAGGTGTGGGTTGAGTGATATGAGTGGAGACACGGTCCACCTCATTACCGATCTGCGTGACGTGAGCAGACAGGGAACGGAGGTTCTCCATGACCCCCCGGAGGAGTTGGTCGTGCTGTTCCAGTAGGATACCCTGACTGGCAAGGGCTTGTTGGAGGGTGGGTCCATGGTGGCCAATCGTTCTGTTGCAGAGAACGGGTGAACCCAAACGCAGGACACCGGCACAGAGATAGAGTTAGGATGCAGACGAGGGCGTGAGCGTGGCGGGAGCTGAACGGCAAACAGGAGGGTGAATGGAAAAGCAGGAGGCAGGCAAAACTTTTCTTAACACAGGGCGTTGCTGGAGCTGAACAGCAAACAGGAGACAAGCGGCAGGCAACACTTATCTTGACATGGAGCGTTAAATGGAAAGGCAAAAGGCAGGCAATACTTATCTTGACTCAGAGAGACAAGAGTTACACAGGTAAACCCTGGTACTGAAGTAAAACTTAGAATACACAATCCTAAATGGCCATGAATGTGAATTACCACACTGGCTGAAATGACAATCTGGCAACAAGTGGATGCAAAGCTGGGATATTTATGCTGCAGGTCTAGATGAGAATCAGGTGTGCCACAATCAAAGGGAATTAGGAGAAAATGGGGAATTAACGGTCGGGACCGTGACACCATTACATCTCAAGTTCAAGAAAGCCATATATAAGTAGAGCTGTTAATAAGGTCAGCTATTGTTCAGTTTAGCTATCAGAACTTGGTCTGTGCCACAAATTTCATCTCCAGGTTAGGCGACACTTTTCTTGTGAATGATACAATTATAAACTTTCAGAAATATATTATTTTCAAATAGTGATTTACAGTTCCGAATAATGGTAGCAGAAGTTGAGAAGTATGATGACTGGTGGTGAAATATATTATTTTTGTATAGCTGTGGAAACTATCTGTACCATTTTATCGGTGATACCTTGTACTATAATATAGTAGATTCTGGTTAATTGTGATACATCGGAACCGGTACATTTTGGCCCAAATAAGCAGCTGTCCTAATTAGCTAAAGTTTCATGGAAATAGTTAAAAAAGTATAAAAGAGACAACTGAGTAACAAATTATGTGTTTAAATGAAATACAGAAATTAGAACACTACCAATACTACTATCATACTATAAAACTGTGTATTAGTTCCTAATATTTTTCAATGAAGGGGAATTCAATACTGCCGTTTTTCTTTGATTGGCTGCTAATGAACAAAATCACTGGAGATACCTAGTTCAGATAATAGACTGCGATCATACAACGCTTTAGATTCTCAAGTTTAGGCAATTGCATCCTCCAAATCTTCATTTTCATTGTAACATTCAGGGTGATTGTTGATACCCTCAAATTCTTTGTACTGTAGTTTGTAACATGTAGAAGTAGGAAAAATAATTTCATTTCCACTCCTGCCCTTTTCTGGCATCTTTAAGTCTGAATGCTTGAAACCGCAGCGAACAAGGCAGTTCTGAATTGTCTTACTGCATATTTCTCACCAACTATCTGTGACAAAAATCACTGTTTTTTTGAGCACAAACACTTGCAGCGGATGCTTTTTAAAACTCTTCTCTCTAAGTACGATGTAGTGTGTAATAGCAACACAAGTACACCTGACTGACGCTAATTAGAACTGGTTCAGCAAACGTCTGCTGCCCCAGTTAAGCAGCAGTGTCCCAAATAAACTAAGAGAATCCTGGTAATTTTCTCAATTAGTCTTTCTTCTTTACGAGTTGTCCCAAATAAGTGCTTGCCTGATTAATGAATGGCCCAATTAACCAGAATCCACTGTATTTATTTCATAATGGTGAGTCAGGAGGACAACAAACCAAAGGAATGTATTTAAAAGCCATGTTTAGATGTTCATTCACAGGTTGTGGCCATCACTGCCATTTAATACCCATGAGTGAGTGGCCTGCTAGGCTGTTTCAGATAAAATCATAATGCTTTGTTTGATGTCACATGTAGAGCAGATTCAATAAGAAAAGCAGATACTCTTACCTAAAGGGCATTAGTGGACCAGTTGGGTTTTTATGAAAATCAGATCACTTCATAGCCACTTAACTAATACCAGCTTTTTAAACCAGCATTCATTTATCGAAATGGGGCAGCACAGTAGCATAGCAGTTCCTGCTGTTGTCTCAGAGCTCCAGTGATTTGCAGTCTGTCCTGACTGTCCATTTAGTGTTTGCACATTCTCCATACGACTGTATAGGCTTTTGCCAGGAGACCTGATTTCTTCTTACAATCCAACAACATGCTAGCAGGTTAAGTGTTTACGGTACATTATCCCTTAGTATAACTGTGTAGCTGAAAAATCAGAAGGTACTGATGGACATGCAAGACAGAATATGTTACGAGGCAATAATTGGGGGAATGGGACTAATGGAATTGCTCTGTAAACTGGCATAGAATAGATGGGATGAATGGCCACCTTCTATGTCATAAAGAAATATATGAAATTGAAATTCTTTACCAGATAAACACACTGGTTAAATGATACTTGGGATATTGTGTTGCATTGTGGTCACCTCATTATAGGAAGGATGTGGAAGCTTTAGAAAAGGTACAGAGGAGATTTACCAGAATGCTGTCTGGACTAGAGAGCAACTCCTATGAAGATAGGTTGAAGAAGCTAGATTTTTAACTGTGCTGTAATTTTCTGTTCGATAATATATATTTTGTTTCCATCTTTTTGGACTCTGAATTGCAAATCCAAAAATAGACATTTGTAATATGGAATAAAACAAACTTGTGTGTAGAAAAATGAGTAATTCTGATAAATGGAGGCCCCTTTTTGTTCCAATATAATATTTTCTCCACACAAGTATTCTATACACTTTAATGATGCTATATGCAATATTTTGTGGTGGGTAGGTTATCTTTAACTAAGCACGTCAGTATCTGGATGAACTACCTCTAACTCACTCTAACAACTGAGTCTTGCCAAAGGGTCTCGGCCCAAAACGTCGATTGTTTACTCTTTTCCATCGATGCTGCCTGGCCCGCTGAGTTCCTCCTGCATTTTGTGTGTGTTTCTTGGATTTCCAGCATCTGCAGATTTTCTCTTGTTTATGAGAGATCACTCTTTTGTATTACAGCTCTCCTTGCGTCAGATCTGCAAACAGGAATTACACTGAGAAATCTATACCGAAAATAAAAGTTTAAAAATAGCAGTTTGTGTGGTTATTAGTCAGTAATTTAATGAATTCCCTCACAACACCAAATACTACTTATCAAAAATGTGAGAAATTCATTATAAACATTATAAATGACACAGGTGGCTGTTAGTGAATTATAGGCATTATATAATTGAACATTCAGCTAGAGAACAGGCACCTCCTGAACATTGTGTGACTGTTGTGTTATCAGATCCAGAGGCTGCTCTGTTCTGTTGCCATTCTTTGACTGCTGTTGTGGGGTATCTCTTCACTGTAATTTATAGAGGTGACAAAAACTGCACATGCCATGGATCTGGGGGAGAGAGAGAAAATGCTGGAGGTACCCAGCTGGTCGATTAGCACTCTTGGAGAGTTGATCAGAGTCAGCATCTCATATGTGGTAACATAAGCTTAGATCTATTGTTTGTTTATAACGTTTGCTATAATTTGTTACTCTTAAATTTCCAGAAAATTAGAGATAAACAAAAGTATTATTTTATTTTTATTTACTTAATTTAATGTGGGTGTCAATGGCAAGGCCAGTAGTTTTCTTTCTCAAACATACCTCATTCATAAAATATACTTGTAGAGTTATACAATATTCAACATCACATGGTCATTATTCACTTTACCAAAGATATCGTATGCTTACTTTCAATTGTTTCATTTTACCAACATGGCATCAATTGTCAATTCCTAAACCATCCATCAGCTAAAAGCTTAAGAGATTTTTACATAGGGTCCAGTGCCAGGACAATGTACTCTGTGCCCTTTTCCCTTCGAGACGTTGCAAACGCCGCTCCGGGTTTCAGTGCATCCCTCAGTGTTTATCCCTGCAACTGGGAATGTGCAGCAACACTCACAACATGCTGGAGGAACTCAGCAGGTCAGGCAGCATCCGTGGAAAAGATTGGTCGATGTTTCGGGCCGGAACCCTTCGTCAGGACTGAAGAGGGAAGGGGCAGAGGCCCTATAAAGAAGGTGGGGGGAGGGTGGGAAGGAGAAGGCTGGTCAGTTCCAGGTGAAAAACCAGTCAGGGGAAGGATAAAGGGGTGAGGGAGGGGAAGCAGGGAGGTGATAGGCAGGAAAGGTGAAGAAAGAATATGGGAAAACACAACGGGTAGTAGAAGGAGGCGGAACCAAGAGGGAGGTGGTAGGCAGCTGGGGGAGGGGGCAGAGTGACATAGGGATAGGGGAAGGAAGGGGGAGGGAATTACCGGAAGTTGGGAATGTGCAGCATTCAGCTATAAGTATTTCCTCGTGCTGGACGAACAACGTGTTTTGAGCAGACCAAAGTAAATGATCTTCTAGTAGCACATTTGTCTTTGTATGCACCTCTTGAAAACAGTCCACCGAGCAGAGTCCTACGTGCAGGGTGAACTTCAACGAAGATCAGTGCACCTTTTCCCAGACCTCTTTCCAAGCATGCACACACAATCCAGAAAGAGATGAGGATTGAAACTGTGACTGTACAATTAGGATGTGAAGATCCTTTCTCCGCCACCCCCCCCCCCCCACTTCCAACATTCAAGTAAGATCATGGAGCTTGTTTGAAAGTTCTGGTGATGAGAAACAATAATGACTGCCTGCTGGGTGAACCATTCACTATTTACTTTTGCAATGAAGACATTGTGTGCAGACTACTAACTGATTGGCTTCTGTCCAAAGGTGTTTTTGTGAACAGGCTTGCCAATGATGAAATTTCCAAAGCAACATAGTCAGACCCAACCTTTTTTAACACTAGGGATACGTAGAACCTCAGCATATAGTGACACTTGGTGTTTGCATATCTAGGGTCTACACACAACTTGATGCAGCCACACACGAAGATAGCCATCAGGCTGAGGTTATACATCTCATCCCTTTGGAGATTTATAGATTGTAACCTTGCAAACATAATCAATTATTGGCAGAGGAAAATGAAAATGGCTCAGGTGTCTAATGAAGCACTGGGAGTGGGGTATGGCCACATCTGTACTACGCACAGCGACTCTGAAAGCACCTCACCCTGAAGACTAGGTTTTTTACCACAATTGTTGAGGTTGGGTGGGTGCTGTGCTTCCATGATTCCAATTTCTTGTTCACCTGGTTTATGATTTTCATCTCATTTGTGCTTCATATCCTGGCTGTTCCGGTATCTTCAGATAATTGGAACTGATTTTGAAAGGAACAAAGGATTGATTGGACTCATTTCCAAGAACATAGTTGTTCTTTTGCTGCCTCTGGCCTCTGAGGCCAATTCATACTCCATGGAGTTGTTGTATTCCTTTACCAATTCTCTCTCCAAAGTCCATTTTGGAGAGCACATCTAAAGTAAAGTCTCCTGGTCTAAGATGAGTGGAAAACATCCTTATTCTGCACATGTGCAATCAGATCCCTGAGAACTGCAAGCTCTCAGGTGAATCAGCTATCCCAGAGCAGTCTTGATACAGAATCTTGTAATCCATATTTAATATTGAGAAAAATCACCAGTTCCTGATCTGAACTCTCTCTCATTTCTGTGTGTAGATAAAGGTAATGTTGCCCTTCCCCCATGGATTCTGATATGTTTTGGCCTTTGAACTGGGTAACTTGCTAGTCCATTTCAGTCTGTGGGTTTGGTTTCAAGTGTAGGTAAGTCTGCGTAAGGATGACATTCTGGTTTGCTAGCAGGACACAAACAAGCCTTTTTATTTATTATGAGAATCCCAGAGTTCCAATGCCACTGCCCTCGATACTTGCTTTTAAGTAGTCTATTTAAACAATTCCCTTTAAACTCCCCAGTTTCCATTGTTGGTACTAAATTCATCACTTCAGAGCAATGGTCAGTGCTTGGGATAGTTAGCATAGGATTGAACAACCATGCTTCATTTCTTCACCACATTTTTCTCAAGTTTCCAAGAAGGTAGGAGAGACAAGTCCTGATGAAGAGTCTCAGCCCAAATTGTTGCCTGTTTACTCTTTTCCATGCTTGCTGCCTGGCCTGCTGAGCCCCTTCAGCATTTTGTGTATGTTGTTTTGGATTTCCAGCATCTGAAGATTTCCTTGTATTTAAGGAGAGAGCAGTGATGCTTCCTCTAAGCCAGGGGTTCCCAACCTGGAGTCCACAGAGCCCTCGCTTAATGGTATTAGTCCATGGCATAAAAATAGTTGGGAACCCCTTCTAAGCAACAGTGCCAAGAATAAAATGAGTAGCCCAGTTCCTGTGGTCAACAAAGAGGGAGTAGTTCAAGTTCAACTTTAATTGTTATACAATGATACCTAAATACCCATGAATTAGGCCAAACAAAACAGCATTACTCCTGGGCCAAGGTATAAAGCACAGTACCAACAGTCATACACAACACAAGGCATATACGGCACATACAAGAATGCAGTAAACATACAGTCACACACAAAAAAATATAGTGCAAGTCCCCGAGTCCATGAAAATTTCAGCAGTCTGCAGTTGAACAGAGTACAGCTTGTCTTCTGCCGAGTGAACACTGGAGGGCAGCACTGACACCAGCCTGGACACCATGTCATACTGCCTCCAGCAATGAGTCTTCCGGATACCACAGCAATAACACTGGTAATACTGCGGCTTGAGGCTTAGTCCTTGCCATGACCTAGACCACGCAGCTCCCTCACCACTTGTCTCACCAGTAAACCAGTACCAAATCCACAGTACCAATGTCCAACAGAGTCTTGTGATCACAAGAAAAGTGACTAAGACAATCACTCGCTGTTGGACTGCACACTGGCTTTGCACAATATTGCCTCTCTGTAGTAGACAGCGGCACGGTCCGCATCATGTCCAGCTCCTTCAAACTCTCTGCCAATGAGCAACTCACTGATGGGTAGACCTGCAGTACTTTAAGTTCACCAGGGTCTTGAGATCATAAAAAAATTTTTAAAAAGACAGTAACACTTTTGTTGAAGCCGCTATGTCTGAGTGCGTCACTGTCTTACTGAAAGCTGTGGGACACTAGTTAACAGCGTGTGTACAATAATGGGATTTTTAGTGTGGAAACTTGTTCTAATCCCACACAGGGCAGCTGATGGATCTGTGAGTTCTATAAGTAATAGCTGGATTAAAACCTCTCTGACAAATGTAGAGTGTAAGCCAGCAGTTGTAAAGGAGAAAGGAAGTAATATTTCAAAGGCACTTTTCATGACCCCTGTTGACTTTAAAGAAGTGAAGTACTTTTAGTCTCTGGAAAGCAGAATCTCCCAGTGGCCACACATTTTAATTCCACGCCCCATTCCCATTCTGATATGTCTGTCCACGGCCTCCTCTACTATGAAGATGAAGCCACACTCAGGTTGGAGGAACAACACCTTATATTCTATCTGGGTAGCCTCCAACCTGATGGCATGAACATTGACTTCTCAAACTTCTGCTAATGCCCCACCTCATCCGTTATTTATTTATTTATATACACACTTCTTTTTCTCTCTGTCCTTTTTCTCCCTCTGTCCCTCTCACTATACTCCTTGCCCATCCTCTGGGCTTCCCCCTCCCCCTTTCTTTCTCCCTAGGCCTCCCATCCCATGATCCGCTCATATCCCTTTTGCCAATCAACTGTCCAGCTCTTGGCTCCATCCCTCCCCCTCCTGTCTTCTCCTATCATTTTGGATCTCCCCCTCCCCCTCCCACTTTCAAATCTCTTACTAGCTCTTCTTTCAGTTAGTCCTGATGAAGGGTCTCAGCCTGAAACATCGACTGTACCTCTTCCTATAGATGCTGCCTGACCTGCTGCGTTCACCAGCAACTTTTATGGGTGTTGCATGATATTGAACCAGGTGGATCAAGTAACAGGCATGTCGTGGAGTAACTGTGCAAACTTTATAATGCTGTTACCAGACCATATCCTGAGTACAGCATGCAGAACTGGTCACTGACAATCAAAGATTTGGTTGGCACAGTGTTGCAGCTTGTTGAGCCATTGCCTCACTTGGATTCAATCGAATGCTGTATGTGTGCAACTTGCTCATTTTCCCTGTGTCTGGGCGGGTTTTCTCAAGGGGCATTAGTTTCTTTCCCCACTCAAAAGTTGCATGTTTTGTGAGCTTATTTGGCCACTGTAATTTGCCCCTTATAGGTATATTAGATAGAGGAATCTGGATGAGAATGAAAATTGAGATTAATGAAGTATTAGCATGCACTCGGTGGGCCATAACTTGAAAAGTGACATTCAGACTCCTGGAGGCAATGTACTGAAGAATCCTGCGTCTAACTCTTCACTATCCTCGACAGCCACAGCAAAACACACCAGTTAATTTGTCTTTGCACCTGGATTTTAAGGCTTTAAGACAGGAAGTTGCAACCCTGTTTTCATCCTTGGTACAATTCTACAGATGTCTGAATAAGTAGCACTGAAGAAGAGTATTATCAAACAACCTTGAATTAAATGTTTCAAACTGAAGTCCAATGTTTAGAGGAGCCCATTGCCAATTTTGTTCTGTGCTCTCTGTGGCCAGTATCAGCACTTCCCTGTCATGTCCAAGCTCCTCAAGGCCAGCCTAGGCAGCTGCTGCTGTAGGCTCCTGCCAGCACCCACATATAAATATCAAAACCTTTGCGCCCTTTCACCCGGATTCTAGCCTGAGGAAAACCTCTCCCAAGGTGATTCAAGCTATTATTTTTTTGAGGCACCTGCAGCTGTTGTAGTTGCAGGAAAAGATAGGCCTAAATAATCCATAAATTGAACTATGAGAACAGAGCCGGTTTGAACTAAACGGGATTTTTACAGAGATATCATCAAATGAGTGAACAATATGGACAGTGAGCCAAGAGAGTAATAAACATGGACTGATTTAAGAAGGAAATTGGCAGTACAGTGAAAGGAAAAGGTGGTGTGGATAGGGAGGGAGAGTAGGGATTGATCTCTTGCTTGAATGATGAACATAACTCAACATTCCTGATCTATAATTATTTTGCAAAACATAATAGAGACATTCTGACTCTACTATGGATGGCAGGGCTATGGAGGGCTATGGGACCCGGTGCAGGTCAATAGGAGTAGGCAGTTTAAATGATTCGTCACAGACTAGATGGGCTGAAGGGACTGTTTTTGTGCTGTACTTTTCTATGACTCTATAATATTTGTTGAATCCAGTTTGAAGTGCCACAGGTTCACAAAGGATTTTCCCAATGGTTTATATAAAAAAAATCCTTGTGACTCGAGTAGGGGTTGATAATTATAGACTGTATTCAGACTGTGAAACTAATGAACACGCTCTGTTAAGGGACCTTCTGATATCCTGGACCAAATTATTAGTAAGAATCTAATTTTGGAGTAGCTTCCCTCAGTTTGATTCATCCATATTAGAATAGCTAATTACTTTATATGCCTGAGGAGACTGATTAATAGAAAGATATTCCTAATCTATACAGTATGTGATAGTTTTTCTAGTGAAAGCCTGCAGAGTCTCTTCAGTGCTGTATCTAGGTCCTAGCCTATCACATTCAGAAAAGGTATTTCATAAGACTATCTGACTATTTTTGTCATAACAATGGGACCCGAATCAAGGGACTGAATGGCACCAATATTCTTAGAGTGCAGCTACCTTGAATTTTTCAGACTAGTTAAACCAAGCTTCCACCTCTCCAACTGTTCCTTGCAGTACAGTGTGAAAGGTAGGCTTGTGATTAATGCTGTGAATGTTTTAATTGTTTAAAATATTTTACTGACTCTTTTTGTAAGTGTTTAACCAGTGAAATCTGTAACAATTCGGTTTTGCTTCCTACATCACTAATTGAAGCATTTTGAAGTATCAGTATTTTGCCTCTGACTCAAGATATAACTGGTGCTTAATTTCTAAGCTGTCATGCACATGTCTGACATGATTCGTGAAACTTTTTACTGTGAAAACATTGTAAATTGCTTTTTGGTATGTGCACTATTTTATTGTTCATGATCTGAAAAAAGATATTTGAAATGCCATAGACGGAATATTTAAATGAAGGAACTTCAAAGTTAACACTGGTTTGCGAATAGTGCTGTATTCCACTTTTATATTGGCAATTACTTAGCTTGTATTATGAGAGATGGGCATTCAGTAGGGCAACTTCTCAGATTTATATAAGGATGTTGTCCCTTGTTCTTAATGGCAGCATCAAAATCCTGTGGTAGAAATTTGGTCTCTGTTGTATGTACGTGTCATGTTTTTAGCGGGAGTGCACATGGAGCGCTTCTCATAAAATTCAGTTCCATTGACTAATAGAATTAAATATCAGGCGCAGAGTTCAACGCATGCACCTGATACTCCATTAACGGGCATTTACATCATGTGGGTGGAGATGCTCGAGTTTCCAAGTGGAAACCTGGAAGTTTGTCTTTCTCTGCCATCAATTTCCCTGTAGGATTGTCAGCTTGACTGAAAGGGTTGACTTTCAGTTGGGACAGGCAGCAGTATTGGGGAGGAGGGAAAGGGTGAAACCATGGACAATTCTCAGCAGGTGTGAGTGGGGGCAGGAGGAGTTTAATTTGTAGACAGTTTATTGACGACAAGAGGAAAGCAATTACCTTTTCATAGAAGCAGTGTCCTAAACCTTCTGCCCATGGCCTGTGGAATTCATTGGCCAGGGTTAAAACTTTTCCTCTGGGTGCAATGGTTTCCTCCCATATTCCAAAGACATACCGATTATTAGGTTAATCGGTCATTGCAAATTATCCAGTGATTAGGCTGGGGTTAAATAGTTGCCGGGTGATGCAGCTCAGTGCGCTGGAAGGGCCTGTTCCACACTGTATTTCTAAATAAATAAACAAGTAAATAAATCAAATCAAATCGGTGGCTGCTTATCTCAGTTGTAAGTGAGCACCCCACTTCTAAGGAGTGGTTTGACTGCCCTCTCCTTCTGCTTCAGTTGAACCAGAATTCGAGGTTTTAAGACAGGGGTCGGCAACCTTTTTGCCTCTGTGGGCCGGATCACGTATTAATGAGCGGATGATGGGCTAGATAAATGCCGTAAAAAAACTTGAAATATGGGAATTATCCATTTAAATACATCTAGTTATGTTTTGCCTCAAATTAATGAATAATGCATGCTAGAAAATCATTTGTGCTTAAGGTTGCCTACCCCTGTTTTAAAATATTAATGACTGCCTGACTCCTGGCCCGCCATTTTGCTGATTATATTTAATCCTTTGCTTTTGATGGATCCCCAATCGTACTTTGTTGAGCTTGGGAGAGGACATTCAGGAGACAACTTAGACTCGCAGTTCTCTTCTTTTGCCCCAGTAGCGGTCTCAAAATCACCACTTTGTGAGTTTCAGTCGGGAGATGCCAAATACCGGGGTCCCGAGTTAAGGTGGTGAGACCTCAGACCCCAGTCAGAATTAGAGTCAGGTTTATTGCCACTAACACATGGTACATTGTGAGATTTGTCCTTTTGCGGCAGCAGTACAGTGCAATACATTGAAATTATAAGAAGTTACAATAACGAACGTATAAACTTAAATAAATGGTGCAAGAGAGAGCAAGATGGAGAGGTAGTGTTCATGGGTCCAAGGACCGTTCAGAAACTCAATGGTGGAGGGAAGGTGCTGCTCCTAAAACGTCGAGTGTGCGTCTTCAGGCTGCTGTGCCTCCTCCCTGATGGTACTAATAAGAAGAGGGAATGTGCTGGGTGGTGAGGGTACTTAATGAAGGACATCTTAATGATGTGGTACTGTATCCCCAGTCAACTAACTAACACAAAGGATTTTTGCAGCTTTTATTATAATATTTCATGCCGCTGTGTGGAGAATATATTTCTGTATGGAGATTGAGCTAGAGCAGCAGTGTTAGCTTGATCCCCTCACCAGAATTGCTGTCAGCAGTTCCCCTGTGCCCATATTTAACTTGTCCAATTATGGGTTGTCAGTCTTGCTGGCCCAAAATCGAGGGTGAAAGGTAATGCAGTTATAAACCTCAGGCCCTGACAGCTCTTCACAGCTGCAGACAACCACTGCAGTTGTAACACCAAAAATTGACCTTAATAGTTTTTAAATATCTCTGATGAGACACTTAAAGTCTTTTTTTAAACTTGATGAACTAAAACAAGGAATTAATGGAAAATATAAATCAATTAAAATATATTATCTTTCTTTTTGCCTCTAAATACTCGCCCTATATCCCCATGAAATCATCGAGGTCTTAAGATCCTGCAGCAGGACTGACCAGGGTCTCAGTGTTTTTTTCAGGCATCATATTTGACAGTCCACACACACAATTCCAACACACACTTATTTCAGCTTCATTGCCAATCCTTACTCTTTGAATATGGGATGAATCCGTACTAATGGAATGAACTGTAAAGTACAGTAAAATGGACTTTTCCCACAATAAAAATACAGGATGTTGGATGCTTAAATCAGGTCAACAGTTGTCTAGCCTATTTCTTTTCAGTAGAAAATCAGTATCATTTCATAGAATAATAAATGTGACCACCCAAGCAGTGATGCATTAAATGCCCTCTTTGTTATTTATCTTAGAATGATGCAGCCTCTAGTGGTTACAAAATAACACAGATAATGATTACAGGCTAATAAAGCACTGACCCCAATTGAAATTCACTCCACAGATCAGAAAAAAATCAGTCTACTCATTCAGTTAAGCCACCAATATCTGTGTTTGTTCAAGTTGGATTCTTGGAAACAACTGCATTTTTTATCAGTTTGAGGTCAAAAGAGACTAGTCTGGGTTATATTTTCTATATCTAATAAATATATTAAAAACCACAAAAGTCCACACACAGTACAGAAGTGAGATAGGGTCACTATCCAAGACCTTGTTGAGAATCTTATTTGTCTTTTTCTCTTAGCCTCACTCCTTTCAAAGAGTTCTCGTTCTAGTTGCTACTACGCACTTGCTGATGGAAATGAAGTGAGAACAAAAGGTTTATAATCAACAAAATTGTTAAGGACTGGAGAATAAACAGAAAACTTTTAGTGTCACTGACCGCATCCTCAGGTATTTACCAGCGAAGATGTTTTCGTTAGTAGAGACAATCTCAGCAGATTTGATGAGTTTAACTTGGTTTGAAATTAAAAATGAACTAAACTAAGAGTTTATATGTATAAATTCAAAAGACAGATGGTATTTGCATTTGGGTACCAAGAGAGATTAGAGATGATATTTGTAAGTGTTGGCAGTGAGTCATTGAATGCAGGCTTGGCGTACTGGATTGGAAATGAATTAACAGAGCACCCTTACTGAAAAATGCAGAGCTGTTAGGCTTGCATTAGAAATGTTAGAATTATCATGAATTAGCAGCTGCCAGTTTGAGGACAACCTGTTGGATATCAATCTGTTTAAATTGCAATGAGCTAGATTTCCAGCCTGGTCAGCTGCCTTGAAATTTTTATGGAAGTTGTGCATGAAGTTGACAATGAAGGTTCCCCTGATACAAGTCCTTTACTGAGGATTCGATTCATTTTCTTTCTCTAGCCTTGTTCCCTGCACCAACTGCAAATAGGTTGCAATTGCTAATAAATTTTGGCAAGGAACATGGGGGGCAAAATCTAAAACTGGTGCAAATTAAATGATGTCAAGGAGAATTATATTCCACATATTCTATGTTTGCTAACGCCATAGAACAGGGATTCCTAACCTTTTATGTTCCATGAACCCCTACCATTAATTTACCGAGGGGTCCGCGGACCCCCGGATGGGAACCCTTGCCATAGAAGGAGTCCAGTTTGGCTTATCAAGTCTACGCTGGTTCACAGAGCATCTCCCTTCCCCTGTATCTTGTTCTCCCCTCATTCCATTGAACTAACCCCAGATTCTAGCATTCTCATACTGCCATTAACTAGACACCCACCATGGGGCTTCTACCACCCAACTCCATGAGAAACTTGACAGCTGCTAATTAACCTACCAACCTGAAAATCTTTGGGATGCAGTAGGAAACTGGACAACTTAAGGGAAACCCACACAGTCATAGGGAGTACTCCACACGGAAAGCATTGGAGATCAAGATCAAATTCAGGCTCCTGGAGCTCTGTGGTCTGCGCCATTGGGCTTCCATACATTGTTCTGAAACCATGTGTGTCACTAGCAATTCTGAGGGAACAGGGGCCATCAGAACTTAACATTCATTGGAGGTGTTCTGCTGTAAGTGAACATGAGGAAACTTGGGAGGTTGGAAATGTGGAAGTATGGATTTCCCTGACAATCTCCTAAAGCTCTCTGTGGGGCATCTTTTAAACTTCCTGAACAATCTCCCTACCAAACTGCCTTCCAGATGGGAAGACTGCATGTCATTCAGAGAATGGTTACCAGGGAAGAAGAGGGCAAGGATCAATGGGCAGGCAGATTTCAGAGTGGGTTAGTAGCTTAAGGATTGAGGATTGAAGGCTCAAGGGGGCTGCAGAGGAGTCCTCCCGAGAATACTACTAAGCTTCAAAAGCTCACTGCAAATTTGTCATCAGCTGTAGTGTCTCAGGAATAACAGGTCCAGTATTCAGAGTCAATTTTTGACCCTTTTGACTGATGGACAGTTCTGCTTCTTGGGCCATTTCTGCTTTTCCCCTTCTAATTGGGAATCCCAGAGCATGGGGTCTCCATTTATTAAAGCTATAAATGTTGCTAAATTGGAGCAGTATTTCATTTCAAGACCATATTTAGCTTCCATTCAGACAGCCTACTACACATTTAAATAATATAGTAAGTGTGATTTTCTAGTTCTAAAACCAAATAACCCCAGAACAGCAGTGAATTACTTAAACAATGCTCTGGCATGGGCCTCAGTATTTCCCCCACTGTTCCTGTCCACCACCAGCATACTGTAGAATTATCGCAAACTCCCACCGACCCCGATGACCCTGTGATTTCAGTCTCTGAGGCCGACATGAGGACATTCTTCAGGAGGGTGAACCCACAGAAAGCATCCAGCCCAGATGGGATACGTGGGTGAGAACTAAAGACCTGTGCTGATCAACTGGCTGGAGTGTTCACTGAGATCTTTAACCTCTGAGTTACACACCTGCTTCAAGCAGGCTTCAATTATACCAGTGCCCAAGAAGAACGTGGTAACCTCCCTCAATGACTATCATTGAGTGGCACCTACATCGAGTGATGAAGAACTTTGAGAAGCTGATGATGAACCATATCAACTCCGCCTGAGAAGTGACTTGAATCCATTCCAATCTGCCAACCGGTACAAAAGGACCACAGCAGATGCCCTTTCGTTGGATCTTCATTCAACCCCGGAACATCTGGACAGCAAAGGTGCAAACATCAGGATGCTCTTTAGTGACTACAGCTTGGCATTCAATACTATCATCTCCTCAAAACTAATGAATAAGCTTCAAGACCTTGGTTTAAATGCGTCCTTGTGCAATTGGCTCCTAGATGTCCTCATTTGCATACGCCAGTCATTCAGATTGGCAACAACATCCCTTTCACAATCTTCATTAGCTCAGGTCACCACAAGGCTGTATGCTTAGCCCCCGATCCACTCACTTTACACTTAACTAAGCACAACTCCAATGTTATATTCAAATTTGCTGACGACACCACTGTTGTTGGCCAAAACTAAGGTGGTGAAAATTCAGCAAAAGGGGGTGGAGGTTGGGGGGAGTAGACTGAAAATCCGGCTGAGTGGAGCCACAACAACAACCGTTTACCCAATATCAGTAAGACCAAGGAGCTGATTAATGACTTCCGGAGGACAAAACCAGAGGTCCATGAGCCAATCCTCATTGGGGGATCAGAGGCGGAGAGGGTCAGCAACTTTAAATTCCTCAGTGTTATCATGTCTTGGGTCGAGCGCGTAAGTGCAATTACAAGGAAAGCACGGCAGTGCTTCTGCTTAAAGATTTGCAACAACTCAGCTTGACGGCTAAAACTTAGACAAAGTTCTCTAGATGTGTGGTGGAGAGTATATTGACTGGTTGTATCACTGCCTGGTAAGGAAACATCAGTGCCCTTGAGTGGAAAATCATACAAAAAGTAGTTGATACAGCCCAGTCTGTTATGGGTAAAGCCCTCCCACTGTTGAACACATCTACACCACCAGGTTCAGGAATGGTTATTACCCCTCAACCATCAGGCTCTTGAATCAGAGGGGATAACTTCACTGAACTTCACTTGTCCCATCACTGAACTATTCCCACACCTATAAATTCACTTTCAAGGACTCTTCATCTCATGTTCTTGATATTTATTTCTTATTTCTTCTTCTTATTATTATGAATATTATTATTCCATTTTCCCTCTTCTTTACTTGCACAGTTTATAGTCTTCTCCACACTGGTTGTCCTTTCATTGATTCTATTATAGGTATTGGATTTACTGAATAGTCATAGTCATACTTTATTGATCCCGGGGGAAATTGGTTTTCGTTACAGTTGCACCATAAATAATAAATAGTAATAAAACCATACATAATTAAATAGTAACATGTAAATTATGCCAGGAAATAAGTCCAGGACCAACCTTTGGCTCAGGGTGTCTGACCCTCCAAGGGAGGAGTTGTAAAGTTTGATGGCCACAGGCAGGAATGACTTCCTATGATGCTCTGTGTTGCATCTCGGTGGAATGAGTCTCTGGCTGAATGTACTCCTGTGCCCAACCAGTACATTATGTAGTGGATGGGAGACATTGTCCAAGATGGCATGCAACTTGGACAGCATCCTCTTTTCAGACACCACCGCCCTCAAGAAACTGAATTGTAGGGTTGTATATGGTGATATATATGTACCTGGATCATAAATTTGCCTTGAACTTTGAACTTTATTAACATGTGCTATCTACTGGAGGCATTGCAGCAACGTGCTGTGGTTCCTTGCATCCTTTATCAACAGGAAGCTTAAGTCATGGTACCAGCATCACTTCCCAGCTGTTCAGGTGGCAGAGCATCTCAAATGGATAGATCCCATTATCAATTGGAGCATAACATCCACGAATACACATTGTGTCAAATGGACAGGCAAGTAGGCAGATGGAGTGAGGTGGCTCTGTTGGTTTAAAAAAATGAAATCAGATTTTTAGAAAAATGGTATCATAGGATCAGAAGATGTAACATCCTTGTGGGTAGAGTTAAGAAACTGCAAGGTTAAAAGAATGGAGTTATATATAGGCCTCCGAACAGTAGCCAGGATGTGGGGTACAAATTATAATGGTCGATAGAAAGGGCATGTTAGCAGGACAGTGTTACGATAGTCACGGGGGCTTTCAGTATGCAGTTAGATTGAGAAAATCATTTTGGTGCAGGGTTCCAAGAAAAGAAATTTGTAGAATGCCTTCAAGATGGCTTTTTAGAGCAATTTGCGGTTGAGCCCACTAGGGAAAAGGCATGAGAAAATTGGAAGGAGACGTTAGCAGGGATGGCATGAGTGTCTGGAGTTTCTGGAAACAATTCAGAAGGCACAAGATAGATACATTCCAAACAAGAAGTATTCTAAAGGGAGGATGATGCAATCGTGGCTGACAAGGGAAATCAAAGACAGTAAAAGAAAGGTAAAAGACAGGGCATAAGATATAGCAAAAATTAGTGGGAAGCTTTTAAAAACCAACAGAAAGAAACTGAAAAAGCAATAAAGAAAGAAAAGATAAATATGGTGGCAAGCTAGCCAATAATATAAAAGAGGATACCAAATGTTTTTTTCAGGTATATAAAGAAAGGCAAGAGTAGTTATTGGACTGCTGGAAAATAATGTTGGAGAGTTAGTACTGGTGGACAATGAAATAGCAGATGAACTCATATATGTATTTTGCATCAGCCTTTGCCACAGAAGATACCAGCCAGATACTCTAGAGTGTCAGAGGTCAGAGTGAGTGTAGTTGTTATTACTAAGAAGGTACTTGAGAAGCTGTAAGGTCTGAAGGTAGAGAGGTCACCTGGACCAGATGGACTGCATCCCAGGATTCTGAAAGAGGTGGCTGAAGAGATTGTGGAAGGCATTAGTAATGATATTTGATGAATCACAAATTTTTAGAATGGTTCTGGAGGAGTGCAAAATTGCAGATGTCTCTCCACTCTCTAAAAAGGGAAGGAGACAAAAGACAAAAGACAAAAAATTATAGGCCAGTTAAGCCTGACTTTAGTGCTTGGTAAGATGTTGAAGTGCATTATTAAGAATGAAGTTTCAGGGTGCTTGGAGGCACATGATAAAAAAAAAGCCGAAGTTATTATGTTTTCCTTAAAGGGAAATCTTGCCTGACAAATCTGTTGGAAGTCTGTGAGGAAATAACAAAGGAGCATCCGAGGATGTTGTTTATTTGAATTTTCTGAGGGCCTCTGACAAGGTGTCGCACATGAGGTTGCAAAACAAAATTAAAGCCATGGTATTACAAGAAAGGTACTAGGATAGATAGAAGGTTGGCTGACAGACAGGAGGCAAAGAGTGGGAATAAAGGGGGCCTTTTCTGGTTGGCTGCAGGTGACATGTGGCATCCCACAGGGGTCTGTATTGGCACCACTTCTTTTCACGTTATATGTCAAAGATTTGGATGACAGAATTAATGGCTTTGTGGCCAGGTTTGCAGATGATACACAGATAGGTGGAGGGGCAGGTAATATTAAGGAAGAAGGAAGACTGCAGAAGGACATGGACTGGTTAGTGGGTTAGTGGAATGGGCAAAGAAATGCAGATGGAATATAGTGTAGGGAAGTGTATGTGTGTGCACTCTAGTGGAAGGAATAAAGGTGTGTAATATTTTCTAAACAGGGAAAAAATTCAGAAATCTGAGGTACAAAAGACTTGGAAGTTCTTGAGAAGGATTTCCTAAAGATTAACTTGCAGGTTGAGTCGGTGGTAAGGAAGGTAAATGTAATGTTTGTATTCATTTCAAGAGGACTAGAATATAAAAGGATCCAATGCTGTGGATTTATAAGGCATTGGTCAGACTGTTCTTGGATTATTGTGAGCAATTTTGGGACCTTTATCTAAGAAAGGGTATGCTAGCATTGGAAAGGGTCCAGAGGAGATTCATGGGAAAGATCCTGGGAATGACAGGGTTAATGTATGAGGAGTGTTTGATGGCTCTGGGCCTGTACTCGCTGGAGTTTAGAAGAATAAGGAGGGATCTAATTGAAATCTGTCGAACATTGAATACCGAGATAGAGTGGACATGGAGAGGGTATTTCCTGTAATGAGGGAGTCCAGCACCAGAGGGCACAGATCAGAGTAGAAGGAAATCCCTTTAGAACATCAATGAGGAGGAAGTTCTTTAGCCAGAGGTTGGTAAATCTGGTGGAGTTTATTGCCACAAATGGCTGTGGAAGGCAAGTTATTGGGTATATTTAAAGTGGAGGTTGATATATTCTTAATTAGTAAGGATGCCAAAGGTTACGGGGAGAAGGTAGGAGATTGGGGTTGAGAGGAGTACTAAATTAGCCATGATGGAATGCCAGAGTAAACTCGATAAGCCAAATGACCTAGTTCTGCTCCTGTGTCTTAGGAGCTTGTGGTCTAACACTGGTTTATAGTCTTAGAAATAGACAGCATTATCAACGCAAAGACTACAAAGAAGGATAACGACTCAGGGCAATAAGAGAGAAGTAATAATAGCATTATCCAATTCACAACAAATTTTAAAATAGTCCACAGCACATTTATTCCTCTTTCTTCATTATTGCTATGAATCATTTTGCAAGTTATCTTCCTTTATTAAGATACCTTCATCAACTTTTATTTGTATTTTACGGCTCTTGAGATGAAGCAGCTGCAGCATTGAACGATGTAAGGCTCTGAGACTGACTAAAACTAAGCATTCGAATTTTATTAGCAAGACGATCCAAACTATTTCTTATCCCTAATCATTATGTTGTCTGGGTACCATATGTATCGCACAATTTACCGAAAGTTGAATGTACTACACTGAAAGCTTAATCTAAGAGATGAGTCTAGATAACTGGAATTATCTTTGTTAGTAAATTACATAATCTATAAAAAACTGCAATCACTATATTTTAATCAAAGTACAAATAGGTGTCATGTGAATTGGTGTCTATCATCGGTGGCTTTGTGAATACAATGGATAATGCAAAAACATGGTGAATCATGTGTTTTTATCATGAAAATTTAACAAAAACTTAAAAAGCGTTAGTCTAGTCAGAGCAAAACCTTTGCCTCACATTTGCCACGTTTGTTCCCTTGCACTTGCCAAACTTAATCACATTCAACTGTCTAGTTCTGGAATCCCCATCTAAACCTCTCTTCCTGTAGGAAGTGCCTTATACCTAGATTTTCGACTGATTTTTTTGGTGGCCTGTTTGAATATCCCCTTACGTTGCTCAGTGCAAAATTGTGATTGATACGAGCTTCTGAAACAGTATTCATCAGTTTCCCCTCTGTCCAAGCCTGAAGACATTCTCAAGCTTGGAATCTCAACACTGGAGGGAGAAAAAGGATATGTTCTATTACTGTTCATCCCAGACTGAATCATCAGAATGGATCTCTGCCTGTGACTGTCCTATTGTTACCAGCCTTGAGTAGCCTATTTGCTGTCTAGCCTTCTGCCTGAACTTGACAGGCCCACCCTGCAGTGCACTTCATATCCTTCCACATTCCTCAGCACTTGGGAAGACAGCACATGACAGCGCCATTTTCCACGTTTTATAGGAGTGTCACGGTCCTGACCGTTAATACCCCATTTTCTCCTAATTCCCTTCGATTGTGCCACGGTTCCAACCGTTAATTCCCCATTTTCTCCTAATTTCTTTTGGTGGCGGCACACCTGGTTTTCATCAAGACCTGCAGCATAAGAACCCTGGCTTTGCACCCACTAGTTGCCAGATCATTGGTTTTGCCAGTGTGGTAATTAACGTTTCCCGGCCACTTAGGACTGTGTGTTCTAAGTTTTGCTTCAGTACTGAGAATTACCTATGAAACTCAGTCTCTCCGTGTCAAGATAAGTTTTCTAAGTTCTACTCCAGTTCCGAGGTTTACCTGTGAAATTCAGTCTCTCCGTGTCAAGATAAGTATTCTAAGTTTTACTTCAGCACCGAGCTTTACCTGTGTAACTCCGTCTCTCTGTGCTAAGAAAAGTTTTGTCTGCCGGTTCCCATTCTATGCTTCGTGTCAAGATAAGATATGCCTGCCTCCTGGTTTCCTGCACCCTCTCCTGTTTGCCATTCATCGTTCATGCCCGCATCTGCATCCTAACTCAATCTCCATGCCTGTGTCCTGCGTTTGGGTTTGCCTCGTTTGTTGCAACAGAACGATCTGGCCACCTTGGAGCCAGCGGACACAAACACCCTCCAACAAGCCCTCGCCAGCCAGGGCTCCCTACTGGGACAGCACAACGAACTCCTCCGGGAGGTCATGGAGAATCTCCATTCCCTGTCTGCTCACGTCACGCAGATCGGTGACCAGGTGGACTGTGTATCCACTGATTTTACTCAACCCACTCCTGGAACCCTGTCTAACCAGCCCAGACAGCCTGTAGTGGCAACTCCCTACATGTCAGCAACACCCCCACCAAGAGAGCTGCACGTATCAGAACCGGAGCACTACGCTGGGGATTTGAGGAAGTGCCGGGCCTTCCTTCTTCAGTGCTCCTTGGTGTTTGAACAGCAGTCGTTCATGTACTCCACGGATAAGTCAAAGATTGCTTATATCATGGGGTTGTTGCGGGGAAGTGCATTAGCGTGGGCCACAGCTGTTTGGAATAACCAACTAGATATCTGCTCTTCTTTCTCCACCTTTATTGCAGAAATGAGAAAGATCTTTGACCACCCCGTCTGTGGTAAAGATGCCGCCAAGCGTTTACTCACTCTCTGCCAGGGCTCACGCAGTTTTGCCAAATATTCCGTGGAGTTCTGGACGTTAGCGGCCGACTCGGGGTGGAACAATGAGGCACTACAAGGGGTATTTCGGAATGGTCTCAGCAACATGGTGAAAGACGAGTTGGCGGCAAGAGACAACACTGACAGCCTGGATTCCCTGATCTCCTGGGCCTGAACAGCATCACCATAAAGAATAAGTATCTCCTGCCCCTTATCAACTCTGCTTTCGAGCCCCTTCACAGAGCCACACTTTTCTCTAAGTTGGACCTGCGGAATGCCTATCACCTGGTCAGGATAAGGGAGGAAGATGAATGGAAAACAGCTTTTAACACCTCCCTCGGTCATTTTGAATATCTGGTCATGCCATTCTGTCTCACCACTGCCCCCGCCGTCTCCAAGCCCTGGTAAACGTTGTCCTTAGGGACCTTATTAACCGTTTCATTTTCGTTTATTTGCACGACATCCAAATCTTCTCCCATAATCTTCAGGAACACACCCACCGTGTCCGTCAGGTTCTTCAGAGGCTTTTGGAGAACAAGCTGTTCGTTAAGGCAGAGAAGTACAAGTTCCATGCCCGTTCTGTCAGCTTCCTGGGGTACATCATTGAGAGCGGGCAGGTGAGGGCGGATCCCAAAAAGATCCAGGTGGTGGCAGAGTGGCCAAAACTCTCGACGCTCAAACAACTCCAGCGATTTCTAAGGAACGTAAACTTCTACTGTCGCTTCATCAGGGATTGCAGCTGGGTGGCAGCGCCCCTTACTCACCTCTCCTGTGACCCCCTTCCACTGGACCCCTGAAGCGGACTCAGCCTTCTCAGAGCTGAAGAGATGTTTCATCTCCGCTCCCATCCTGGTCCAACTTGACCCCTCTCACCAGTTCATTGTGGAAGTCGACGTCTCCGACTCTGGGGTGGGAGCGGTCCTCTCCCAATGCTCCGACCCAGACCAAAAGCTCCATCCCTGTGCCTTCTTTTCTCGCCGTCTATACCCCGCCGAATGGAACTACAACGTTGGGAACCCGGAGTTGCTGGCCATCAAACTCAACTTGGAGGAGTGGAGGCACTGGCTGGAGGGAGCAGAACACCTATTCGTTGTCTGGATGGACTATAAGAACCTGGCGTACATCCAAACCGCTAAACACCTTAATTCCCACCAAGCCTGTTGGCATTAGTTTTTGACCCTTTCAAATTCACCCTCACCTATCGTCCTGGTTCCAAGAACGGGAAGCCAGATGCTCTCTCTCGTCAATACGTCTCCGAAGGGAGCCTTCCCAACCCCGATACCATCCTTCCACCGTCCTGTGTTGTAGCTGCCCTCACCTGGGAGATCGAATCCAAAGTCAAAGGGGCCCAACGGACTTAACCTGACCCAGGCAATGGACCCCCCAATCACCTCTTTGTGCCTGACTCTGTTCGCTCTCAGGTTCTCCAGTGGGGGCACACTTCTTGTTTCGCCTGCCAAACTGGAATCGGTCGAACTCTGTCCCTTCTGAAGCGACATTTCCGGTGGCCCACCATGGATGCTGACACTCGCTCCTTCGTCTCTGCCTGTTCTGTGTGTGTCCGTGGAAAAGCCTCCCATCGACCACCTGCTTCATCCCCTACCTTTCCCTAGCCACCGTTGGTCCTATATTGCTCTGGATTTCATTACTGGACTACCCCTTCACATGGTAATACTGCTGTACTCACCGTGGTGAACCGTTTCTCCAAAGCCGTGCAGTTCATAGCTCTTCCCAAACTCCCTACAGCCCGTGAAACAGCCGACCCCCTTGTCCATCATGTCTTCCGCCTTCATGGAATTCCATCTGACATTGTTTCTGACTGGGGCCCCCAATTCATCTCTCAAGTCTGGAGATCCTTCTGTCAAGCCCTTGGAGTCTCAGTAAGTCTTTCTTTCGGTTTCCATCCACAGACTAACGGTCAAATGGAATGAGCAAACCAGGATTTGGAAGCAGCACTGCGCTGCATATCCGCAAACAACCCGTCATCCTGCAGCACCCATCTCACTTGGGTGGAGTACGCCCACATCTCCCTGGTCAGCACCGCCACTGGAATGCCTCCCTTCAAATGCTCCCTCGGTTATCAACCCACTCTGTTTCCTGTCCACGAAGACGCATCATTGTGCTTTCAGTTCAGGCCCATCTCCGCTGGTGCTGCAAGGTCTGGAAGGATGCACGCGCGGCCCTGCTCTGCTCAGCTGACCGCAACTGGAGGATTGCCAATCACTATTGAATTGCTGCACCCAGCTATCGGCCTCGTCAGAAGGTTTGGCTCTCTTCGAAAGACATCCTCCTCAAGAATGAACCCAAGAAACTCGCCCCTCGTTACCTCGGACCATTCGAAACTGAGAGCATCATCAACCCCTCGGTGGTCAAACTCAAACTGTCCAGATCCATGCACATTCATCCCACATTCCACGTCTCCCAAGTGAAACCTGTGGCTATCAGCCCTTTGTATCCTCCTGCTGAACCCCCTCCACCCGCCCGGATCATTAACAACTACCCAGCTTACACCGTCCGGCAAATTCTGGATGTGCGCCACCGAGGCAGGGGTCTCCAGTACCTGGTCGATTGGGAGGGATACGGTCCTGAGGAGCACACCGGGATTCCCCACTCATTCATCTTGGACCCTTCCCAAATCCGAGATTTCCATCGAGACAATCTGGACAAGCCTGGTGGTTCGCCTGGAGGTTTCCGTTGGGGGGCGGGGGTGATATTGTCATGGTTCCGACCGTTAATTCCCCATTTTCTCCTAATTTCCTTTGATGGCGACACACCTGCTTTTCATCAAGACCTGCAGCATAAGAACTCCGGCTTTGCACCCACTAGTTGCCAGATCATTGGTTTTGCCAGTGAAACACCTTCAATTACTCCAAAAGACTGAGGTTTGGTAAAATACTGAAAGGCTTTTATTCGCTGTACAATACGACCTCCACAGTGAGTGTCTGCCCCCCGGACTGAGTGGGGAGGGGCAAGGCGAAACACCTTTATACAGGTATCTGTGGGAAGAGCCACAGGGGCAGTCAGCAGAGGGGCGTGTCCAGACAGGTAACCAAGTTACAACCTATATACATGGTTTACCACATTCACCCCTCCTTTTTTTAAAAAAGAGTCCCGCGGGGTGAAGTGACTGACAATATTTACAAGAAGTATATTTACAGGTCAAGTCTATCAGGTGGTCGAGTCCATCGCTGTGATCTACGTAGCACTGGCAGTGATTGCACCAGCGATGGCGGTTGTGCTGGCTCCGGCCTGACTTCAGGTGCCAGCACGTTAGGCGTCGGTAATCCCTCGTGCGTGTGCGTCACGCCCGGTATGGGAGTGTCGTGTGGTGTCTGTATAGGGTTTGGGGTGCACGGTGTCTCGTAGGTACATACATTGGTGGGTACGGGGTCAGTAGTCACCACGGAGTGTTCAGGGTAGGGGCCCGGAGCTCCTGTGGGAGCCAGGTCGCGGATGGAGACCGTGTCCTCCCTCCCATCAGGTAAAACCACGTAGGCATACTGGGGGTTCGCATGAAGTAAGTGAACCCTCTCGACTATCGGGGAGTATTTATTGCTCCTCGCATGTTTCCGGAGCAGCACTGGCCCCGGGAATGTCAGCCAAGATGGTAGGGTGGTTCCAGTGGTCGATTTTCTGGGAAAAGAAAAGAGCTGCTCATGAGGGGTGGCATTGGTGGCTGTGCATAACAGGGAGCGGATGGAGTGGAGTGCCTCGGGAAGGACCTCCTGCCAGCGAGAGACTGGTAGTCCCTTTGACCTGAGGACTAAGAGTGTGGCTTTCCACACTGTGCTATTCTCTTCTCTACCTGTCCATTCCCCCGGGGATTATAGCTCGTGGTCCTACTGGTTGCAATTCCCCTAGCCAGTAGATATTGGCGCAGCTCGTCACTCATAAACGAGGACCCTCTGTCACTGTAGATATAGCATGGGTATCCGAACAGAGTGAAGAACTTGTGCAGGGCTTTTATGACTGACGTGGTAGTGGTGTCGGGACAGGGGATGGAAAAGGGGAACTGCGAGTACTCGTCGATAACGTTAAGAAAGTACACATTGCGGTCGGTGGAGGGAAGGGGGCCCTTAAAGTCAACACTCAATCGCTCAAAGGGGCGGGTGGCCTTGATGAGTGGTGCCTTTTCGGGTCGGTAGAAGTGCGGTTTGCACTCTGCGCAGACTTGGCAGTCCCTGGTCATCATCCTGATCTCCTCAAGGGAGTAAGGCAGGTTCCGGGCTTTCACGAAGTGGAAAAGCCGGGTGACCCCTGGGTGGCAAAGATCTACATGTAGGGTGTATAGCCGGTCAATCTGCGCGCTGGCGCATGTTCCCTGGGATAGGGCATCGGAGGGCTCGTTGAGCTTCCCAGGCCTGTACATGATGTCATAGTTGTAGGTGGAGAGTTCGATTCTCCACCTCAGAATTTTATCATTTTTGATTTTGCTCCGCTGCTGATTATTAAACATGAATGCGACTGAGCGCTGGTCAGTTAGCAGGGTGAACCTTTTGCCGGCAAGATAGTGCCTCCAGTGCCTTATAGCTTCCACTATGGCCTGGGCCTCTTTCTCTACCACAGAGTGCCGAATTTCAGGGCCTTGAAGGGTACGGGAGAAGAACGCCACTGGTCTTCCTGCCTGGTTGAGGGTAGCAGCCAGCGCAAAGTCAGAGGCGTCCTCTCTACTTGGAAGGGAATGGCCTCATCCACCGCATGCATTGCTGCTTTGGCAATGTCCCCTTTTATGCGGTTGAAGGCCGCGTGGGCCTCGGCAGAGAGGGGGAATGTAGTGGACTTGACCAGGGGGCGGGCCTTGTCTGCATAGTTAGAGACCCATTGGGCGTAATATGAAAAGAAGCCCAGGCACCTTCTGAGGGCTCTGAGGGTATTGGGAAGAGGGAGTTCCAACAAGGGGCGCATACAGTCGGGGTCAGGGCCAATGATTCCATTCTCCATGACACACCCAAGGATAGCAAGTCGGGTGGTCCCAAATACACACTTGTCCTTGTTATAGGTGAGGTTGAAAGATTTGGCCGCTTGGAGAAATTTTTGGAGGTTGTTGTCGTGATCCTGCTGGTCGTGACCGCAGATGGTGATGTTATCCAGATATGGGAGTGTGGCCTTCAGTTGGCACTGGTCCACCATCCGGTCCATTTCCCTCTAAAAGACAGATGCACCATTCGTGACACCAAAGGGGACGCGCAGGAATTGATAAAGCCTGCTCTCCGCCTCGAAGGCAGTGTAAGGGCAGTCGTCCCGGCGGATGAGGAGCTGATGGTAAGCGTATTTTACGTCTATGGTCGAGTACACCTTGTACTGTGCTATCTGATTGACCATATCTGCGATGCGGGGTAGAGGGTACGTGTCGAGCTGCGTGAACCTATTGATGGACTGGCTATAGTCCACAACCATCCTATTTTTCTCCCTGTTCTGAACAACGACCACCTGCGCCCTCCAAGGACTTGTGCTTGCCTCAGTGACCCCCTCCCTGAGCAGCCGCTGCACCTCCGACTTAATGAAAGCTCTGTCCCCCGCGCTGTACCTCCTGCTTTTAGTTGCCACAGGTTTACAGTCGGGGGTCAGGTTGGCGAACAGCGGTGGGGGAGGGATCCTGAGGGTGGAGAGGTCACAAGTGGTGTCGGTAGTGTGGCAGTTGGCATGATGTTGGGTGGGATGTGCAGGTCGGTGTGTGTGTGTGTGTGTGTGTGTGTGTGTGGTCAGTAGCGGGGTACGTGACATATCTCTACAAAACAGGGGATTTATGACAGTAATTGGCGGGAGGGGCCCATCATACTTCATTGTCACGCTTTTCAGGTGGCTCTGGAAGTCCAACCCCAACAGCACAGGGGCACACGTTTGAGGCAAGACCAGTAACGTAAAGTCCTGATATTCTGTGCCCTGCACCACTAGTGTCGCTACACAACCCCCCCGGATGTCTGTTGTATGCGACCTGGAGGCCATGGTGACCCTCCGACTTACCGGCCGTATCATGAGTCCACAATGCTGCCCCGTGTCCGGGTGGATAAAACTCTCTGTGCTGCCTGTGTCAAACAGGCAGCTTGTCCTGTGCCCCTCCACCAGGATGTCCATCATTGACCTTGCGAGCTGGTGGGGAGCGCTTTGGTCGAGGGTCACGGAAGCCAGGGTGGGGTCGCTGTCTTGGTCCGGCGTGGTGGGGTGCCCGGTGAGCACCCGTTGGTCGTAGGCGGTGGGAGGTGGCGCCGACCAAGATGGCCGCCCCCATGTCTCGCACGTGGTGGTGGCGTGCAGGGAAGATGGCGGCAGGCAAGATGGCGACCCCCACGTCTCGCACACGGCGCTGCTCGATCCCGCTCGCGGTTTTGACTTACAGACCTTGGCGAAGTGGCCCTTCTTTCCGCAGCTGGAGCAGGTAGCTTGTCGGGCCGGGCAGCGTTTCCGGGGGTGCTTCTCCAGTCTGCAGAAGTAGCACTTCGCGGACTCACGACTGGCAGCAGCCGAGGTCAATTCGCCGGCGGGTTGCGGGGTCTGCGGCACCCACGAGGCCATTGGGGGATCGCGTGCCTGGAGAGCCTCGGAGTTATGCAGAGCGGCCTCCAACGTATCAGCCAGCTCCATCGCCGAATTTAGGGTAAGATCGGCTTTTTCCAGCAGCCGCTGGCGCACATACACTGACCTGGTCCCCGTGATGAAGGCGTCTCTCTCTAGGAGTTCTGCATGCTGCGCCGCCGTCAGCTCCTGGCAATTGCAGGCTTGCACGAGCGTCTGTAGGGCCTGGACGAACTCAGCACTCGATTCCCCGGGGTGTTGTTGCCGTGTCGCCAAACGGTGCCGAGCATAGACGCTGTTTATCGGCCGCAGGTATTGTCTTTTGAGTGCGTTCATTGCGCCGTCGTAGTTCGGCTGGTCTCTGATCAGCGAATAGACCCGTGGACTGACCCTGGAGAGTAGAACTCTGCGCTTCGCTACGGGGTTGGTCGCTTTAATCTCCTCTAGGTACGCTTCGAAGCAGGCCAGCCAGAGTTCGAAAGCGTTTCCAGCTTCAGGTGTTTGCGGATTGAGGTCTAATTTTTCTGGTCTCAGGGTCTGTTCCATGTTTTAAAACGTACAGCGAATAAAATTGAAGCACCTTCAATTACTCCAAAAGACTGAGGTTTGGTAAAATACTGAAAGGCTTTTATTCGCTGTACAATACGACCTCCACAGTGAGAGTCTGCCCCCGGACTGAGGGGGAGGGGCAAGGCGAACACCTTTATACAGGACTCTGTGGGAGGAGCCACAGGGGCAGTCAGCAGAGGGGTGTGTCCAGACAGGTAACCGAGTTACAACATATATGCATGGTTTACCACAGCCAGTGTGGTCATTAATGTTTCCCGGCCACTTAGGATTGTGTGTTCTAAGTTTTACTTCAGCACGGAGGTTTACCTGTGTAACTCCGTCTCTCCGTGCTAAGAAAAGTTTTGTCTGCCGCTTTCCTTTCTACGCTCTGTGTCAAGATAAGTTCTCCCTGCCTCCTGCTTTCCTGCTCTCCCTCCTGTTTGCCATCCAATGCTCACGCCCGCATCTGCATTCTAACTTAATCTCCGTGTTTGTGTCCTGTATTTGGGTTCCCCTCGTTCATTGCAACAAGGAGATTGGTGCAAGACCTTTGTTGTCATTTTGTGTTGTATTCCTTTTTTAAAATGGAAGGTTGTCTCCCTCTCCCACACCCCTTGACCCCATAAAGAGCAAATTTTAGGAACATAGGGATTTTTATTTCACTCATGTGGTAGGAAATAATTATATGGGTGTCAATGTTCACAGAATTTGTACTCTACCCACGAAGTTACAGCCCGAGCCATAGATCCAGGGAAAGACTATGTTAGAGATCTCTTGTCATCCTGGCACAGCAGAAGGTTTCTGCAACTGGTGAAGGCCAGCCACTAAAGTCATGGACTTGTACTTTTGCTCTAACTCTTAGAATGCTAGGCACCGGAGTAATTGCTATTACATAAACCTCATTTTTCATTATAATTATCAGGTCTTAAAGAAAATGTCATGCTGAATATTATAGTGTCACCAGTCATTTACCATCTGAATCTTGCTTAACCAACTTATTCCAGGACTGGCTTTTTCATTCTGTTTTAAGCTATGTCCTGCAGCTTTGCTCATACCTAAGCAGGACTTGCTTTAAAAGGGCAACTCACGACAGGGTAATTTGCACTGGCAGCAGTAAAAGTGATCTAATTATACACAGTTAGCAAGAGTGACTGATGTCACAAGAATGGGTGCACTTCATGCCTCTCTCGGCGAAATGACAATCTGCTCAGCTTCATTGCAAAGCCCTTGAACAATAATTCACTGCGAACAAAAAAAAGCATGAGTTTATTGCTCAGTTGTTACTTATCGAACAGTATTCTTAACCTTTAAAGCTGAACCATTAATAACGCAGGGCATTAGAAAAAATTGATGAACAAAGTGAAGAGCGTAAAAAAAAATGTGAAATGTGGTTTTCCAAAGCGTAATTAACTTCCATATAGAATAGTCAGTACAGGTCAACAGAACTGATTAGAAGGATGATTGAAACAAGAGATGCACTTATGTTATATCACCTGTGTAATTGATTTTTCATGTAGCTTTATTAATCTTCATGATGCTGCCCCACGAATCCATTAATAGTGAGCACTGTGCATGATGGAACCAAACAGAAGTGCAGATTGAAGGCAATTGCCAAACTATTGTTGCTCTGTCTGAGAGAATATTGGGAGGCAGCATGCATAATATCCTCTCTAGCCTATCAGCTGACAAAAGAATATGTTCTGCTAAATATACATATATCTTAGGAAAACCAGCTTAAACATCTGTTGTTGCTCGAACTAACTATTATCTGCAAATACCAGTGAGGCTTAAAATGATGACATAGTTATCACAGTTTTGTTTACAGATTGCACACTTCAGGTTTCAATAGTTTTACTATTTTTGCTCTAATATAGAAATAAGGGTTATTTTGACGGTTCTTTCTTCTTGAACTCCATTGGTTGGGGTTGACCGTGGATGTTGTGTCCTAGCTGTTGAAGTCAAGGCGTGAGCCAGTTCGCAAGCCAGGGCAGCACCAAATGGAGGGTAAGCTTTTACCCATGCAGCAGGCTTCCCCTCTCAACACAACTGGTGAATCCAAAGGAACGGCAGAGAAGGGAACAGTTTGGCACCAGCGGCGTCGCAGGAGTTGCCAGTCAGCATTAAACTCAATTTAGGACTGCCTTAGGGACCCCAGCTCCGGAATTTTCCTCAGGGCTTATTCCTGAAGCCTTCCCCAGGAATGGTTGTAGCTGCAACACAGTGGAGGTTTGAATTCAGAGGTTTTCCTTCTCCTAGATGAGCTGACAACCATGGCTGATGAACCCCTTCTGCCCAGAGCGATTGGTCTTAAGGTGCCAGTAACTCGCCTTTGTCCCTTCTCCTGTCAGTAGAAATGGTTCCACTGGACTTAAGTAGCTAAGCCACCACCTGAAGGCCAAGAGCTGTACTTGGTTGACAGAGGCTATTTGAGATGCACACCACTGAGAGCATTTAATAGGTAATGGGAGCTTACCCCACTACCACCCTTGGCTATAACAAACTTAAGGAACCTTTTGACAGTTAAAGTTTCACTTTAGTACCATCATTTAATGTTATTACAACATGTGCGTACTGTAAGAATAGCATGAACTTGGGAATTCCCAGGGTGTTGTAACAAGGTGTTTTTAATCATCTACTGTTCCGCACTTGCAACAGCAGAGTGACCCCCTTGGGTAACCTGATCCCAAAAGATTAATTAAAGAGCAAAATATAAGAATTTCAAAGTGAAGAGCACGGCAAGGTCCAAAAATACAGAAGCATACAGCCGCTCAAGCAAGTTCTGCTGTTCAGCTGGATAATGGTTTTCTCTTTTTTTTCCCCTGAGGATTATTGCTAGATGCAATTTTGTATGCACTCACACACAGGTGTATAAACACAACATGAGCCCACAACCCTGCAAAACAAGCTGCCTTTTACTAAAGCTAATAAGTAATAAAACATTGATATCTGACAAGAACTAGCTTAGTTATTCTTTCTTTGTCTCTGAATGCAATGACTTTCATTGATTCAACAGCCAACACTTTTTAATGTTGAAAACAAATGCAAGGCAGAAGGTGAAAAATGGCCAGAGGAGCTTCGTGGAAGAATGTCACAAGAACTTGGTCATGATGTTGTGTTTTTATAGGGTCTCAAAGGAGGAGATGCAGGCAAAGTCACTCACATCAAGGGCAGTCACAGCTGAAGTAGTCTTTAAAGTGTTTCTTCCAGTGGATTTGACTGCCTCTCTGATTCTGATGAGTCCTGTGGGTTTCAGTAAGGTAGAGCCTTAGATGTCTGGGCCATAGATAACTTGAAAGCACTTTATTGTCATAAGACACAACTTTGTCCTCTGGCAATACAAATCCATGCCAAGTTCTTGAAAAGTGTGGGCTTCTTTTCATATCCTGGAAACCACCCCTCAGAGAAGGCAGCTTTGAATGATGAAACCCACCACTATCATCAATATGTTAGCATGGATTGAGGAAAAGGATGGTTGAAGATTAAGACAAGCAGAAAACGTACAGTGCTCTAGGGTGCAATAACCTCCATCCCCCTAATCTGGGTTTCAGAGACCCAGATTACCTATAGCAGGCAGTTTAAGGTATTGGAATAACACAACTAATACTGTCTCAGTAATCTTCTCCAAATTCACTCTAAGAAAAAGCAAATCAACATCAGTGCCATCATCCTATAACTGAGGTCCTAACGGTTCTCATTCATCTCCATTGGGCAGATCATGTGTACCAGCAGAATTCAGAAATAGACATTCTGTTCTGAGCTCTATACAGTTTTCCACTTGGATAGAGGACAAGATTCAAGATTGCTCAACGCCTCCTGAAAAAAATTGCAACACTCCCACCAAATTTTGAAAATTGCAGGCACATGATTGGTTCAGCTGGAGAAAGAGCATTTAGGATAAATAATATTGAGATCCTTGAGTCCATGTCCTGGGAGTTTAAAAAAACCTGCACAAACTACCCATCGGATGCATCCTGTCCAAACTGTGGAAGAGTCTGCAGTTTCTACAATGGTTTCATCATTCACCTCAGAATCCAGAAACCTGGAGTGAAACACCTCCACATCTACCCCATCATTGCCTCCTTATGATGTTTTATCACCCCTCATTCATTCTTTTGAACTCCAAAGAATACAGATCCAACTCATTACCCTTGTCTCAACAAAACTATAATCCCTGGAATCAACCTGGTGAAGTCTTTGGAACTGCAAACGATGCTGATATATCCTATTTTAAATAAGAGCAAAATTTGCACAAGAGTGTCCTCACCAACACCAAATAAAACTTATCTATTTCTAAACACCAGCACCCCCCCCCACATGCAATAAAATCCACGATGCAATTTGCCTTCATAACTACTTGCTGCATTTGCCAAATTTTTGTTTTGTGATTCATGTACAAGAACATCTAGATCCCTCTGTACTTCAATCATTTATAATCTTTCTCCATTTAGAGGACAGTCTGCATTTTGATTACTCTTACCAAAGTGTGTGACCTCACATAGTCTTACATTTTTGCCCACTGTCTTAATTTACCTTTCTCCAGTGACAGAGTCCGAATCTCCCCATTGCAACATAACACTAGCCTATCCCCTATTTTCATGTCATCAGTAAATTTGGATATGACACACTCTGCCCCTTTCTCCAGATCATGAATATAAATAGTAAATAATTGAGAACGAAGAACTGATCCTGAGGGTAGCTCACTAATTATAGTCTTCTAGCCTGAAAACGACCCATTTAATCTGACTCACTGTCTTCTTTGTGATAACTGATCTTCAATCTATTCCCCCAATAATGTGTGCTATTAACTTGTGCAGCAGCCTTTTCTATCACCTTCTTATATAACTTCAGTATATCCAAGTGCACTACAGTTGCAGGCTTCCTTCTATTGACTCTACTTGTTACTTCCTTGAAGAACTTTAGCAGATCTGTTATAAAACCATATTGACTTGGTTTGATCCTGTTAAACTTATATACTCTGTGTGTGTGTGTGTGTGTGTGTGTGTGTGTATAAATAAAATATCAATATCATGTACATATGTGTGTGTATATCTATCTATAGCTATCTATCTATATCCATATCTATCTATATGTATATCTATATATATAAATTTCTGCAACCTGTATGATGTTTGTAGTGTTCTCTACTGTGAAGTACTGTGATGCAAAGTATTAATTTAATTACCTACTAATTCCTTGTTTTCCATTATTAATTCCCTTGTCTCACCCTTTTGGAGTTCCACTCTTACCCTCTTACCAGAGTAATGTATTAAAAATACTGGTGGAATTCAGCAGGCCAGGCAGCAGCTTGTGAAGAAGGATCTTGGCCCAATTCGTTGACTGTTCATTCCTCTCCATAGATGCTGCCTGACCTGCTGAGTTCCTCCAGCATTTTGTGTGTGTTTCTCAGAATTTCAGCATCTGCAGAATCTCTTCTGTTTGTAAATCATCGGGAATTGATTTTGCTGTTTGATTGCTGCCAGTTTTTCTTCGTAATAAATTTTTCCTTCCTTATTAGTTTTTGAGTCTTTGAAAAATTCCAGGTCTTCCGATCTACCACAAACCTTTGCCACCTTTGATTTAATGTTTTCTTTGACCTCCTTTGTCAACTGAGGGTTTTATCTTTCTCATGGAATCCCTCTTTCTAATTGGGATAAATCTCTGCTGAGCACTTTGAACTAGCAATTTAAATACCTGTTTAAATGTTGCTGTTTCTTTGGCTATTTGCCGACAACTACTGTAAACAACTCCACCTTCAAACCTTTGTCATTGCCCTTAATTAAGTCAGTGCCAAACCTTATCTGGATTGTTCCATATGCATATCATCTAAACCACATGCTGTTGTGAGTGGAGGCTTTTGCAGAAGATAATCTTGCTGACATTTAGATCTGTGGGAGAAAGAGCCCTGAGTAACTGCAGAGGTTTTCCTGATTTTTCTGCTGAAGTTACAGCAGGTGGGCTGAGATTGTAGAGGGGAGAAGATGAAATAGGCTAACCTTATTTGGAATTTATAGCCGGGGTTTTTAAGAAATATTTTCCTTTTCAATCGTGCTCTTTTTATTGCTCAGCATTGAGATCTGATCTGTTCCCAATTCGCCCATGATTTTAAAACCAGCCTGGATGTCTTTGACAAGGCATGCTGGTGATATATAAAAATATATTTCAGAAGATTTATGATAATGGAAGTTCAACTGCTTGAGGATTTGCTGCACAAATGACAATGTGTATTACATTCTATACAGTATATGTCCTTGTAAAGCATCAGAAACTCAGATTTTTCAGAGCTGCTTTCAAGAACCACAATAGATTGAATGAATTGTCTCACATAATAGAGAATAAAACACATTCTACAGTCACAGTTTTATTTTCAACTAAAAGTTGCATTCTAGTCCTGTTATTCTTCAATTGATTTAAAAACATCAAACATTAATGAGTTAAAGAGATTAGGAACAAACTCTGATTCCTTTGTTATGATCCCCATCTAAATTTGGCATCCAGGAGAAATTATCAGGGATAATGGCTTTAGACACACCACTGACATTAGGGATGGTACTTACGTGAGCAGCAGTGACTCGCAAGTGAGTCAGATACTCAAAATACGGTGATTAGTTGACGTAGGCAACAACAAATGGTTGCTTAGGAAGCAAATTTCAAAAAACGTGTGTACATCAGATGAAAGAATGGTGTCTGGTGAAGCTTTGATGTGCAAAAATAAGACATAAAATTGTAATATTCCTATTTCAACTAGTGGGCTTGTACAAATTAAAGCAGTTGTTACCTCAACCTAAGTCTGAATCTGGTCTGTTTTTCAAATGTTATGTAACAGAATCGAAAATCAAACTGCACCTGTACATAAAAATAACGTAAGGCAGACTTTGGATTTGATGTTTTTTAATCCCCTGTGATATTAATAGCCAATAAAATGGGCAATTACAGAGACAATCTGAAAACAACTTCTGATGGAATAATGTTTATCATGTTGTCCTGGACTCGAGGCATTTTCCCCAATGTTGGTTTACCCAGTGCATTGGGCACCTAACTTTAATCATAAAACGTCCTTTTAGATCGGGGATTCCCAACCTTTTTTATGCGATGGGCCAATACCATTAAGCAAAGGGGTCTGCAGACCTCTGTTTTAGATAGATTCTGGCATAGGTAGATCATGAAATTATTGTGGCACAAAAAGTCCATTCAACCAATTGATTCTAAGCCAGGCAAAATAATCCTATACTTTCCATTTCCTCACTCTTTCTCCATAGCCATTCATTTTTATCAAATTCCTTTTCCATTGATATTACATCATTATTTTGCCCTCTTTTTGTACCATTTATTTAATTCTTATTGTAACCTATGGTATTTTTTATGTATTGCATTGTACTGCTGCCACAAAACTATCAAATTTACAACAGACATCAATGATAATAAGACTGATTCTAATTTTCATTCTTTGAAGAGCCTAAGAGATTATTTTTCACCACTGTTACTGGCAGAGTGTTCACATTACATCTCCCACTATACTGGGTGTGACATTAGCACAGTCTGTTAATGCCACTGTCTCAGACTTCTGGGGTCCAGGTTTGAATCTGATGTCAGACGCACTCTGTGTGCAGCTGCCCATATAGGATTTTATTAGCTTCCTCACACATTGCAACGGCATGCTGGTTGGTTAATTGGCCACATTAAGTTAATCGTTAATTTGGATTAATGGGGATAAAAAGCATCGAAGTCAAGTTGAAGAGCGTGTGTGAGAGAGAATAAATTCACAAAGGTACAGGGAATAAAGCCGGAGGGAGAGAGTAGGAATAAAAAGGATTGCTTTTCTGGGAGCTACCTTGGACCCAATGAACTGAATAGCATTCTCCTGTATTTGTAAATGCATTAAGATAACAGAAGCATCTTTCCTTGCACCCTTTTGCACTTGATGCCTACAATCTTAAATTTGTGCTCCAGGTCATTGAATGTCACAGTCAGAAACAGGCCCTTTGGCCCATCTAATCCATACCAAGCTATTAGGATTGTTCATATACAACCTACCATGCAGCCATGCTGCCTATCCTTAATCAGTCTCTGTCTATCCAAATACTCATAAATCTGGTCCCTTAGAATACCTTCCAATTACTTTCCCACAACTGATGTCAGGCTGACCAGCCTAAAATTTCCTGGCTTATTCTTAGAACCTTTCTTAAACAGTGGAACAACATTAGCTGTCCTCCAATCCTCTGGCACCTTACCCATGGCTGGTACATTTAAAATATCTGTGCTAAGGGCCCTGCAATTTCTGCACTCGCCTCCCACAGGGTCCGAGGCAGCACCTTGTTAGTCCCTGGGGATTTATCCTCTCTAATTTTCCTCAAGGCAGCAAACACCTCCTCCTCAGTAATCTGTATAGGGTCTATGATCTTGCTGCTGCTTTGTCTCACCTCTAAAGACCCTGTGTCCATCTCCTGAGTAAATATAGATGCAAGAAAACCATTTAAGGTCTCTCCCATCTCTTTTGGCTTCATGCATGAATGCTGCTCTGATCTGTTCTTTTTCCCCCTTGCTGTTATTTGGTCTTAATATATCTGTAGAAGCCCTTGGGATTCCCCTTCACTTTGTCTGCCTGAGCAATGCCATGTCTTCTTTAGCCCTCCTGTTTTCCTTCTCTTGCATTTCGTATACTCCCCAAGTACCCCTTTTTCTCCTTTCTGCCTATACTTACTATGCATCAACCAGGGCCTCAATATCTCTTGAAAAACCAAGGTTCCCTAAACCTGTTATCTTTGCCTTTTATTCTGACGCGAACATACAAACACTGCCTCCCACTTACCAAGTACATCTTTGTCAGAAAACAACCTGTCCCAATCTACACTTGCCAGATCTTTTCTGATACCATCAGAATTGGCCTTTTTCCAGTTTAAAATCTCAACCCAAGGACTAGACTTATCGTTCGTTATAATTATCTTGAAACTAATGCCACAATGATCACTGGATGCAGTGTTCCCCTGGCCTACGCCAACTTCTATCATCGGCTCTGTCTCAATCCCTAATAGGAGATCTAGTTCAACTCTGTAGTTGGAACCTCCATCTACTATTTAAGGAAACTTTCATGAACACATTTGACAAACTCTATCCCATCCAGCCCTTTTACAGTTTGGGAGTCCCAGTCAATAAGTGGAAAGTTAAAATAACGTACTATCACAACTTCCTGTTCCTTGCAACAATCTTCGATTTCTCGACAAGCTGTTGAGTGGTCTGTAATATAATCCCATTAATTTGGTCATCCGTTTCTTATTCCTCAGTTCCACCTCATCTACCTTTAGATGAGCTCCCTTGTCTGTCCAAACTGATCACAGCTATGACATTATCCCATACTAGTAAAGCAACCCTCCCCCTTTAATCCGTCCCATTCTATCACATCTGAAACTATGGAATCCTGGAACAATGAGCTGGTAGTCCTGCTTCTCCTGTAACCAAGGGTCACAAATGGCTGCACTGTCATAATTCCACATGCTGATCCATGCCCTGAACTCATCCACCTTTCCTACAATTCTCCTTACATTGAAATACAAGGAGGCAGTGCCGAGGAAGTTCACCAGGTTGATTCCAGAGAAGAGCGGGTTAGACTATGAGGAGAGATTGAGTCGCCTGGGACTGTGCTCGCTGGAATTCAGAAGAATGAGAGGAAATCTTATAGAAACATATAAAATTATGAAGGGGATAGATAGGATAGAGGCAGGAAAGTTGTTTCCACTGGTAGGTGAGACTAGAACCAGGGGACACAGCTTCAGGATTCAGGGGAGTAGATTTAGGATGGAAATAAGGAGGAAATGCTTTTCCCAGAGAGTGGTGACTCTATGGAATTCACTACCCAGTGAAGCAGTGGAGGCTACCTTAGTAAATATATTTAAGACAAGGTTGGATAGATTTTTGCATAGTAGGGGAATTAAAGGTTATGGGGAAAAGGCAGGTAGGTGGAGATGATTCCATGGCCAGATCAGATGTGATCTTATTGAATGGTAGAACATACATAGAATGTAGAATAGTACAACACAGTACAGGCTCTTCGGCCCACAATGTTGTGCCGACCCTCAAACCCTGCCTCCCATATAAACCCCCAGCTTAAATTCCTCCATATATCTGTCTAGTAGTCTCTTAAACTTCACTAGTGTATCTGCCTCCACCACTGACTCAGGCAGTGCATTCTAGGCACAAACCACTCTCTGAGTAAAAAACCTTTCTCTAGTATCCCCCTTGAACTTCCCACCCCTTACCTTAAAGCCATGTCCTCTTGTATTGAGCAGTGGTGCCCTGGGGAAGAGGCACTGGCTATCCACTCTATCTATTCCTCTTATTATCTTGTACACCTCTATCATGTCTCCTCTCATCCTCCTTCTCTCCAAAGAGTAAAGCCCTAGCTCCCTTAATCTCTGATCATAATGCATACTTTCTAAACCAGGCAGCATCCTGGTAAAACTCCTCTGTACCCTTTCCAATGCTTCCACATCCTTTCTATAGTGAGGTGACCAGAACTGGACACAATACTCCAAGTTTGGCCTAACCAGAGTTTTATAGAGCTGCATCATTACATCGCGACTCTTAAACTCTATCCCTCAACTTATGAAAGCTAACACCCCATAAGCTTTCTTAACTACCCTATCTACCTGTGAGGCAACTTTCAGGGATCTGTGGACATGTACCCCCAGATCCCTCTGCTCCTCCACACTACCAAGTATCCTGCCATTTACTTTGTGCTCTGCCTTGGAGTTTGTCCTTCCAAAGTGTACCACCTCACACTTCTCCGGGTTGTAGAGCGGGATCAATGGGCCAGATGGACTACTCCTGCTCCTATTTCTTATGTTCTTATGTTCTTAATACAACAATTCAGAACATTAATCCTTGAATCATCTGCTACTGGGAATAGCTCCCCTATATTTATCCTTTCTCTGCCAGTCATGATCCATCAAAACAGTTTTCTGTGTTCTTTGATCCAAGACCAACTTAGCTTCTTTAGTCAAGCCCTGTCACTGAAATCCCTAAATTCTAAAGTTATTCTAGTGAAATTAAAATGCTTTTAAGCCATAATTCCACACTGACTTAGGTTAGATATTGTTCATCTATAGGGTGGCATCGTTGTGTAGCGGTTAGCCCAAGGCTTCAGAGTGCCAGCAATCACAGATCGAAGTTTAATGTCTGTAAGGAATTTCAATATTCTCCCTGTGTCCTCATGCATTTCCTCTGGATATTCCAAGGACGTATAGGTTAGAGTGAGTAAGCTGTGGGCATGCTATGTTGTCGCTGAATGCAGGGCGACATTTGTGGGCTGCTCCCAGCACATCCTTGGACTGTGTTGGTCTTTGACATAAATGAAGCATTTCAGTGGATGTTTTGATGTTCCCTTCGTTTGTTATGTGCCGCGTCGGATGACGTGGGTGGTCATGGTACTTCCACGGCCATGATTGTTCTTGGCAAATTTTTTCTACACAAGTAGTTTGCCATTGCCTTCTTCTGGGCAGTGTCTTTACAAGACGGATGACCGCAGCTATTATCAATGCTCCAGAGATTGTCTGTCTGGTGTCAGTGGTCGCATAATCAGGACTTGCAATATGCACCATCTGCTGATACAACTATCCACCACCTGCTCACATAGCTTCATGTAACCTTACTGGGCGGTTAAGCAGGTGGTACACCTTGCCCAAGGGTGACCTGCATGCTAGCGGAGGGAAAGAGTGCCTTACCCCTCCTGAGGTAGAGACGTATTTCCACCCTGCCACCCAGTCTTGAGGTACATGTGACAGAAAAAAAGCTACTCTTTCCTTTCTTCCTTCCTTCCTTTCACCCTCCATCCCTCCTTCCCTGTGTCTGATATTTAAGTGCAAAATTGCAAAAAAATGTAAATTGAAGTAATTTTGGACTGTTAGCAATCTCAGACAGCTCTTCCTTTTATCCCAGTTTCACCATCTCTTCCTATACTTCTATTATTTTGTGTCAATGTTGACATATAAATCAAATACTAATCAGAACTATAAACTAATAATCTCTGCCTGAAAACCATATTGAATGCAATTTGAGCCGTGACCGTAACTAATACTTTGGTAGATGGAGATCGAATTCCTGAAGATGTATTCAGTCTGGAGGAAAACATTAAACTCATTGGAACAAATGGCTTTAGCAACTCCTTTTCAAAAATAGTGGAACAGGAAATGGTGGGGGGGGGGGACCAACGACTGCCGCTTTTCAGAATCTAAATCGCTGCATATGAATTAAGCAGTGATACACTGAAGAAAATATTCGAAGCTGCAGTTCGAGCATGCATACTGTGAAGTGATGCAGTGGAACAGTGTGTTGCTGCTTAAATGTGCTGAGCAGTGCAATGCATTATGCTGCTGTTCAGATAGTGCACTCTCCTGTTCCTGATAAACTAACAAACAGAGTCTGGGAGAACCCAATATCTGCACTTTCAGGTGTGACTCCTTGTGGTCTTCATACAAAACTTTACCTAAACAGTTACATTCAGATGAAAAGAAAATGAGCTTTAATTTATAAAGTCCTTGATGTCCCCAAAATGCTTACCAGCTGAAGTGATTCTTTTGACGGTATTTATAGTCGCCGTAGGAAACTCAGAACTAATATGTGCTCTGCAGGTACCACCAATAGGAAGACTGTATTGGCCTGATAACCTAGTGGTTCAGTTATGTTGTTGAAGTATAAATACTGGCGATGACAGCAAGGCAAATCCTTTTCTCTGCCTCAAGATACGGTGATGGATTCTTTTCCACCTGCCTAAATAAGCAGAATCTCAGTTTATCATCTGAAATTAAAGCAGCACCTCTGACAGTGCAGCGTGTCAGAGTGGCTCAGCTGGTAGACCTTATTTCTCATAGTGTCAGAGACTTGGGGCTCAATTCTGACTTAGAGTACTGCTTTGTGGAACCTGCATATTCTTCCTATGCAGATGCTTATTCTACTCCTATTCTTCCTCCTTTGAGTTCCCTCAAAATGTTCTAGTTTCCTCCCACATCAAAAAGGCATGCAGGGATTATTGTGGGATTGGTATAAATGTGAGTGTTTCTGTGCTGTGCATCTTTACAGTATATCATTGCCTCCAAATTGCATTGGACTGTAGTTTAGATGCTTGCATTCAGTTCTTTGGAGTCAATTTTAAACCAACCACATCACAGATACTGGAACTTCTAATTAACTAACGGATGACCAGGGTCATTTCATTGGCGCCATCATTCTATGCAAAATTGCAATATGTGTTGGCTTCTCTTTCCTTCCTTTAAAATAGCACTTCTAAAATGATTCAATCAGTTGAGAAGAAAGCTAAATTATTCCTTTCTCCTTTGCCACTCAGTAATCTCTCCACTCTTGTGAAAATAATGACTGTTGCAATGATCTTCGGAAAATTGTGATACACTTACAATTCCTGCTACTTATTCTGGGTGTAGAGTGTAGCTGAAATTCCTCCTCTTAGAGAGCAGAGAATTGCTCATCTTTCACCAAAAAGATTTGAAATAGAATGAGTTCACGATTTTACTTGCAAGCTGTTAATTATACAGAAAAAAATAGGGTTCATGCGATATCACCAATGTTCTCTGCGAGCTTGGAATCAATACACAGTGTCAGAAGTGCATTGTGTTGATCAAATATTAATAGGAATATAATTCCTAGCTCCACCTGGTTGTTTCCATGACACCAGCAAACTGCATGATTCTGTGTTGATGGAAGGTTTTAAGGACAGGAATAAACTGGAGGTTCAGAAATCCTATAAGTTGTGATGATGCTGATGAAAGATTAATCAGAAGGATATAACGGCTCTCTTTAAAGTGGACTGAAGCCAGGAGGCATTCCTGATAAATCCCCTGCCCATGGGGAAACATCAGGGATGCTCAGAGTGAGAAAGCTTCCACAGGGTGTCAGTGACTGCAGCCAAACATGAAATACTACTCTTTTTCAGCCAAGGTTTTAAAAAAAAATTGCCAATATTTTCTTTTGACTTGTTAACTAAGAAATACCTACTCCTGAAGTGCCAAATTGGGTCATACTGCAGACCCGGGGTTCCTACAGACCCCTTGACTAATGGTATTGGTCCATGGGATAAAAAAGGTTGTAACTCCTCCTGCAGAGGAAGACCTAAGTGCTACTATTTTTGCAATGAGTATATTCATAAGTACTCCATCTCACCTAATTTCTATGGATCCATGTCTTTCTTGGCATATGCCATTTACATATTTTTATTTCCTTCCTGCTTAGCTATAACCTTCAACTCGATATAGAATACAACTCAACTTATATGTATATAAAGTACTTTGAAGAAGTATTCAGCACTCAACACTTTGTTCAAATAAATGACTATTACAACTAGGGATTTTGATCAATTTAACTGAGAATTTTCATTTGTGAATCACATTCCCTTTTATCCCCCCACAGTGGAGCCCAAAAAACAGGGAAAATTGTAAAACATGAAAAAACTAAAAAATCAGAAATTGAACTGTCAAGTGTTCCAAAGTATTCATCCCCCTTTGCTCAGTGCTTAGTTGAAGTACCTCTCACAGCTGATATAGCCAGTAGTATTTTTTTGGTTAAGTATTAGGTTTGCACAATGTGATGAAGCAAGATTTGCCCATTCTTCCTTGCAAAATTGCTCAAGCAGTGCCAAGTTAGTTGGGGAGCAATGACGGACAGCAATCTTGAGGTCGTGCCAGAGGTATTCAATTAGTTTAAGGTTAGGGCTCTGACTAGGCCATCAATTTTCAGTCCATGGTTGGTCTGGCAATATGTTTTGAGTTGTTGTCCTGCAGAAAGACAAACTTCCTCCCTAGTTTAAGCTTTCTGGCAGAGGCTAGCAAGTTTTTTTAATCCAGGATCTCACTATATGTAGCTGCATTCATCTTCCCATCAATTCTGACCAGATTTCTAGTCCCTGCTACTGAAAAGCATCCCCATAGCATTATGCTAACTCTACCATACTTTACACACTGGCTGATGTGCAATGTAAGATTTACACCACACATACTGCTTAGTGTTGAGGACAAGAAGTTTCACTTTAATCTCATCCAACCACAAGACCTTCTTCCACGGCTGTACAGTAGCTTCTAAGTGAGACCTTACAAAGTTTTTAAGGGCAAGGATGTTCTTTTATTTAGTGGCATGTGTGGCATGTCAGGTAAACTTTTGTTTTTTTTAATTGAGGCACTCGCATATGGTGTGGTGGCATAATGATGTATGCCATTCACATACTTCTTGCATATAACCCAGTGAATTATATAAACTAAAAATGCTTAACCGAACAATATATTTACAATATTTTACTGAAATATTGAATACACTATACTCCCCTGCTTAGCTACAAATTCCAACTCAATATAGAATGCATTTCAACTCAAATATGTAATGTAGTGCTCTCTAGTCATATATATAATATACTATATAATACAACTACTATATAGACAGCCATAGCATAGTAAATTTTAATTGTCCAATTCAGGCCTAAAGATTTAATCACTATGGAGGCTTTCTTACTCTTGTGAGATAATGTCTTTGCAGGACAGAGGTGGAGTGGGGGTCACTGTGCTTGGCAGGTGAGACCTGTGGCTGTGAAACCATTTCAGGTTCTGGGGCCTCCACTATAGTCATTGTAGGAGTTGACTTATGAATGGTAGGAAGTGGTTCTGATAGCTCTGGAAACCTTTCTTCTCCAACAATTGACTCTGCCAGGGCAATGCAGGCTATTTCCAAGGATGGAGAGGTGCCTCTCTGCAGAAAGACATCTTCTGGATGTGTTGGCATCCCAAACAGTGCATGACAAGCTGCTCAATCTGCTGATCTATCCTAGGCCACCAGACAGAGCTTTGAGCCAACACTGTTATTTTGACTGTGCCGAAATGACCGGCATGAAATTCCTCGAACACTTTAGCTCTCACCTTTCTTCTCTAACAATTGTCTCTACTTTCCTGAACCGATTAATGTGTCATCCCCGGATGACCTCAGATGCATTTTCCACTGTGTCACCCAGTTCTGTCCTTAATCTTTCCAAGTCACCACTTTTGATCAGCGCTGCAGTCCCTTGCCAGGGCTGCTTGTCCGGGAGTGAAACATCGAACCTCCTTGTTTGAGAAGCCTTCAATTTGCCCCATCTGTTTGCCCTGCATACTCCTTCTGAGATTGGGTTTGAGGAGATCCGAGCATGAATGCAAGGGATGATCCAGGAACAGCATAGTGAGTGAGTTGTTGGTTATGGAGTGTGCTGCATTGTGTTATACAAAGAGGAAATTGGTGAGCTTCTGATTCAGTCTCAGTGTGGTGTGTTCTGCTGACATTGCTTGTAGTGCGTTCTTTAGACTCTGGACAAATCCTTTCGCCAAGCCATTTGTAGCTGGGTGGTGTGGTGCAGATGTAGTATGCCTTATTCCATTCATTTTCAGGAATGACTGAAACTGTTCTGCAACAAACTGCGGTCCATTGTCACTAACTAAGTGTTCTGGATCACCAGTCCTTAAGAAGAGGTTTCTCAACACATCAACAGCATGCAAAGCTGTAGTAGAGGCTGTTGGGAACACCTCTGGCCACTTAGTAGTTGCATCCATGACCACCAAGAAATTCGTGCTTATGAATAGTCTGGCAAAATCTACATGAATCCTCTGCCAGGGCACTGCAGGCCATTCCCAAGGACAGAGAGGCGCTCCTCTTGGTAACTTCTGGACATGTTTGCATCCCATCCAGTGTATAGCAAGCTGTTGAATCTGTTCATTTATCCCAAAGCATCGAGCCAACACTTTCATTTTGACCGTGCTTAGATGACCGTGTGTAGCTTCTTCAACACTTTAGCTCTCAGCTTGGATGGTACAACAGCTCTCAAACCCCACATAAAGCAACCTCCATCAAGGGCAAGTTCATTACTGTAAAAATAGGGTGCTGAGATTTCTGCTGCTTTGTAAACCTGAGACAGTGTGGCGTCTTTTCTCGTTTTCCTTTGGATCATCTCTGACTTAATAGGGAGAACTTCAATTTACGTTATGAAGAATACATGAAGAGGAGTGTCCACAAGCTAAATGATCTCTCAGTACATCATTAAGGCCATCATTAAACTGACAATTATGGAGAAGGATAGGACTGGACCCAGGGTTGAGATTTTTGATTGGAGAAAGGCTAACTTTGAGGAGATGCGAAAGGATTTAGAGGAGTGGATTGCGACAATTTGTTTTATGGGAAGGATGTAATAGAGAAATGGAGGTCATTTAAAGGTGAAATTTTGAGGGTACAGAATCTTTATGTTCCTGTTAGGTTGAAAGGAAAGGTTACAAGTTTGAGAGAGCCATGGTTTTCAAGGGATATTGGAAACTTGGTTCTGAAAAAGAGAGAGATCTACCATAAATATAGGCAGCTTGGAGTAAATGAGGTGCTCGAGAATATAAAGAATGTAAAAAGAATCCTAAGAAAGAAATTAGAAAAGCTAAAAGAAGATATGAGGTTGCTTTGGCAAGTAAGGTGAAAATAAATCCAAAGGGTTTCTACAGTTATATTAATAGCAAAAGGATAGTGAGGATAAAATTAGAGAATCAGGGTGGACGACTATGTGCGGAGCCAAAAGAGATGGGGGGAGATATTGAACAATTTCTTTTCTTTGGTATTCACTAAGGAGAAGGATATTGAATTGTGTAAGGTAAGGGAAACAAGTAGGGTAATTATGGAAGCTATGATGATTAAAGAAGAGGAAGTACTGGCGCTTTTAAGGAATATAAAAGTGTATAAGTTTCCGGGTCCTGACAGGTTATTCCCTAGGACCTTGAGGGAAGTTAGTGTGGAAATAGCAGGGGCTCTGACAGAAATATTTCAAATATCATTAGAAATGGGGATGGTGCCAGAGGATTGGCGTATTGCTCATATTGTTCCATTGTTTAAAAAGGGTTCTAAGAGTAAACCTAGCAATTATCAGCCTGTGAGTTTGACGTCAGTGGTGGGTAAATTAATGGAAAGTATTCTTAGAGATGGTATATATAATTATCTGGATAGACAGGGTCTGATTAGAAACAGTCAACATGGATTTGTGCATGGAAGGTCATGTTTGACAAATCTTATTGAATTTTTTGAAGAGGTTACTAGGAAAGTTGACAAGGGTAAAGTGGTGGATGTTGTCTATATGGACTTCAGTAAGGCTTTTGACGAGGTTCCACATGAAAGGTTAGTTAGGAAGGTTCAATTGTTAGGTATTAATATTGAAGTAGTAAAATGGATTCAGCCGTGGCTGGATGGGAGACACCAGAGAGTAGTAATGGATAACTGTTTGTCAGATTGGAGGCCGGTGACTAGTGATGTGCCTCAGGGATCTGTATTGGGTCCAATGTTGTTTGTCATATATATTAATGATCTAGATGATGGGGTGGTAAATTGGATTAGTAAGTATGCAGATGATTCTAAGATAGGTGGAGTTGTGGATAATGAAGTAGGTTTTCAAAGCTTGCAGAGAGATTTAGGCCAGTTAGAAGAGTGGGCTGAAAGATGGCAGATGGAGTTTTAATGCTGATAAATGTGAGGTGCTACATTTTGGTAGGACTAATCAAAATAGGACATACATGGTAAATGGTAGGGCATTGAAGAATGCAGTAGAACAGAGTGATCTAGGAATAATGATGCATAGTTCCCTGAAGGTGGAATCTCATGTGGATAGGGTGGTGAAGAAAGCTTTTGGTATGCTGGCCTTTATAAATCAGAGCATTGAGTATAGGAGTTGGGATGTAATGTTAAAATTGTACAAGGCATTGGTAAGGCCAAATTTGGAGTATTGTGTACAGTTCTGGTCACCGAATTGTAGGAAAGATGTCAACAAAATAGAGAGAGTACAGAGAAGATTTACTAGAATGTTACCTGGGTTTCATCTCCTAAGTTACAGAGAAAGGTTGAACAAGTTGGGTCTTTATTCTTTGGAGCGTAGAAGGCTGAGGGGGAACTTGATAGAGGTATTTAAAATTATGAGGGGGGTAGATAGAGTTGACATGGGTAGGCTTTTTCCATTGAGAGTGAGGGAGATTCAAACAAGAGGGCATGAGTTGAGAGTTAAAGGGCAAAAGTTTAGGGGTAACATGAAAGGGAACTTCTTTACTCAGAGAGTGGTAGCTGTGTGGAATGAGCTTCCAGCCGAAGTGGTTGAGGCAGGTTCAATGTTGTCATTTAAAGTTAAATTGGATAGCTATATGGACAGGAAAGGAATGGAGGGTTATGGGCTGAGTGCGGATCGGTGGCACTAGGTGAGAGTAAGAGTTTGGCATGGACTAGAAGGGCCGAGATGGCCTGTTTCTGTGCTGTAATGTTATTTGCTTATATGGTTATATGCTCAGACAAACTCTTATATTCAGCCACTTCTGTTGAAAGTGACTTCCCTTCCTTTTGATTCCATTTATGAAACCTATAGCATTCTGCAATCAACAATGGCTTCAGTTCAAAATGTTCCTGCATTACTTTCATGATAACAGCAAAACTCATTTCGGCAAGTTTGGTTGTAGTCATCAAACTCCTAAGCAAATTGTATACATCCAATGCACTTAGCAATATTAGTAATTGCTTCTCAATGACTATTCTATTTGCTTTAAAATATTCCTCAAATAGCTCAGTATACATATTCTAGTTACCTGTTGTGTAATAAAATGTGTCAATCTTTATGATGTAGCCAACCAATTCTGCTCTTTTTTATGCTTATTTTCACCCGGTACTCATTGTTTATGAACCTGTGAATTCTGCTATTTTCTGCCTTTTTTTTTAACTCTACAGTCTCTGTCTCTTCCTGAAAAAACACCTGCAGTGCTGTTTTTTTATACTGGACTGTTTCTTGCTGCACTTTTTAAAAACTTGAATGTCTTGCTACACATCAAGAAGTAGGTAGTCATCTCAGTTTCATTTTAAAAATATCTGATTGTCACTGTTATGTTTTGTAACTCCACGACATAAAACTAATTCAAAAGAAAAACGTGGAGAGTCCAGAATGCAAGACTAACTTTGTTTTTACTTTAGGCAAGGTTCACACATATCATGTGGTGGCATTTTGGCGTATGCTATTTACATACTTTTACATATAACTCACAATGAATTACAGTATTTAAACAAACAAAGAATGCTTAATCAACAACCTACTTACGATATTATTCAAATATTACTGAAATACTAAATACACAGCAAGCAGGAAAGATCCAGGAGAAGAAAAAGACCCATTGCATTGCGGTCCTCTCATACAAGACTACTGATAACAGAAATTCCATTGATAACGTTGTTGTTCTCAGTGCCGGATGTGGGAGGTAGTGGAGTCTCCAAGCCTCCCGGACACCCATATCTGCACCAGGTGCGTCGAGATGCAGCTCCTAAGAGACCCCGTTAGGGAACTGGAGCTGCAGCTCGATGACCTTCGTCTTGTCAGGGAGAGTGAGGAGTTGATAGAGAGGAGTTACAGGCAGGTGGTCACACCGGGGCCACAGGTGGCAGACAAGTGGGTCAAGGTTAGGAGGGGAAATAGGAAGAATCAGGTAATAGAGAGAACCCCTGTGGCTGTGGCTGTGCCCCTTGACAATAAGTACTCTTGTTTGAGTACTGTTGGGGGGGGGATAGCATACCTGGGGGAAGCAACACTGGCCGTGCCTCCGGCACAGAGTCCAGCCCTGTAGCTAAGAAGGGTAGGGAAGGGAAGAGTAGGGCAGTAGTAATAGGGGACTCAATAGTTAGGGGGTTAGATAGACGATTCTGTGGACGAAGTTGGGAGACCAGGATGGTAGTTTGCCTCCCTGGTGCCATGGTCCGGGATGTTTCTGATCACATCCAAGAGATTCTGAAGTCGGAGGGAGAGGAGCCAGAGGTCGTGGTACATATAGGTACCAATGACATAGGTTGGAAAAAGGGAGAGGTCCTGAACGAAGAATATAGGGAGTTAGGAAGGGAGTTGAGAAAAAGGACCACAAAGGTATTAATCTCGGGATTACTGCCTGTGCTACGCAACAGTGAGAGTAGGAATGCAATGAGGTGTAGGATAAATGCGTGGCTGAGGGATTGGAGCGGGGGCAGGGATACGGGTTTTTGGATCATTGGGACCACTATTGGCGCAGGCATGACCTGTACAAAGGGGACGGGTTGCACTTGAATCCTAGGGGGACCAACATCCTGGCGGGGAGATTTGCAAGGGCTACTGAGGTGACATTAAACTAGAATAGTTGGGGGGAGGGAATCAAATTAAGGAGACTAGGAGAGGGGAGGTTGATGTAGGGGAAAAGGAAGAAAAAGATAACAAAGTTGTTTGCTCCATTAAGGATAAACAGAGAGTGGGAGGTGGAGAGTTTCTTAAATGCATCTATTTTAATGCTAGGAGCACTGTAAGAAAGGTGGATGAGCTTAGAGCATGAATTGATACCTGGAAATATGATGTTGTAGTGATTAGTGAAATGTGGTTGCAGGAGGGTTGTGATTGGCAACTAAATATTCCAGGATTTCGTTGCTTCAGGTGTGATAGAATAGGAGGGGCAAGAGGGGGAGGTGTTGCATTGCTTGTCAGGGAATATATAATAGCAGTGCTCTGGCAGGATAGATTAGTGGACTCGTCTAGGGAGGCTATTTGGGTGGAACTGAGGAATAGGAAAGGTGTTGTGACACTTATAGGGGTGTATTATAGACCACCTAATGGGGACTGAAAACTGGAGGAGCAAGTTTGTATGGAGATAGCAGATATTTGTAATAAGCACAAGTTTGTGATTGTGGGATATTTTAATCTTCCACACATAGACTGGGAAGCCCATTCTGTAAAAGGGCTGGATGGTTTGGAGTTTGTCAAATGTGTGCAAGATAGTTTTTTGGAGCAATACATAGAGGTACCAACTAGAGAAGGGGCAGCGTTGGATCTCCTGTTAGGGAATGAGACAGGGCAGGTGACGAAGGTATGTGTTGGGGATCACTTCGGGTCAAGTGATCACAATACCATTAGTTTCATTGTAATTATGGAGAAGGATAGGACTGGACCTAGGTTTGAGATTTTTGATTGGAGAAAGGCTAACTTTGAGGAGATGCGAAAGGATTTACAGGAGTGGATTGTGACAATTTGTTTTATGGGAAGGATGTAATAGAGAAATGGAGGTCATTTAAAGGTGAAATTTTGAGGGTTCAGAATCTTTATGCTCCTGGTAGGTTGAAAGGAAAGGTTAAAAGTTTGAGAGAGCCATGGTTTTCAAGGGATATTGGAAAATTGGCTCGGAAAAAGAGAGGGATCTTCAATAAATATAGGCAGCTTGGAGTTAATGAGGTACTCGAGGAATATAAAGAATGTAAAAAGAATCTTAAGAAAGAAATTAGAAAAGCTATAAGAAGATACGAGGCTGCTTTGGCAAGTAAGGTGAAAATAAATCCAAAGGGTTTTTACAGTTATATTCATAGTAAAAGGATAGTGAGGGATAAGATTGGTCCCTTAGAGAATCAGAGTGGAAGGCTATGTGCGGAGCCAAAAGAGAGGGGGAGATTTTGAACAAATTCTTTTCTTCGGTATTCACTAAAGAGAAGGATATTGAATTGTATAAGGTAAGGGAAACAAGTAGGGTAATTATGGAAACTATGATGATTAAAGAAGAGGAAGTACTGGTGCTTTTAAGGAATATAAAAGTGGATAAGTCTCGGGATCCGGACAAGATATTCCCTAGGACCTTGAGGGAAGTTAGTATGGAAATAGCAGGGGCTCTGACAGAAATATTTCAAATGTCATTAGAAACGGGGATGGTGCCAGAGGATTGGTGTATTGCTCATGTGGTTCCATTGTTTAAAAAGGGTTCTAAGAGTAAACCTGGCAATTATCGGCCTGTGAGTTTGACGTCAGTGGTGGGTAAATTGATGGTAAGTATTCTTAGAGATGGTATATATAATTATCTGGATAGACAGGGTCTGATTAGGAACAGTCAACATGGATTTGTGCGTGGAAGGTCATGTTTGACAAATCTTATTGAATCTTTTGATGAGGTTACTAAGAAAGTTGATGAGGGTAAAGCAGTGGATGTTGTCTATATGGACTTCAGTAAGGCCTTTGACAAGATTCCGCACAGAAGGTTAGTTAGGAAGGTTAAATCGTTAGGCATTAATATGGAAGTAGTAAAATGGATTCAGCAGCGGCTAGATGGGAGACGCGAGAGAGTAGTGGTGGATAACTGTGTGTCAGATTGGAGGCCGGTGACTAGTGATGTGCCTCAGGGATCTGTACTGGGTCCAATGTTGTTTGTCATATAAATGATCTGGATGATGGGGTGGTAAATTAGATTAGTAAGTATGCAGATGATACTAAGATAGGTGGTGTTGTGGATGATGAGGTAGGTTTTCAAAGCTTGCAGAGAGATTTAGGCCAGTTAGAAGAATGGGCTGAAAGATGGCAGATGGCGTTTAATGCTGAAAGATGTGAGGTGCTACATTTTGTTAGGACTAATCAAAATAGGACATAGAGTTGACATGGGTAGGCTTTTTCCATTGAGAGTGGGGAAGATTCAAACAAGAGGACATGAGTTGAGAGTTAAAGGGCAGAAGTTTAGGGGTAACATGAGGGGGAACCTCTTTACTCAGAGAGTGGTAGCTGTGTGGAACGAGCTTCCAGCAGAAGTGGTTGAGGCAGGTTCGATGTTGTTGTTTAAAGTTAAATTGGATAGATATATGGACAGGAAAGGAATGGAGGGTTATGGGCCGAGTGCAGGTCGGTGGGACTAAGTGAGAGTAAGAGTTTGGCATGGACTAGAAGGGCCGAAATGCTGTAATTGTTATATAGTTGTATGTTATAACATCAGCCAATTAGATTGCCAGATACAAATAATATGGTACTTGCTACTGAAACCAAGAAGTTTCCAGGAAAATACAGAAGCAACTGTCACCACTGAAAAACTCACTGAACAATTACATGTTTGTGTATATGTGATTATATAAACAAGCATAGGAATGTTAAACTACAAGAAAAATATCAATTCTACAGCCCAATCCAAAATATAGTCAGGAAAATAAAAGTCCTGGGGATCTAAAGGAAAATGGCAGAGTAGATCAAAATTGGCTCAGTAGCGAGAAGCAAAGTGTAATGGTAAATTAATATTTTTATCGCTCTTTCCAATGGGGTTCAATAGGGCTTAGTATTCAGTCCCTTGCAGTTATTATTATATTGTATATATATCAATGATGTAGGTCCAAATATAAATAGCACAATAAAAAAGTCTGCACATGATTTGAGCATTGACTGTTTTGTTGACTGTAATAAAGAATGCTTTAGGTTACGAAGGGATTTCAATGTTGTGGTCTTTTGGCCATTGAAGTGCTGAACTGAACTCCTTGTGAAAACATAAACACGCGGAAATCTGCAGATGCTGGAATTTCAAGCAACACACATAAAAGTTGCTGGTGAACGCAGCAGGCCAGGCAGCATCTCTAGGAAGAGGTAAAGTCGATGTTTCGGGCCAAGACCCTTCGTCAGGACTAACTGAAAGAGGAGCTAGTAAGCACTCTTATGTGTTCCTTGTGAAAACAGGTGAGGTAATGCACTTGGGAAGCTGCAACATAGCAAGGTTGTGCCTATATGGCCTGTCCCCAGGTTCCAAATCATTGAGTTATGGACACCCCTACATACAAATGAACTCCCATACCATATTAAAATATCCTCTGCATACATATGTAAGTTTCTGTGAATGTCAAAGCTAGGTTCCTCTCACCACCTTAAGTAATTGTTCTTTATTCTCAGTTCTGTGTGCTTTTGATGCCAATTGTTACAATACAGTGGAAACGTATTAAGATAATAAGACGTAGGAGACAAGAACTTAGGCCATTTAGCCCATCAAATCTGCTTTGCCACTCAATTATGGCTGACTTATTTTCCCTCTTCGTCCCATTTTCTTGCCTTATTGTCATCATGTTGAGTGATTTTTTTTAATGCATTTTATGACGTAGACAAAATTGACTCATGGATAGCAGTGAAAATGAAACCTGTTTGATACCAGGGTCAGTCTGTATGTGGGAGGATTCAAAGGGAGTCTCCCTGTGTGGAGAAATGAGGAGGGTCTTAGAGGAACATGTCCACAGATCTTGAAAGGTGGAAGGAACCTAAGGTGGTTGGAAAGGAATACAGAATGCTTTTAGCTGAGAAAAGATCATAAGAGCAGGTACTTTATGCTGGAATTCAGTATGACACTGGCCAGACCACATCTCACGTACTCTGTGCAGCTCCAATCGTCACATTACAGGAAAGGTGTGGCCACAATGGAGAGGGTGCTGTCAAGGTTTACAAGGATGTCGCCTAGAAAACTGTAACTATGAGGACCAATTAGAAAGGTTGGAGCTGTTTTCTATGAAATGGAAGGCTGAGGGAAGATTTAACCGAATTGTATAAAATCATAGAATCGATAGAATAAAAAGGCAGGATGTGGGCCGAAGGACCTGTACTGTGCGGTACTGTCATATGACCTGTTTTGCTGAGCAAACGGATAAAATTGCAGGGGCATAGGTTAAAAGCAATTGGTAGAAGGAATAAATGGGTGGGAATGAGGAAAATATTTTTACCAAGTGGATGGAATGAGTCAAAAATCTCATGGTATTAAAAAAAATTCTGGAAGTGCACGAGGAGCTATGAGCTGCAGAGATACCTGCCTTGTGATGGAAGGTGGGAGTAGTCAGGGTACTTCGTTTGTCAACTAGCTGAATAGCCTTCTGAATTGTAAATTTTCTATGATTCAATGACCCTCGGCTCACCATTTTATAAGGATAAACAATGATAACATTGTAGAGAGTTATTGCAAAGGCAGCGCAAGTTTCCAAGGACTTAGGCTCTGGAGTTCTTTCTCTAAACTCCCCGTCCTCTGAACTTTTTCCTTCTTTATGATATTTACTAAAACTTAGCTCTTTGAATAAGCTTTTGGTTACCTGCTCTTGTATCTCTGTATATGGTTAAATGTTAAGATATGTATGCATTACCTTATGCTTCATTAAAGGTTGTGGGGAATGATTGTGTGGAACCCTACTGTCTAACTGCTGCATCTCCTTCACCCGTTTCACTGAAGCATCAGTTAAACAATGGATGTTTACATACTATTTTAGAACAGGCACAGTTAATCACACTTAGTTAATTTACTTTAAGTTAATAATTGAAACTCAATTCTTGACTGGAGGGGAGGAAAAGATGGCGGTGCGACGCAGCGCGTGTGGCCGCTCTGAAATGATATTGGTATTTGTTAAGTAGGTACCGTGCACAATCCTGATTTGATGGAGACAGACGTGAGAAGCACAGAGGACATCTGGAGAAACTTCTGAAATGCCTACTTCGCTGCTGCTGCTACTGTGAGATCGAGAATCTCCGGAGGGGAAGGCCCCAAATCCTCAGCTTTGCCTATTGCCTGTTGCCGGGGCCGGGTTCGAAGCATACGGCAGAGATGGTGCTCGGTGTTGGAGGCTCGAAGTTTTCGGACGGACTCAGGAGTCGGCTGTGGTCGGGTGCTTCCAGGGTGCTGCATTGGCAAGTTTGCGGCGCTGGAGGTTCATGGCAGGAAAAGAGTTTCTCTTCCTTGTACCATCTGCGTGAGATGATGGGACTTTTGAGAGACTTTGATACTTTTTTTTACCGTGCCCATGGTCTGTTCTTTATCAAATTACGGTATTGCTTTGCACTGTTGTAACTATATGTTATAATTATGTGGTTTTTGTTAGTTTTTCAGTCTTGGTTTGTCTTGTGTTTCTGTGATACCATTCTGGAGGAACATTGTATCATTTCTTAATGCATGCATTACTAAATGACAATAAAAGAGGACTGCGTGTCCTCATAATCTAATCTCATCTATTACTAGAATTAAAGAAATGCTGATATCACTAGTGTACTTTGTGGCTGCAATATCATGCAGTATGTGAAATTTGCCAATTATCTGACTTATTTGTATTTAAAGGTTTTGATCTCAAAATGTGTGTGCAGCCACACTTTTGGATGGCTTGTGTGCTGAATGCATTCTAGTGTGTGTGTGTGTGTGTGTGTGTGTGTGTGTGTGATGCTGTTTTGGATGAGGTAAGAAAGCCTGTGATATCACAGGTCACCCACTGTATACAGAGTACACAAGGAAACAGTGCAGCAATGCCACTTATAAACCTCGAATGGCTGAGTACGTACTCAGTGACGGAAGAGACCCCTCCTGTACAGTATTTGTGAATTAATTGCTGATTGATTTCCAATGAACATTAATTCAAACAGTGTTTGGTGATGTCAGAATTATTAGAGATTTGTACAGCCTGCAGGGAGTATTTTGCTAGAAGCTGAGATTATCTTGACTTCAAAGCCACTGCAACAGCACTTGCTCCTAGGCATAAGGGCTTTGGTAGAATGAAAGGGAAGATGAGTGTGAGATCCCGCAGAGTAGGGCAAGCTACACCAAGGGTGAGAGCTGGGTCTCAGTGGAAGGTGGCACAGAGCGTAGAGGTTAGTGTAACGCCATTGCAGCACCTGTGACCTGTGTTGGCACTCCCCTCTGTGAGGAATTTGTGTTTTTCTCATGGGTTTCCTCTGGATTCTCCGGTTTCCTCCCACATTCCAAAGATGTAGGGGTTGGTAGGTTAACTGGTGGCATGTGTGTAATTGGGCAGCACAGGCTCATTGGACTGGAAGTGCCTGTTACCGTGTTCTACCTCTAAATAAGTAATCACTCTTGGTTAATTCTTCATCATGCAGCCTTGTGAAGATCTGTAAACGGGACTCTGAAGGAAATATGTCAAATATTACAAGCATAACCCCTGTGTGAGGGAGTTTTCAACAATTTATGCTTCTTCATACCTACTTTGTTCAAGATCCTGGTCATCTGCCTTAGTATATCCTTGGGTCAGTGAGCATCCTTTGAAGGAGAACCCAAAGTGAAAGTCAATGACCTTCATCATGATTCTGTTGACAGCTCATCAGTCCGAAGCTTTTTCACTTCGTGGAGACAGTTTGATCTGTTGAACATTTCTGACATTTCTGATTTTTATTTTTCCTGCATCTGCATTACTTTGCTTCTCTTATTTTGGTTCAAATGCCAAGTGTTGTTTGAAAATCACTCCTGTGAAGTAGCTTGGAGGTTTTGCTGCATTGAAGGCGCTCTGTTCAAAAATTGCTGCTGCTTAAAACAAAATGGAACAACGGAGGGGGCGAAGGCAGCCACTCACACGCAGATCCAACAGCCAGATAGGAATAAAATAAAAGGTGAAGAGCTTAAGTGGAAAACAAGAGGTCTAAACAGCAGAAGTGGAATGTGGAGGAGATAAAAGGAATTACAATTAAGAAAGCAAGGTTTGCAAGACACAGTGGTGAAGGTAGACAAAATGAAAAAGGAAGCAGATAAAGCATAAGGTTCCTGACGCCCCAGAGCCTGGTGGAAGATCAAAGTTAGTTCAGATCGGGGTCCTGAATGCATCACAAGCAGAAGTACTGTAGGAAAAATCCCCACCCATTCTCCAAAGCTCCTTTATCCTGGGCATTATCTGCCAGTCAGTCATTTGTTCACGGTACTGCACCGTCCATTATCTGTTGAGGAGATTCTCTTTTATTGCTGCATTTGCAGGTGTAAACCAACTGAGATCAAGAAGGACTTTTTTTTTGCCAGAGTTATCTGAAGATATTTGCAGCTTTTTTTAAGATAAATGTTCAAAACTGAATTTATTATCAAAGTATAAGAAGAGAATGGCAGCATAATAATCAACCTCCAAATCCCTCCTCTCTGCACAAAAAAAATGAGAAGGACCAGGCAAAAAACACAGAATATAAAAAAACTATAGCATTGAAAAAAGTCTATATTCCAAGACCGTATCCAAAACTCAGAAAACCTGGGTAATGTTCTCTGGGCTCAGCAGCAGGCCTTTGCCTCTCCATAGCAGAGCAATCCCACCAGTGATCAAAAGGCACTCTCCCCTGTCCGGTAGCAGAGTGATCCCCCCCCCACCCCGTGATCAAAAGGCAATCTCCCTTCTCTGATAACACAGCGAACTCACCAGCGATCAAAAAGCAGTCTCCACTCTCCAGGAACAGAGCAAAAAGCCGTCTCCCCTCTTCATAGCAGAGTGATCCCACCAGTGATCAAAGGGCAGTCTCCCCTCTTCATAGCAGAGTGATCCCACCAGTGATCAAAGGGCAGTCTCCCCTCTTCATAGCAGAGTGATCCCACCAGTGATCAAAGGGCAGTCTCCCCTCTTCATAGCAGAGTGATCCCACCAGTGATCAAAAAGCCGTCTCCCCTCTTCATAGCGGAGTGATCCCACCAGTGATCAAAGGGCTGTCTCCCCTCTTCATAGCAGAGTGATCCCACCAGTGATCAAAGGGCAGTTTCCCCACTTCATAGCAGAGCTATCCCACCAGTGATCAAAGGGCCGCCAGCTGACGCTGACACTTACCTTCTGCATTCGCCTTGTTGTTTTAATCTCCTTTGTCATTTTAATCGGTGAGCAATGGAAGGATTGAACAGTGAAATAGAGTCGAATATCAGCTCGCATCCCTCAGCTTTCTCGCCATGAGGCTATCACACGCTGCCTCTGTCTCCTGGAGACTGCTGAGCACTGAAACACCCAAACAATCTCCAAACTGCAGATTACAGGCTCCAACAATTCCAGAATCACATTCAAGATGACACAAAGATATAAAAGAAGTGAAATATATGGTTTCATGATCTATCCAGAAGATGTCGACTGAAGGAGCATTGTACACAGGCGCCATCTTGACTGGAATGTGATGGATAAAGATTTAAAGATTAGCTTTATTTGTCATTTATACATTGAAGCATTGAAAGTGTGACGAGAATACACATAAAATTAAGATGTTTGCTGGCCTGGGTTAGCATCAGTGGCATCAGCAGTTGGTCTGCCACCTGTCCTCAGGGGAAGGAGAGATAAGGAACAATGAAGCAGCATCTGGAGATGTGTAATGAAGGGACGGGAGAGAGAGCTGTCTGGAGCGGCTCCCCCTTTGAACCCTGAACTGTTTGAAGTGATGGACAGGCGATCTGGAGATGTGTAATGAAGGGACGGGAGAGAGAGCTGTCTGGAGCGGCTCCCCCTTTTGAACCCTGAACTGTTTGAAGTGATGGACAGGCGATACCCCAGCAGGGGGATAAAAAGGGACAGGTTCGCTAAGGCAGGACACACACACGACACCCGAGGTAACGAGACCCTGGAAGCGGTGCGCCTCTCACGAGTCGATGGGAAGTACCGGACCTTAAACACACAGGGTGGAAAGGTACGATCAGCGGGAACCCGGTGTGTGTCCACCCTCGCTTGGGTGCCGGGTTCACTGCAGAGGATCGACCGCATCTGGAGGAGGGGTCACAGTCGGTGACCTCAGGTGACATCACCAAGGACCCGCCCGGAAGCTGCTTGTGAGCAATATCGCTGTTCTGTGAGTGGAAGCCGTTTCTGAATGATCAGTCGTTCTCTCTCTCCCTCCCCCCACGTTGTCCATCGCCATGGCAATGATTACTGCGAACTGGACTTTTGTGTCACTTTGAAATTGGTCATTTACCCCTAGACAACGATAGGGCTTGATTGATGCTGTTATCTTAATTCTGTGCACATGTGTGTTTATCATTGCTGAACTGTTGCATTTATTATCCTTTCGATTACTGTGTTGCTTGTTTCTTTAATAAAACTTTCTTAGTTCTAGTAATCCAGACTCCAACTGAGTGATCCATTTCTGCTGGTTTGGGAACCCAGTTACGGGGTACGTAACAAAAGATACAGTGAAATGAGCGTGGAATGGGAAAGTTGGTTAGAGTCCAAAATCAAAATTAATGCAGATGCTGGAAATCTGAAATGAAACAGGAAATGAATGAAAATCATTCTTCTTCCTTCAGGTAATTTTGTTTCTCTGTGAAAATTGAAACATACTGAGCTCACATATGACTATTGAAAAGAAATAGATAAAAATGCAGTCAGATATGAACCTGCCCAATTCTAAACGCACCTGTACTCAATATTCCATTATTTTTGTAATGGGAGGGGCAGAGGTGATGGCACTTGTACAAGACAGACGTGTGGTTATTCCAGTCACGTAGCTAAAATTATTTGTTGGCAAAATGAGCTCTATTGTTGTAAAAGTAATTTCCAGGGGAAACATTCTACTCGCATAAATTTTGTTTGTTAACATTTGTCGCTGTGTTTTCAGCATTTTAAAGTGATTCCACACTTGAAGCCAAAAATTAATTATTCTGGCACAAAAGCAAACTTCTGCAGGTGCTGGAAACCTTAAATGTAAAAAAAAATGCTACAAATGTTCAAGAAAATCAGGTAGCGTCTGTGGGACAAGAAACAGAATCAGTATTTCTGGTTGCAGCCCTCCCCACCAGTAAGCATATCTACACAGAGTGCTGTTGCATGAAAGCAGCATCCATTATCAAGGACACCTCCCACCACCTAGGCCATGCTAGCTTTTTGCTGCTGCCATCAGGAAGGAGGTACAGGAACTTCAAGTCCCACACCACCAGGTTCAGTTACCCCTCAACCATCAGGCTCTTGAACCAATGGAGATAACTTCACTCAACTTCACTCACCCATCACTGAACTGTTCCCACAACCAATGGACTCACTTTCAAAGACTCTTCATCTTCAAAGTCATAACTGCCTGTGGCCATCAAACTTTACAACTCCTCCCTTGGAGGATTAGACACACTGAGCCAATAGGCTGGTCCTGAACTTATTTCCTGGTATAATTTACATATTACTATTTAACTATTTATGGTTTTATTACTATTTAATTATTTATGGTGCAACTGTAACGAAAACCAATTTCCCCCGGGATCAGCAAAGTATGACTATCTCATGTTCTCGATATCTATTGCTTATTTATTATAATTATTATCCTTTCTCTCTCTTTTGCATTTGCACAATTTGTTGACTTTTGTATGTTGTTTGTCTATCCTCTTGGGTGCCGTCTTTCATTGGTTCTGTTATGTTTCTCGGATTTCCTGAGTATGCCCACAAGAAAACGAATCTCAGGGTTATACATGATAATATAATTGTACTTTGATAGTAAATTTACTTTGAACCTTGAAAAGGATTTTGTCGAGAGCATTGTATCTTCAGATTGTTGAAAGGAGATGAAGGGAATGGCGTTCTGAGAGCATGCTAGAGAAAGCAGAGAAAGTGGCTGAGGCAAGTACAATACTATCATTTAAGAAACATTTGTATTGGTACCTGGAAGAATATGGGCTGAACACAGGAGATAGGGACTAGCTGTGTAGCACCGTGGTCAGCATGACATTGTTGGGCTGAAGGGCCTGTATCCATGTTGTATTACAATAAGACTCTCTCACATCTACTGAGAACAAAGGAGAATGAGATGCAATAACTTACATCATTCTCAAAGGCACTTGCAAAAAAGAGCTTGACATAAATTTACCAGGTGAGGGGGGAGGGCAGGAGGGTGGGGGTGAAAGAGCATAATGTGATGAGCTGGGAGGTGATAGGTTGTAAAGGACTGAAGGAGCAGGAATCTGATAGGAGAGGACAGTGCACCGTGGAATAAAGGAGGTTGCGAACCAGAAGGAGAAAGGTGCAGATTGTGGGGAGGCTAGAGAAAAGAAAGGTAAAATATTGGCTATTCATTTCGCTCCACAGATGCTGCCTGACCTGCTGAGTTTCTCCAACATTTTGTGTGTGTTGAGCAATATATGCAAGCCTTGCCAGGAACACCCACATTGTGGGGATGAGCAACAATATTATCACATATTCAAACACATTTGTTTAAACAACACACATCAAAGTTGCTGGTGAACGCAGCAGGCCAGGCAGCATCTGTAGGAAGAGGTGCAGTCGACGTTTCAGGCCGAGACCCTTTGTCTGACAAGGGTCTCGGCCTGAAACGTCGACTGCACCTCTTCCTACAGATGCTGCCTGGCCTGCTGCGTTCACCAGCAACTTTGATGTGTGTTCGAAGGGTCTCGGCCTGAAACGTCGACTGCACCTCTTCCTACAGATGCTGCCTGGCCTGCTGCGTTCACCAGCAACTTTGATGTGTGTTCGAAGGGTCTCGGCCTGAAACGTCGACTGCACCTCTTCCTACAGATGCTGCCTGGCCTGCTGCGTTCACCAGCAACTTTGATGTGTGTTGCTTGAATTTCCAGCATCTGCAGAATTCCTGTTGTTTACATTTGTTTAAACACTGGTTGTTGTATTAATTTAAGATCCATGTGCAACAATATATCTTCATCTTGGTCCTACGATTTCATCTGTTTACTTCTGCAGATGAATGCAGTAATCAGACAATGTGCCAAAATAATATGTACTACATGAATCATATTTTTAATTTGAAGAGAATCTTGGAGAAAATCCGACCTGAAGAAAAATTGAAATTAAAGTTATGGGAGCTATTTTAACAGTACTCTTAATGTCCAGGAGAGCGTGCAGACATCTCTCAACAGAAACAGCCAGCAGTTTGAAGACATGGGCTGCTGTCAACATCACTCTCACATTCATAAGTGTTGTAGCTCATCCTGGAAGATGCCATTAACGGTCATATCAGTCATTAATGCAACTGAGGATCTCGTACTGATGTGGGTGAGCATCACAGATTACAAATTAAAGATGCTCAACATACACAAAATGCTGGAGGACCTCAGCAGGTCAGCCTCCATCTATGGAGAGGAATAAACAGTGGATGTTTTGGGCTGAGGCTCTTCATCTGGTTTGGAAAGGAAGGGAGAAAAAGCCAGGTTAATGAAGTGGGGGGAGGGGAAGGAGTATAAGCTAGAAGGAGATAGGTGAAGCCAGCTGTGAGGGATGGTAGGTGGGGGGGGGGGGATAAAATGAAATTCTGGAAGGTGATAGGTGGAAAAGGTAAAGGGCTGAAGAACAAGGAATCTAATAGGAGAGGAGAGTAGACCATGGGAGAAGAGGAAGGAGGAGGGGCACCAGAGGAAGGTGATAGGCAGTTATGGAGAAGGAAAAGAGGAGTAAGAGGGAGCCAGAATGGGGAATGGAAAAAGAAAGAACAGGGATGATGAAGAAATCATCAAAAGTTAGAGAACTCAATGTTTATAGCATCAGGACTTAGGTTGTTCCATTGTTCCACTGAAAACATTATCAAAGACATTGAGAAACAATTGAATGCAGTTGAAGCTATTTAAATTCATACCGGCCAGGTATTCACAGTTAGTAATGCCATGGGCAGGTGAATATGGAGAGAGACTAAACAACTGGAGTTAAACGTGAGGAGTACAACATGCCGGGCAGCCACTCCCATTATTTTCACAGTGATGATTGTCTAGATGTCTGGTGGAAAAGGTTAAACCATCCAGCGACTGAGTTATTTATGACTTGGAGCTGGGGACAATCAGCAGTGAAATGGAGGTGGGTGATTTTGATTTGTCTCCAGCACTTTTCATTTGCTAGGATGGGCAGACGTGGTACCCACCATACTTACCTCCACTGTAAACTAACTCTGATTCTGAGGAGGCAGCCCCACCGCCTCCAGCTCAACTGACTCTCCAGTGTCATCCACTATTGTTTCTCTTCACTGTGTAGACCTCCTGCTTTCTAAGATCCTCAGAATGTATCCCGGAAGTTGTTTGAAAGTATATGTTTATGTTTCACTGTTGAATTCTGCACACCACCACATTTTCTATTTTTCTCCTTTTCTTAGTGAACAAATGGCTCCAAATGAACCATACACTCAGCAAACACTTTATTAGATACTTGGTGTAACCTAATAAAGTGACAAATGTGTGTACGTTTGTGGTTTGCTGCTGCTGTAGCCCATCCACTTCAAGGTTCAATGTGTTACGTGTTTAGAGATGTTCTAAACACACCACTGTTGTAACATATAGTTATGTCAGTTACTGTCACCATGAACCAGTCTGGCCATTCTCCTCTGACCTATCTTGTTAACACGGCAAATTTGCCTGCAGAACTGTGGCTCACTGGATGATTTTTTGATTATTTTGCACCATTCTCTTTAAACTCTAGAGACTGTTGTGCACGAAAATCCCAGGAGATCAGCAGTTTCTGAGATACTCAAACCATCTCTTCTGGCACCAACAATCATTCCACGGTCAAAGTCACTTAGATCATATTTCTTCCCGATTCTGATGTTTGGTCTGAACAACAACAACTGTTCCCCCTGACCATGTCTGCATATTTTTATGCAATAAGTTGTTGCTACGTGATTGGCTGATTAGAAATTTACATTAACAAGCAGGTGTAAAGGTGTATCTCACAAAGTAGCCACTGAGTGTAAATGAAGTTTGTATCACAATGAATGAACACAAAAGATTCTGCAGATGCTGGAAGTCTAGAGTAACATACACAAAATGATGGAGGAACTCAACAGGTCAGGCAGCATCTATGGAAATAAATAAACAGGATCCCTGATGAAAGGTCTCAGCATTAAATGTCAACTATTTATTCCTCTCCACAGATGCTGCCTGACCTGTGGAATGCCTCCAGCACTCTGTCTGTCTTAATCTCAATTAATGGGTACCAGTCCAAAACTGTATTTGGGCCTAAATTTTTCTTTTGGTAAACTGTAATCACTTAAAGCATATAGACTCAAAAAGAAAATACTGGAAACACTTAGCAGGTTGGGATGATCTGTGAAAAGACAAATAGAGCTAATGTTTCAAGTGAAAGACCCTTCCTATGAAAAGCCTTTGATCTGAGAGGTTTCCACAATGCAGTCTGACCTGCTGAATTGCTGAGTGTTTCTGCGTTTGTTGTTTATGTATAACATCCCCAGCATCTGCAAGTTATTTTTTTAGATGCTCCAGGTTAACTTACTGCTTGATGGTCTGTGGAAAGATCAAACAGGTGATGTTTAGAATTCTAAGACTATTTGCTTCACACTATCGAATCTTGGTTAACTGTACACTAAGCACGTTAAAAGGCTCATGGTATCTAATATGTCAAAAAGTGGAGACGGAGATGGTCAGAGGGTAGACAGATAGCAAGGAAATTCTGCCTCTCTGGACATATCTCCCAAAACTTTGAGGGAGAAAAATGAAGCATTCACTATAGTTCTGCAGAAAGACAGAAACTGGTGCTGCGTGCTCTACCACTAGGCAAAGACAAAGTGGGCCTTCAGCTTAGAAAATCAAGTAAAATGCTGCAAATCTGAAACAAAAAAAAGGACAGAAAATGCTGAAAACTCTCAAGAGGTTGGGTTGCCTCATTTCTGTGCTATACATTCAATGTAATTAAATTCTACAGTGAACTGCAGAGAACAAAAGCTAGATAAGCAAGCCTCTTTTATATGCAGATCGCAGCAAATTAGTGAAGAGAGTAAGCCGACATTTTTAATAATGCCATACAAGTAAACCTGTGAGAGCAACTGTTGCTGTTCTTGTAATTGGGCTGCTGTATTATCCTGTTCAATGTACCAGTGCCCTGAATTGTTAATCTATCCTGATCCTTTTGTTCCACATCTTGCCAAAAGTTTAACCTCACCCAAACCATCTGAAGTATATTCTTTCCAAAGGTGTAAAATTGGAAGAGCATCTTTAATTTCTCTGGGGTATTTATTATCCATTGGAAATATGCAACCCCCACAGGAACGGACTGTACTGAGGATAATTTCTTATTGTATTTTATTCATGATCTTGCTTGATTGTACTGTAGGGACAATGGTAGAATCCATATACCAACGAGACTGAAATCACAAAGGCAGAGTTGTTGGGATTGAGCACAATAGTCTTGTGAAACAATTTCCTATTATCTGAGCTCACGTTAACATAGTATGAATCTCTGTTGGCTTCATTTGCAGTGTTAATTGTCCCAGGTCACTGTATTGTGCAGTTTTCATGTACTATTTCCTTTTACTAATGAGCTTTATCTGTTAAATGGAAATACAATCTCTTCTATGGTCGTGGGTGGAGATTGTGATTAATGCTTTTCACACGTTGTATTCAAAATGACTATTTTGTGTTCTTTTCTTAAATATTTTGCAGACCAGACACAGATGAATAATGTGGGCCCAACCTACCCTCTGATCTCACAGATGGCCCAACCTCATTCTTATTCCACCTTGGGCCAAGGTTCTCACTCCTTTGAACAGCAAGTCCCTGGCAAGGAACTTAACAAGTACGCCTCACTAAAAGCAGTGGGTAAGTCATTGAGAGTGGTACTTGATGCCTTCTGAAATGGTACCTTCTGTGCAACCTCCCATATTCATGGTATAAGTCAGACTGCGTTTGGACCAAAGGATTCATTGCTGGGCGCCATGGTAACATAGCGGATAGTGCACCACTGTTACAGCTTGGCGTGTTGGAGTTCAGTTAGATTATGAGAACACTGAGTCCTCTTTTATTGTCATTTAGAAATGCATGCATGCATTAAGAAATGATACAATGTTTCTCCGGAGTGATATCACAGAAAACAGGACAAACCAAAGACTAACACTGGCAGAATCACATAATTATAAAATATAGTTACAGCAGTGCAAAGCAATACCATAATTTGATGAAGAACAGACCATGGGCACAGTAAAAAAAGTCTCAAAGTCCCGACTCAATCGACCCCCAAGTCCCCGATAGCAGGCGGCAAAAGGGAGAAACTCCCTGCGATAAACCTCCAGGCACCGTCAACTTGCCGATACCTTGGAAGCAGCCAACCACAGCCGACACTGAGTCCATCCGTCCGAAAACTTCGAACTTCCGACCCAGCCTCCCAAGCAGCTTCGACCTCTCCCCGGCCGCTGAAACAAGCAAAGCCAAGGATTTCGGGGCCTTCAGCTTCGGAGATTCCGGTTACCATACAGTAGCAGCGGCAGCGAAGCGGGCATTTCAGAAGTTTTCCAGATGTTCCTCCGTGCTCTCGCGTCTATCTCCATCAAATCAGAATTGTGCACGGTTCCTTACTTGACAGATAACAGACATCACCACCGAAGTGGCCATTGTGCTGCCATCTTCTCCCCCTCCCGGCAATTCTGACAAGTTCTGTAAAGAGTTTGTATGTCCTTCCTGTGATACACATCAGTTTCCACTGCGTGCTCTGGTTTCATCCCACAGTCCAAAGATGTACTGTTTGGTGGGCTAAATGGTCATTGTAAATTGTCCTGCATTTAGACGAGGGTTGAATCAATGGGTTGTTGGGCAATTTGTCTCACTGGGCCGAAGGACCTATCCTGCGCTGTATCACTAAATAAATAAAAATAAAACAAATAAATAATGGATTTGTGAAAACCTCTGACAGAATCTGCACCACTACTCCCTCTTTGTGATACCAAGACAATTCTTCCTAATATCCTTCAATAGTCCTAAATGTGATAAACCCAGATGTGTGTCAGCCCCAACAATATGGCAGAAATGACTGGAATAGATTCATCACCACCTGCAGCCAGGTATGAGTTCTGTGGAAAACTACAATCTCTGCAACCTAAGTGGCAGTTCTTGAATTTATAACTCTCCCTGAAGCCTGAAATCATTGCAAGTACGATAATAAAACAACAGGTAGCATCAATAAAAAGCTCATATTTGCTAATGATTTTCATAATTCTGGTGTTTAGTTGGATCTTGTTAGGACAAGGATACACTCACATCAATCAATCCTTCACCTGCTGCCTTTAATCACCCTTTATGCAAACAGAGCATTTTTGTAATCTCTCCAAATTACCCTTGGGCTAACCATTCAGATACTTGCAATATTTATTAGTGCAACATCTCAGACTTGTCTGCATTAAATTTTACCTGTCATTTTTTTCAGCCCATTTTTGCAGCTGGTCTAGATCCTGCTGCAAACTCCGATAGTCTTCCTTGCTGTCCACTATACTGTCCAATCTTGGTGTCATCCACAAATATACTGATCCACATTATCATCCAGATCATTGATCTAGATGACAAACAACAACAGACCCAGGACCGATCCTTGCGGCACTCCACTAGTCACAGACTTCCAGTCAGGGAGGCACCCATTTACTAATACTCTCTGGCTTCTGTGAAGCCAGTGCCTAATCCAATGTACTGCCTCATCTTCAATGCCAAACAACTGAACCTTCTTGACCAACCTCCCATGCAAGACCTTGTCAAATTCCTTGCTGAAGTCCATGTCAATGGTATCCACTGCCTTGCTTTCATCAACTTCCCAGCTAACTTCCTTGAAAAACTCTATTAAGGTCGATTCGACACAACCTACCATGCATGAAGCCATTCTGCCTAACCTTGCTCAGTCCAAGTCTATCCAAATACTCATATATCTGGTCCCTTAAAATACCTTCCAATAACTTTTTCACTACTGATATCAGACTCACTGGGCAAGCATTTCCTAATTTATTCTTAGAGCTTTTTTAAAGCAGCGGAATAATATCAGCTATCCTCCAGTCAAGAATATATCAATCTCCGCCTTAAAATATAGATAAAGTTTTGACCTCCACAGCTGCCTGTGGCAAAGAGTTTCACAGATTCACTACTACCTGGCTAAAGAAATTCCTCCTCATCTCCATTCTAAAAGGACACCCCTCTATTCTAAGGCTGGTCGTCTGGTCTTAGACTCTCTCGTCATAGGAAACAACTTGTCCACATCCATTCTATCAAGGCTTTTCACCATTTAATAGGTTTCGATGAGGTCACCCCTCATTCTTCTGCATTCTAGTGAATACAGGCCCAGAGCCATCAAACAATCCTCATATGACAAGTAATGTGCCTCCAAGTACCCTGAGACCTCATACTTAACAATCGACTCCAACATCTTCCCAACCACTGAGGTCACAATAACTGGACTATAATTTCCTTTCTTCTGCCTCTCTCCCTCCTTGAAGAGTGGAGTGATGTTTGCAATTTTCCAGTCTTCCGGAACCATTCCAGCATATAGTGATTCTTGAAAGATCATTACTAATGCCTCCACAATCTCTTCAGCCATCTTTTTCAGAACCCTGGGGTGTACACCATCTGGTCCAGGAGACTTATCTACCTTCAGACCTTTCAGTTTCCCAAGAACCTTTTCTCTAGTTATGGCAACTTCACACACTTCTGCTCCCTGACACTCTCAAATTTCTGCCACACTGCTAGTGTCTTCCTTAGTGAAGACTGATGCTAAATACATATTCAGTTCATCCGCCACTTCCTTGTCCTCCATTTCTACCTCTCCAGCATTGTTTTCAGTTGTCTGATATTCACCCTCACCTCTCATACACTTTATGTACCTGAAGGAACTTCTGATATCTTATTTAATATTACTGGCTAGCTTACTTTTGTATTCCACCTTTACCTTCGTAATGACATTTTTAGTTGCCTTCTGTTAGTTTTTAAAAGCTTCCCAATCCTCTAACTTCCCAACAACCATAAAAGTTGCTGGTGAACGCAGCAGGCCAGGCAGCATCTCTAGGAAGAGGTGCAGTCGACGTTTCAGGCCGAGACTCTTCGTCCTGTGTGTTGCTTGAATTTCCAGCATCTGCACAATTCCTGTTGTTTGCCCCTCTAACTTCCCACTAAGTTTTGCTCTATTACATGCCCTCTCTTTGGCTTTTTTATGTTGGCTCTGACTTCTCTTGTTAGCCATGGTTGTGTCATCTTGCCTTTAGAATACTTCTTCCTCTTTAGGATGTATGTATCCTGTACCTTCCAAATTGCTTCCAGAAATTCCAGCCATTGCTGCTCTGCCGTCATCCCTGCCAGTGTTCTTTTCCAATCAATTCTGGCCAACTCTTCTCTCTTGCCTCTGTAATTTCCACTGTAATACCAATACATCTGACTTTAGCTTCTCCTCAAATTTCAGGGTGAATTTGATCATATTATGATCACTTGCCCTCAAGGGTTCTTTTACATTAAGTTCTCAAATCAATTTCAGTTCATTGCACAACACCAGTCCAGAATAGGTGATCCCCAAGTGGACTCAACCACAAGTTGCTCTGAAAAGCCATCTTGTACACATTCCAGAAAGTTCCCCTCCTGGAACTCTGCACCAACCTGATTTTCCCAATCTACTTGCATATTGAAATCCCCATAACTATTGTAACATTGTCCTTTTCACATGCATTTTCTGTCTTCGATTGTAATTTGTAGACCATATCCTTACAACTATTTGGGGGTCTGTATGCAATTTCCATCAGGGTCTTTTTACCCTTGCAATTCCTTAGCTCTATCCACAATGATTCAACACCTTCTGATGCTCTATCACCTCTTTTTAATGAGTTGATTTCTTTTTTTTACCAACAGAGCAATGCCTCCCCCTCTGCCTTCCTGCCTGTCCTTTTGATATACTGTGTATCCTTGAATATTAAGCTCCCAGCTATAATCTTCTTTCAGTCATGATTCAGTGATGTCTACAACATCATACAATGCCAGTCTGCAACTGTGCTACAAGTTTATCTACCTTATTCTGTATACAGTATAACACCTTCAGTCCTGTATTCACCCTTCTTGATTTTGTCTGCCTTTTATGTTGCAACTCATCCTGTTGACTACAATGTTGCCCTGTCAACAGCCTCTCCTCTCTACACATTTCCTCTGTCTAAACCAGCTACGTCATCTTCAGCACTATCAAACGCCTTTCCTACGATACTTCTAGTATTGAAAGATACACAGCCCAGGACACTAGTCGCACCATGATCAACCTTTTGATTCCTAACTTTGTCTGAGATCTTACCAGCATCTGCCTCCAAAACCTCTCCACTAAATGTTCTGGCACTCTGGTTCCCATCCCCCTGCAACTCTAGTTTAAACCCCACAGTGCAGCATCAACAAACCTTCCTGCTAGGATATTAGTCCCCCTCCTCCAGTTCAGGTGCAAGCCGTCCCTTCTGTACAGGTCCCACCTTCCCTGGAAGAATGCTCAATGATCCAAAATCTTATGCCCTCTTTCCTTGCCACATATTAAACTGTGTAATCTTCCTAGTTCTGGCCTCGCTAGCATGTGGCTATGGGTAGCAATCCTGAGATCACAATCTTGGACATCCTGCCCTTTTACTTAGCACCTAACTCCCTGAACTCCCTATGCAGAACCCCGTCACCCTACATGGACCATGACTTCTGGCTGTTCACCCTCTCACTTAAGAATGCTGAGGACTTGATCCGAGATATCCCGGACATTGACACCTGGTAGGCAACATACCATCCGGGAATCTTGTTGTCGGCCACAGAACCTCCTGTCCGTTCACCTAACAAACACATCCCCTATCACCTCAGCGTTCCTTTTCTCTCCCACTTCCCTTCTGAGTTGTGGAGCCAGACTCAGTGCCAGAGACCTCTCTATATGTCTCACCTATTACCCCCTCAGCCTCCTGAATGATCCGGTTTCATCCAGTTCCAGCTCGAGCTCCTTACCACGGATTGTTAGCTGCTGTAGCTGGATACACTTCAGGGGCTTTAGAGGTCTCCCAGCCTTCCCACATCCTGCAAGAGGAACATTCAATTATCCTGCCTGGATCTCTGCTGTCCTAGCTGAGCAGATATAAAGAAGGAAAGGAGAAAGAACTTAACCTTGAGCTTTTCTTTCTTTTCTCTAACTGAAGCCTCTGTTCACTGAACTCTTAAAGAGCTCGGGCCTCAAGATCACCACCCTGACTCTGTCCACTCAGATGATGGCCGCTGCACTTGGCCCCCACCTCCCTTTAATTTGCTCTTGCTAATCAATCCCAAAAGCCAATTGGTTGCTGGTCAAAGTTCTTTTTTGCTGTAGTGATCCGCTGCTGGCTTTTCTAGTTGTCAGTGGACCTGAGTGAAATCCCCTTCTTCCGATGTCTAGATTGGTTGCTGAACTTTTTTTCTTACCAGATCATTTCTGATACCATCAAAATTGGCCTTTCTCCAGTTTAGAATGTCATCCCAAGGACCAGACCTCTCCTTTTCCATAATTCCCTTGAATCTAATGACTTTATGATCACCAGATGCAAAGTGTTTGCCTACACAAACTTCGGTCACCTGCCGTGTCTCATTCCTTAATAGGACATCAAGTATCACACATTCTGTCATTGGGACTTCTATGTGCTGATTATGGAAACTTTCCTGAACATATTTGATAAACTCTATCACATCTAGTCCTTTTACAGTATGGGAGTCCCAAACAATATGTGGAAAGTTAAAATCACCTGCTATCACAACCTTATGCTTCTCGCAACAGTCTGCAATATCTCTACAAATTTGTTCCTCTAAATCCCTAGGACTGTTGGGTGGTTTGTAATATAGCCCCATTAATGTAGTTATACCTTTCCTGTCTCTCAGTTCCATACATAAAGCCTCACTAGATGTGTTTTCCAGTCTAATCTGACTGAGCATTGCCTTGACATTTTGCCAGCCTTATGATGCCTCCCCTCCCAATGAGTTCTTCCCGCTCTAAAATGCCAGAACTCCGGAATATTGAACTGCCAATCTTGCCCCTCCTGCAACCAAGTCTCACTAATGGCTACAATACCATAATTCCAAGTGTTGATCTATGCCCTGAACTCATCTGCCTTACTCATCTGCCTTTCCTGCATCTTGCATTGAAGTTTATGCATTAAGGCATCCGTCAGTCTTGCGAGACCATGGATCTGCACCTGGAAAGTCTTCACTCTCCAGGGCGTAGGCCTGGGCAAGATTGTATGGAAGACCAGCAGTTGCCCATGCTGCAAGTCTCCCCTCTCCACAACACCGATATTGTCCAAGGGAAGGGCATTAGGACCCATACAGCTTGGCACCGGTGTCGTCGCAGAGCAATGTGTGATTAAGTGTCCTGCTCAAGGACACAACACGTTGCCTCAGCTGGGGCTCGAACTCACGACCTTCAGGTCGCTAGTCCAATGCCTTAACCACTTGGCCACGTGCCCACATGCCAGTTAATGCAACTTAGAACATTAGTCCCACCACGCCCAGCCTTTTGGTTCCTGACTTTGTCTGAGGTCTTAACAAAGTCTGACTCCACAACCACTCTACCAGCTGTTCTGGCACTCTGGTTTTCTGCCCCCTGAAACTCTAGTTTAAGCTCCCCATGTAGTACTAGTAAGCCTTCTCTCTGGGGTATTAGTCCCCCTCTGGTTTAAGTGCAAACAACTCTTATGTACAGATCCCACCTTCCCTGGAAGACAGCCCAATGATCCTAAAATCTGAAACCCTCTATCCGACACCAACACCTTAGCCTCCTGCTAAGCTGTATGATCTTCCTTCTTCTGGCCTCACTAGCAGGTGGCATGGGTAGCAAGCACAACCCTGGAGGTCCTGTCCTTTAACTTAGCACCAAGTTCCCTGAAATTACTTTGCAGAACCTCGTCCCTCTTCATACCTATGTCATTGGCTCCTATATGGAGCACATCCTGTGACTGCTCACCCTCCCATTTAAGAACGCTGAGGACATGATCCGAGATGTCCTGCACCCTGGCACCCAAGAGGCAACATACCATCCAGGAATCTTGTTCAGAATCAGAAACAGAATCAGGTTTATTACCACTGGTATACGTCATGAAATTTATTGTCTTTGCGGCAGCAGTACAATGCAATATTAGAAAAAACGTGAATTAGAGTAAATATGTGTGTGTGTGTGTGTGTGTGTGTGTGTGTGTATATATATATATTCAATAGTTAAATAAGTAGTGCAAAAGTAGAATTTAAAAAAGTAGTTCATGGCTTCAATGTCCATTTAGAAATCAGATGGCAGAGGGGAAGAAGCTGTTCCTGAATTGCTGAGTGTGTACCTTCAGGCTTCTGTACTGCCTTCCCGGTGTAACAGTGAGAAGAAAACATGTCTGGGGAGTGCTTAAAGAATGATCCAGAATTCATCCTGTTCCAGCTCCAACTTAATGTGGAGTGATAAAGCTGCAGCTGGATGCACTTCTTGCAGATGAAGTCGTCAGCGGTACTGCAGGTCTCTCTGCCTTCCCATATCTCGCAAGAGGAGCATTCCACTATCCTGCCTGGCATTCCTACTGCTCAAACTGTAATTATAAAGAAGGAAACAATAAATAAATTGAAAAACATTCTACCTACAGCTTTTCACCTTCTGTCACTCAAGCCTCGAAGCGTTAATGCCTCACCTCTTCACTCTAACACTGTCCACGCCAACAATGGCCATTCCAGCAAAGGCTGCTCTGCTTGCCCCTGCCTTATTTTTATTTGCTCTTGGTAATGAATCCTGATCTCTGAATTGCCCCTGTGCAAACAGTGAAACTGCTGCAAAGCATTGCTTTTTAATGCTTACTCATCGACCTGTGTGAGTCGCCCCTTTTCTCGCTCCTAGTCTCTGACTGGCCGCTGTTCTAACACTGAAACTCCTGTGAAGCACTGCTTTTAAATGCACAGTTCCCAACCTGTGTGAGTCATATCTTCTCTCACTCCTGATCTCTGATTGGCAGCTGTTTAAACACCTATAATCTGGATATATAATCCTATAATCTGGATTAGCATTCTAGTGCAGTGATGAGAGGCACAAGAAGCATATAGTTGATAGCAGGGTTTCTGTAATGGATGGCTTTTCTAGACATAAATACTGTTCTATTACTACTATTTCCAATGCACCAACTCAATTATATTGAGATCTTCAGTAGTCCATGAAATGACTAATTTTGTTGTTATCCAGAATATTAAAATTTATGCTATCCAAAAAACTGGCCTCATAATTTACATGTGTGCCCTTTCAATGATACAATTTTTAGGAAAAATTTAGAGATTTCTCACTGCTGTCCAAATAAAAGCTGTTTTTCAACCGTCATTACAAAAATTTGTCATTTTACTCCTTGTGAGACCTTGACAAGCTCAAATTGTCTGTCACAATCCCTCTGTTACCATAGTAACGTACATCAACAGTACTTTGCTGAGACATCCTGAGCTTGTGTTAGACAGGTTTTAAACGCAAACCCTTTGCTTTATAGGGTTGCTTTCAGGTTTGCTTACCACAGCAGTTTTCAGGATTGCAGCTACTCCACAGGACTCCTGCCGTAATTTTGGCAGGTCCTTGTTGCTATGGATGTGAGTTTAGCTGAGTCTCAGCTGCTCTAGATTTGAGGAGTTGCCCACTTCTTAGACAAAGACAGAGCAGAGGGTCACTGCACATTACCCAAGTAGTTTTTTAGTCAGTGACAAAGAATGGAAGCTCACTTAGATCAAGGTTAAAATCCAATGCACCAATTTTAATTAAAATGTAATAGCCTGTTCTTGGCATCGTCTAGCTGCAATGCAAGAGAGGTCACTCAGCGTTCCCCTTCCCTGCATCCTCAACCCTACCGACCATGGCTTGTCCTCAGCCCAGAAAGCAGACGCCCTTTAAATCTCAAAATCCCACTTCTGGAAGTTCCCTCTCTGACTCCATGAAGTTGGTGGGAGTGTGGTTGGTGGTGGTGGGATCAGAGCTGCAGGAGAAGCATGGATGTCTGACTGATTATGAGTGCCGTTGCTGGAGCCCAGCATGTGATGAGAAATGGGGGGCCAAGTTTCTCATCTTGGGGAGGCTTTCTTGAGGAGCACTCAAAGGTGGCACTGTGGGAGCTATAAGCTGTAAGCAACACAAGCACATTGATTAGAATGGCACAGGCTAAATATAGTCCCACCCAGGTAAAGGCTAGGCTACAGAGGATAATGGTGTGCTCCACTATCTCAGGTAGAACACAGAAGGCAGAATAGTACAACACAGGAACAGGCCCTTCAGTTCACAAAGTTGTGCCAAACTAATTAAATCAGTAATCAAATGCTTTCTGCCCACACAATGTCCATATCTTTCCATTTCCTGCACATTTATGTGACTATCTAAGAGCCTCCTGAATGACTTCATCTCGAAAGACCTTCACCCTAGTCAATGCATTCCAGGCGTCCACTACTCTGTGTAAAAAAAAACTTGCCCCACACATTTCCTTTGAACTTTCTCTCACTTTAAATGCATGCTGTCTGATCTTTGGCATTTCAATCCTGGGGAAATGATACTGGCTCTCTATCTATGCAACTCATAAACTTACAAACCTATATCTGAACTCTCCTCAGCCTCCACCATTCCAGAGAACACAAATCCAACCTCTCCTTATAGCACATACACTTTAATCCAAGCAGCTTCCTGGTAAACCTCTTCTGTACCCTCTCTATAGTCTCAACATCCTTCCTATAATGGGGTGACTGGAACTGTATGCAATACTGCAGATGCAGCCTAACTAGAGTTTTATAAAACTGCATCATACCTTGCCATCTTTATCATAAGATCATAAGACCATAAGATATAAGAGCAGAAGTAGGCCATTCAGCCCATCGAGTCTGCCCTGCCATTCAGTCATGGCTGATCCAATTCTTCCAGTCATCCCAACTCCCCTGCCTTCTCCCAATACCCTTTGAATCCCTGGCTAATCAAGAACCTATCTATCTCTGCCTTAAATGCACCCAATTACTTCGCCTCCACAGCCACTCGTGGTAACAAATTCCACAGATTTACCACCCTCTGACTAAAGTAATTCCTTTGTATCTCTGTTCTAAATGAACATCCTTCAATCCTGAAAAATGCCCTCTTGTCCTAGACTCCCCTACCATGGGAAATAACTTTGCCATGTCTAATCTGTTCAGGCCTTTTAACATTCAGAGTGTTTCTATGAGCTTCCCCCTCATTCTCCTGAACTCCAGGGAATACAGCCCAAGAGCTGCCAGACGTTCCTCATACAGTAACACTTTCATTCCTGGAATCATTCTTGTGAATCTTCTCTGAACCCTCTCTAATGTCAGTATATCCTTCCTAAAATAAGGAGCCCAAAACTGCACACAATACTCCAAGTGTGGTCTCATGAATGCCTTATAGATCCTCAATATCACACCCCTGCTCTTATATTCTATATCTCTAGAAAAGAATGCCAACATTGCATTCGCCTTCTTCACCACTGACTCAACCTGGGGGTTAACCTTTAGGGTATCCTACCAAGGACTCCCAAATCCCTTTGCATCTCTGTGTTCTGAATTCTCTCTGTATCTAAATAATAGTCTGCCTGTTTATTTCTTCCACCAAAGTGCATGACCATACACTTTCCAACATTGTATTTCACTTGCCACTTCTTTGCCCATTCCCCTAAACTACCTAAGTCTCTCTGCAAGCTCTCTGTTTCCTCAACACTACCTGCTCCTCTACCTAATCTTTGTATCATTAGCAAATTTAGCCACAAATCCATTAATCCCATCATCCAAATCATTGACACACATCGTAAAAAGCAGCGGTCCCAACAACCAGCCCTGTGGAACTCCAGGGGTAACCAGCAGCCAGCCAGAATACGATCCCTTTATTCCCACTCTCTGCTTTCTACCGATCAAACAATGCTCCACCCATGGTAGTAACTTCCCTGTGATTCCATGGACTCTTATCCTGCACCTATTGTCTATTGTCTATTGGCTCTTATCTTGCTAAGCAGCCTCATGTGTGACACCTTGTCAAAGGCCTTCTGAAAATCCAAGTACACCACATCCACTGCATCTCCTTTGTCTACCTTGCTTGTAATTTCTGCAAAAAATTGCAGTAGGTTAGACAGGCAGGATTTTCTTTTCAGGAAACCATGCTGGCTTTGGCCTATCTTGTCATATGCCTCCAGGTACTTAATAATCTCATCCCTAACTATCAATTCCAACAGCTTTCCAACCACTGATGTCAGGCTAATAGGTCTATAGTTTCCTTTCTGCTGCCCTCACCCTTCTTAAATAGCGGAGTAACATTTGCAATTTTCCAGTCATCCGGTACAATGCCAGAATCTATTGCTTCTTGAAAGAGCATTGTTGATGCCTCCGCAATCTCTCCTGCTACTTCCTTCAGAACCTGAGGGTGCATTCCATTAGATCCAGGAGATTTATCCCCCCTCAGACCATTAAGCTTCCTGAGCACTTTCTCAGTTGTAATTTTCACTGCACATACTTCAGTTCCTTGACATTCTTGAATGTCCAGTATACTGCAGATGTCTTAGTTTGTTCAGGAGCATTTAAACTAATGTGGCAGGGGGATGGGAACAAGTGCAGAGAGACAGAGGGGTGTAAAATGAGGGTAGAAGCAAAAAGTAGTAAGGTGAAAAGTAAAGGTGGCAGGCAGGCAAATCCAGGGCAAAAATCAAAATTGTGGATCAATGCAAGGAGCATTCGTAACAAGGTTGATGAACTGAATGTGCAGATAGTTATTAATGAATATGATATAGTTGGGATCTCAGAGACATGGCTCCAGGGTGACCAAGGATGGGAGCTCAACATTCAGGGATATTCAATATTCAGGAGGGATAGACATGAAAGAAAAGGAGGTGGGGTAGTATTGCTGGTTGGAGAGGAGATTAACGCAATAGAAAGGAAGGACATTAGCCGGGAGGATGTGGAATCGATATGGGTAGAGCTGCATAACACTAAGGAGCAGAAAACGCTGGTGGGAGCTGTGTACAGGTCACCTAACCGTCGTAGTGAGGTTGGGGATGGCATTAAACAGGAAATTAGAAATGCGTGCAATAAAGGAACAGCAGTTATACTGGTTGACTTCAATCTACATATAGATTGGGTGAACCAAATTGGTAAGGGTGCTGAGGAAGAGGATTTCTTGGAATGTATGCGGGATGGTTTTCTGAATCAACATGTCGAGGAACCAACTAGAGAGCAGGCTATTCTGGACTGGGTATTGAGCAATGAGGAAGGGTTAGTTAGCAATCTTGTCGTGCGAGGCCCCTTGGATAAAAGTGACCATAATATGGTGGAATTCTTAATAAGATGGAGAGTGACATAGTTAATTCAGAAATAAAGGTTCTGAACTTAAAAAAGCGTAACTTTGAAGGTATGAGACGTGAATTAGCTAAGATAGACTGGCAAATGATACTTAAAGGGTTGACATTGGATATGCAATGGCAAGCATTTAAAGATCGCATGGATGAACTACAACAATTGTTTATCCCAGTTTGACAAAAGAATAAACCAGGGAAGGTAGTGCACCCATGGCTGACAAGGGAAATTAGGGATAGTATCAATTCGAAAGAAGAAACATACAAATTAGCCAGAAAAGCAGCACACCTGAGGACTGGGAGAAATTCAGAGTCCAGCAGAGGAGGGCAAAGGGCTTAATTAGGAAAGGGAAAAAAGATTATGATAGAAAGCTGGCAGAGAACATAAAAACTGACTGTAAAAGCTTTTATAGATAAGTGAAAAGAAAAAGATTGGTTAAGACAAATGTAGGTCCCTTACAGTCGGAAACAGGTGAATTGATCATGGGGAACAAGGACATGGCAGATCAATTGAGTAACTACTTTGGTTCTGTCTTCACTAAGGAGGACATAAATAATCTTTCGGAAATAGTAGGGGACTGAGGGTCTAGCGAGATGGAGGAACCGAGGGAAATACATGTTATTAGGGAAGTGGTGTTAGGTAAATTGAAGGGATTAAAGGCAGATAAATCACCAGGGCCAGATGGTCTGCATCCCAGAGTGCTTAAGGAAGTAGCCCAAGAAATAGTGGATGCATTAGTGATAATTTTTCAAAACTCTTTAGATTCTGGATTAGTTCCTGAGGATTGGAGAGTGGCTAATGTAACCCCACTTTTTAAAAAAGGAGGGAAAGAGAAACTGGAGAATTATAGACCGGTTAGCCTGACATCGGTGGTGGGGAAAATGCTAGAGTCCGTTATCAAGGATGTGATAACAGCACATTTGGAAAGCGGTGAAATGATCGGACAAAGTCAGCATGGTTTTGTGAAAGGAAAATCATGTCTGACGAATCTCATAAAATTTTTTGAGGATGTAACTAGTAGAATGGATGGGGAGAACCAGTGGATCTGGTATATTTGGATTTTCAAAAGGCTTTTGACAAGGTCCCACACAGGAGATTAGTGTGCAAACTTAAAGCACACTGTATTGGGGGTATGGTATTGATGTGGATAGAGAATTGGTTGGCAGACAGGAAGCAAAGAGTGGGAATAAACGGGACCTTTTCAGAATGGCAGGCAGTGACTAGTGGGGTACTGCAAGGCTCAGTGCTGGGACCCCAGTTGTTTACAATACATATTAATGACTTAGACGAGGGAATTAAATGCAGCATCTCTAAGTTTGCGGATGACACAAAGTTGGGCGGCAGTGTTAGCTGTGAGGAGGATGCTAAGAGGATGTAGGGTGACTTGGATAGGTTAGGTGAGTGGGCAAATTCAAGGCAGATGCAATTTAATGTGGATAAATGTGAGGTTATCCACTTTGGTGGCAAGAACAGGAAAACAGATTATTATCTGAATGGTGGCCAATTAGGAAAAGGGGAGGTGTAACGAGACCTGGGTGTCATTGTACACCAGTCATTGAAAGTGGGCATGCAGGTACAGCAGGCGGTGAAAAAGGCGGATGGTATGCTGGCATTCATAGCAAGAGGATTCGAGTACAGGAGCAGGGAGGTACTACTGCAGTTGTACGAGGCCTTGGTGAGACCACACCTGGAGTATTGTGTGCAGTTTTGGTCCCCTAATCTGAGGAAAGACATTCTTGCCATAGAGGGAGTACAAAGAAGGTTCACCAGATTGATTCCTGGGATGGCAGGACTTTCATATGATGAAAGACTGGATCGACTAGGCTTATACTCGCTGGAATTTAGAAGATTGAGGGGGGATCTTATTGAAACGTATAAAATTCTAAAGGGATTGGGCAGGGTGGACGTAGGAAGATTGTTCCCGTTGTTGGGGAAGTCCAGAATGAGGGGTCACAGTTTGAGGATAAAGGGGAAGTCTTTTAGAACCGAGATGAGTAAAAACTTCTTCACACAGAGAGTGGTGAATCTGTGGAATTCTCTGCCACAGGAAACAGTTGAGGCCAGTTCATTGGCTATATTTAAGAGGGAGTTAGATATGGCCCTTGTGGCTAAAGGGGTCGGGGGTATGGACAGAAGACAGGTACAGGGTTCTGAGTTGGATGATCAGCCATGATCATACTGAACGGCAGTGCAGGCTTGAAGGGTTGAATGGCCTACTCCTGCACCTATTTTCTATGTTTCTATGTCTTCCACTATGAAGACTGATGCAAAATACACATTCAGTTCCTCTGCCATCTCTATGTCTCTCATTACAATTTCTCCAGCGTCATTTTCTATTGGTCCTAAATCTACCCTCAACTCTCTTTTATCCTTTATATAGTTAAAAAAGCTTTTAGTATCTTCTTTGGTATTAGTCTCCAGCTTCCTTTCATAATCTAGCTTTTCCTTCCTAATGATCTTCTTAGTCTCCTTCTGCAAATTTTTAAAAGCTTCCCAATCCTCTATGTCACCACTAGCTTTGGCTTCAGTGTATGCCCTCTTTTTTGCTTTTACTTTGGCTCTGACTTCACTTGTCAGCCATGGTAGTGTTCTTCTTCCATTTGAAAATTTCTTCTTATTTGGAATATATCTGTCTTGCACTTCCCTTATTTTTCACAGAAACTCCAGCCATTGCTGCTCCGCTGTCCTTCCTGTTAGTGTCCCTTTCTACTCAACCTTGGCCAGGTCCCCTCTCATGCCATGGTGATTTCCTTTATTCCACTGAAATACCGGCACATTGGAATTTAGTTTCTCTTTCTCAAATTTCAAAGTGAACGCGATCATATTGTGATCACTGTTCTGTAAGGGTTCCTTAACCTTAAGCTCTCTTATTACCTCTGGATCATTGCACAACACCCAATCCAGCATGACCGATCCCCTAGTGGGCTCAACAACAAGTTGTTCTAAAAAGCCATCCCTTAGACATTCTACATATTCTCTCTCTTGAGGTTCAGTGCTAGCCTTGTTTTCCCAATTCATTTTCATGTTAAAATCCTAAACGATTATCATGACATTGCCCTTCTGACATGCTTTTCTATCTCCTGCTGTAATTTATAATCCACATCCCGGCTGCTGTTTGGAGGCCTGTATAGGACTGCCATTAGGGTCCTTTTACCCTCGCCATTTTTTAACTCGACCCATAGAGACTTTACACCTTCCAATCCTATGTCATCCCTTTCTAATGATTTAATATTATTTCTTATACACAGGGCCACACCACCCCTTCTGCCCACTAACCCTTGGATGTTCATCTCCCAATGTCAGCCATCCTTTAGCCAAGTTTCAGAGAAGCCCACAATGTCATACTTGCCAATCTGTAGCTGATAGTTATCACCCTATCAAGTTGTGTAGTCACTTTCAGGGAGCTATGGATTTGGACTCCAATACCAGCACTGTTAAGGAACTTGTGTTTACAATGTCCTGTCTCTGTACATTTGATATCACAAGGTGCAACACTTGTCACTGATCCCCATATCATCCACATCCTTCCTCTAGCTAAATACGGATGCTAAGTACTCATCTGAGATCTCACTCAAAACCTCTGCTTCCAACCATATCTTCCCTCCATTATCCTTGGGTGGTCTTAACTCCTCTGTAATTTCCTCTTGCTCCTGGTATATATATTGAATGCCTCGGGATTCTCTTTAATTCTACTTGCCAAGGATTTTTTCCTTGGCTCTCTTAATTGCTTTCTATACTTCTTTCCTGTCTTCTTTATAATCTTCAGTTTGATTTTTGCTTCCTAAACCTTACATATGTTTTCTTTTTCTTCTTGACTACACTTACGAGCTATCTCGCCACCCAAAATTCTTGTACTTTGCTTTCCCTGTCTTTCCTTCTTACTGAAACATACCCGTTCCGTACTCTGTGCAGTTGGTCTTTAAACATGCTCCAAAGGGCAGGTATGGACTTGTCCAAAGACCCTTTTTCCCAATTAACTTTCCCTAGAGTCTGCTTAATACTCTCTTAATTTACCCTGAGCCAATATAATATTCTCCTGCATGGTCTGTACTTATTCTTATCTGTAGCTATCTTAAAACTTAAGGAGTTGTGATTACGTTTCCCTAACTGTTCATCCACTGAAAGGTCAGCCAGCTGGCTGGGGTCATTACCCAACATCAATACCAATATGGCATCTCCTTTTGTTGGACTATCTACATATTGATGTAAAAAATTCTCCTGGATCCACTAACAAATTCTGTTCTGACTAATCCTATTGTTAGAAAGAGGATCCAGTCCATATCAGTGAAATTGAAGTCATCTACTGCAACAGCACTACTGTTTTTACATTTCCCTAATTTGCATGCATATCTGTCCCTCAGTATCCCCGTGGCTATTGGGTGGTCTGTAGTATAATCGCATCAGAGTGATTTATTAATGAATTCCTTGTTAAAGGCCTTCTAAGAATCCACATAAATGTCCACTGACTCTCTTTTGTCTATCCCGCTGTTATTTTCTCAAAGAATTCCAATAGTTTTGTCAGACAAGGTTTCTCCTTAAAGAAGCATGCTGATTTTGACCTATGTTATCATGTGCTTCCATCTGTATAATGGTCTCTAACATCTTGCCAATCACTAAAGTCATGCTAACTGGCCTATAATTTCCCGTTGTTTGCCTCCCTTCCTTCTTAAAGAGTGAAAGAGTGAAGTGCCACTTGTGATCTTCCAGTCCTCTGGAACCATTCCAGAATCTAATGATTCTTGAAAGATCACTTCTAGTGTACCTCAGTCTTTTCTCCACAATCACAATCTCTTCAGCTACGTCTTTCAGAACCCTGGTTGTTTAACATCTGGCCCAGGTGACTTACTCATCTTAAGATCTTTCAGTTTCCCAAGCACCTTCTCCTTAGTGACTGCATTTACTTCTATCCTCTAACACTCTCGAATTCCTGCCCTGGCACCAGAAGTAATGTTGCAGACAGTCCAGAAAGTGGCAAACAGTCCAGTAATATTGCAGGAAGTTCAGAAAGTGACTAGAATACTCATTGAGATGAACATGCAAGATGTTATATTGATGTTTATGAGGGTCATTTCAGTGTCATCAAAGTAAGGCATAAAGGAAAATGGTGTCATGTTTAAGGAATTGGATGAGGAAAGGATTTTGAGGATGGTGGTTTGGGAAGACAGAAGGAAAGCAAAAGTATTTTGATGCTTCACTTAGATTTTCATCCAGTAATTTCAGCAGAGCAAGCACCTTGCTTAGTGGACCATGAACCAGTTCAGCTTTAACAAGCTGTAACGCCTGCATATAATATCAAAGTGCAGAGTATACTTGACTCATGAGGATAAGTGACTCCAGGCAAAATGTTAGATGTGCAGCCGAGCTTATTAAGAACCATCCACAGCCAATCCCTGGAGGAAACTTCCAATTGACTCTTCTGCAGCAAGTACATGTAAGATTTTGAAAAGTAAAAGGTCTTTCTTATTAGAAAGGGGGAAACAGACTAAGAAAAATAGAGGTAAATCTGCTGGATAAATTAGAATGGATAAATTTGGAAAATCAAGATTTTTAGAGTCTCGTGGTTGCGATGTTTGATTTTCAACCTTGGAACATTTGGACTCACTGAACCAACAAGAAACAATTACATTTAAAAAAGTTCATATCTACAGTTTCTTTCCCCATGAGTGCAAAGCATATCTAATTGTGGAACCATCACCTAAAACAGTTTAGGATACACCCCTAGTCTGAACTATTGGAAAGAAACATATTTAGAGAAGCTCCAAGGTTATTTGATATTGAGAATAATTGTTGTGTTCCAATTTTATGCGATTATCATCCCACAAGAGACCAAGTAATTGACCTGCATTTTGAAAGTTTATTTAGACTCTCAAAATGTAGTTATTATCAAAGTATACCAAGTTCTGTATTGTTCTACTCAGCATAGTTTCTGCCAAAAATATTTTAATCCAGTAAGAAAAAAATCATTATTTTGTATGGATTACTGTCCTGGAATAAAAACCATTTACAGATTACTATAATATATTTAAAAATATATTTCACACAGTGCTAAATTAGATTATGTGTAAAGGTGGCAGCATTGTCAATAATGGCTCTACTGGTTGAATCTTTGCCCCAGCTTCAGAAGAGTGTGGTTCAAATTCTTCTCCAGAGAGTTGATCAAACAGTTAAGGCCGATTTTCCACTGCAATACCAAGGGAGTACAATGCTGATGGAAATGCTGCCTGTAATTTTAGATATTAAACTGGCCCTGTCTGGTACATCAGGCAGATTTCTGAGATCCTGTAGTACCATTCTGCTGCTATGGGTTCTTCAGACCAATACTTAACTTTCAAACAGCGTCACTAAGGCACAGAACATGCGGGTTATTGTCAGATTATTATTTTACTGGATCTTAGTTCACATAAATTGTTGTGTGTATTTTCTACGTTCCATAACTACATGATGGCACAAATGCCCTCGAGGGTGTAAATTTCCAAGACTCTTTGATATCTGGAAGTGTATTAGTCATTGTTTGTGAACACTATTGTAGTTGGCAGTTTGTGCAGAAGGTCTCATGCCACCAGGCTCAGGAATATTTAAACCCCTACAAACATCAGGCTCCTGAACCAACATGGATAACTTTTCTCAGCCCAACTCTGCACAGTCTACACACTTACTTTCAAGGGCATGACAACTCATGTTCTCAGCATTATTCAGCAATTTGTGAATTTAATCAGAATCAGAATCAGGTTTAATATCACCGGCACGTGACATGAAATTTGTGAACTTAGCAGCAGCAGTTTAATGCAATACATAATATAGGAAAAAAATGAAATAAAAATAATAATAATAAATAAGTAAATCAATTACAGTGTACATACATTGAATAGATTAAAAATGTGCAAAAAACAGAAATACTGTATATTAAAAAAGTGAAGTAGTGTCCAAGTGTTCAGTGTCCATTTAGGAATCAGATGGCAGAAGGGAAGAAGCTGTTCCCGAATTGCTGAGTGTGTTCCTGCAGGATTCTGTACCTCCTACCTGATGGTAACAGTGAGAAAAGGGCATGATCTGGGTGCTGGAGGTCCTTAATAATGGATGCTGCCTTTCTGAGACACCGCTCCCTGAAGATATCCTGGGTTCTTTGTAGGCTAGTACCCAAGATGGAGCTGACTAGATTTACAACCCTCTGCAGCTTCTTTCAGTACTGTGCAGTAGCCCCCCCATACTAGTGATGCAGCCTGTCAGAATGCTCTCTACAGTACACCTATAGAAGTTTTTGAGTGTATTTGTTAACATGCCAAATCTTTTCAAACTCCTAATGAAGTATAGTTGCTCTCTTGCCTTCTTTATAACTACATCAATATGTTGGGACTAGGTTAGATGCTCAGAGATCTTGACACCCAGGAAATTGAAACTGCTCACTCTCTCCACTTCTGATCCCTCTATGAGGATTGGTATGTGTTCCGTCGTCTTATCCTTCCTGAAGTCCAGAATCAGCTCTTTCGTCTTGCTGACATTGATTGCCAGGTTGTTGCTGCGGCACCACTCCACTAGTTGTCATATCTCACTCCTATACACCCTCTTGTCACCACCTGAGATTCTACCAACAATGGTTGTATCATCAGCAAATTTATAGATGGTATTTGAGCTATGCCTAGCCACACAGTCATACGTATATAGAGAGTAGAGCAGTGGGCTAAGCACACACCCCTGAGATGCACCAGTGTTCATCGTCAGTGAGGAGATATGTTATCACCAATCTACACAGATTGTGGTCTTCCAGTTAGGAAGTTGAGGATCCAATTGCAGAAGGAGGTACAGAGGCCCAGGTTCTGCAACTTCTCAATCAGGATTGTGGGAATGATGGTATTAAATGCTGAGCTATAGTCGATGAACAGCATCCTGACATAGGTGTTTGTGTTGTCCAAGTGGTTTAAATCCATGTGGAAAGCCATTAAGATTGCGTCTGCTGTTGACCTATTGTGGCAATAGGCAAATTGCAATGGGTCCAGATTCTTGCTGAGGCAGGGGTTCAGTCTAGTCATAACCAACCGCTCAAAGCATTTCATCACTGTTGATCTGAGTGTTACCGGGCGATAGTTGTTAAGGCAGCTCACATTATTCCTCTTGGGCACTGGTATAATTGTTGCCTTTTTGAAGCAAGTGGGAACTTCCATCCGTAGCAATGAGAGGTTAAAAGTGTCCTTGAATACTCCCACTAGTTGTTTTGTAGAGGTTTTCAGAACCTTACCAGGTACTCCATTGGGACCTTCCGCCTTGTGAGGTTTAACTCTCTTTAAAGTCAGCCTAACATCGGCCTCTGAGACAGAGATCACAGAGTCACCTGGTGCAGCAGGGATCTTCACAGCTGTAGTTGTGTTCTCCCTTTCAAAGTGGGCATAGAAGGCATTAAATTCATCTGGTAGTGAAGCATCACTGCCATTCATGCTATCGGGTTTCGCTTTGTAGGAAGTAATGTCTTGCACACCCTGCCAGAGTGGCCGTGCATCCAATGTCGCCTCCAACCTCATTTGGAATTGTCTCTTCGCCCTTGAAATAGCTCTCCACAAATTATACCTGATTTTCTTGTACAGGCCTGGGTGGCCAGACTTGAATGCCACAGATGTAACCCTCAGCAGACGACGTACCTCCTGGTTCATCCACGGCTTTTGGTTTGGGGATGTACAGTAAATCTTTGTGGGCACACACTCATCCACACAGGTTTTAATGAAGCCAGTAACTGCAGCATACTCATCCATGCTCAAAAATGAATCCCTGAATACGGTCCAGTCTGCCGATTCAAAGCAGTCCTGTGGGCGCTCCTGTGCTTCCCTTGTCCATACATTCTTGGTCCTCACTGCTGGTGCTGCAGTCTTCAGTCTCTGCTTGTATTCAGGGAGTAGAAGTACAGCCAAGTGATCAGACTTCCCGAAGTGAGGGTGTGGAATAGCACGGTAGGCATTCTTGATGGTGGTGTAGCAATGGTCCAGTGTGTTGTTTCCTCTGGTATTGCAAGTCAACTGTTGATGGAGATCTATCTATCCATCTATCTGTTTATTGCACAGTTTGTCTTCTTTTACATGTTGCTTGTTCTTCAGTCTTTGTTTATGTATCGTTTTTCATAAATTCTGTTGTATTTCTTTATTTTTCTTAAATGCCTGCAAGAAAATGAATCTCAAGGTAGTGTATGGTGACATATATGTACTTTGATAATAAATTTTCTTTGACTTTGACTTTGAAAATGATAAAGACTGGGTTATCTCACTTTAATTATGTTGATTGAGGGATTATATATTGGTCCCAAACATATGTAAAACTTTTCCTGGCTGTCTTTTTCATTAAGTGTTAGCCTGGAATTTTGTGCTGTAGTTTCTGTGGTGAGCCTTGAACCTACAATGCTCAGAGTCAAAAATGTTACCCACTAAGCCACTGCATTTTACATACAACACTTGGTTTTTTAGTTTTGTACCAGCAGCAGCCATTGTATTCAGATTTAATTTCTGTGGGGAGTTTCTTACTCTTATGGAATATGGGAAGAAGATGGTGCCAGATGGACAGTTCACAAAACTACTTCTTTTACTCTTCTTTCAAATATGATTTTGCTGTTACTGGAACCTGTCATTTATATTTTGATGGTGTGTTTTTGGGCTGATTGAGCGATCTGGTGCTTTGCTGTTTCCAGGAGAGTTCAATGAGGTTTCAAGTGAAGTATGCAGCCTGAAGGCTAAGAAGTTTGGAGAGGGGGCACGAGCCCCTGATCAAATCCATTTCTCACTGATCTCGCCGATTGGAGTGCCATGGAAGATGAAATTAATAAGAATGAGAGCAGAAGGCGAGTGGGTGTTCAGTGCTGTATGTCTGCTTTTGAACGGGCTCTCCCTCTCTCCCTCTTGCCCACTGCTCCCAGAGGAAGGTGCCTGTATGTGACCGGTCTCTCTCTCGTTCGCGGTTGCTCGCTGCACCCAGAGGAAGGTGCCAGCGTTTGACTGTTCTCTCTCACCCTCTCGCTCGATGTTGCCGGAGGATGATACTTGTGTCTTGGGCAAGGTTTAATCGACGTTTGTGGATTGAACTCTGTAGTTCATGTTAAGATGTGGTTCTCGATTATGGTTACTCCTTTTTTATTGCTACTTTGTGCAATTTTTATCAGGGTAGACTGGCTGTGCAGCCTGCAGTCAACGAAAATTTCTTTTTATGAAGTAAATTTTATTGAATTCTTTTACAAATTTTTCCCCGAACCCTTGAGTCAGTGTTGAAATTATGTAAATCATAGCTACAAAACATAAAATTATCCATAAAATAAAAACAAATATCAATATAATAACCATGTGTGTCTATTTAGACCTCTAATAACATAAAAGACTGCCATTCGGCAATGTGCTTCACCACACATTCGCCACTATTCCGCCCCCCCCCGCCCAGGAAACCTAAATATTTGCCCCATGTTTGTGTATAGATGTCCAATCTATCAAACTGTTTGTAAGACATGCATTCAAAAGCTGCCACTTTGGCTATTCTGTGTGCATGTGCTGGTCGTGCATGCAGCCGGTTACAGTTGCTCCGTAGTTTCTTACTTTTAAACTTTTTAACTTAGTTATTTATTGTATTTTTTTTTCTCACGGTAACACGTGGAAGCTGCACCCTCTCTAACATGCTGGTGGAGAGAGTTTTACTTGTTTTTTTAGCGCTGGAATTAATTACATTCAGATACGTCTCATTAGCGTTGCAGCAGGATGGCTGCATTGTGTATTCCAGGGACCAATTGATTGCGCTCATGCCCGCTGGTTTATTGAACAGAGCAGAGGACATACCGGCTGAAATCTGGAGGAAAACACACAGAGGATGCAGAGGGGGATCAAAAAGGCGAGGGAAGAGGACTGGGTCGAGACAACAGAGGCTTATGGAGAAGAGAAGTTATAAGCCGTGTTTCCCCTCTCTCATCATGGGAAATGTGACATCGCTGGGGAATAAAATCGACGAACTGACGGCGCTTGTCAGGAGTCAGAGAACATTTCGGGAGAGCAGTGTCATGTGCTTCACTGAGACGTGGCTGCACGAGGACAAACCCAATCAAAGCGTTTCCATAGAGAGCTCCCAGACTGTTCGAGCTGACATGATTTGCACTGAGAGCGGTAAGTGTAAAGGAGGTGGGGCTGGCGGTTCTGGTAAATAACAGCTGGTGCAACCCTGGGCATATTACGATCAAGGAACGTGTCTGTAGCCCGGATATTAAACTTTTTGCTGTTGGACTCCGGCCATATTATTTGCCAAGGGAAATCTCGCATGCAATTGTGGTTGTTGTGTACATCCCTCCCTCTGCCAACCCGACGTCGACGTGTAACATCATTTACACTGTCATAGCCAGATTACAAACCCAGCACCCGAGTGCCCTCATTACCATCTCGGGTGACTTCAACCAGGTTACCATGGCTAGAACACTGCCCAACTTCACGCAGTATGTGAGCTGTACAACCAGAGGGGAGAGGACTCTGGATTTGATGTACGCTAACATTAAGGATGCATACAGCTCCTCTCCCCTCCCCCCACTGGGAAGGTCAGATCACAACCTGGTGCATCTAAAACCCTGCTACGTGCCTCTGGTGAAGAGTAAACCTGCAACCTCGAGGACGTGAGAAAATGGTCGAAGGAGGCTTATGAGACGCTCCAGGGTTGTTTTGAGGTGACAGACTGGCAGGCACTCTGTGAGCCACATGGAGAGGATATTGATGGGCTCACAGAATGCATCACTGATTACATCAACTTCTATGTGGACTGCAATGTTCCGACAAGAACTGTCCTTTGTTATTCAAATAACAAGCCATGGGTGACAAAGGACATAAAGGACATCCTGAATGCTGAAAAGAGGGCGTTTAGAGATGGAAATAGGGAGGAGCTGAGGGCAATACAGAGGGACTTGAAATCCAGGATCAGGGAGGCTAAAGACAGGTACAGGAGGAAGCTTGAGTGGAAACTCCAGCAGAACAACATGAGAGAGGTCTGGAGGGGGATGAGGACCATCACTGGATTCCGGCAAGCTTGCAACAGAGGAGCGGAAGGCAGTGTGGACAGGGCCAATGAACTTAACCTGTTCTTTAACAGATTTGACATTGTGCCATCCCACACATGAGCCATCTGTTGTCGGCCCCCAACCAACACATATTCCACTCTACCCTCCTACCCCTCCTCACAGTCCCCTACCCTGCTCTCATGACTATGCCCCTTCCCCACACGAAACCACCACGGTGGGCTTCACAGCTGAACAGGTGAGAAGACAGCTGAAACGTATCAACCCAAGCAAGGCTGCAGGACTGGTTGGTGTCAGTACCAGGGTGCTCAAAGCCTGTGCCTCTCAGCTATGTGGAGTACTTCGCCATGTATTCAACCTGAGCCTGAGGCTCCGGAGGGTTCCTGTACTGTGGAAGACGTCCTGCCTCGTCCCTGTACCGAAGATGCCGCGCCCCAGCGGCCTCAATGACTACAGACCGGTGGCATTGATCTCCCACATCATGAAGACCCTGGAGAGACTTGTTCTGGAGCTGCTCCAGCCTATGGTCAGGCCACACTTAGATCCCCTCCAGTTCGCCTACCAGCCCCAACTAGGAGTTGAGGATGCCATCGTCTATCTGCTGAACCGTGTCTACGCCCACCTGGACAAGCCAGCGAGCACTGTGAGGGTCATGTTTTTTGACTTCTCCAGTGCGTTCAACACCATCCACCCTGCTCTGCTGGGGGAGAAGCTGACAGCAATGCAGGTGGATGCTTCCCTGGTATCATGAATTCTTGATTACCTGACTGGCAGACCACAGTACGTGTGTTTGCAACACTGTGTGTCCGACAGAGTGATCAGCAGCACTGGGGCTCCACAGGGGACTGTCTTGTCTCCCTTTCTCTTCACCATTTACACCTCGGACTTCAACTACTGCACAGAGTCTTGTCATCTTCAGAAGTTTTCGGATGACTCTGCCATAGTTGGATGCATCAGCAAGGGAGATGAGGCTGAGTACAGGGCTACGGTAGGAAACTTTGTCACATGGTGTGAGCAGAATTATTTGCAGTTTAATGTGAAAAAGACTAAGGAGCTGGTGGTAGACCTGAGGAGAGCTAAGGTACTGATGACCCCTGTTTCCATCCAGGGGGTCAGTGTGGACATGGTGGAGGATTACAAATACCTGGGAATACGAATTGACAATAAACTGGACTGGTCAAAGAACACTGAGGCTGTCTACAAGAAGGGTCAGAGCCGTCTCCATTTCCTGAGGAGATTGAGGTCCTTTAACATCTGCTGGACGATGCTGAGGATGTTCTATGAGTCTGTGGTGGCCAGTGCTATCATGTTTGCTATTGTGTGCTGGGGCAGCAGGCTGAAGGTAGCAGACACCAACAGAATCAACAAACTCATTCGTAAGGCCAGTGATGTTGTGGGGATGGAACTGGACTCTCTCACAGTGGTGTCTGAAAAGAGGATGCTGTCCAAGTTGCATGCCATCTTGGTCAATGTCTCCCATCCACTACATAATGTACTGGTGGGCACAGGAATACATTCAGCCAGATACTCATTCCACCGAGATGCATCACAGAGCGTCATAGGAAGTCATTCCTGCCTGTGGCCATCAAACTTTACAGCTTCTCCCTTGGAGGGTCAGATACCCTGTGCCGATAGGCTGGTCCTGGATTTATTTCATAATTTACTGGCATAATTTACATATTACTATTTAACTATTTATGGTTCTATTACTACTTATTATTTATGGTGCAACTGTAATGAAAACCAATTTCCCCCGGGATCAATAAAGTATGACTATGACTATGACTATGACTATTTCTGTGGCCTGCTCCTGAAATGCTGGGACGCAGTGCTAAATTGAATAAACTGAACTAAACTAAATGTTCCCAGACTGTTTCAATGACTTTGTGGTTTGATGTTTTATGGTCTGTGTTTCTCGCTTGTTTTTTGCCATTTGTATAATTTGGTTTTTTTTGCACATTGGGTGTATGACATTTTTCTTTGAATGGGTTCCATAGTTTTCTTTGTTTCTTGACTGTCTGTGGCAGGATAAGTCTCAAGGTTGTAAACTGCATACATACTTTGATAATAAATGTATTTTGAATCTTTGAAACACATCTCTCCTGTCAAGGAAAGTCATTCTGCTTGGCAGGTGAGACAGGTGACTGTGAAAGCAATCTCAGGTTCTGGAGCCAGTTCTATGGTGGTTGTAGGAGTTGACTCTGAGACTGCAGGAAGTGGTTCTGACTGCTCTGGACACCTTTCTTCTCTTCTTCTCTCTCTGGATCTACTTCAATCCCATTCTTTTTGTTTCTCAAGTTGTTTCTCTCTGTCACACCATTCTCTTCTAGCTCACATTGTTTTACTCCGTTTCTTCCCTTCTTCTAGTTTGTGCCCCTTGATCTTGGGAAGGTCCATTGATCTCACTGGAGTATTCTCTTATTCATCTTTCTATTGCTCCCTTTATGATCTGATCTCTCCTCTTAATTCATCCACAACATCATCTGAAGAATCCCCTGTCTTCGTATCTCCATTGACTCCTTTCTTTTTGGCCTTCCATTCATTCAGCTGGACTTTGGTCTTTGCATTTTTACTTTTACAAGCAGCTTTTTGTCTCCTACTTGAAGTTCATGGAATAACCTTAAAGCATGCAAAGCAGATTCTGGATCTTTATACTCACAAAGGGTGAATTTCCTGAAGCTCCTTGAATTCTCTTCCAGTTTAAAATCAAGCAACATTTCACAAATAATTGCCTGATTAGCATACCAGAAACTTTCTCATATATGTTGCTCAACCAGGACCAACTAAGGGAGGTCTTACGCAGTGAATGGTAGAGCAAAGGGATCTGGAATACAGGTCATAAAGAAAATAGGATCATAAAGAAAACTTTTGGCACATTGGCCATCATAAATCAATGTCCTGAGTACAGATGTTATGTTGAACTTGTATAAGACATTGGTGAGGCTTAATTTGGAGTATTGTGTGCAATTTTGGCCACCTATCTACAGAAAAAATGTAATACAGTTGAAAGAGTACAGAGGAAATTTACAAAATATTGCCGGGTCTGGAGGACCTGAGTTAAAAGGAAAGATTGAATAGGTTAGGATTTTATTTCTTAGAACATTGAAGGTTGAGAAAGATTTGATAGAAGTATACAAAATAATGAGGTTATAGATAGGGTAAAGGCAAGCAGGCTTTTTCCACTGCGGTTAGATAGGACTACAATCAGAGGTCGTGGGTTAAGGGTGAAAGATGAAAAGTTTAAGGGGAACATGAGGGAAAACTTCTTCACTCAGAGAGTCTTGAGAGTGTGGAATGTGCTGCCAGCACAAGTGGTGCATGCGAGCTCGATTCAGACCATAAGGCATAGGAGCAGAATTAGGCCATTTGGCCCATCAAGTCTGCTCTACCATTCAATCATGGCTGATCCTTTTTTCCCCTCCTCAGCCCTGCTGCCCAGTCTTCTCCCTGTAACCTTTGATGCCGTGTCCAATCAAAAACCTATCAAGCTCTTCCTTAAATACACTGAACAACCTGGCTTCCACAGCTGCCTGTAGTAACAAATCCAACAAATTCACCACACACTGGCAAAAGAAATTTCTGTGCATCTCTGTTTTGAATGGACGCTTGTTTATCCTGAGGCTGTGCCCTCTTGTCCTCAACTCCCCCACCATGGAAACATTCTTTCCACATCTACTCTGTCTAGGCCTTTCAACATTCGAAGGGTTTCAATGAGATACCCCTCATCCTTCTGAATTCCAGTGAGTACAGACGCAGAGCTATCAAACGTTCCTCGTTTGGCAACTCTTTTATTCCTGTACTCATCCTTGTGAACCTCATCTGAATCCTCTCCAATGCCACTACATCTTTTCTTAGTTGAGGAACCTAAAACTGTTCACAATACTCAAGGTGAGGCCTCTCCAGTGCCTTATAAAGTTTCAGCATCACATCCCTGCTCTTGTATTCTAGACCTCTTGAAATGAATGCTAACATAGCATTTTACTTCCCCACCATAGACTCTACCTGCAAGTTAACCTTTAGGGTGTTCTGCACAAGGACCTGTTTCTGTGCTGTACTTCTCTATGACTCGATGTTGCCTACAAAAACTGTTGCAATCAGACCATTGCATTCATCACTTTCCCAATTCCTTTGAACAGCATGATCCTTCCTTGGTACAATATGTTTTCCAACCAGAGGCACAGAAATAGGCAGCAACCCCTGTTTGTCCTCTGTTGGGTAACATTTAATGGTGTTCGACATGGAGATAACTCTGGCATCACCCAGTACCTTTGTTTATTAACTTTTCAGTTGACTTCATTGCAGGGACTGTAGTCTGCAAATGGTGGATGGATCTCCAATCAAGTTGTAATTGTTTCAGCCCCTACAATGCTGGTTCTTCTGTTTTAACCAGATACAAGTTCAATGTGACACACATAAAAGTTGCTGGTGAACGCAGCAGGCCAGGCAGCATCTGTAGGAAGAGGTGCAGTTGACGTTTCAGGCCGAGACCCTTCATCAGGACGAAGGGTCTCGGCCTGAAATGTCGACTGCGCCTCTTCCTAGAGATGCTGCCTGGCCTGCTGCGTTCGCCAGCAACTTTTATGTGTGTTGCTTGAATTTCCAGCATCTGCAGAATTCCTGTTGTTTGCTTGTCTATTGTTAGTTTTCACTTATAAATCTCAAGGGTACCTAGTTCTGTTTCACTCCCATCATTATCAGATTTTTCGTCAACAGCATGCAGATTAGTGCTCTTTCTGAAAGTGCAACTTGACTTTTTAGCTTTTTCTCTTCCCTGTACGGTCCATTTATTATTGTCTGTCCAACATGCTTCTTGTATGTGTCTCACTTTGTTGCATATTCTGCATTTCACTTTTAAACCTACCTTTCTTGTGTGACTGTGAGTCCTTGCCACAATGGTAACACATTTTGTTTGGCCAGGCCAGTTTCTGTTTAGATGTTGGATTTTGTTCATGCTCACTTTCATTCCTGACTGCAACTCAGTGGAGTCTCTGTCTGCAGTTTCCAGTGAAATAGTGATTTCAATTGTTCTCTTAAATGTAAATTGTGCTTCAGTCAGGAGCCATTTTTGAATGCTTTTTTTGTATGATTCCACAAGCTAAACAAACTCTCAGTGTATCATTAAGCCCATTATCAAACTAACAGACAGTCTCTTCAGTTCAGCCACGTAAGCTGAAATGGATTCCCCTTCTTTTTGATTCCACTTATGAAACCTAAAGCATTCTGCAATCAACAATGGTTTTGGTTGAAGTGTTCCTGCATTACTTTAACAGTATCAGCAAAACTCATGTCTATTGGCTCGGTTGGAGCAGTCAAACTTTGAAGCAAACTATATGCCTTTAAATCCACTGCACTCAGCAAAATTGGTACTTATATCTCATTGGCTATTTCACTTGCTTCAAAATATTTTTGAGTTAGCTCAGTCTACATGAGCCAGTTACCCGTTGTGTAATCAAACTCATCAATCTTTCTGATGTAGCCAGCCACTTCTACTTTTTTTAATGATTATTATCACCTGGTACTCACTCTATATGAATAGAAACATAGAAACATAGAAAACCTACAGCACAATACAGGCTCTTCGGCCCATAAAGTTGTGCCGAACATGTCCCTGCCTCAGAAATTACTAGACTTCCCCATAGCCCTCTATTTTTCTAAGCTCCATGTACCTATTCAAAAGTCTCTTAAAAGACCCTATCGTATCCGCCTCCACCACCATTGCCGGCAGCCCATTCCACGCACTCACCACTCTCTGAGTAAAAAATATACGCCTGACATCACCTCTGTACCTACTTCCCAGCACCTTAAACCTGTGTCCTCTTGTGGCAACCATTTCAGCCCTGGGAAAAAGCCTCTGACTATCCACACAATCAATGCCTCTCATCATCTTATACACCTCTGTCAGGTCACCTCTCATGCTCCGTCGCTCCAAGGAGAAAAGGCCGAGTTCACTCAACCTATTCTCATAAGGCATGCTCCCCAATCCAGGGAACATCCTTGTAAATCTCCTCTGCACCCTTTCTATGGCTTCCACATCCTTCCTGTAGTGAGGCGACCAGAACTGAGCACAGTACTCCAAGTGTGGTCTGACCAGGGTCCTATATAGCTGCAACATTACCTCTCAGCTCCTAAATTCAATTTCACGATTGATGAAGGCCGATACACCGTACGCCTTCTTAACCACAGAGTCAATCTGCGCAGCTGCTTTGAGTGTCCTATGGACTCGGACCCCAAGATTCCTCTGATATTCCACACTGCCAACAGTCTTACCATTAATACTATATTCTGCCATCAAATTTGACCTACCAAAATGAACCATTTCACACTTATCTAGGTTGAACTCCACTCTTTGCCTTCTGTGGGCAAGCCAGTTCTGGATCCACAAAGCAACATCCCCTTGGATCCCATGCCTTCTTACTTTCTCAAAAGCCCTGCATGGGGTACCTTATCAAGTGCCTTGCTAAAATCCATATACAGTACACCTACTGCTTTTCCTTCATCAATGTGTTTAGTCACATCCTCAAAAAATTCAATCAGGCTCGTAAGGCACGACCTGTCTTTGACAAAGCCATGCTGACTATAAAATCTGTAAATTCTTCCATTTACTGCCTTGTTTTTGAAAAAAAAATCTATTGTGTCTTCCCTTCCAAAGAACATGTGCTGCATTGCTTTTAACTCAACTGTCTCTGCACGTTCATGGCTGTATTTTTTTTAGTTCGAACGTTTCACTGTGCTTCAACAGGTCAATAGCCAGCTCAGGTTTGTTTAATAAATATCTCATCACCAATGTTATGTTTTGTAACTTGAAAACATTAAACTAATTCAAAGGAAGATATGGGAGTCCAAAATGCGGATCTAACTTCATGTTTATTTTAAGCGAGGCGCGCATGTGTCACATGGTTGCTTGATGAAGTATGCAATCCACGTATTTGTACATATAACCCATAATGAATTATTGAAACGAACAAGAATGGTTAATCAACAATGTATATGCATGATTACTCAAGTATTGCTTAAACATTAAATACACAACAGTTATATCTAAATGATGTAATTTTTGATCAGGCGAAAATTTACAATCTCATGTAACCCAGACCAGTACAGTTATGTTTTATGTAAATATACAGTGGATTCCAATCAATTGGTCCATCAGTTAATCATGGCAGCTGCTGATCTGGGACTACTTATAAAGAACAAAACCTAATTTAGAAAATAGCTGGGATTCCCCTTGTTTATTTGGGACACTATGCTGCTTAATTAGGACATAACGGTTCTAACTATTATCAGTTGTGTATACTTGTGGAGCTGTTAGCACTACACTGTGCTTAGTTGTTAAACAACATTCGTTATGTGTGTTTCTGTTCAAAAAAGCATCGATTTTTGTCACTGATAGTTGGTGAGAAATAAGCAGTAAGATAATTCAGAACTGTTTTGCTCACTGCTGTTTCAAGCATTCAGGCTTAGAGGTGCCAGAAATGGCAGGGAGTGAAAATGAAACAATTTCACTACTTCAACAAGTTAGGGACTATGAAGAATTTGAAGGTATCAACAAACATCTTGAATGTTGCAATAAAAATGAATATCATTGAAAACATTGTATGAAACAGTTCATTATCTGCACCAGGTGTCTGTGCTAATTTTGTTCATTTACAGTCATTCAAAAGAACATGGCACATACATTGGATGAGTTCCTCCATTGATAACTATTAGGAACTAATACACAATTTTATATTACTTAAGTAGTATTGGCAGTATTCTAATTTGTTCTGTATTTCATTTAAATACATAATTTCTTACTCAGTTAAAGATATTTTGTCTGTTTTATACTTTTTTAACTCTTTCCATGAAATTTGGCTAATTGGGCCAAAAAGTACTGGTCTTGATGTGTCCCAATTAACAGGAATCCACTGTACATGGAAACCCATTGCCAGTGGTAATGAACAGGAAATCCATCATTGGCGCACATAACTGGTAATGAATAGGAAACCCATTATCGGCACACATAGTGGCACGGAAACATAAGGTCAGTGGGGGTTCTAGCATTACATCACTGAGGCAGCTTTAGGAGTGATGGAGAGACGACAGAAAAATTGAGGGAAATATGGCTAAAATGAGGCCAGGCATCTTAACCTCATTTTGAAAATGAAATCCTAGCAACACAGAGAGTGGAATACTTCTAGATGGAAGCTACCGATCAAGAATGTGACAGTGCTAATTTTACATGATGTTCTGCAAAGGCAATTCATTTAGAGGGGAAAGCTAAACAGTAATTTAGTGAGTTAGGATAGAGCCAGACTGCTGAGAGTGGTTGAACAACCTCCACTGCTCCTTGGGAGTTCAGTGAGGTTAGCAGCAACAAAGGAGATGAAATGGAACAGACCCACATTACAAGTGAGAATACGAGTGCGCGATTAAGGGCTAATTAACTGATGAAGGGTGATATGCATGTAGCTAAATGATTCACGTGTACTTTCCCACATGCAGTTTGAATTCAATTGCTGAACTAGAGCAAGTTTGAGCCATGGAAAAAAAGTACGTTTTAAGAAAAATAGGTTAACAAGTTGGTTCTAGGAAATCTTGTCCAGAGGGACCTGTTTAATATGCATGAATATATTAAAGCAATCCAAATCTCTGATAGACATTAAAGTCTGTGCATCCTCTTCACAGCTATTGGTACATCCAAATTCAGATAAATAGGATATAGCTTAAATTTGCCAAGAAACACGAGCTGGACTGCAGCAACAGCAATCAGATCTTTTAGTTATTTTAATTTTGAGTCTCAACCTATAAGCTTGTCCCAGTTACTGCCCAGCATATTTTTAATGTGCCATTTCCAGGCTGTGACCTCCCAGATCCTTTCGGTGTCAATGAAACGTGGTCACTGTTGTAGTATGACATATGTAGACACCAGCTAGTAGACTCACTGATAGGAATCAAAGTTCAAAGTAAATTTATTATCAAAGAACATATATGTCACCATATACTGTCCTGACATTCATTTTTTTGCAGGCATTCACAGTAGATACAATGAAACGCAATAGAGTCGATGAAAAACTATACATAAAGATGGAAAAACAACCAATGTGCAAAACATGACAAATTGTGCAAATACAAAAATAAAAACAAAATAATAAGTAAATAAATATACAGATAGGAAATAAATAAATAAATAGATAGATAGATAACTAACTACAGTTGTACAGTATTTGAAAGTGAGCCCATAGTTTGTGGAATCAATTCAGTGTTGGGGTGTATGAAGTTATCCACTCTGGTACAGGAGCCTGATGGTTGAGAGGTAATAACTGTTTCTGAACCTGGTGGTGTGGGACTTAACGTGCCCTGTACCTCCTTCCCAATGGCAGCAGTGAGAAGAGAGCAAGAAATGTGTTAGTAATCATTTAATCCACTTTGATAACATTGATTAATAAATACAACCTAAATAGCATGAAAATTCCTCCATTAAAAATAAATCTGCATCTTTCACATCTGTCTGAGAGAGCAGATGATGACTCAGTTTAATGTTTCATTTACAACACACGAGAGGGTCATCTGTTGTCATGTTTAGGCCTCTGGGAGGAACTTAAACTTCTGACCTACAGTGCCATATCACCATTGTTTACATTTATGAAACTTAACAAAATTTGGATATCAAGATTTTCACCTTCTGCTACTGCTTGTGCCTACATAGTTAATGCAGGAGAGATGACATTTTTCTCATTTGTTTGTCAGTTCCTAAATCTAATTTTAGCTGACTTTTTGATTTTTAAGCACTCAACCAGAAAAGTCATCTGAAAGCAATATTGTTAGTTGTGAAAGAATGAAGGATGCTTGAAGCTAAGGACACCCTCATGTTAATAGTGAGGTAATTGATGGCTGCATAGCCTTGCTTTAATCTTTTCCTCACCTAAATGGATTTATGAAAGAATGAAATGATACTAACCTTGACATACTATTCTGTTTTCATTACCCTCTTCAATTTATTTGTGATGACTTTCATACCTGTCCAGAATATTATGAAAAGAATGCATCCTGTACAGTAACAATATTAGCAGAAGTGAAAGAATGACCTCAATTTTGGAAATTAATTAACGTAACAACCCAGCTGGCATCTATCACTGATCTGTGATTGACATTCAGTAAAAAAAAGATTCAGGAACAGGAGAAGGTTTGTGTTGTTATGAGATACAAGAAATGGAACTGAGCCAGCTCCTATAATTGCATTCTTATCCTTAATGTCACCCAGAAAATGTGGTTACACACATCTCTTTTCCTTCTCCAGACAAATTAAACATTGGTCATAAACAGTGAAGACACCCTAGAGCTTTATCCCACATGTCTTGATTACTGCTTAGTTGACCACAGTCCAACACTCACCCTCTACGCGTATCTCCAACAGCCAGACCTTGTACCTTGTACAGGTTGAAATTCAATTGTATGGCACTTAGTGGTCCACAGCTTTCATGGTAGGGATGTTTTCAATTTCTAGTACACATCTATACTAACATCTGACAAAGATCTAAATCTGAAGCTAATTAACCTAGTTAACAGAATTTCTGTCTTCACTGAAACTTCAGGCTATGGACAGTTCTCAGAACTCTTAAATGACCTGGGATGTCTACACTTAAAGCAAACAATCTCCTGCTCAGAGAAATTTGGTCAGGATGCAGTTTCTGTGGTCCAGCACCAGTCAAATTCTTACACTTAGCATTGGTGTAAGCCTGACACCCGCATTTCACAAACGGCATGCACAGACAGCCATTTAGCCCACTGAGTAATATTTATTAACACTTTTGCCTTTCTCCTGTAGCACAAAATGGTTTGCAGAAGCTACCCGGTGGGAGAAGGGCACTGCTACATGTTGTAACAGAGCATTGTGAGACAGTGCTCATTACCAACGGGACAGCCATTATGGAAACTGGATATATGAGCATGGCAAAAACGATTGGACGTCCCAAAACTACCTCCTCCTCACAGCCTTTCCTCATCAGGAGAGGATGTGTAGGAAGCGTGGGGTTTACCTCTCCCTCCACACCTTCAGTATTGTTTACTGATAGGCAGGAACTGCAAAGAGGCTCAGTGGTGATGAGAAAGCACTTACAGGAACTGTACTAATTTTTAGGATTAGTTTGATGAAGTCTTAACCTGGACACTGGAAGCCTGCAGTCAGGGAAGGTGCCAATTCCCTGCAGGTCTTTAGTGAAGAGGAAGGTGCCCCTATTCCATATGCCTTGCCTTGGTGGTTCACATAGTGGCCCAGTGGATTGCCACAATATGCCTACTGTCAGCATACTTGGCTTGGACTGTGCGTTGCACCAGGGCTGAACCATACCTTCAGCTTCTGTTCTTGTTTCCAAATAGCCACCCTTCCTTCTGTTGAGGATCTAAGCATTAGTTTTATCTGTCGCATGCACATTGAACCATCAAACCATACAGTGAAATGCACCGTCTGCGTCAAAGTCCGAAAATCTGCTGGGGCCAGCCCGCAAATGCCACTACGCTTCTAGCGGCAACGTAGCATGCCATGCCACAACTTTGGAAAGTTTGTAGCTCTTTGGAATATGGGAGGAACCGGAGTACCCAGAGGAGAGCCACGTAGTCACGGGGAGAACGTACAGACTTCTCACAGGCTGCAGCGGGAATTGAACCTCAAGCACTAGCACTATAAAATGTTATGCTAACCTCTATGCCACCGTTCTGCCCTAGGTGGTGTATGGTAGTGTCATGAGTGTCCACTAACCTGATGGCTACCGGCAAATGGTCCCACAGTGGTTTGAAACTTTGGGAATAGAAACTATCTCTACTGTGATATATTTTGAAGTATCTGTACATCACCTACAAAATGACCTGTGTGCCATCAGCACCTTGCACCAGTAGGGGCTGTGTAATCCTTGCAAAACCATGTGTTCACCTTTTCTGATCAGAGAACAGAGTAGATTCATCTCAGGTTGAATAGATACATTCAGTCATCAGTGATCTCCCTACTGCAACAGTACTTGAAAAATTATAAACTTTTGAAAAAATCGCTTGCTACATTCTGCAAAGAGCCAGGGATGGTAACTTTGACTGTTACTGGCATTATAACTTATACTCTGCTCTAACTTGATAAGTAGATTGCTATGGTTCAGTCAGGACTTGCTTATTAAAACATGACTGCCGCGTCTCTCGGTGAGACTTGAGGAAGAGAATTGCATTCAAATTGATATGACCTCCATCTGGGTGCTCTGATTCAATTCTTCCCCCCTCCTTTTGTCATGCTCTAGTTACTCTCCTTATAACACTCTACAGAGAATTTTGAACAATGCATCCAGATCTGGAACAACTGGTTTATGCCGAAGCCTTAAAGAGAAGAGCAATTATATCAAAAAATCTTTTTCTCAAATATTTGATTAGTAAACGGCTAGATTTATTGTAATAGCAAGTGTCATCTATTGTGATCTAACAGCTTTATATTAAAAGAATATTTATGTCTGGGTATATTTGTCTTTTATTCAGATGCAATTTACTGTAAGATTTATTTACAGACAGTCATGATTTTTTGGCAGGCTGACTCTATTCACACAGAGCACTTTGATGTAGGTCTTTTAAAATTTAAGTATTACTGCAGAATAAAGTTCCTACAGTGGCTTATCAAGAGTTTGTTCAAAGAAAATACTCATTCCTGAAAAAAGATTAATATAGGTGAAGTTCTCTAGAAATGCTTCTCAGTAGTAGATCATCAATTACACATCTAGTTCAAGGAGTTGAACCATGGCATTGCTGTTAGCCACAACCCATACCGACTTAGTGAAAGCAGAGAGTGGTCCAATCACTGGAGTTTCCCCCCTCTGTGACAGGAAGTTTGTGATTATAGCCACCTTTTTCCAGTTCTGCAACACTATTTGATAACACCTGTGCCTTAACTAATCCGTTGCTGAAAGCATCCTTTACCAACTGGCTAGGCTCTTCTAACACATGGCTGGCTGGCTTCCTTCAATCACTTCCTTTTCATCTCCATGAACTTGAGGTTGTTCAAAATTCTGCTGCTTGTGTGCCATCTCACACCAAATCCTTTGTTTCTGCTTCTAATAACTTTATACATCAATTCAAATTTTTATTAGTCCTCTTTAGGCACGTGGCCAAGTGGTTAAGCCGTTCGTCTAGTGATCTGAAGGTCGCTAGTTCGAGCCTCAGCTGTGGCAGCATGTTTGTGTCCTTGAGCAAGGCACGTAATCACACATTGCTCTAGTGTCTGTGCGAGGAGTGACGCCCCACACAGACTTCCAATCTGCTCTTTGTAAGGCATAAAAAGGCCCGACTCAGGCCTCTCATGGTTTGAGTCGAAATTCCCTCCCCTCCCTCCCTTATTTCAAAGAAAACATTCCTGTACTTATACAGGTAACACCCACGTTACGGGAGAATTGGGGGGGGGGCTTCCAGTTCTAGAAAACAACCCATATTGTGACAAACCATCCAATCAAACAACCCATCCTTAAAGTAAACCACGTCATCTGTGCAGGCATCAAAAAACACAAGTTGAAAAGAATAAATTTTGTGTTTATTTACCTACAATTCATAATAATTTCATAAGAATACATTTTATTCTGTATTCCAAATTTTTGAGTAGTGGTCTGTGAATTCTATTAAGGCAATTTTTTTCTGGAATCTAAACAATGTAACATGGGGGTCACCCGTATATGGTTCTGCAGTTCTGGCAACCTCTTCAGAAATCTCATCATGCTCTCTGGTGCCATCTCATCCTTGCTGTACATTGTACACAATGTCCTAGATGTGGCCCAGTTATTACTACATACCTTTCTAATAAGACCTCCCTGCTCAATGTCTTGGCCAATAAAGAATGAAACATTAATGGATGCTCTGCCTGCTCTCTCAGGTAGATGCAATAGACCCATTTAGGCTATTCAAAGGAGATTGGGAAGGGGGTCAGCATACTCCTTGCTGTCCTGGTCAGTATTTAACCTCAACTTGAGGCCCTCCATTGATGAGGGTCAACCATGGATATTGTGTCTTAGCTGTCTACATGATACGCAAGCCAGGGCAGTATGGTATGGAGAGCAAGCTGTTGCCTGTGCAAGAGGCTGCCCTCTCCACACAGCTGAAGAATCCAAAGGAATAGCAGAAACTGATACAGCTTGGCACCAATGGCATTGCAGGAGTTGTCAGACAGCATTGAACTCAGCATAGCACTGCCTTAGGGGATTCCAGCTCCAGAATTCTCCTTGGGTTTACTCCTGAAGCCCTCCCCATGATTGGGTAGGCAGTGGAGATTTGAGAATAGAGCTTTCCTTCTTATGGATGAGCTGCTAACCATGGCTGACAAGCTTGATCTGCCCAAAGTGACAGGTTTTAAAGCACCAATAACCCGCCTTTGCCCCTTCTCCTATTAGTAGAAATGGTTCTGCCAAGCTTAATAGCTAGCTATGCCACTTGTGAAGGCCAGGAGCTGAACTTGGTTGTCAGAAGGTATTTCAGACGGAGACCATTGGGAACATTTAATAAGAAGTGGAAGCTTATCCCCACTTCCCCTGGCTTTGACAACCTTAAAGAAGCAAACTTCAACTAATGTTACCAAAGTAGATTAAATGTTTGTGAGCATATTTCTGTTAGTAAGTGTGTGTTGTTTGCTAACTTTCTCGGTATTAATTTCTAAGTAAAAATGCTCTCTGAGGAAACCTTTAAAGTAACTTCTTAGATAGGTACATGGATGACAGAAAAATGGAGGGCTATGTAGGAGGGAAGGGTTAGATTGATCTTAAGAGTAGGTTAAATGGTCAGCACACCACTATGGGCCGGAGGACCTGTACTGTGCTATAGTGTTCTACGCGTTCTGTTCTAAACATGGTAAATGTTAATCAGTGAAACACTGATAGTTGAATGAAGCAAAATCCATATGCATCACCCTTTATAGACTATCTGAAGAAACTCCTCTGTAAAATGTGGTTCTTTAAAGACCATTTCTTTTATAAGAAATGCTCTTAGGAGGGGAGAGTATTAAGAAATGGAGAGTATATTTACTTGCTACATCACAGCCTTGTATGGTAACACCAATGCCTTTGAATGGAAAATCCTACGAAAAGTAGTAGATATGTCTGAGTCCGTCTTGGGTAAAGCCCTCCCCACCATTGAACACATCCACATGAAATGCTGTCATAGGAAAACAGCATTCATCATCATGCACTCCACCCGCCCCCCCCCCCAACATCCAGGACGTGCTCTCTTCTCACTACTGCCATCAGGAAGAAGGTACAGGAGCCTCAGAACTTACACAACCCGGTTCAGGAACAGTTATTACTCCTCAAGCATCAGTATTTTGAACCAAAGAGGGATAACTTCACTCGACCTCATTTGCCCCATCATTGAAAAGTTCCCACAACCAATGGACTCACTTTCAAGGATCCTTCATCTCATGTTCTCAATATTTCTTGCTTATTTATTTATTTATTATTATTATTTTCTTTATGTCCTTGCATAGTTTGTTCTCTTTTGCACACTGGTTGAACCTCCAAATCTTTCAGTCTTTCAAAGTTAATGCTTATTATTCTATGGATTTATTGAGTATGAATCTTAAGGCTGTATATGGTGACATATATGTACGTTGATAATAAATTTACTTCAAACTTTTATTCCCTTGGGGAATAGTCAGTTATTAAGTAACAGAGGAAAAAGATTTTGGATTGTAGAAGTAAATCAACCAAAAAAACACTCAGCAGCCTTCTGATAAAATTTTATCCCCAACTTCAAAATCAACCAAGATTTTATTTAGTCTTATTGCTAGTAAGAAAATACACCTACACAAAGGAAATTCAAGGAACTACTTTGTATGTTGTTAGTCACAGTGTGCATCCTACCAAAAACGACACCCTTATAAGCTAATTAACCTAAAAGTTACCTATAGCTTTGCTGCCATGTGAGAATTCTTCAAGTGCTTCAGAACGTATTGAGTATTTTTCAAGGCATTCTGACAGCAACTGTGACAACTAGTTTCATGTGGTAAGGTCCCACAAACAGCATATCAGCTATTAACTATACAATCTGTTCATGTTAGTGCAGTTGGTTAAGAGAGGAAGCTTAGGCAGGACACCAGAAGAGCTCACTGCTCTTTTACATACGGTCTTCTGGGTGGGATTTTCACCTACACCTCATCCAAAGAAATGACACCAGTTGCATTACTATGCCACAGTGAAGAGTTGAACTAGTTTATGCAGAAAGGTCATGATGTGAACCACTCAGCTCGTGGCTTCCCAGCTCTGTGGTAAAATCTAAGCAAGTGTTATCCAAAAGAAAGCTACTGCATCAGTATCTTTGGGTGTTTCAGTGGCACAGCTGTCTCACAGTTGCAAGAAGCTGGTCTCAGTCCTAACCTTGGGTGCGGGGTGTAGAGTTACAGGTACTCTCTGTGATCATGTGGGTGTCTCTCAGGTATTCTCCTTTTCTCCCACATTCTAATGACATGCTAGTTGACAGGTGAATCAGCACTGATCATTAGCATTACCATTAGGATTTGGGAGAATAGATGAGAGTGTGCAGGGAAAATTAGCGAGGAATGGGTTTACTCAATGAACCAGTTTAGATTTGATCGTAAGGAAATATGAAAATACTGTGGAACAGATATGAGAAATCTGACGTCAAAACTGAAGATATTGGAAGCATTTGGCAAGTCATACCGTAGGGTAGAGAAAGAAATGGAGTTAGTATTTCAGGTCAACAACATTTCATCTGTATCAGGAAAAGTGAAAGATAAATCAAAATCCAGAAGTACTTAGCAGGTCAGGCAGCATCTTGGGAGAGACAAGTGATTCAGGTCAACTTTAATGAGATCAGCAGGCTTTAGGAGGGAACAACAGAGATAGAGATGAAAGCAGGAGAATTTGTTAAGCAAATAGTACAATATATAATGAGCTGGCACTAGGACAAATAAAAGATCAGAGGCCAATCTAGTGAAGGTATAGAGGAAAGAAATGGAATCATAATCTGAAATTACTAAAATGGATGCTTGCAATCTGAAATAGAAAATGTTATATTGTGTTACCAACTGTTGCAGGTTGAAGATTGTAAATGTTTAATAGGTAATAGGCTTCTGCAGTTATGGAACATTGCAGTTATGTTGAGAGAAGGATTTTACGATGTCATGGAATATTAATGCTACAGTTCAAAATTTTATGACCGTTCCTGATCACCACTAGAAATCTTCAGCCCAGAGTTTTGTGAATGCAACTTTACTTTTGTGATGATGGGTATTTTTAGGCAAATCATCTTTATAGGATACATGTGGACTAGAACAGGTGCTAAACAATACAAGGCCTCTGATCTGTTAAAATTTTTTCAAAATTATTTCTTATACATATAAGGAAGCAATTCAGTTTCGTGAACCTGTGCCAGCTCTCAGAGCAATCCCATCAGCCCTACTCATTGACCTGCTGAATTAATCCAGCATTTTCTGTTTTTATCCCTATAATCTATTCTCTTTCACATGTCTATTATTCTTCTGATTCTCCTACCACCCACAACACTGGATTTACAGTGGCTAATTAACCTTTGGGATGTGGGAAGAAACCAGAGCACCTGGGGGAAACCCACACAGTCACAGAGAGAAGTTGCAAAATCCACATGGATAGCACCAAAGGTTAGGATTGAACCAGGGATTCCACCCTCAACTATGTGACTAAACAATCCGGGTTGTAACATTCAATGAAAAATCGTGACATGTTTCCTTGAAATTGGACATAAGAAATTGTATAAACCAAGTGCACCAATCGACTGACCCAGATATTGCAGTGGGAACAACAGTGAGACTAACTTCTTTAAGGATTCTTCATTGTTACTTGCCCTCTGCAAATTACTCTCTTATGGATTGAAAGTTACTGGCTAAAGCCTCTTAAGGAGTGTAGGTAGCTGGGAATGCAATGAGCAGCCAGCGACATTCATTTCCACCAACTGAGGATCTAGCACACATTGTTGGTTATGGTATTTTCCTATATCCTCAATTTGCTGAATTGGCAAAACTTATTAAAGAAATTAATTACATCATAGACGTTAGAAAACTATATAATTGAGATATTCATTAAATTAAAGTTCTATTCACTCAATTTCCCATTTGTTTACTTTGCCTGGTTTTGCGAGAATTGAATTTGTTGCTTACATAACCCAACACCTTGCCAATAATTGAGGCTAAATAGGTTTGACTTGTCCTGAGAGAGACATAGTGTCAGTCCTGTATGTATACACCATTACAATGCAAATTGTACTTAAGTCACAAGCTTTCTTGTGCCAAATGGAATGTCATAAAATATCGGGGATGGATGTTTCAGATCGCGTCCACGATATCCTAAAGTGGGAGGGAGAACAGCCAGAGGTCGTGGTACATATTGGTACCAATGACATAGGTAGGAAAAGGGAAGAGGTCCTGAAAACATACTACAGGGAGTTAGGAAGGATGTTGAGAAGCAGGATCGCAAAGGCAGTAATCTCAGGATTACTGTTCCGGAGGATTGGAGGGTTGCGAATGTTGTTCCCTTATTCAAGAAAGGGAGTAGAGATAGCCCAGGAAATTATAGACCAATGAGTCTTACTTCAGTGGTTGGTAAGTTGATGGAGAATATCCTGAGGGGCAGGATTTATGAACATTTGGAGAGGTATAATATGATTAGGAATAGTCAGCATGGCTTTGTTAAAGGCAGGTCGTGCCTTATGAGCCTGATTGAATTTTTTGAGGATGTGAGTGTGGAGGATCAGAAGAATCTTGGGGTCCAAGTCCATAGGATGCTCAAAGCAACTGCGCAGGTTGACTCTGTGGTTAAGAAGGCATACAGTGTATTGGCCTTCATCAATTGTGGAATTGAATTTAGGAGCCGAGAGGTAATGTTGCAGCTATATAGGACCCTCGTCAGACCACACTAGGAGTACTGTGCTCAGTTCTGCTTGCCTCACTACAGGAAGGGTGTGGAAGCCATAGAAAGTATGCAGAGGAGATTTACAAGGATGTTGCCTGGATTGGGGAGCATGCCTTATGAAAACAGGTTGAGTGAACGTGGCCTTTTCTTCTTGGAGCAACTGAGGATGAGAGGTGACCTGATAGAAGTGTATGTGATCGTGTTGATAGTCAGAGGCCTTTTCCCAGGGCTGAAATGGCTGCCACAAGGGGCACAGGTTTAAGGTGCTTGGGAGTAGGTACAGAGGAGATGTTAGGGGTAAGTTTTTTACGCAGAGTGGTGAGTACGTGGAATGGGCTGCCGGCAACGGTGATGGAGGGGGATACGATAGGGTCTCTTAAGAGATTTTTGGATAGGTACATGGAGCTTAAAAAAACAGAGGGTTATGGGTAACCCTAGTAATTTCTAAGGTAGGGACATGTTCGGCACAACTTTGTGGGCTGAAGGGCCTGTATTGTGCTGTAGGTTTTCTATGTTTCTATGTTTCTGTGTTTAAATTAATTGCAACTGAAATGCTTTTGCCCCTTACATTCAGAAGCAACGGTAAAATTTATGATTAAAAGTCATTTTAGTCTTTTTAATTTCTTGCTAATCAGGAAATTAAACCACCAGCCAATATTATTTTCTTCAAGTATCATTCTAGAGATTGTTATATATGTTTGTGAATCAGAATCAGATTTATTATCACCGGCATGTGACGTGAAATTTGTTAACTTAGCAGCAGCAGTTCAATGCAATGCATAATCTAGCAGAGAGAAAAAATAAAATTAAAAAATAATAATAAATAAACAAGTAAATCAATTACAATAGACATATAATGAATAGATTTTTTTTTAAATGTGCAAAAACAGAAATACTGTATATTAAAAAAAAGTGAGGTAGTGTCCAAAGATGCAATGTCCATTTAGGAATTAGTTGGCAGAGGGGAAGAGGCTGTTCCTGAATCACTGAGTGTGTGCCTTCAGGCTTTTGTACCTCCTTCCTGATGGTAACAGTGAGAAAAGGGCATGCCCTGGGTACTGGAGATCCTTAATAATGGACGCTGCTTTTCTAAGACACCGCTCCCTGAAGATGTCCTGGATACTTTGTAAGCTAGTGCCCAAGATGGAGCTGACTAGATTTACAACTTTCTGCAGCTTCTTTCAGTCCTGTGCGGTAGCCCCTCCATACCGGACAGTGATGCAGCCTGTCAGAATGCTCTCCATGGTACAACTATAGAAGTTTTTGAGTGTATTTGTTGACATGCCAAATCTCTTCAAACTACTAATAAAGTATAGCCGCTCCTTGCCTTCTTCATAACTACATCGATATGCTGGGACTAGGTTAGATCCTCAGATATCTTGACACCCAGGAACCTGAAACTGCTCACTCTCTCCACTTCTGATCTCTCTATGAGGATTGGTATGTGCTCCTTCGTTTTACCCTTCCTGAAGTCCACAATCAGCTCTTCCGTCTTACTGACGTTGAGTGTCAGGTTGTTGCTGCGGCACCACTCCACTAGTTGTCATATCTCACTCCCGTACGCCCTCTTGTCACCACCTGAGATTCTACCAACAATGGTTGTATCATCAGCAAATTTATAGATGGTATTTGAGCTATGCCTAGCCACACAGTCATGTGTATACAGAGAGCAGAGCAGAGAGCTAAGCACACACCCCTGAGGTGTGCCAGTGTTGATCGTCAGCGAGGAGGATATGTTATCACCAATCTGCACAGATTGTGGTCTTCCGGTTAGGAAGTCGAGGATCCAATTGCAGAGAGAGGTATAGAGGCCCAGGTTCTACAACTTCTTAATCAGGATTGTGGAAATGATGATATTAAATGCTGAGCTATAGTCGATGAACAGCATCCTGACATAGGTGCTTGTGTTGTCCAGGTGGTCTAAAGCCGTGTGGAGAGCCATTGAGATCGTGTCTGCCGTTGACCGATTGTGGCGATAGGCAAACTGCAATGGATCCAGGTCCTTGCTGAGGCAGGAGTTCAGTCTAGTCATGACCAACCTCTCAAAGCATTTCATCACTGTCGATGTGAGTGCTACCGGGCGATAGTCAGTCTTCTTCGGCACGGGTATAATTGTTGCCTTTTTGAAGCAAGTAGGAACTTCCACCCATAACAATGAAAGGTTGAACATGTCCTTGAATACTCCGACTAGTTGGTTGGCACAGGTTTTCAGAGCCTTACCAGGTACTCCATCGGGACCTTCTGCCTTGCAAGGGTTCACTCTCTTTAAAGACAGCCTAACATCAGCCTGTGAAGTGGAGATCACAGGGTCATCAGGTGCAGCAGGGATCTTCACAGCTGTAGTTGTGTTCTCCTTTTCAAAGTGTGCATAGAAGGCGTTGAGTTCATCTGGTAGTGAAGCATCGGTGCCATTCATGCTATTAGGTTTCGCTTTGTAGGAAGTAATGTCTTGCAGACCCTGTTAGAGTTGGCATGCACCCGATGTCGCCTCCAACCTCATTCGAAATTGTCTCTTCGCCTTTGAAATACCCTTCCGCAAATCATACCTGGTTTTCTGATAAAGGCCTGGGTCACCAGACTTGAATGCCACAGATCTGGCCTTCAGCAGATGACTCACCTCCTGGTTCATCCATGGCTTTTGGTTTGGGAATGTACAGGTAAGTCTTTGTGGACACACACTCATCCACACAGGTTTTAATGAAGTCAGTAACAACTGCAACATACTCATCCAGGTTCAAAAATGAATCCCTGAATACAGTCCACCAATTCAAAGCAGTCCTATAGGCACTCCTGTGCTTCCCTTGTCCATATCTTCTTGGTCCTCACTGCTGGTGCTGCAGTCTTCAGTCTCTGCCTATACTCAGGGAGTAGAAGTACAGTTAAGTGATTAGACTTCCCAAAGTGAGCGCGTGGAATAGCACGGTAGGCATTCTTGATGGTGGTGTAGCGAGTTCCCCAGGAGGCGCTCATGGAGTGAGGTTGTTTCTGGCTTTGCTCCATTACCGTTACTTTTTTTTTAACCTATGATCTCCCTTACTTAATTTATTTTTACCTACACTAGAAGATTTGTTCTATACTATTGATTTTTCCTTGAATTGTAACTGCGAAATTTGAAGAAATGAGCAAGGAAATAAGTACAAGATCTAAAGGGCGAGATCCTAAAAACGAGAAGGATTCTGACTGGAACAGGGAAAAAAAAGGTGAATCCAAGCAAACTGAACAATCTTATGATATTCTGTTGAATCTTTTAAATGTAAAATTTGAAGAACAACATCAAAGTTTAACTGAAAAATTTGAACAACGTCAAAGTTTTAAAGAAGATTTAAAGTCAGTTATGGACTCTGAAATCTCTTGATTGTGAAGTTAAGTAATATCAAAGTAAAATTACTGAATTAGACATTAAAGCTCGGAAGAGAGATTTGAAAATTTAGAATTTGAAGCAAAAATTATCTTCAACGACTAAACAACTGGGACATTTTTATCCGAGATTATTGATCTTGAAAACTGATCTAGAAGACAGGACTTGCGTATAATTGGTCTCCCCGAGGATGTCGAGGAAGGAGACCCTTCAAAATTCTTCTCTCAACTTTTAAAGGATGTGTTTAGCTCTGTATTCCCCGACAATCCTCCATTGCTTGACCGTGTTCACTATACATTGCGTCCCAAATTATCCTCCGAATTTAAACCGAGGCCAGTGATCCTCCGTTTCCATTATGTTCACGTTAATGAGCATCTCATTCGAATTGCCCGTCGGCAAGGTATGATTAAATTTCAGCAATATCATTTCCGTTTAGTGGAGGACTACAGTCCAGAAGTGATGAAGGCGCAGCTGGCTTTTAAAGCTCTGATGTCGGAATGCTACCAAAAACGTCTCAGACTAGCCCTATTGTATCCTGCCCTTTTAAGAATTTCTCCTTCGGAGGGGCCACGTCGTGTCTTCCATTCCACAAGTGTGGCTCGAAGTTTTTTGGATGAGCACTATTCAACTGCTATGGATACTTCGCTTTAATTATGACTAGTTCTTGCAGCATCAGCTCTGTTTTTATGTGCTTTTCCTTTAAAGCCTATAATCATCGTATGAAGAAGGTCTTTTATAAGTTCAAGATTTTCGTTTTCGGTTAGTAATGTAGGCATTTTTCACATCTCAATCAAAGTGTTTTTTCCTGTTGATGATTTCACTTTTCTGTACTTTGTTAATTCCTAATTATTTGATTTCTGACATTGTCACTAACGATTTGATGGTATATTTCTACTGTATGGAGGAATATCTTGTTTATTTTTTGCTTCGTATAATTAAGATGACGGTCTGTTTTCCTTCTTTTATAGTATTTTTTGTGCTTTTCACTACACCATCTTCTCAGGTTCCTTCTCCCCATAATTCCTTTCTTTTTTTTTTGAAGTGCCATTTTCAATTATTCATGTTTGTAATTGATTAATAACATGCATCGGCGCTTACTTTTTTTCATTCATTTTAGAAATCACAACATGAAGATTATTATAGTACAGTGTTTAATTTTTTGGATTTCGGGGGGGGTTCTCTTTTTAAGATATATCTTTGGAATTGCCTTCTGGAGAAATGGGGGTAGATTTAGTATTAGTTCTTAGTTCTTTTTCTAGCCCTTTCTGGCTTAGTTTCGGGACTTTAGGGGTGGAGGGTGGGGGAGTCTTTACTTTTTTTATTAATCTTTTCTATTGGGCTGATTCAGTACTACAAAGATATCTGCAGTGTCGTGATTTCCGGTTCCGCTCTGAATATTTATTCCTCTTCCCATTTCATGAGTTTACATTATGGTTAACTCTTTATATACCAAAGGGTTGACATTAAATTATGGCTCAGATTATTAATTTTGTCTCTTGGAATACAAATATTTTAAACCATCCAATAAAAGGGAAAAAGATTTTTAAATTATTCCAAAGACTGAATGCTGACATTATTTTTGCACAAGAAACTCATGTGAGGAAAGAGGGTAATCAATGTTTCTTTAGGTTTTGGAAGGAAAACAAGTACCACTCAAACTCCCAGGCCAAAGTGAAAGGAGTTTCAATTTTTATAGATTCCTCAATTACAATTACTCATCAAGACATTGTTTCAGATGCGAGTGGTAGATTTTTGTTAATTACTGGGTTACTTTTTAATAAAAAAGTTGCTATGGTTAATGTTTATGCTCCAAATGTGGATTATCCCGAATTTTTTAAGCATTTATTCACTTCTTTTCCTAATTTAAATGAGTATATGTTGATAATGGGTGGTGATTTTAATTGTTGTTTAAATCCCCTTGCTGTTTAAATTCTCCTTAAATCCATATCTAGTCAGGCTTTACTGAATAAGTCGGCTACTCTTATTAACTCTTTTATGATTGACTCTGGAATTTCAGAAATTTGGAGATTTCTGCACCCTAAGGATAAAGAGTTTTCATTCTTCTCACATATTTATCATTCTTATTCTCGAATTGACTACTTTTTTATTGACTCTCGTTTAATTCCATCTGTAATTGACTGCAATTATGACATTATCGCCACTTCTGATCATGCTCCAATGAAACTTTTTATCAAGTTAATGGATACTTCTACTATTAGACAATGGCGATTTAATTCTAATTTGCTTCAAGACCCGGATTTTGTTAAGTTTATGAAGAAACAGACTGATCTCTTCTTTTCAACTAATATTATGGAAGAAATCTCCAACGGGATAGTATGGGACACTTTTAAAGCTTATATCTGCAGACAGATTATTTCTTATTTTGTTGGTTTGAAAAAAACGTATTAAGAATGAATCACTTTTGTTGATTGATAAAATTAAAGAAATTGATAAGAAATATTCTATTGCTCCTAGTAAGGAGCTTTATAAACAGACAGTCGAACTTCAAACGGAACACAGCTTATTATTAACATCCCCGATTGAATATCAATTAATGAAAACTAGAATTGAATTTTATATACATAGTGACAAATCAGGTAAATTGTTAGCTAATCAATTGGAAACTTCGGTTAAACGTCAAATTATCAAGATTCGCAAACAGGATGACACCTTGATAGTTAATCATGATGAGGTAAACAAATCTTTTGAAGAATTTTATACCTCCTTATACCACTCTGATTTTCCTTCATGATCCCAACACCATGCATGACTTTTTAAGGAAATTGAATTTTTCGAAATTATCCCCCGAAGAATGTTTAGCATTAGAAGCCACTATTACAGATGAAGAAATAACAGCTGTTATTTCCTCAATGAATTCTGGCAGAGCACCTGGTTCAGATGGTTTTACAGTGGAATTTTAAAAGTTTTTTTCTTCTATTCTTTCTCCTTGGTTGTCCAGAGTTTTTAAAGAAGCAATCAGATTAGGCAAATTACCACAATCATTCTATGGAGCTTCTATTTCTTTAATTCTTAAAAAGAATAAAGATCCTACAGATTGTGCATCATACAGACCGATATCTCTCTTGAATGTAGATTCAATATTTTTTTCTAAAATATTAGCAACTAGGTTAGAGAAGGTATTACCTCAAATTGTCTCTGTGGACCAAACTGGATTTATTAAAAATCATTATTCATCTTTTAATATTAGGAGGTTAATGAATATTGTTTATACTCCTTCACTTAATATTCTGGAATGTGTTATTTCATTAGATGCTGAGAAAGCTTTTGATAGAGTTGAATGGCTATATTTATTTAGTGTGCTTGAGAAATTTAATTTTAGTCCGAGATTTATATCTTGGATTAAATTGATATATCATACCCCTGTAGCTTCGGTTTGTACTAATAATCAAAGATCTCCCTTTTTTCATTTATCTCGGGGTACTAGGCAGAGATGCCCTCTTAGTCCATTATTATTTGATATTGCCCTTGAACCTTTAGCAATTGCTATCCGGGATTCACTTAACATTTTTGGTATTACCCGTGGAAATGAAATACATAAGTTATCATTATATGCAAATGATTTGTTATTTTACATTTCTAATCCTGGGAAATCCATTCCCGCTATTTTATCTTTGTTGGCTCAGTTTAGTAATTTTTCTGGTTATGAATTGAACCTTAAGAAGAGCGAACTATTTCCGCTAAATATGCAGATTCCTATTTATGGAAGTTTACCATTTAAATTGGTTACCGACTTTTTTACATATTTAGGGATTAAAATTACAAAAAAGTATAAGGACTTATTTAAGGCTAATTTTTTTACCTTTAATTGATCAGATTAAACTTTTGTGTACTAGATAGTCACCAATGTCTCTGTCATTGATCAGTCGGATCAATGCTATCAAGATGATTATTTTGCCTAAATTTTTATATTTATTCCAAGCGGTGCCAATTTTTATTCCGAAATCCTTTTTTGATAATGTTGATTCCAAAATTTCTTCATATATATGGTAGAATAAAAATCCTAGGTTAGGTAAGAGACATTTACAGAAATCTAAAAAGGAGGGGGGTTTGGCTTTGCTGAATTTTAGATTTTACTATTGGGCAATTAATGTTCAATATTTAAAATGTCGGTTATGGGACTTGGACGTAACTTCAAGTCCACATTGGGTAAATCTTGAATGTCATTCTTTACAGAAGTTTTCATTGGGTTCTATTTTAGGGACTTCACTTCCCTTTACTCTTTCTAAATTGTGTAAACAAATGGATAACCCAATAGTAAAGCATACTTTACATATATGGTTTCAATTTCAAAAATTTTTTGGGTTGAATCAATTTATTTTAGCAAGTCCTATTATTATCTAATTTCTTCTTTCAACCCTCTATTATGGATCAAGCCTATTTCGCTTGGAAAACTAAAGGTATAGTACGATTTTGTGATCTATCTTTGGATAATTGTTTCATGTCCTTTGAACAATTATCTAATAAATATAACTTGCCTAGATCTCATTTTTTTTAGATATTTACAAATTAGAAACTTTTTAAATACTGTTTCTCCTACCTTTCAGAATTTATATTCAATGGATATTTTGGAAAAAATTTTAGATTTAAATCCCTTTCAGAAAGGTGTAATAGCAATTATTTATAATATAATTATGAAAATACATCCAGGCGTATCTACCAAAGTTAAGACTGACTGGGAAAGGGAACTTAAGATTACTTTACCAATTGAAATATGGGGAAAAAATTCTTCAATTAGTTAACTCATCTTCTATATGTGCTAAACAGGCATTGATACAGTTTAATGTAGTGCACAGGACTCATATGTCTAAGGATAAATTAGCTCGTTATTATTCTCATGTAAATCCTGTATGCGATAGATGTCACTTTGAGATAGCTTCTTTAACTCATATGTTTTGGTCATGTCCTTTTTTGAAAAAATATTGGAAAGATATTTTTGATATTATTTCAACTGTTCTGAATATTGATTTACAACCTCACCCTATTACTGCAATCTTTGGGTTACCAATGATAGAATCAAGTCATTTAACCTCTTCAACTCGTCAGGTGTTTGCATTTCTTACATTAATGGCTAGAAGATCCATTTTGCTGAATTGGAAAGAGATTAATCCTCCCACCACATTTCATTGGTTCTCTCAAACTATGTTGTGTTTAAACTTAGAAAAAATTAGAAGTGTTATTTATGATCCCTCTATTAAATTCACAAAGACTTGGAGGCCATGTATTCAACATTTCCATATGATGTAATTTGACCTTTTCCAATATTATTCTATTCCTTTTTAATATATGTTGAGAGGAGCGGGGTCAACGACACTAATGGTTCCTTTTTTTTGATGTTACATAACAGCCCATGTCTTTTTTTTTCTTAGTTAATTAACACTGTTTAGGCTAGTTTTTCTTTTGGGGTATATTTGTATATTTTTTTCCTTTTTCATGATTTTTTTTTCTTTTTTTTTGTATATTATATCCTGTATGATTGGGAGGTTTAATACCTTTATGTCAACTGGGTTTATATTTAACTATGTTAATTATAACAATGTAATCCCAATAACTGTGTTTCAATACTATGGTATGTTTATCATTATGAAATCAATAAAAAAATTGAAAAAGAAAGATGGTGATGTAACAATGGTTCACTGTGTTGATTCCTCTAGTATGGCAAGTGATCTGTTGATGGTAGTTGCTTAGTGATTTTTTCAGACTGACCTGGTTGAAATCTCCCAAAAAGATGGTGAAGGTGTTAGGGTGCACCATGTTAAACTAAAATAGTTCCATACTTTCAGACATTAAGCCCAGAGCAATATCTGTTATAATTAGAAGTTATAGAGTCATGCAGCATGGAAACAATTTATTTATCTTAGTGTCCATTCTAGCTATTGAGTACCTCATACTAATCCTATTTCTAGCTCTCAGTTTATAGTCTATCAATTGCTTATCTACAATTTGTTCCCAGGAAATGAATGGGTTTGCATTTTACAGACATCCATAAGTTCAATTTATCTGTAAATTTTAAAATACTCAAAAGTCACTCAGTATGGTAACCACACCTCCACAGTGTGTAGTGAATGGTATCAAAATCACTTAAGATTGATAAGAAAAAAAATTACTAGAAGTGAAAAGAAACAGGAAATTTGTTCTGCCGGTTGTAGGAACAAACACATGAACTTGCATCAGACTTTGAATTTAATATTTTGGGAGAGTAGGTGAGTCCATAGGATGAGTGATCTTAACCTGGGAACGGGCTGTAAATACTTTTTAAATATTGTGAGAGTGCTTATCTTCAATATCCTCTCAGGCAATGGGAGTAATAGATTTCAACCACCTCTGGGTGAAAAAAAAACTTCCTCAAACCCCTCTCTCCTGCTCTTGATCTGTAGTCTACTGTATGCCTTTTGAATTTGATAAGGAGCAAAGTTTCTCACTGTCCACCCTACCTAGGTCCTCACATAGTTTTCAGTACGTCAATCTGGTCACCACTCAGCCTTCTCTGCTCTGTAGATAACTAATCCAGTCTAACTGGTCTCCCCTCTTGCTGAACCATTCTATCCCTAGCAAAATCCTGGCCTATCTTGTTTGTGTCTTCTCCTGTACAATCACATTCTCCCAAAAGCTTTGTGACCAGAACAGTGTGCAATATCCTGCTGTGGCCTAACTTCTGTTTGATGGAGTGTGACCCCCAACCTTGTTTCTCCTATATTCTGAGCTTCAACTACCGGAAACAAGTATTCCATACACCTTTCTATTTGTCAGCAAGCACTCTATCAACCTTTGCTAACGCTGGTTGTAATTTACAGAATAATGCAGCGGTTGTAGCTGAGTCACTGACGGCATTTGAGAATGTAAATGAGCACTTGAATCACTTAGACATAGAGGGCAATGGACCAAATGTTGGGAGATCGGTTTAATATGGAAAGGTGCCCATTGGTTTGCATGGATGAGTTAGGCCAAATGGCTGTTTCCATCTTGTGCTGGGCTTCTCACAAGGCACATTAAACTAAAGAAGATAAACACAAGACTTTCTCTGTCAGATATCCAAAATGTGTGCATGATTGGGAATGGAAAACTTAGTGCCTGAAACTGAGGACCTCAGCTGTGCAATCCAGTGCTCCTAGTCGGACACACCACTGCTTGTATCTCTTCCTCCAGTATGATGGCACTGAATTGTGAGTCCATGGGGAAAGCCAGGACCTGATCAGAGTATGGGCTTGGGGGAGGGAGTAAATTCAGAATTATTTTCTGTGTTGAAGTGCAAGCATCACTAATTCATGAGTCTGAAGGAAAGGATTCTGCAGTCAGTGAAGCATCCCTCTTTGGTTTACTGACACTTCACCAGATTCATCAGGAACACTGGGGGATGTCAAGAGATTTTTCTGAGGGGCGTAAAGTTGCGTCATTTCCAGGAACAGCATAAACTTTTGTTCCTTGAACAGTGCTGCTTTGATGGGAGTGAGGTTTATATTGTTCAATGGACTATTTTGAACAAAATAACAGTTTTAAAATTTAAGATATAAGTTTTGAATATATATTCACTAGATGTGAATACCCCTACTAGTGGCCTGTATTTATAATGTTCTCTTAAAGCCCTGGAACTGAGTGACTTTGTAACCATTTCAGAGGGTCTTTAAGAGTTCCCCACATCACTGTAAGTCTGGGGTCACTTATAGACAGGACTTGATGAGACCGACATATTGGTGAGAACCTGGTTGATTTCCACAACAATCTGGTGGCTTTACAGTGCCAGTTGCTGATGCTGGTTCTTTAAGTTCCAGGTTTATTCATGATTTCAAATTGAGTGCAGAGAGGAGGAGGGACATTAATTGTAGTCATTGTAATGTATTATTTTAGAATAATAGAAGTGTTTCCAGGTTAATCTAACCAATCAACCAAACATCAAAGTGAAAGCCAACTCACAAACTCAGAGATAGCAAAGATTATTTCAATTAATTTAGTCAAAAACATTCAAATTTGGCAATGAGAAGTATTACTGCAGTAACATTTGTAAGCTTGCTTTGCCTTCAGCTTGTAAGTATTGTGGAGTGTAGCACCAGATACAAAAGGTGAATCACTGTTGGAGTCATGTGTTCAATCATCCACCAATTGGACAAAATAACTTAAAATTCAAGTTTAATTGTCAATCAACCATACATGAATACTCACAAATACAGCCAAATGAAACAGCATTACCCCGGGGTCAATGTGCAAACTACAGTACCAAGTGACACACAGACCAAGGCACATATAACTCATATTAGATAGCAAGCACATAAGATATTGATAAAATAGTCACACAAAAAAAATAGTCCAAGACCCTAGGTCTATAAATGTTGCAGCAGCCTGTAGTTGAACACAATACAGAGTGTCTTCTGCCAGGCGAACACTGGGGTACAACATTGACTCCAGCTTGGACATGGTGCCACACTGGTGGAGCACACCGACTCCAACACCCCTCTCCTGGGCAGCTGTAAACAGGCAACGTCACAGCTTGAGACCTAGTCCTCGCCACGGCTGAGGCCACGCAGCTCCACCACCGTTTGTCTGTGTTGACCGCCAATAAATCAGTGAACTGGGCTTGCAGCATTCCTCATTGACAATATGCAACAGGGTCTTGTGATCACAAAAAAGGTGACTAAGATGATCACTTGCTGTTAAACCGCACGCCACCTTCATACACTGACTCCTCTGATGCAGGGAGCAGATCCTTCCATCTCTCAGCCACAGGCATCTCGCTGATGGGGTAGACATGCAGTACTTTAAGTTCTTAACATCCTGCAGGGTCTTAGAATGGTAAAAAAAAAACTTTTTAAAAAGACAATAACAGCTTTGTTAAGCCCCGTAGAAGCCGCTGTGTTTGAGGATGTCGGAACTTAAAACATTCCCAAGCTTAAAGTTGGTTTTACATTTCAACTTTTTAAATATTTGTGGCAGCAGTTCGCTAATGATGCTCACAATAGATATATTTTAGTGAAATATGGCACCTGAAAAAACATCATAGAATAACAAATGGAATATTTCAATATATCCTTGACATTCAGAGTAGAGCAGGCTCCTTCGAGAATGGAAGAACAAGAGAAGCCTGCTGCTGGCTGTAGCATTAACTAGTTTATACCATGTGGGAATATGCAAAGTAGCTGCCTAGCAACACTTCTCCTCAGATGTTTCCTTGAGGCATCATCATATTTAAGATCAAAACTTCCTTTATCAACAAAGAGATGTTAGTGGCATTATTTAGTTCTATAAGTTTTGAGTAGTCTGTTCAAAACGTCACTTAGTTTCTTTCCGTCTGCCATACAGAAATGCATTTCTTCTCAGCTTTATTCCAAAGCTGTTCCTTCCAAAATGTGGTACAGTGGTGATCAATTTAACTACAGACATGGTGTAGTTACTTTCTATTTATGAATGGATAGGTCATTTTCATATTTGTAGTTTTTCCCACTCCTAGGTTAAAGATGGCCATGCTTTCTCCTCCTCAGTATAAGCCTCCCTTAGCCATTCCATTAGATCTGGAGATTTGCAGTGGGTGAGAGAAGGGAAAGTAATGCTTTGAAATGAGAGATGTCATAGTTAGGGGAAATTCCCCGCTGGAGGTTGGAACAGATGGTAATGGTGACCATGTTCACTATGTTGGATATTCTTTTAGCAATTTCAGCTAGGAAAACTGCTATCTGTAAATGTTTATGATAATTTATATGTTGCATTTTATTGTATCCACTTTTTCCTTTTTGGAATTTTGTTTAGGTTGGAGCATATAGAGCAACTGGTGCAAGACAATTAAGGAGCAGCCTTGCCTTCATTTCACACAGTAGCAATGTGTGTTAAATCACTAATGCATGAATTACAATGTCAGAATTTGCACTTTCCTTTGGACATTCACATATGTTAAAGCTGATTGTCATACTTGACTATTCCATTGTTCTCTTGCTTATCTTCTCATATAACACTCAACCTGAGCTCGTACAAAACTCATCCACCTCCTTCCCAATTTTAGCAAATCCTGTTTCTTTATCATCTGGGTTAACAGACCTAAAAATGCCTCTTGGTCCAAAAACACCTTGCTTTTAAAATTCTTATTTTTGATTTAAAACCTCTCCGGGATATTAAATCATCTGATCTCCATTCCTGCAATGCTCCATTATCTCAGTGCTCCTCCAATTTTAGCTTCTTGCACATACTAATTACCTTTGCTCAGCATCCGGCAGCATTGGCTTTAGGTATCTGGCCCTTAATCTCTGTAAAACCTCTCAGCCTCTCTACTTATAAGCCAGTGTAGCTGTCCTTGAAATTAATTCTTTGACCAAGCTTTTGCTTGCAGAGTATAGTATCACTTTACATGTCAAATAATGTTTTATAAAATGTCATATGAAATGTTGCTCCATTAAAAGAGACAATGTAATTGAAAGCTGTATCATTTAGCTTTGTTTGGAATTATTCCTGGTTTTAGAGCCATTGCATGACTAACAACTACTTTTTTAAATTTGGAAACAACGTATCGCTAATATTTATTTCCCTTTCTTTTTAATGTTTCTTAGCTGAAAAGGCAAATGACGACTTCTTTGCTAAGCGCCAACATTTTGCAGAACTTGCAGCAAAAGGGACCTTGCCCCTGCACCCAGTGCAGATGCCAATGGACCATGATGACCCAGTGCATGGCTCGGACACCTTCAATGCCAAGCTACCCGGGCAGAGGAACAAAATCACCAAGATGCACACGCATCCATTGGTCTTCGATTCTGACTACAAAACCTGGGACACAAACGACACTACCATCCGCCGGCAGGCCTATGCCAACAAGAGACCCTGCACAGTGGGTCCGCTGGCTGAGAAAGCCAGCCCTCAGGCACAGCATTACCTGGGGCAGCAGCCGTACTTTGTAACCAACAGCAAAACAGAAGTGACCGTGTGATGATCGGCACCTTTTTTATTTAAAGAAAATGAATAAAGAAACCTGTTGTTCAAGAATTACCTATCCCAGAATTCGAAGAGATTTGAAATGTGCTCTAGTTGTCATCCAATGCGATTGGGCTAAGGTATCTGAAATATGAGCAATACACACTGAAGGGTTAATAACAAAGGACTTTCTGTTGAAAAACATAAGTTGTGAATTTTCTTAAACAAAATGACCAGTTCATATTGCAATAGCACATTTCAGTTTTCTGTTGGAGGCTATTGGGACGTGTGAATGTTTAAGACAATTGGGAGCATGCTTTCTGTAGTTTTCTAACTTCCTCTATGTACTTGGAAAAGGAAGGGTGGATACAGCATACCCTGTCTTAAACAGAGATTTTTGATCAGCTTGCTGACTCTTAGCTGCCTTCAGTCTCATTGGGAAGACTGGGTAATGTAGGTTGTGCCTTTACTCTAGATAATGGAGCCGCTCACATTGGTCATGGTTGGCAACCCACTCGCGCCGTCTAATCTCTACTAATAATAGTGCTGCATTCTGTACTTTGTTCAAGAGAATGGTTTAGTAGGCCATTAAGATCAAATAATATCACTCGGTTGCATTCTATATTTATGAAGTAGAACTCTTGAATATTTCCTCTCAATTAATTGGTGTCATGGCCTCTCTCAGAAGGTCCTGAGGTTAGCAGCTGAAAAAAATGAGCGATAGAAAATAAAGATGCACTTCATTCTATCCTATTTCAGAAAGGAATCACAAATTGTGTTCTACTACTCCTATCATCGTTGTTTTTATATCAAGGGTACAATTTTTAATAAGTGAATGTGCATTTGGATTTGGTAAACAACAAATGATTATCTCCAGTGCTGGGGGCAACTTGTTTTCACCTGAATTTTGTGTATGATGGATGGGTTCAACAGGATGTCCTACAGTATCTGCTTCCTGGATGCTTTAATTTCTTCTGTTTGGATCAGAAAATGGGGCCCTGACAGCATTAGGCAGAGTTCTAAAATCTGCACCCCATCGAGTTAACTTATTACATATATACTGTACTCGAAATGAAAGTTTTATTCCCGTTCTTCATGAAACATGTAGTTTCCTGTTTTATGGGCTGCATAATGAGTTATATTCATAAACCCTGTAGAATGATTTGTAGCCCAAAGGCTAAAGGAAGAGACCTTTAATTCATTTCTCAATAGTTTACTCCATCCATATATGCTAATACCATTCATCTTATGGATTTAAACACTTCAGTGAGCCACCGACTTATTGTAAGTGGATCTTTGGTCTAGCCTTGCGTTCTGCCGTCTCTCGAGGCTGCCTCAAATGGAACATAAGCTCTGCAGCACAGTTTTGGAGGATTGGAGGTAAGGATAGATATTTATACTGTCTGCTGGCACTGGACTGCTGAAGTGCAAACAATGTTTCGTTGCCCAGATTCAATAGACATCACTGTGATTGGTGCAAAGCTGCACCAAAAATAAATGAGCAGAAACATGTAAAAAGCCACTGAAGCAGCTTTCAAACCAAGTCCCAGCACTGGAGTGGGACGAACGGCCTATTGTGTCTCTCTCATTCCAAATTCACACTTAGTTAGCAGGTCATTTTGGCACAAATGCCAAGTGGATAACTTCCCAAATCCATAGTTGGCATACTCTGATTCACTTGTGGGTGAGGACTTCATTTAGCTAGTTACTGCAGGGGCAAAGTAGTAGACCGTGGCTTGCAGGCATGTCCTGGCTGGAGTTTGAGGTAGAGCTGGGGCGGAGGGGCAGGGCAGAGGAAGGGATACTCCATGAAAAAGGACCAGCATCAGAATGGAAGATTTATGGAATTCAGAGCCATATTTACATCCCTTTAGTCCCATAAAAACCTTATAGAAAATAAACGTCTTATAGTGAGACCTTAGAAGAATGTTTGCAGGCTGTTATCTAGCCTTGTTGGTACCTGGAATAACAGGCATGGAGTCACTCAACTAGAACCAGGCCCATGTTATAAACTTAAATCATCTTTTTGTGGGTCTGGACACAACTGCTGTCTGCTTATTTAAGGGTCTGGTTGAAAGTTGATTCTCAAGAACCCTTCTTTGTTGGACCACTGGCAATGCTAATTCATAGCTGGTCATGCCAAGATGAGTTTTGATCTAAAAGGGTGAATGGCGAGCAGGGCTGAGGAAAGCAAGGAAATGGGAGGGAATTTGACAGATGGCCATCAATCCATAGGACTTCCTTACTATAGGAGTGATATTTAAAGTATGCATAAGGATAGGGAGGCCTAAGTTTCCCTGAAGAATACAGCATGTAATAAACTGAATACATTGCATGACTACCTTTTCCTCCCTGCATTACTGCTTTTACTGTTCGCTCACCTGTTCTGTGACTACAACTTTCCATTGTAGCAGTCTTACATTTCAATAACTGAGCAAGCCAGCAGTCCTTAATTGTGGCACTTTAAGTCCTCAAAGCACCAAATAGAGTATTCCTATGTTTTTGTGTGAACGTCATTCACTGATACAATGGTCTTTCTCTCTTTACAGCCTGTGGCAGCATTTCTAAAGAAAATTCTTCCCAATATTTTGCTCAATGTTTAACCTTCACTCAGCATCATAGCATCCAGCGACTTGGGCATTATGACACTTGCTGTGTGGTTGTTGGCTACATTGTTCCTACCTTGCAAATGTGCCTGCATTTCAAAAGATCTTCATTAGTTGTAAAGTGTTTTGGAATGACTTCAAGGGGAGATCTTCCTCTCCCACACTTCTGTGTACCTTGTTTTCTTGTTTGCCTTTTTCTCCTGCTTCTGAGTTCAGTTTGCATTCAAACCATTATTTGTTTTAGGATTCACCTAATGTCATGCTCACATAACTGTAGAATTTGAGGATCATTAGTGATATAGGGATTTTGATTTCACAACCGTAACATTATTTAACATGCCTATTAAGCATTCTCTCTGCTTAATGGTAGTATTTTCAAGGCAACTTAGCAACAATTTTTGGACCCAATATTGCAGCAATATTAAATGGTGTTTATACCTTCGTAATACCAGAAGCATCTGGCATTGGTACTTGTGCTGTCCAAGTTGTGGGAGCTTTTCAATGGCCTTCTTCTGATGTTTTTGCAGAGAGCTCATCACAAATAATGCGAGGAGTGTCAGCCAGAGAGCCCAGAGTAAAAGGAGACACCAATTCTAATTGAGATGATTTTTAATTTTTCTTGAGCAAATTGCTCAAAGCTTATAGTTGTTTGAGTCTCTTCTCCTCAATGTTGCACCCAGTTTTCCTGCATCATAGTCCAGATCACCCTCACTTCTGTGTATTCATGGACAGTAGTTGGAATAAATGCTACATGACAGTGAGTGTTGGCTGGGGAAAAAAACATTGTTTGCTTGTTATGCTCACTACAAGTGCTCAAGTTTGCTGAAGGCAGAATGTTTACCTCACAGAAGTGGCAGGCTCAGACTGAAGGATGCAAAAAGAAGTAAATGTTAAAAATGTTCATGTTTTAATTCCACAGAGGATTAATTTGGTTTAGTGTATAAGAATTTAAACAGTGTACATAGATCAAAACGCAGATTATAGCCACATTTTAAATATGTCCTTGCCCAGCAATTGATATTATTCGTGTACCACTGACCCTGCCGCATTCCTGCTTTATGCTGAGTATATGTCTACTGTGGAATTAATGTTGTGGTATTGCTGCACATTTTATATAATAGTCGATGTAACAGAATTTTTCTGAATGCTTTTTCCTGTTATGTGCATAAAATATTAAGGAAACTTTGCTGTGCATTTGTGCATCTTTTATTTTTCCTGAGCAAAAACTCCAAAGTTGTACTTCTCTCTCTCACTAGAGAGTCCTACAATCCATGGATTCAGAATGCTCTCCATCTATGATGCTCTGGCCAAGAGGAGAAAATGAATTCATAGGAAAATTTTAGTGCAGTTCACTCCATGATGCAGGCCAATGGCATATTAATCTGCCTGTTGAATATTCTGACACATTTAAACTATAATTTTACAGCCAATTACAGTTAATGCTTGATTGCCTTAAAGAATCTTTTGGCTTATTAAGAGCCAATAAGTGTGTTTTATACCCACACTGAGATGTGTACGAGAGGACACCAGGGTGCAAATAGAGCCCTGGCTACCTGCACATCCATAAGACCATAAGACATAGGAGTAGAATTAGGCCATTCAACCCATTGAGTCTGTTCTATCCACAGTCCATCCACTCTATCACATGAGGAAAAAGGACAAATGTGAACACATTCACTCATAACATCATGGACGGGTTTAGGTTCCCCATCAAAAGCAACCAAATTTAAGATCCTGCACACGTACTGTGCTATCAACAAACGTTTCAGATGGTGGGATTAACAAAATTAACCGTGTTCCGCAAAACAGAGCGAGAGGTAGCAAAGTGGAGGATGTCTATCAAAACATCAAAGGGAGAAGAACCCTTGTGTTCAATTCAGTTCAAGAGCTGGGTCATTCAGAAATCCCACTTAATGATAATGGTCATGATTATGCCCTACTGTGGATGCAGCAATGCCTGAGTATAATGCACAGACTTACTGAATTACAGGAGGACAGTGAGAAATTGGAATGTTTCAGTGAATAGATAATTCCTAAGTGTAGGGCTCCCCACTGTGGGGATCCGTAAGCAAAGACTACTGTTCTAAATGATGAGAATGGGGCATGGGTGAGGCTGGAATCAGCCTTGATGATGGTATTTGCAGACCCTAGCTGGATTACTACAGTAAATGAATGAAACCTAAAAGACCTATGGATGTCTCTGGAATCGTATTACATTATCACACAATGAATCATTGTCTTCAGAAGAGAATTTGGTAGGGAAAGAAGTAAGGAGAAGTAAAAAGTTATTATTTTGTGCCCCACACAATAACATCAGTCAGATCCAGGTTTGCTTTCCTAGTTTGAAATGGATGTTGGCATAATATGACAATGCCGTAATAAGTGTTGTTATTTAAGTCCTTCCCTTGTTATTGCTTGCTTATCTGTCCCCGGACACTAACTCTGAGATCATATCACTACAGTAACTGATTCTTGATTTGAAAAAAACATTACACAGGATTCAATGATTTCAGCTAAGGAGTCTAAAATTAGATTTTTTTTCTTTTTACAAGAGCAACTTTAGACCTAACATTACTTTGAGTGACAGTATCCCCACTATTTTAAAGCCAATATATCAATTCAATAGAGTACCCAAGAGCTTATTGGTAACTGTTGATTGCAGTACCAAGCACCAATATCAAAACTAAGAAGAGTAGTTTGGATTTCATGTCAGTTTGTGCCCTTTTCATTTAGCACCAGCTCAAAAGCTTAAAAAAAATTGAGAAAAGTAAATATTTTATTAAATATTGTGCAACTAAAATCAAGTTTACAATAGCAAATGCAAGATCTTGATCTATAGAAATCAGGAAGAAAAGGCAGGCCAAGATGGAAGAAGCAGTATGATTCCCTAACAATTGGTTTCTTGTCTTTGCTTTGTATCTATACTGAGCTGTGCAGAGTAAATTATGAGAAAATAAACTGCTTTATATTAAGATTATGGAGTCATACAACATAGAAAAAGGTCATTTGGCCCTTCATGTCCATGTCAATTTTCGATCTACACTAATCCGAGTTACTAGCACTTTATTTGCATTATTTTCAAACTTCAGATTAAGCTCTGCCTAATAATATAAAACCATGAGATACAGGAGCAGAATTAGGCCATTTGGCCCATTGAGTCTGCTCTACCATTTCATCCCCTTCAGCCTCTGCTTTCTACTTGTAGCTTTTCATGCCCTGACTAATCAAAAATCTATCAACCTCTGCCTTAAAAATATCCAATGACTCCAAAGCCACCTGTGGCAACGAATTGCACAGATTCACCACTCTCTGGCTAAAGAAATGCCTCTTCACCTCCATTCTAAATGGATGTCCTTCTACTCTGAGACTGTGTCCTCTGGTCTTAGTCTGAGGTAGGTCTCAACTTTTTATCAGGACAATGAGATATATCACATTAAGGGAGTGGACTAGTGCTTGGGATCTTAATCCCTGCATCCCTAACAGTCAGATATTGGGAATTCATTGTTTCCTTATCATTATCTATGTCTGCACAGTTTCTGTTGTGCAATCTCTCAAGAAAAACAGTGACTTTTTTGACAAATGCTATTCTGAGCTTAACGATGAAAAATCATAAATAATTAGCAACTGTACGTGATCACAGGCCAGTTTATAATCATTATAATATAGTGTAAAGCTTTTAGGCCTTTTATTTTACTTTGGTGCTACATTTTTGCCATTAGCGGATCTTTATCAAGCAGATCTTTAATCCTTTAGTCCCCATGAGTGAGTGAGTGCTGATTCTATTTCAAGGTTTCCAATTTACAATATAGCTGGCCAATATTTTGATCAGTGTCACCTTGATGCCCTTCATCAGGTGAACGAATCTGAAGGATTTATTTACAACAGTAACTAATATCTAATGACATGCAGTTTGGAAATAATTTAAGTGTATATGCATAATTATTTTGCTATGTGTATTGTCTTGCTGTGAACTGCTATTAATGAGCTTGTAAAAATAACATAATTTACGATGTCATCTATAGTCTTGGTTGAAATATTTCTGGTTACGTTATGTTTATATTAAATGTTGAAATAATGTTTGTAAAGAAACCTTACAATGTATTGGACTAAAAATTTCTTACTTGGCAATAAAACTTATACAACTACTTGAAAGGTTTGTTAGAATTTTTTTTTGTTCATTGCTGAAGGGTTAGGAAATGATTCTCCATCTGTAATTATCTTCAGGGTGTGAGATATGGTGGATGCTCAATTGATTGGAAGGTACGTAATTCTGAGAAGTTTGGGTTTATTGGAAGACTAAGGGATCAGGGCTAAGGGATAGTGGTGGGTCAGAGGGCAGAATCAATGCCAGTAAGAAATGTATGCCATTGTAGGTGGCGGGGGGGGGGGTCTACGGTCTTACTGGGGTTCCAGAGCAGCAAAATGATATTAAATCTTTATTGTTTTGGGAGTGATCAATGATGGTTGCTCCTCAGATCAAAAGGAGGATGAGGTCTTGATATGCATCTGATATGGAATCGTGATGGGGGCGTAAGACTGACTTATGCTGATGAGGTCTGATTAAAATTTCAGAGGGGTGTGAATGATCCGAAAATGGTTGCTGTTACACATTGCTCCAAGAAAAATGCAATTTCAATCAAATAGCACTGAAATAAACAGTGCTAATTGATCACATTTCTGTGTCATAACATCTACATCAATTTGTATTGCAGATGTGTCCATTTACATAATATAAACTCTTTCTAGTATTTATTTCTGTACCAACATCTAAAATGCCCATATTTAAACAGATTAGAAAATTATCCTATTTCAGTGACACCAGCATTAAACTCTACCATATGTCTTTTTCTGAAAAATGGGAGGGAGAAGGATTTGTTTATATTTATCTTTTATGCCGTACTATACGCAGTGTCCTACGACAATCACTTACAACATCTTCTTGAGCCCTAATTTGATCACAGTCTCATGCATTTCATGCTGGGGTACAGAGTCCAGTGATAAAATCACATACTTATATTACCATCGAAGAGGCAAGAATTTGACTGGAACTCAGCAGCAAAGTATAACTTCTGCCAATATTTGGAAAGCATTGGCATTTCTGTTAACAGTGTTATTGGTCCATTGAAAAACATGCAATGTTATTAAAAGCCACATTCTGCAGCTTTTAATAACATGTAGAATGAACTTATTTCAATACAAACTCAAAAGATGGAATATCAATTGTGTATCAGAAGCAAAAGTTGCTCAACCAATGGACAGACTGTTTAGAAAGACAACAGAGGTTGACAACATGAAAATGTTAAAAGAAATTTTGAACAAATACTAGGTTTTGGTGCTGATCAATCATACTGCCTATGTCACTTTGTGCACTGGTTTGTGCAATCTTCCCTGATAATAGAGACTAACTTTGTAACTGCAGATTGATCAGCAAACTAAAAGCCATCTTGGTGAACACGTAGTGCTACAATCATGAGTGATGAGGAAAGATTGCAGCTTGCAGTCATACCTGGAAGATGACACGCCCATCAGTATAATGCTCAGTCATCTTTTGCACTTACTGTCTTATCCAAGTTCCTGCATTGTCTGTTGAGTCAGACTTGAATTCATAATCTCTTGACTCAGAAAGCGAAAGTCTTCCAACTGAGCCACATCTGCTAAACATGTTTGCTTTAAAGGGGAGCTAAGTAAGCACATGAGAAAGGGACTTGACTGATAGGTTGATAACACAAGGTAAATTAAGGTGGGAGGACACTTGTCAGGAGCTTTGGCATAGGCTGACTAGTGGGACTGAATTGCCTGTTGTTACAATGCAAGTAATCTAAATGAAACCCAAGGAACAGAGACAAGAGAAGGCCACATCACATTATTTGTCTGCTCTGTTATGTATTAAGTTCATGGCTAAATAACCTACAGTGCCATCCATCTCTGTCTTGAGCCTCTACAACTCTCCTAGGTGGAGAATTAGAAAGATTCATTATCTCAAAGTGACAGAACTTCATTTCAGATCTATTTTATTTCAAAAATAAACTTTATCAATAAAGAATATAAATAAGAAATTTTAAAAAAGCACTGTGTGGTTTTCTTTTACATTCACAGTATTATTCAGTCTGCAGAGAGATATAGATAGGTTAACTGAGTGAGCAAGGGTCTGGCAGCTGAAGTACAATGTTGGTAAATGCAAGGTCATCCACTTTGGAAGGAAAAATGAAAGAGCAGATTATTATTTAAATGGTAACAAATTGCAGCATGCTGCTGTGCAGAGGGACTTGGGAGTGCTTGTGCATGAATCACAGAAGGTTGGTTTTCAGGTGCAGCAGGCTACCAAGAAGGCAAATGGAATGTTGGCCTTCATTGCTAGAGGGATTGTATTTAAGAGCAGAGAGGCTCTGCAACTGTACAGGGCACTGGTGAGGCCACACCTGGAGTACTGCTTGCAGTTCTGGTCTCCTTACTTGAGGAAGGATATACTGGCTTTGGAGGCGGTTCAGAGGAGGTTCACCAGGTGATTCCAGAGATGAGGGGATTAGACCAGGAGGAGAGACTGAGTCACCTGGGACTGTACTCGCTGGAATTCAAAAGAATGAGAGATCTTATAGAAGCAAACAAAATTCTGAAAGGGATAGATAAGATAGAGGAAGGTGAGCCTAGAACTAGGGGACATAGCCTCAAGATTCAGGGGAGTAAATTCAGGTCAGAGATGAGGAGGAACGGCTTTTCCTAGAGAGTGGTGAATCTGTGGAATTGTCTGTCCAATGAAGCAGTGGAGGTTACCTCAGTAAATATATTTAAGACAAGGTTGGATAGATGTTTACATAATAGGGGAATTAAAGGTTATCGGGAAAAGGCGGGTAGGTGGAGATGAGTCCATGGCCAGATCAGCCATGACCTTATTGAATGGCAGAGCAGGCTTGACGGGCCAGATGGCCTACTCCTGTTCCTATATAAATTAATAGTGTTATAAGACCATAAGATAGGGGCACAGAAAATTAGGTCATTTGACCCGTTGAGTCTGCTCCACCATTTCATCATGGCTGATTCATTTTTCCACTCAGCACCAGTCTCCTGTCTTCTCTCTGTATCCCTTCATGCCCTGACTAATTAAGGATCCATCAACATAGAACAGAATACCTCAGGAACAGACCATTCAGCCCACAATACTGTGCTGAACCGGCTGAAAAGCAAATCCAAAAACAGCCAAACATTAATCCCTCCTACCTACACCATGTCCATATCCCTCCATCTTCCTTACATTCATGTGCCTATCTAAACGTCTCTTAAACGCCTGTAACATATTTGCCTCTACCACCACACCAGGCAGCACATTTCAGGCATCCACCACTCTCTGAGTAAAAATCTTAACCTTCACATCTCCCTTGAACCTATCCCCTCCCACTTTCAATGCATGCCTTCTGGTATTAGAGTTTCAGTCCTGGGAACCAGACACCCTCTGTCTACTCTATGCCTCTCATAATCTTGTATACCTCCATCAGATCTCCTCTCAGCCTCTGTCACTCAGTGAAAACAATCAAGATTATCCAGCCTCTCATGATAGCACTTGCTATCTAAACCAGGAAGAATCCTTCTACATTCTCTCCAAAGCCTCAACATCCTTCCTATAGTGTGGCATCCACAACTGTGGCCTAACCACCTTACCAGCCTGTGTAGGCTATGAACTTCAAGGAGCTATAAACTTGGATCCCAAGATTGCTCTGCACAGCAACACTGTTAAGATCTTGCAAGGAGTACTGTCTCCTTGCATTTGCCCTACTGAGGTGCAACACCTCACGTTTATCTGGGTTAAACTACATCTGCCATTTCTCAGTCTATATCTGCAAATGATCTATATCAGGCTGTATTCTTTGCCAATCTTCTACACTATTCATAACTCCACCAATCTTGGTATTATCCACAAATTTACTAACCCACTCATCTGCATTTCCATCCAGGTCATTCTTATACTTGGTGTGTGGCCCAAGTGGTTAAGGGATTCGTCTAGTGATTTGAAGGTCACTAGTTCGAGCCTTGGCTGAGGCAGTGTGTGTGTCCTTGAGCAAGGCACTTAATCACACATTGCTCTGCGATGACACTGGTGCCAAGCTGTATGGGTCCTAATACCCTTCCCTTGGACAACATCGGTGGCGTGGAGAGGGGAGACTTGCAGCATGGGCAACTGCTGGTCTTCCAATCAACCTTGCCCATGCTTGTGCCCTGGAAACCTTCCAAGGCACAAATCTATGGTCTCATGAAACTAACAGATGCCTATAAAATTCATATGCATCACAAGCAGCAGAGGTTCCAGCACAGATTCCTGTGGAACTCCAGTAATTACAGACCTCCAGCTTGAATAAGTCCCTTTAGCTCTGTCTTCAATGCGCAAGCCAGTTCTGAATCAAAGCAGCCACTTTGCCATGCACCCCATGCATCCTAATCTTCTGGAGGGACTTTGTCAAGCATCTTACTAAAATCTATGTAAGCAACATCCACTGCCCTGCCCTCATCAATATCTCTCATCACCTTGTCAAAAACTCAATCAAGTTGGTGAGGCACCTTTGCCATGCACAAGCCATGTGGCTCTCCCTGATTAGGTCATGGGTTCCCAGATCCAGCAACTACCCTATAACTGATGTGAGACTCACCAGTCTAAAGTTCCCAGGATTTCCCATAGTTCCCTTCCTAAATAGCGGTACAACATTAACTACTGGGGCCTCACCTGTGGTTAGAGAGGACACATATATACTGGTCAAGAGCCCAGCAATCTCTTCTCTTTAAGCACCCTCCATATGTCTGATGTGGACTTGCCAGAGAAAATGTATTCCCAATTAACGCTTCTTAGTTCCCTCGTAATTTACCCCACTCCAATTTAAAAATTGGGGTCTTTGAAGTAGGTCTTTCTGGGCCTTTAAGCCACAAGGACCATACCTATCCTTTTCGATAGCTATCCTGAGAGTTAAGGAGTTATGGTCACTGTTCCCTAACTGTTGAAAGATCAGTAACCTGGCTCGGTTCATTACCCAACACGAGGTCCAGTACAGCCCCTCCTCTCATTGGACAGTCCACATCTTGATTTGAAGAAACCTTCCTGGATACACTTAACAAATTCAGCCCCATCTAAACCCCTTATTCTAAGAAGCCGCAGATTATATTAGGGAAGTTGAAATTCCCCATGACAACAACCTTATTATTTTTACATAGTTTCTTACTCTGCGTGATTGCACCCTTCCTATTCCTGAGTTCCACCCAAATGGAGAGTCTGACCCCTCCATTATGTCTCCCCTAAATGCAGCTGTGATATTGTCCCTGATTAGTAGTGAAATTTCCCACCCCCTACTTTTACCTTACCCTCTATCTTTTCTAAAACTTCAAACACCTGGTACGCTAATCACCCATTCCTGCCCTTCTCACAACCAAGTTTCAGTAATAACTGCAATATTGTAGTTCTATGTACTGATCCATGCTTTAAGTTAATCACCCTTACCCAGAATACTCCTACCATTAAAATATACACACTTCAAACTATCCGACCCATCATATCTGTTATTTCGATTTTGCCTTTCAATATTTCCCTTGACATCTATCTTCTGGTCAAATCCTTCCCTTACTGACCTGGGGCTCAGGTTCCCAGCCCCCTCTGCCTTAAATATACCCAGTGACTGGCCTCCACAGCCAACTGTGGCAATGAATTCCACAGATTCACCACTCCCTGGCTAAAGGGATTCTGCCTCATCTCTGTTCTAAAAGGTCTTTCCTCTATTTTGAGACTGTGGTCTTAGACTCTCCCACCATAGGAAACATCCTCTCCACACCCACTCTACGTATCTGTGATGTTAGATTGTTGATGTTCAAGCATTATTGCGAGAGCCTGTGGCCTCTGGAAGACACAAGCTTCAAGTGAGAGTTTTACACAGGGCTTTGCTCCTCAAAGTCTAGTGGTGGTGGGATATTAGACTGCAGTCCTTACCCACAGAGCCTCTGCATTGGCTGCACCAAGCCTCACTGCATCCCTAAGTAAGTCCATACTCCTGTAGCCTGGAATGTAGCAGACAGCAGCATTCTCAAAGTCAAAGTACAGTTACTGTACATATTTATCACACCATATTTTATTTATTTTTTAAATTTAGCATGAAGTAGGTCTTTCTGGGCCTTCGAGCTGCACTATCCCCGCAACCTCTGACAACCCCGATTTAGTCCTAACCTAATCACAGGACAATTTACAGTGACCAATTAACCTATTTGGTACGTTTTTAAGAAACTGGAGCACCCGGGTAAAACCCACTCATTCCACTGGGAGGATGTACAGAGATTCCTTACAGAGGACGCTGGAATTGAACTCAAAACTGTAGTACAGTCATACTACCTTGAGATTCATTCTGAGATTCTCTTCCAAGCATCTCATCATTGATCTGGAAGACTAACAGATTTTGGGCAGACTAAATTGCATTTTTCACCAGACCAATGATCTTCCAGCAGCACCTAGTGTTTGTCTTGGTATGCAGTACTAAGAATAGCCCCTAGATCAGAAAATCCTGCTCCTGAATGGCCAGCCACTTACTCCCTTGGCTAAACACCTCTGCCAGGGAAAACATCGCAGCACATCAACCATAAAGTAGGTGAGCAGAATCACAAACATACTATTAATTTTATATAGTAGATTGTGAGCTTTGAGACTGCATTAATGAGCTTGTAAAATTACATAATTTATTAAATCTTCTACAGTCTTGGTTGAAATATTCCCGGTTATATTACCACTAAGTAATGGGTGTAAACTGTTAGGTTTTCATCTTCTCCGCTCTGTCCGCCGCAACAGACAGGATCTCCCGGTTGCCATCCACTTCAACTCTGCTTTCCATTCCCATTCGGGCATATCCATACATGGCCTCCTCTACTGCCATAATGAGCCTAAACTCAGGTTGGAGGAGCAACACCTCATATACCGTCTAGGTAGTCTCCAGCCCCTTGGTATGAACATAGAATTCTCCAACTTCCGGTAATTCCCTCCCCCTCCCTTCCCCTATCCCTATTTCACTCTGCCCCCTCCCCGAGCTGCCTATCACCTCCCTCATGGCTCCACCTCCTTCTACTACCCATTGTGTTTTCCCTTATTCCTTCTTCACCTTTCCTGCCTATCCCTTCCCCGCTTCCTCTCCCACACCCCTTTATCTTTCCCATTACTGGTTTTTCACCTGGAACCTACCAGCCTTCTCCTTCCCACCCTCCCCCCACCTTCTTTATAGGGCCTCTGCCCCTTCCTCCTGCAGTCCTGACGAAGGGTTCCGGCCCGAAACGTTGACTGATCATTTCCACCGATGCTGCCCAACCTGCTGAGTTCCTCCAGCGTGTTGTGAGTGTTGCTTTGACCCCGGCATCTGCAGAGTACTTTGTGTTTAGGTTTTCATCTTGTAGCTTTTGAGATTATTTGAAGTTCTTCATTATCTTTTTGTAATAATTCACACGGAATACCTTCCCATATGCAAATAATAGTTGCATTTGTCCTTTTCTCAAAGACTTTAAGCTCGTAACAATCTGAAAGAAATCTAGTTTCAAAGGATAAAAATTGTACGTATGGCATGGCAGTTTACTCAGATTGTTTAATGTGAAATCAGTTCACTGGAAGCTCAAAGCTATCACTTCAATCTTTAACAGAAATACATGTTTTGAAGCAGTTCATTCTGATTACTTGAACTGCTGAAATGGCGTTCTTTCTTGTTCTTGTCGTATATTTTTGACTACCAGAATTACTGTATAATGCATATTACTTTTAATTTGACACTCTTAGCTACATCTATCCTGTTTTAAAACATAGTTTTGATATTTTCAAGATGTGCAGTCGAGTGAAGGACCAGTTGATAATGACATTTTATACTGAAGTTCCCAGAGGAAAGACTATGACCTTGCATACCAACATTGTTTGCTTTGTAAGAGAATTTTAATTGTATCCCTCTCATTACTGTTAGAAATATCCTCTATTATACAATCCCTTCTCCTACAGGAAATGACCAACAGCTTGCTCAAGGCTTCAGTGACTCTGTATATGGAAGAGGAGCAAAACCTGCAGAAGTTGATCTTTTATCTCTCATTCTCTCTTCCACAGAGAAAGTTCTAGCTACCCGCTGTGATGATTGAGATCATGTGGGGAAATGCACTCAGACACTGCAGAGCCTTATTTGCATGTAGATGGGGATAGGCTTAGAAGTTTATTCCTTCTAGCTTTTGTGAGTCCTTTATCGGAAACTTGGGTGAACATTGCTTGAGATTAACCTTGTGCGGTATGCCCGCTGATTTTCCAGTCAATGCCTCTGGAGAATTATAGCTTCTCACTATCAGGACAACTTAATTATATTAGCCCTCAGAGTTATGCAATTTAGTGATCTCAGAAAATGAGAGTTGCAGTTGAGTTCATGCAATATTCAGCAAGGTATTTTTTTCTTTGTTCCTGTGCACTGCAGGATAACAATGAAGCAGTGTGCAGGTTTACTCGCTTCTCCATTTTCTAGTCATATCTGGGATGCTTTACAGTTTCAGTGAGAAATCTTGTGCTTCAATGCTCCTCACTGTTTTTTTCCCCCAATTCATGTGCCCTGATCTGCATCAAAAATGCTGTTCCTGGTGAGCAATTATCAGTTTGAAAGAAAAGCACATGGAGGATAAAGGTTGTGTGGTGCAAAGTCTGTTAAGCACTTTGCATACAGTACTGTGCAAAAGTCTTTGGCACATATATTTAGCTAGGAGCCCTAAGGCTTTTGGACAATACTGTATTTGTCGACATGGAGCAGAGAGGGAGTTTGTAAATCTGGTGGGAACAAAGGATGTTGGGAATGACGAAGATGAGGCACCGCGGGAGGGGTGTGGGACAGGTGGCAGAGAATGTGTGCCGGGGAGGAGGATGCAGACACACCCAGCCCTGAGACACCAGGCAAGGTCACTTGATTCCAAACAGATCAAACAGACATTACAGAATGTCTCTCTGGTGCTTCCCACTCCCTCCCCTCCCACTTCTCCTTTTCCCAACCATGATTCCCTTCTCCCTGGCCCCTTCCCACAGTAAAGACCCATATCAGAATCAGGTTTATAATCACTCACGTGAAATTTGTTTTTTTTTGCAGTATTAGTACAGTGCAACACATAAAGTTACTACCTAGCTATATATATATATATATATATATATATATATGTGCCTAAGACTTTTGCACAGTGCTGTATGTCACAGATATGATACTGCAGATGAGGCAAAGTATTAATGTGACAACCAAGTATTGAACAGCTTGCAACCTCGTCACCCAAATTGTATAATCATAAGCAGCCACACACAAACACACAAGCAATTGATAAAAGCAACAATGGTGTTGAAGTATTTAAAAAGGTTCTCACTGCATTGTTGTTGGATATGAGGAACTGTAGCATCCGGGTCAGAATCCATGAGTCCGGACTGGACTGGGTGCCACAGTAGCACCAGGGTTAGCGCTACGCTATTACAGCTCAGGGCGTCAGAGTTCGGAGTTTAATTCTGATGTCCTCTGTAAGAAGTTTGTATGTCCTTCCCGTGAGTGCATGGGTTTCCTCCGGGTGCTCCGGTTTCCTCCAACAGTCCAAAGACGTATCGATTGGTAGGTTAATTCATCCTGATAAACTGACCTGCAATTAGGCTAAGATTAAATAGATAGGTTGCTGGGTCAGAAGCCTGTTCTATGGTATATCTGTAAATAAATAAACACACACACACACACACACACACACATAAATAAATGGATTCTGTCAATTGTACATTATTAGATCATAACTTGAAGGGTGCTATTGTTCTGAAAGTAGTTAGGTTTAACTATTTTCTAATTATAAAGATAGGCATGATTAATTTATGCCAATTAACTGGGCTTTACAACTGAAGGCTGTCTTAGTGGCCAAGAAAAGCAAGACTATATTTCTTCAACCAATTGGATTGAAGAATCCCAATTGGAAGATGTAGGTGTAGATATTTGTTTGTAGCTGTATTTCCAGTGATATAATGACGGCTGGTTGCTGTTCTCTGCTTGAGAAATTTGGTCCTGATGGACTGGATCTTGATTGAAATGCCATCAATTTCCAGTGGAACAATTAGCATATAATATCCATATGCTTCACGATGCTCAGGACACCTTTGTGAAAGTTAAAGTCCTAAACTTACTGGCTAGGCATTGCCATCGACTGTTTAGCTCCCATGCTAGAATGCATATGAGGCTCAGCACAGGAGCACAAACTTGCTGAATTTCCCAGTAATTAGTCTGGGGAAGCTGCCGAACCTGTATCATTTTAGACACAGTAACAATAAGCCCATGCAACTAAAGAGAAAGTTACATCGGGCCAATAAATTTGAGGCATTTTACATTTTTTTATTTACTTGATCTTAATATTTGTAATTGTTTTAATTGATTCAAAAATCATTCAATTGGCATTTAATAGCTTTTGAATGTTGTCAATTGTTAGGGATAATCATGAGTACGAAGTGACTTACTGACAGCTGCCTACAAAACGTGAGGGGAGGGTACTACCAGAGGTTGTACCAGGTAAGCATTTAGTACATGCAACAGAGGTCAAACATTGATTCCACAGCACTTAAACTAAACAGTTCAAATAAGTTCAAGTTTGTTGTCAATTCAACCATAGTCAAATGAAACAATGTTCCTTTGGACCTAGATGCACAGCACGGTACAAATAGCTTACTGTGTTACATCGAGTTAAATACCCAGTACTGGGTATAGCGTACTTAATTCCATGTAAAGTCACTGAGAGAAAGTGAATGGTGAAGAGAAAATGAGGGGGATTAAGAGAAAAAGCCCAAAAGAGCAGAGTCTGGAAAAGAAAGAATAATTTTTAAATCTGCAATAATTAAAATTTACAAGCGTGCTGCTGAGATACATCCTAGGTTGTGCTGGGACACATCATCAGTGATGTAACTTGGAGTCATCGGGTGTTTTGGGTCTTCCAACATCAGACACGCTCGCTCAGGCGACCCAGCCAGGATTGATCGGGCCTTGGTTTATACCTAGGCAGCACTGATCCACAGGTCATACTTCTTGATCCACAGGTTTGCTCAGCCGTCTCTGTGACGATCCTGACGGCTCTTTTCTTTGCAGCCCCCATAATGCCAAGGAGAGAGTAGGTTCAGCACAGTGAGCAGCCAGCAAAACCTCTACACCCCACCTCTATAGGCTCACGTCGTGCCCTCCACTCCTGTCTCTACCAGCTCCTGGTATCGACTATTAACACAAAAATAAATTTTCAGGATAAAAGTGGTTATTAATAACTAGATTAATGATAATGTTACAATCTATGTCAATCTAAATGTGTTTTCTTTAGAGTATTTAGCAATTTAATTGTAACTGCGGCAGCTTTACACCTTACCATATACTTTAATGGTAAATGTCTCTCAGCAGGGTGCTGGCATAGCAAAGATTTTGAGGAAACAATGTAACCTGACCCAAAATTCCTGATAGAAAGCTTGTGCTAAAGGCTGTTGCCGTATTATCTATAGTAACTATAAACAGTGTTAGCTCCACCATTATTATTAATACAAAACACCAGCCAAATATTTGTTCAGAATGTCTATTGACAATACTGTGTGAACCAGCGAATTAAAGGAGGAGTGGTCCTGGACTGAATCCATCCATTTGCATGACAAAGACCCATAATTTGAAAATAGGCCATTTGCACGTAACCAAGAGATAAACATAAATATAACTGAACGTGTGAATGATATTTGAGATTCTTCACCATGAATTTTCTCAACAAGTGTCACTCTGCAGACAATGTGTGGTTATTTTCTATGTTTCTTGTTTTATTTCCACAGAACAAAATAAATTGCCCTGATATTTTCACACCGATGGATATTTTGAATCCATAAATACATTGAGGTGAGATTTAAAAATTGCATCATGCTTAACTGTCTTGAGTTACAAATGACATGTATTTTTTCTTATTCAAATTACATATCAAATTATTCAATGTTTAATGACATGGCGTGTTTAAAATATTGCCCACCTAACACAGTTTTAAATTATATCTACATAGTTTCATAGACTTATTATTCCCTGTCATTACATTTCACAACATTTCAATTGATAAGTACAGCAAAACTATTTTGTTTTCTTTATACTGACTTTGAGGTATACAATGTGTAGTGCAAGGTTTGTTAGAACATTGAGCATTTTATTAAGTCATTGTTATTGTGGGCCCATTGCCCATGGAGTTTCAGACTACCATGCAGAGCCACTGATAATTCAGCAGCGTTAATAAGAGTTAATGATACAGCAGTAATTCACAGAGATCTAGCTGGCAATTTGTCATTATAAACAGTTACCTTATTTTAATACTTCATTGCGCAATTGCATGTGTTTACCACAGTGGCTTATCACTATTTGTGTTGGTACAGGCAATGTCCTACAAATTATTTTTATACCTCCTGACTGAAACACAACAGGCATTACAGCAGAAGAAGTCATTTGAGATAATTGTATTAATGCTTCTATGGCAGAAAAATATTTTGATGGGCAATGCACTCAGTCTCGTGAAATGATTATAAGCTGCAAACTCAGTTGATCAGTTGGTCAGTAATAGTATCTATACAAACATTTTGTAATGTGAATTATTTTTAATGGCAGCATTGAAGAGAATTTTATCAGTCAGTCATTCTGCCTTCATGTGCAGTCCTGCCGATGTCTGTATTTACAATATATAATACTGTGATGGAGGTAGCTTAATTATAGTCTCAGCAAACCTCCAGAGTGCGGCTTGAAGCACCTGGATGTGGATTTGAAATCGGCGAGCTGTGGAGATCAGAATCAGACTTGTTTATCACTGGCGTATGTTGTGAAGTTTGTTATTTTTCTGGCAGCAGTACAGTGCAATACATAAACATGACTAAATTAATATGAGAAATATAAAAATATAAATAAGTAGTACAATAAGAAAGCAAAATTGTGAGGTACACCATTCAGAAACCTGATGGCAGAGGCAATGAAGCTGTTCCTAAAACACTGAGTGTGTGGCTTCAGCCTCCTCTTTCTCCTCCCCGACGGTAGTAAGGAGACTATGTCATGTTTTGGAGGGTGATGGTCCTTAGATATGCATGCCGCCTTCTTGAGGCATTGCATTTTGAGGATGTCCTCGATGATGGAACTGGCTGAGTTTACAACCCGCTGCAGCTTTTTCTGATTCCGTGCAATGGCACCTCCGTACCAGGCAGTAATGCAACCAGCTGGAATACTTTCCGTGGTACATCTGGAGAATTTTCAAGTCTTTGGTGACATACCAAATCTCCTCAAACTACAAATGAAATACAGCCACTAGCGTGCCTTCTTCGTATTGACATCAATCTGTTGGTCCCAGGATAGATCTTCAGAGATGTTGATTACCCGGGAACTTGAATCTGCTTATCCGTTCCTTTTTCAAACCTTTTTGGGTTTTAATTCCTGCCGCTGTCTGTAAGGAGCTTGCAGGTTTTCCTTGTGACTGGATGGGTTTCCTCTGGGTGGTCTGTTTTCTATCCACACTCCGAAGACATATGGATAAGGTTAGTAAGTATCGAGCATACTTTGTTGGTATGGAAACATGGTGACACTTGGGGGCTGCCCAGCACAATCCTCGCTGATGGGCAGCATGATAGCGTAGCGGCGCTATCGCTTTACAATGCCAGTCATCACTGATCAGGGTTCCATGTTTAAACTTTCTACTGCTGAGCCCTCAATGAGGACTGGTGTTTGTTTTCCTGACTCCCCCTTCTGAAAGCCACAATCAATAACTTGGGTCTTACTGATGTTGACTGTAAGGCTGTTGTTGCAACACCATTTAACCAGCAGATCTAACTCACTCCTGTGCACCTCCTCGTCACTGTCTGCCAACACAGTTGTGTCATCGGTGGATTTATAGGTGGCTTCTGAGCTTTGCCCAGCCACACAGTCATAAGCGTAAAGCAGCAGGCTAAGCGCGGATTCTTCAGATGCTCCCGAGTTCATTGTCAGTGAGGAGGAGATCTTATTTCTGATAGGCACTGACTGTGTCACTGATGATGAAGTTAAGGATCCGGTTGCAGAGGGAGATACAGCGGCCTAGGCTTTGAAGCTTGCTGAATCGTCCTGACGGGATGATGATGTTGAACGCTGAGGTGTAATCAATAAACAGCAACCTGACGTGGGTAATTCTGTTGTCCGGGAGATCCAAGACAGAGTGGACAGCCAGTGAGATTACATTCCCTATAGACCTATTGTGGCCATAGGAAAATTGTACTGGGTCCAGGTCCTTTCTGAGGCTGGAGTTAATTCTAGCCATGACCAACCTCTCAAAGCACTTCATCACAGTAGATACGAGTGCCACTGGGTGATAGTTGTTGAGCTAGCTCACCCTGCTTTTCTTAGAGACCAGTATGATTGCCCCTTTGAAACACATAGGAACCTCCAGCTCCGCAGTGGCACAGTAAAGATGTCTTTGAACCCTCCAGCCATTTGGTTGGCACAGGTTTGAAGTGCCATGCTTGGTACACCATTGGGGCCTGACACCTTGTGAGTGTTCACCCTCTTGAAAGATATTCTGACATTGGCCTCTGAGACAGATATCACAGGGTTACGGGATGCCGCATGGAATCACACAGATACAGTTTTATTCTCCCTTTCAAAGCGTGCATAAAAAGCAATTCAGCTCATTGGGGAGTGAAGCATCACAACCATAGTTCCCTCTAAGCTGTGCACATGTGCGTGTGCACACGTTTTTCAACCAACGCACAAAGGAAATGAATGTGTGCACAAAAGGTTAGTTACCTAAAATAATGTAGCAGTTAATAATTATACTTACTGAAAATAATCTTTTAGCTAACTGTTTCTGTTAACTAGTTAGTCGGTTTTTCAAATACCACAATGTACGTCACGTCACCTTTCCTGTTCCAGTTTGTACAGCTGCATCACAGCGGCGCCATGTTTGACGGACAGTGTTCATATCGTAAAGTTTACAAAGATCTATTTCAAATCCTGTAGATAGCTTACTAAGTTTTTATTGGAAAAAATATTGATTCACTATGTCGAATTCAAAAGAAGCAAAGGGCGTGAAGTGCAAAAGAACTGCAAATTTGTTTAAAGTTGAATGCCTTAACAAAATAGTAGAAACTGCTGCACCGAAAGCTCATGAGGTCATGAACGTTCAACAACGAGAAATATTTATGTATGATTCAGAAACTGGAGTTATCTGTTTGTATTGTCGTGATGAGAAAGTTGCTGGAGAATTTGCTAGTGGAAAGAAGTGGGATGATATTTGGAAACTTGACTTTTTGAAGCATCATTTGGCAAGTAAATCGCATTTGGGTGTACAAAAGCTCAGGCAATAGAACCCGTCATTACCCGTTACAGGTTGAGTGCAGATGAGCAAGAGCAAAAATGATCAAACCCAGAGGAGATCAAAGTTGAGGTGGAAGAATGGTCAGCTTTTGATTTCTCCGCAATTGCAGATTGTAACTTCACATTTGGCGATGAACAAGTTTATGCCTTATGTCTAAAATATCATGATTTAATAACTGAAAATATTGTAATAGTTAGACAGTTTAATGATTTCAAATTTTTCGTGCAAGAAAAAATTAAATCCAAACTGATTTCAAACTTTGCTCAAATGTGGCACTTGTACTTCAAAATGAACAGTTTTGCGACCTTGCACAGTTGATGGACATTGGGGGAACTTTTCTTGCGTCTAGTGCGGACTGTGAACAAGGTTTTAGCCTAATGAATCAACTCAAAAACAAGCTAAGAAACTGTTTAGGTGAATGTTATTTGGATATGTTAATGAGAATCAAAGCTATCAATGGGATGGAAATTCTATTAGTTGAGATAGAGTTTACAAAGAATGAGTAAGTGCCAAAGACAGGAGAGAGAAAAATAACTGAGTGACTTAAATATGATAAAAATTAAATATCTCTAACCTGATGGCATGAACATTGACTTCTCTAACTTCCATTAATGCCCCTCCTCCCCTTCTTACCCCATCCTTCTTTCCTTCCTTCCTTCCTTCCTTTATTTATTTATTTACTTATTTATTCTCTCTTTTTTTCTCCCTCTGTCCCTCTCACTTTAACTCCTTGCCCATCCTCTGGGTCCCCCCCCTTCTTTCTCCCTAGGCCTCCTGTCCCATGATCCTCTCACATCCCCTTTGCCAATCAACTTTCCAGCTCTTGGCTCCATCCCTCCCCCTCCTGTCTTCTCCTATCATTTTGGATCTTCCCCTCCCCTTCCCACTTTCAAATCTCTTACTATCTCTTCTTTCAGTTAGCCCTGACAAAGGGTCTCAGCCCGAAACGTCGACTGTACCTCTTCCTATAGATGCTGCTTGGCCTGCTGTGTTCACCAGCATTCTTTGTGTGTGTGACTTAAATATGTATGTTATTTTGTTGTTATTCTGCGCAGTTTATGTCAAATATTTTGTACACCTACATAAACTGTCCCATGTGTGCATTCAGTGCACACATACTTTTGTCACAGGAAAAAAATTTGCACAACATAAGATTTTTGCACCCACTGACTACTAAAAATTAGAGAGAACATTAATCACAGCTACTTACAATGTTAAGTCTCGTAACCCTATCATAGCTGACATGCATCTGATTCCATCTCTAACTTGGAATTGCTTTTTCACTCTTTAGATAGCCATCCATAGGTCGTAACCTGAACTTCTTGTAAAGTTCTGGATCACTGGTCTTGAATGTCAGAATCTCCTGGTTCGGGTATATCCTGTTCCACTGCACTTAGGTTCTGGGTTTCTTAATCAAGGCACAGAAGGGAGCCATTCAGTCTGCCGTACCTCTGCCAGCCAGAAATGAGATAACTACCCTAATCTTAACCTCTGGTATTAGGGACCCAATCACAACATTTTAACTCCACATATAGATAATATTTCAATATTTTCAAACAGAGAGAGCTGGACCCCAACCACGTTCTGGGTAAAAAAAAATCCTCTGTGGTCTAATCCATCCACCAATTATTATAAATCTATGCTTCTAGATCCTTCTCTCTTTGGAAAATTGATCCTAGACCCTTATTTCATGTTTCAATTAAACCTCCCTCCAGCCTATTCTGCTCCAAAGAAAACTACTCTAGCTTGTCCAAATATTTTCATTGCTACATATTTCAGAGTCCTGGGCAGCTCCCTTGCTGATTGTTGGGTACCTAACACCAAGATTTATTGAGAGAAAGGAACAAAAAATGTATATTCCTCTTTGACAGCCTCCTTAATCTTCATAACCAGCGTAGGCCTGAATAGACTGAAGCAGCTGGCCACAGTTCACTTGGTCATGGCTTCAGCTTTTGCAAGATCACCTCAAGATGCGGCTGCCGGCAATAACTATGATAAAGTTGTATGAGCAATGCACTTCATCAATCGAGTCGCTCCGCCTCAGGTAAAATCATATTGTGAAAACCACCTTGAGAATTCAGTTTTAGAGCATACCTCTGACATAAAGAGCTTTATATTATTACCACTGAGAGTATTTACGTGATTGGTCCTTTATGTGCAATGGTGACCCGTCCACAGTCTAGTGTCAAAGTTGTCAAAACTTGAATTTTAAGTGGCGTGCTGCCTAGATTACCTCATGTCGGAGGTAATCATTACTTGGTGTTTGTGTTTTGCAAATATTATGTACAATTTATCTGTCCGTGCCTAAGGAACTACCCCGCTCCCCAGAAATTATTTGGCTTAAGTTTTTGGAATGAACATTTTAGCTGAGTGTACTAAAATTGGGGTTTTATTTTATAATTGTCAAATAAAGGCAACAAAGTGTCATGCCTTTTCTTACCCATAGGCACATTCTTTTTTCAATGTCCTGAATGAAAGAGAGAAGTCCAAGTTACTACCATCTCCCCCACCCCCTCAGATCACACAAAACACAAGCACTGGGCTTCATGATTGAGGTGTAACCTCTGCGCAGGTGCAGTTCCATTTTTAAAAACAATGCGTAACGTGGGGCAAGTTGGTGCCCGTAGGGAGTCGGTTTGCAAACGGTTTGCCTCAGTGTGTGGAAGGCCAAAGGGTTGCTCTATACATTTTCTGGGGGGTCTCGGTGTGTACTTTAAGTTTTAGTCCCTTCTTCCGTGTCGACTTCTGACAAATTTCTCCTCTGCAGTTTACCCCTGCAAGAGAATAAAACTATGGCTGATGATGGAAGTCTAAAATGAAAAATGGAATGACGTGGTATCAAGAACGGCAGAGTTGACATTGACCCTCCATCAGTTCTGATTTGTTGTCCCTGTTTCTACAGATGTTGCTGAACGGGCTGAATATTTCCAGCACTTCTTCATCATCTTACCATAGTTATTGTCTTCAAAGGTCCATGAATCAGAGGTTAGACAGTATGAATCGACTTTCGTTCAGAGTAATAAACGTTGAGTGCAAGGATCGCTTACAAACAAGGAGCTAATTTCAGAGGTGAGTTAATATGCAGCTGAACAGGTCACTATAGTGGCATTTAATAATGGGGCATAACAGGATCCCGTTAAAACTGAAGTTAATGAGAATTGAGGGAACAACTTTCCTTTTGCAGAAAGGGAATGGATGGAAAAGCCCTTATAAACCTAGAACTCTTGTCCTTGTCATCTGTGTGGATCATTGGGTATGCGTTCAGGCCCCAGTGAATCCCCTGCTCCTACTTGACGGTAACTTTTCAAGGATCTAAGGAAGGAAGGTTTATCAAAAACTACAGATGTTGGAAATCCTAAAGAAAAACACAAAATTCTGGAAATGCTCAGCAGGTCAGGTATTACCTGCTAATGTCTCAGTCTGTGTTATTTTGTCTAATGAATTGCTTCTTGTTCCACAGATGCAACACCGTCTGATATGGGGTGTGGGGTGGGGGTGGGCTTCTGCACAGGATGAAAGTAAACAGCAGAGGTGTAAAATTAGTCAGCTCCATCATGGCAACTAGCCTCCATAGTATCCAGGACATCTTCAAGGAGCGGTGCCTCGGAAAGGCAGTGTCCGTCATTAAGGACCAAAACCACCTAGGATATGCCCTGTTCTCATTGCTGCCATCAGGATGGAGGTACAGGAGCCTGAAGGCCACACTCAACAGTTCAGGAACAGTTCCTTCCCCTCTGCTATCTGATTTCCAACATCGAACCCATGAACTCTACCTCACTACTTCTTTATTTCCTATTTTTGTGCTATTTATTTAATATAACTATCTATAGATTTACTGTAATTCAGTTTTTTTCTCTCTCTATTATCATGCATTGCATTGTACTGCTGCCTCATGACACGAGGCCCCCATTGGCCAGAGTTAACCATGGATATTGCATCCTAGCTGTCTAGGTACGCAAGCCTGGGCAGTACGATATGGAGAGCAAGCTGTTGCCCATGTAGTAAGCTCCCCCTCTCCATGCATCTGATGAACCCAAAGAAACGGCAGAGCCCGATATAGTTTCGCACCAGAAGCGTCACAAGAGTTGCCAGTCAGCATTGAACTCAAGGTAGGACTGCCTTAGGGACTCCAGCTCTGGATTTTTTCCTTGGGGTTTACTCCTGAATCCTTCCCCTTGAGTGGGTATAGCTGCAAGGCAGTGGAGGTTTGAGATCAGAGTTTTCCTTCTCCTAGATGAGCTGCCAACCACGGCTGATGAGCCCCATCTGCCCGAAGCAACTGGTTTTAAGGTGCCAGTAACCCAACTTTGCCCCTTCTCTCAGTAAAAATGGTTCTGCTGGACTTAGTAGCTAAGCCACACGTGAAGGCCAAGATCTGCACTTGGTTGTTGGAGACCATCTTTGAGTCGCATGCCATTGGGAGCATTCAGTGCTTGTCCCCATTACCACTCCCTGCTATAATAACCTTAAGGAATAGACATATGCTGGCGATATTAAACCTGATTCTGCTTCTGATTCTGAGAACCTTCCTGACAAGTAGCAAGTATATCTAAAACATTGTGCTTTTGTTTCAGATTTCCAGCGTCATCAGTTTTGTGATTGTCTCTGGAAAATTTGTCTTTTATCTGAAGAGCAATGGAATACAAAAAAGTAAGAGTTACTGCTAAATCCATCCAGAGTTTTGCAAGTCTTTGGTAGGAACAATGGATTTCACAAGAAAGTATTGAAAATTCAAAGGATTTCACACGAATTCATTCAACTGCAGACTGGTAGAAAGGAATACAACTATGAGACAGACGTCAATAAATATATTTTTAGTAAGAAATTATGTGATGAAACTTTAAAATATTAACGTATGAGATTTCTGATTGAAGTAAGCTGTTATTTCCAATTGAAGGGACGAGAAAAAGTTCAAGATGCAAAATTAACTATCTGTTAGGGAGACCAGTCTCTTCATAGAAAAGTGCTATCTGATTTTAGAATTCATCGCCAGGCTAAAAGGCTGAGGCAGATAAAACGTCTCCATTCAAGATTAGATTGAATCAATGCATACAGTTCTGGTCACTCCACTATAGGAAGGATGTTGAGGCTTTGGAGAGGGTGCAGAAGAATTTTACCAGGATGCTGCCTGGTTTAGAGGGCTTGTGCTATCATGAGAGGATGGACAAACTTGGAGTGGTGGAGGCTGAGGGGAGATCTGATCGAGGTTTATGAGATTATGAGAGGCATGAATAGAGGAGACAGGGAGTATCTTTTATCCCAGGGTAGAAATGTTTAATACCAGAGGGCATGCATTGAAGGTGAGATGGGGTAGGTTCAAAGGGGACGTGAGGGGTGAGTTGTTTACTCAGAGAGCGGTGGATGCTTGGAATGCGCTGCCTGGTATGGTGGTAGAGGCAAATTTATTGGAGGCTTTTAAGAGATGTTTAGGTAGGCATATGAATATATTCAAGATTCATTTATTATCAAGGAATGTATAAATTACACAACCTTGAGAGTGTCTTGCTCATGGGTAGCCACCAAGCAAGAAACCTGAAAGAGTCAATTAAAAGAAAAAAAATAATAAAGACCAACACTTGATGTGCAAGAGAAAGAAAGAAAATACAAATCATGCAAACAATTGAATCAAACAACAGCATTCCAAGCGAGGATGGTGGAAGGACATGGACATTGTATAGGTAGGAGGAACTAGTTTATGGGTTTTTTTGATTGGCTTTTTAGCTGGTTTGGCACAACATTATGAGATGAAGGGCCTGTTCCCATGCGGTACTGTTCTATGTCTATGGCTATGAGTGATAGAAAACGGAATGTGGAGCTGATAGCTCACAGCACCAGTGGCCTGGGTTCAATCGTAACATCTAGCACTGTCTTTGTAAATTTGCGCCTTCTTCCTGTGACCTTCTGGTGTGGTATGATTTCTCACATCCCAGAGGTGTGTTGGTTGGTTGGTTAGTTGACCACTGTATATTAGCCCTAGTATTTAGGCGACAGTGGTGGAAACTGTGAGGAATTGATGAGGATTAGGGCAAAATAAAACTGGATTAGTGCATGATCAATGGAAATGTGTGCTTGATCATTAGCATCTAGCTAATCATCAAGACTCATTCCTCAAGCAGTATTCCATTCTTATTTCAGGATTAAGAAGCTAAGGAATAAGAAAAGGTTGTTTGGTTCATTGATCCTGTTTCTTCTAACTGTCCTTGTACAAGTTGTTTGATTGTGGTTAGTGCTTATTTATTTGACCTCTACATTGCAGTGCATATTCAGAAGAACAATAAAATCTGTTTAAGTTCTTGCTGACCCTAAAAGCAATCATGCAAAACTCCACAATTCAATTGAATCATGTCACCTCCATTATTCAACCTTGGCTGCCCACTCTCTGGTTGTGAATCAGACTCCTCTTAGCTCAGGAGTCCTAATTAATCCTGAGCTCTGATTTCATCCCCATAGCCATGCTCTCACCAAGACAGGCACCTTCCTCCTCCTTTCTCCTTCTGCCTCCCATTTAAAACTGAAGCTCAATTTGCTTATCCAACGCTCACGTAGCCACCCTTCCACTCCGCATCCTTGAAATCTCTGATAGCCCTGTCTTCATACATGGATATAGACTAAGTGAAAGTTGTGATCTGATGGATAACATAACAGCCAGACTTTGTGTCAGTCTAAAAAAACTAAAAGGTATATCCAGGAATGTAATCCACATGGGTTATTGATAGTCAGCATGGACTCAGTGGGTCATATGACCTGGTTCTATACTGTACTCTTTGACTGAACGTTGGTAAACTTTTGTTTACTTATTCCTAATTCTCAGGGAAGCAGTAAAAGAATATTAAGCAAATACATGTTTTTTAGAAACATATTTTTGAACTGGTGTTCTGGGTCCTGGTGCAGTTTTGTTCATGAGCTGTGTCCCTTGAACTTACAGCACAGCAGCTCAATCTCTGTCCCTCATGGCAGTTGATTTAGGGTGGTGAAGAAGGCTTTTAACAGGCTGACCTGTATTAATCAGGGCACTGAATATAGAAGTTGGGATGTTATGTTGCAGTTCTCCATGAAGCTGGTGAGGTCACATTTGGAATATTTTAATTTTATTTATTTATTGAGATACAGTGCGGAACCGTGCCACCCTAAAACCCCCGATTTTAACCCTAGCCTAATCACAGGACAATTTACAATGACCAATTAACCTACCGACCAGTATGTCTTGGGACAGTGGGAGGAAACCGGAGCATCCAGAGGAAATCCACGTGGTCACAGGGAGAACGTACAAACTCCTTACAGATAGTGGTGGGAACTGAACCTGGGTCGCTAATTCCATAAAGCACTCCACTAAGCACTACATTACCTTGCTGCCCTTACTGCGAATATTGTGTTCAGTTTTGGTCGCCTCTGCCACAGGAAAAATGTCGTTAAGCTGGAAAATTGTAGAGGAGATTCAAGTAACTGGGTTATGGAGAGAAGTTGAGCAGGTTTGGAACTACTCACTGGAACACAGGAGAACGAGGGGTACATAGATAACAGTGAGTGCACACATTCTTTTCCCTGGGGTTCAGGAATAAAGAACTAGAAAGAAATGCTTAAAGTGAGAGGGGAGGGATTTAATAGGAACCTGAGGGGACAACTTTTTCCACTCTGAGGTCTTCAGCATATGTAATGAGCTGTCAGAGGAAGTGGATGAGGTATGTATATTAACTTCATTTAAAAGGTACCTGGACAGGTGTATGGATAGGACAGATTAAGAGGGATATGGGTCAAATTCAAGCAATTGAGAATAGCTCAGATGAGAATCTTGATCAGCATGTCGCTGTTGGTCTGAAGGATTCATTTCCATGTCATATGATTCTTCTATAAATGTCTTTTTAAACTGTACTATGTTTTTCTCATCTATGTCTGATAAGAATACACCCAGAAAAGGTACAAAGTAGAGATAGGTTGTTCTAACATTGAAACAGAAATGGAAATACCTAAGAGCGGAAAAAGGTGAAAATCATAATAATGTTATGGAAGAATTCAATATTGGTTCTGCAACAGTTTATTAAATTGTGAAGTGCAAAGTTTAATGAGTTTTTTTGTGAAACATAATGATAAAATATAGTTTGGCAATATATTTAAAAGTCAATGCAATGAATGTTAGTGTGTGATGTACTGTGTTTTTAACAATTATCATGCAACTGGTACCCTCCTTCCTACATGGTTGCAGAACAACTGAGAGCATGCAATATATCTGATCTCGTCCTTATTCAGATGTGTTCCGTATCTGATGATCTTTCTATTGAAGGTGAGAGAGGCAGATTGCCCTGAACCTACCTTTGTCTGTCCTGATTCCTTACCTGGCTGAATGAGAAGAAAGTTTATCTCTGCTGGTTTAAAGTGTATGGCATCTTAGTCCTCAAGCAACAACAACACTGCTGTCTGCAAGTCAGTGGAATGTAGTTGCAGGTGCTTCAAAAGATGAACGTGTTAGTGTGAATCGGTATTGGTTGTAGATCTGCCGTTAAAAGTATTCATGGAGGTCATTCCATAGTACTCCTGTGTAGTATTCCATGAGGTGTGAATGTGGGCTTGGAACGTACTCAGGTGGCAGTGTTTTTCTCAGTGTATAATAACATACTTGTGTAAAGCAAGAAAACGACTATAGGAGGTCATTTTCTGGTAGTTAAATTGAGTTGCAGCAAAATAAAATCTACAGTACAATTCTGATCTGGATGCCTACATGTGTAGTGATGCAAGAGTAATCTTAGTATTGCTTCTATTGAAAGGAATGTGCACCTTTTCTTCATGTTCTTAGATTTGACAGTATTGCTCTTAATTATGCAGGCAGTCTGACATCTCCACCAGAGTGCAGGTGCCCTGTGTTAATCCTATAGCTTTCAGTTTTCTGTGCCATCAGACTTGAATTTTTTTTTTTGACTTACATGTATCTCCTTCAGCCTTATCTACTGCATTCAGCGCTCCTGGTGTAACCTCTGACATTGGTGAGACCTAAGCGCCTACTGGGTGACTATTTTGTAGAACGTCTACATTCTGTCTGGAATGACAACACACCGAGCTCACAGTTATATGCCTTTTTAATTGCTCTTCCCTTCTCACACTGACCTTTCCATTCTCGGCCTTCTCCAATGTCACAGTCAATCCCAACGCAAAGTAGAGGAAAAACATCTCATATTCTGCCTGGGTAGCCAACGATCTAATAGCATGAACATTGAGCTTTCCAAATTTAGGCAACCCTCCTCTCTTGGTGTGTTTTCATCACCTCCCTCTAATCCTCCTTCTCTCTTCCCACTTCTGCTCTCTTTATCACACCTGTACTTGCCCACAGCCTCCCACCCCATCTTCAGCCCCTTCCGTTCCTACCCACAGACTTCCTACCCCTCATCTCCATCTGACTGGTCCTATTCACCTCTCCCCTAATGTGTCCCATTTTCACAGTCCTTGTTCCTCAGATTCCAGCACCAGTAGCCTTTGTACTCTTGTTTATCACCCTGTCTCCACCATCCCCTTCTCCTCCCCCCATCTCATTCCATCTGCCTCAACTTTTTTTTTCCTCCATCTCCCAACTCCACCCCTCCCCTATCTAGTTTAACCTACCCGTAACTGTTTACACATCTCTGCCCTCCAATCACCTTGGGCTCCTGTCTCACCAATCCCTTCTCCTCTGAATACCATCTCTCTCTCTCTCTCAGACCTGCTGTCGACAGGAACTTCCTTACTTCTTCCCCGCCCCAGCAGATGCTGCTTGACCTGTTGATCTCCTCCAGCATCTGCAGTCACTTCTATCTCCAACAGGCATTTTTACATCAGCTTTCCACTTATGCGTTCAGTGAAAGTATCTGCCCCATACAACCAATAAAATAATTACTGTGAGTCCTGCCGAAGGGGTTTTGGCCCGAAATGTCAACTACTCTTTTCCTAGATGCCGGCTGCCCTGCTGAGTTCCTCCAGCATTTTGTGTGGGTTGCTCAGATTTCCAGCATCTGCAGATTTTCTCTTGTTTGTAAATAATTATTGTAGATATTTAAAACTTAACGCAGAAGTTGATTTTTTTTTCCCTGTCTCTAACTGTGCTAGAGGATTTTTTTGCTGAAAGAGGTGCACGGTGTAACAGGTAGGCCCGCTAATTGACTTTTGATATTCTGGAACAAAAGCATTCAGCAGCTGATCTGAAAGGAGTATTCTGAGGGGAAAAAAAAAAACTGTGTTCAGTATGTTGTGCACTGAAAACGCTTGGTTTGCTTGGGTTGAGCTTTTTAAGCATGTAATAATTAATGGTAAGTTGATCTACATTTACTTGTATTCTTCTATACCCCTCCTCACCAGACTCCACACTGTGCACCCATCACCAAATATTCTAAAGCCACTATGCAGATGTGTAGGTTTGCAGTGGGGACTGTCTATCTGTTGCTGCATCCAGCTACTGGAAACTGTAAATATATATTGAAAATGCTAAAAACACTTTGCAGGTCAAGCAGCGTCTGTGGAAAGAGAAACAGTACTTTTCAGGCCCAAACTGACCCTTCCCAATTCTAACATAGGGTCTCAGATCTAAAAGGTTCACTGTGTGTTTTATTTAAATGTAAAGACCCATAAATATGTCTGGAGATCTGAAAATCAAAATCTGCTTTGAATCATATAAGGAATTGTTCCACAAGCTGATGAGGTGTCAGTTTAACATTTCACCTCACAGAAAGATAGTTAGCATGTTCTCTGTGTTGGACCAATGGGCCTTGAATTGCAAACAAGTGGAATCAGCTAAAGATGTACACTGAAATCAATGTGATATTCTTGAAATCAGATTTATCAGTCATATATTTATATTTTGTTGCAGAAATTATTTCCTTAGGAGCGAGTGTGCTAAAATATAGATTTCCAGTTGAAGAAAATAGAGGTAAGTCTAATCTGTGCAGAGCTATTTTTTCAAAAGTATCAGGGTCTGTCAACAAAACACACAAGAATTTGAAAATGCTTTATCTTCTTTCTGATTCTGCAACCACCAACATCGAGAATTGCAAATGAATTCCAAGTTAAAGCTGCACTGTCAACAACTGTCTTCCGCATTTGTTTGGTAAATAGTGAGATGTGCAATGACCTAGTTAGTGTTATGAATATAATACACTGCGCTGTCAATGTTGCCCACTGCTACTTTTTAAATTTCAAATGAACCCTAGAGAACATCAGAAATTTGCACTGCAACCAATTCAACATCTGCTGCAGCGTTAATGGAACCTGGTTGCCAACGAAACAAGTTGTGAGGAGAGATTCTGAGCAGTTCTAATTGCTTAACTGGCTCAGGAATTTTACAGTGTGTCTGTAATGTTCTGTTAATTAAAACTGCCGCAGATTTTATGTAAATACAAATTCAGTAAAAATTGTCACCCTTGCAGGAGACTAGAAAATTTAGCCATTGGCAAATGACAGGAAAATTATTCTTAATTGTGCTCTGTCCAGGCAAATATAATCTTTAAGCCATTTTAAATATTTTTGCCAAAATCCTGGTGATTCACCTTCTGCCAAAGCATATGCATCAATCAAATAATATTTGTTAAAATCAGTATTAAAAATGTGCAAATTTCTCAGTGATTTGCCCAGCAGTTTCCTTGTACATTTTCTTGGATAAAGAATTGAAGTCTGAACAAGTTAGAAATGAGATAGGTGACTAAGCAAACCTGGATCCTATCCCATCTACTTATTAATGTTTCATTGCTGTTTCATGTAGCATTTAATACAATATTATTATGATATAATTATTGATCTACATCATTGGAATTATTTGAGGCAAAAAACAATTTGTTTATGTCTGAAATTTTGTTTAAATAAAGAGTGATTGCAAAAAATGTTTTGATTCTTCATTCCCACTTTATAATTTCTTCAGTGAATGACCAAGACAGTAGTGTGGCAGAAAATAACCTTGTGTACGCAGACTTCAATTAATGTTAGATTGGCCTGCTCATATTCCTTTGAGAGAAAGTGAGAGATGCTGTGGCTTATCATTCTCTCCTATTGCTTCACGAGGATGTATATACGCATATCCAAGTTAATGTTGTTCCTGGAATCCAGGCCAATGGTTATCTTTCAACCAAAGTACCACAAGGAATTGTGTATTCATTAACCTTATTGCTATTTGCAGGGCCTTGCTGTACACAGGTTAATGGTTTTGCCTGACTGAAGTTTTAAGGCATCCATTAGTCTTGCGAGACCATGGATCTGCGCCTGGAAAGTCTTCACTCTCCAGGGAAGAGGCCTGGGCAAGGTTGTATGGAAGACCAGCAGTTTCCCATGCTTCAAGTCTCCCCTCTCCATGACACCAATGTTGTCCAAGGGAAGGGCATTAGGACCCATACAGCTTGCAGATCAATGTGTGATTAAGTGTCTTGCTCAAGGACACAACACGTTCCCTTGGCTGGGGCTCGAACTCACGACCTTCAGGTAGCTAGTCCAATGTCTTAACCACTTGGCCACGTGCCCACACGACTGAAGTTAGTGATTAGCTTTAAAAAGTATTTCATTATCTGGAAGTTACTTTGGATAATGTAGAAAAGCCTCAAATAAATGTAATTCCTTCCAAAGAATTTTTAAAAAGTCTTCAAACACTTTTGAAATAAAAATCATTAAAAATCTACTTAAATACCTGCAATTTCCTGCAGAGCCACAAAGACCTACTGTTTCCAGCTGTGTTCACAGCCTTAAGTATTAATAATGTGGAACAAGGCCAACTGAGCATGCTCAGGCCTTTCAATGAAGTAATGTTGTTGATCCTGCCATCTGCTTACATTCTGGTCATCCCTATATGAACATATTGTTCCAGCCAGTGAAGTTCATTAATTACATTGTCAAGGATATCTCAGAGTTTGAGAAGATGTCAGATGGCATAGTCGTCAAATGTCAAATATCTCAGCATCTCAACAATATGATTCCTCTCCCAGAATCACAAACACAAAAAAAAACCTGCAGATGCTGGAAATCCAAAGTAACATACACAAAATGGTGGAGAAACTCAGAAGGCTAGGCAGCATCTATGGAAAAGAGTAAATAGCTGACATTTAGGGCTGATAAGTCTTGGCCCGAAACATCGACTCTTTTCCATAGACACTGCCTGGCCTGCTGCGTTCCTGTTCCAGAATGCCGATTTTCTGGATTTTTTCAGGATCTTCAAATACTTCTTAAATTTGTAGCTTTTGATCATGTTAAGAGAAACTTAATCAATTATAGTATTAAGGAATAGATTAATTGGTCATTTTAAATTGTCCCATGATTAGGCTAATGTTAAATAGGTAGGTTGCTGTGTGGTGTGGCTTGTTGGACTGGAAGGGCCTGTCAGGGTGTATCTCAAAATAAATATAAAAGACAATAGTAAGGTGAATATTCATTTCAAAATAAGCAGTTCTTAGATTTGCATGAATAAAGTTGTGCCATTCGTAGGTTGAGGAGAAACAGCTGTTGGGTGGAGAGGGGTTTGGGTATGTTGGGATGTGGAATGTCTGCTGACAACCATGTGAGTGATATTCAATTAGCACAAAAAGGCCAAGGATTAATTGGCAGAGACATCCATCTGCTCTCACTTTTCCTCTCTTCAAGTCAGAAGTGAACAACACTGACTTCAATGTTGTTTCAGAGATGCCCGATGATATGTTCAAAAGCCATTCAGTGTGAATGCTTTTGATAGAGACTAGCAGTCTCCATTTGAAATATGGTCAGCAATTCAGATAATTTTCACTGAATTTCAAAGCTAAAACTACTTTGTACATAAGACGAAGGATGGAAAATACCAACCAAAAGAGCAATTAGACATGAATGGTGCACTCTATTCACTATCATCAACTTTGGGATTTGGTGTAAATCAGTTCGTTGTAGGTAAGATCACAACAGTAATGAGGCTGTCATTTCTTATCCATCACCAGTTGTCCCTGAGAAGCCAGTGTACCAACTGTTTGTGCTGCTGCAGTCTGTGTGTTGAATGTGATCCCACTGTGGTGATGGGAAAGAACTCCAGGATCATTATTCAGCAGCAGTGTACAAATGGTGATGTATGACCAACTCAGTGTTATGTGCACCACAAGCAACTTGGAGGTAATAATGAAATACAGTGGAAAAGGGTTTTTTTTATGCTCCAGGGTGATGTTTAGAATACTAGGTCAACTTGAACTCTTAATGTACTATTAACTGAATTACAAGTGCATTCTGATCCATTTATGCACCAGCCTCCAGTCAGGTAATATCTCGTTTGCCTGATTCTCGGCTGCCTCTAGTTTGAATTAGTTCCAGTCAAGATACAGTCCTCTAGATACATGAACTGAACTTCTGTTACTGACCATTAATTACAAAGGAGAATATATGAATATTGTAGTCAAGTTCTCTTAAATAAGGTCTGACTGCATTTAAGTAGTTTCAGAGACATCCATAAGACCTGACAAGTACTTCTAAAACTATTGGATGGGAGTTATAATCCATGTGATTTCAAAATCTTCAACTGTGAGAGCATTTCATCTGTTTAATTTTACATTAATCCTCTCCAAAGTCAGGTTGCTATAAGCAATTTTCTATCCTCTCCTCAAATTGTTGTTTTAACTTTGATAACGGCAGCTTTAATCTCTTTAACTGGTCTCTTGTATAGCAATTTGTCAAGATATTTTTAGACTAGAATATGCTGCATCCGCTTCTGAATTTTCAATACATTTGATAATTTCCTGAAATAGTTTGATTGTTTTAATTATGTATGGTATATAACATAGACAAATACAACATGATATTATCCCAACTTATATAAACCTACTCCACAATCAGTCTGGCTCGTTCCTCCTACACGACCCATAACCCAATTTTTTTCTTACATCAATGTGCCTATCTACGTTAGTAAGAGTCTCTTAAATGTCCCTGTTGTATCAGCCTCTACCACTGCTCCAGGCAGTGTATTACAGGGACCTATCACTTATATATATATATAAAAAAAAATCTCTGTCATCTCCCCTAATCTTTTCTCCACACATTTTAAATGGATGTCCTATGGTATTGGCTTTTGCTGCCGTAGAAAAAGGGCATCAGCTGTCTGCTCTGTCTTTGTTTCTCATAACCAAATTGCCTTTATCAAGTCACCTCTCATCTTCCTTTGCTCAACCTTTCCTCATAAGACGTGTTCTCTAATCCAGGAGGCATCTTGATAAATTTCCTCTGTACTCTCTCTAAAGCTTCTATGTCTTTATTATAATGAGGAGACCAGAACTGACCACAATACTTTGAAGTATGGTGCAACCAGAGTTTTATAGAGCTGTAATATTACCCTATGGCTCGTGACTCAATCCCCGGAATAATGAAGGCCAACACACTGCATGCCTTCTTAATAACCCTGTCAAATTGCACAGCATCTTTGAAGATTTCTCTGTTCCTCCACACTGCTAAGAATTCTGCCTTTAATCTTATATATAAATTTAACTTTCTAAAGTGTATCACTCCACTTTTCCAGATTGAATTCTATCTGCCATTCCTCTGCATCCTGTTTATATCCTGCTGTAACCGACGACAACCACCAATTTCCGTGTCATTTGCAAACTTACTAATTCAGACATCTATTTCCTCAACCAAGTCATTTATAAAACTTACAAAGACCAGGGGTCCCAGAACAGATTCCGGTGGAACACCACTAGCCATTGACCTCCTACTATCAGACTCTGCCTTCCGTGGGCAAGCCAGTTCAAAATCCATGCAGCCATGTTTTCATGGATCTCATGACTTATGACTTTCAGGATGAGCCTACTACAGGGAATCCTATCAAATACTTTGCTAAAATTCATGTGCACTACATCCACTTCTCCACCTGCATCAACCTGGTTGGTCACCTCTTTGAAAAATGCAATCAAGCTTGTGAGGCTCGACCTGCCCCTCACACAGCCAGCTGACCACCCTTAGTAAAGCTATGCTTCTCCAAATGCTCATAAATCCTGTCTGTAAAAATCCTCTTCATTAGTTTGCCAACTGATGGTCTATAATTCCTAGGATTATCCCTATTACGTTTTTTGAATAATGGAACAATATTTGCAATCCTCTAATCTTCTGGTACTCCAGTGAGGACACAGCAATTTCTTCCCTTGCTTCCTGTAGTAACCCCAGGGACTTATCTATCCTAATATTTTTGAGCAGCTTCAACATTTCCTCTTTTTTAACCTTTTACCTGCTCCATCACATTACCCTGTTCTAAAATAACCTAACCTCAAATTCATCAAACTCCCTCTCCCTTGTGAGCACTGAAGCACTGGAGAAGATGGCGGCACGACGCAGCATGCGTAGCCTCTCCGGTTAAATGATATTGTATTGTTAAATAGGGGCCGTGCACAATTCTGATTTGATGTAGACAGCCCTGAGAGCATGGAGGAACATCTGGCGTAACTTCTGAAATGCCCAGTTCACTGCCACTGCTACTGCACGATCGAGAATCTCCGGAGGGAAGGCCCCAAAATCCTCGGCTTCGCTTGCTGCTGGCAGCTGGGGCTGGGGTCGAAGCGTTTGGCAGGGATGGTGCTCAGTGCTCGGTGTTGGAGCTCGAAGTTTTCAGATGACTCAGAGATGGACTGTGGTCAGGTATGGCAGGGAGAGTTTTCTTCCTTCTCCCGTCTGCGTGAGATGCAGGACTTTCAAATGACTTTGATCTTTTGACCATGCTAAAAGTATTTACTAATAACCTACGCTACCTCTTCTGCCTCTAAGCATTTTTTCCCTTTCTCCCTTTGTGGCTCAACCCTCACTCTAGTCATCTGCCTGTTCTTCATGTATCTATAGAATGTCTTGGTGTTCTTCTTATTCCCACATGCCAAGCTTTTCTTGGGTCTCTTTCTAGCTCTAAGTCCCTTCTTAGGCTCCTTTCTGGCCACCTTGTAATTCTCAAGATCTATGCCTGATTTTTACTTCCTAAACTTTAAGTAAGCTTATATTTTCCTATTGTCTAGATGTTCCACATCTCTCATCAACCATGGTTCCTCCAACCTAGCACTCTTTCCCTGTCTCAGTGGGACAAACCTATCCAGAACCCCCATGCAAATTCATATTTCTGCTGTACATATGCCTGAGAACGTCTGTTCCAAATTCAAGCTCCCAAGTTCCCACCTAGTGCCATCATAATTGACCCTCCCCCAATTAAATACTATCCCATATCACCTGTTCCTCTCTTTGTCCATGAAAATGTTAAGGGTAGGTCAGGGAGTTGTGGTCACTATCTTCGAGATACTTGCCCACTGAGAGATCTGTCACTTGACCAGGTTCATAATACTAGATCCTGTATGGTCCCTCCTCTAGTCAGCCTGTCCACATACCATGTTAAGAATCCTTCCTGGAAACACGTAGCAAATTCTGCTTTCTGCACGAAGGAGGAGCCAATTAATATTAGAAAAGTAATTCATGACAATAACTGTGTTATTTTTGAACCTACCAAAATCTACCTATTGTCTACTCCTCAGTGTCCTGGTGGCTATTGGGTGGGGGGCATAGAATGCTCCCAACAGAGTGATTTCTCCATTCCTATTTCTGACTTCTAACAGTAGATGTTCCCTCTATGCCATCCTCCATTTCTGCTGCTGTGATGTTATCCATCCTAACTCCCCATATTCACACTTTCGGTACCTCATCCCTTTTCCTTGCTATGATATTGGTATCATTGAGTACTACAACCTCTGGCTGAGGTATCTCTGCCCTTGGCACCTAGGAGGCAGCGTACCATCCGAGGATCTCATACTCCTCTCATGTCTGTCCTCCTAACCAATGAACCCTCTATTACTGCCATTCTTTTTTTTTCCTGCCTGCTTCCCTTCTGAGCCACAGAACCAGGCTCAGTGCCAAAGATCTGATTGCTGTGGCTATCCTCTGATAGATTGTTTACCACTCCCTCAAGCAGTATTCAAACCAACATACTTATTATCGAAGGGAACAGCCACAGAACTGCCCTGCATTGACTGTCTATTCCCTTCCCTTCTCCTGATACAGACCCAGCTACCTGCATTCTGTACCCTAGATGTGACTACTCCCCTGTATCTCCCTGCTACCACCCAGGACACATTATTTATGACAGTGCCAGTAGCTATAGACTGTTGTAAATTTAGCTGTATGCCATACATGCACTTTACGTCAGCTTGTACATCTACTGAATACTATTTTTATCAGTTAATATTATTTTATATGCCGTACTTACACACACACACACACACACACACACACACACACATACACACACACACACACACACACACACACACACACAGTGGTTTACACCTTGGTCCGTGAGGAATGTTGTTTCGTTTAGATGTGTATAGTTGAATGACAATGAAATTGAACTTGAACTATCATCCCCCTCAGCCTCCTGACCAATCCAGAGTTCATCCAGCTCCACTGCATTTCCCCAGTGCAGTCTGTAAAGAGCTGCAGCCAGATGCACTTCTCACAGATGTAACCTTCAGGGACAATGGAGGTCTCTGACTTCCTACATTCTATGTCCATACCCTGGAGGGATAGTAAATAGGGAAACTAGGCTGCGAAAGAAATAATCCTGCTTGTTATTCTTTATGGTACTGCAATAAGTAGTGATCCTGGGAGGTGAAGTCAGTTAATTTCCTCACCAAAATATCGAGACTAAGTGATGGGGGTAGGGGAAGGAGTTGTGGGGAAATTGGTGCAGAGCATTGGACTTTTAAGTGTTTGGTCCACTTGTTGATAGGAATTGGATCTGACATAGAGTTTCTGAGTCAGTTCCAAAAATTTCCTGAACCATATGTAGCTAGTTTCTTAAATATCTGTTCACCAGTAAGCTGACATTCAGTCTTAATAATACAAGTGCCCGATATGCAATGATATTCAGTCATTCAATTAAATTGTTCCAAATCAATGCCCAAGCATGTGGTATGCATTCTGGATAAGTGAAACTGGTTGTCTTTGTGCAATAATGAAATTGCTAGTGATGTCTCAACAACCAAATCATAAAGTGAATTTTAAATCCCATTTTGACCATTATTCCAGTTCAGCATATTGCGAACTGCAGCAGTTATTAGTGTAGCCAAAGAAAAAAGTAGGATCTTAGGCCATCACCTCAAGTTCACCATTGCCAAAAGCACAGCAGAGAAGACTTCCCAATAGTTCACTCTGTTATGTTCCTGACATGTCAATAACACCAGGAGGAAAATATTTATTGTCTATGCCTAATTACATTGATGGTGCAAGGAGTCAACCACTGTCATTGACTAAAGTTCAGTATGCTGCATGTTCCTGAATAATGCAAGTCAACCACTTGGGCTTCTTCTAAAGTGAACTTCTCAGGTGGAACCAACAAATTGCCTTTGTTCTTGTGTTTTGAAGCGAAGACACATGAAGAAGCTGGAGAGGAAATTTTTTGAACTAATGCATCACAACTCCCTTCTCTTCTTTATAAATATTGAATTGAATTGATTTTATTTCTTACATCCTTCACATACATGAGTAAAAATCTTTACGTTATGTCTCTGTCTAAATGTGCAATCATAGTAATTTGTGATAATTTATAATAAATAGAACAGTCACTGTAACATAGAAATACACTCAAAGCAGCATGAGTTAATCAGTCTGATGGCCTGGTGGAAGAAGCTGTCCCGGAACCTGTTGGTCCCGGCATTTTATGCTGTGATACCGTTTCCCGGATGGCAGCAGCTGGGAAAGTCTGTGTGAAAAAATCTCAACAGAAAATGCTGGAATAGTTTTGGGGAGAAGAGCAGCTAACACTTAAGGACTTCTCCAGAACTGACTAAGATTTGAGAGGAATCAAGTTTTCAGATGCAGAGAAAGTTGGAAGGAACAAAAGTGAAGAATATGGCTGAGTGGAATGTAGAGCAATTACATAATGAAAGTGATGATGATGCAAATCAAAAGTGTGTGGATCTTTACCATAAATTTTTTATGAATTAACCCACATGGATTTTATTGAACTTCAGTGCATTGACATGCCAGTTATGTTGCCATTGCAAGTTACAAGAGATGGGTTACTTGATGACTGAGGAAGTGAAGCTCATTTTAGCAGAAGAATAAGTGTCTAAACTAGGGAAAATCACTATTTCTTATCTGCATTCCTCCAGACAGTGACAAATGACCTTTGGCTTATTAGTCAGGCAATTGCTCATGCTCTTCAGAAATACCCTTTTCTGGAGAACCATGTTAGTCATGTCCTTTGTAATAAGAGCAGAGAAGAAAGTAAGAGAGCTATACAGAATGCCAGGAACACTCTGAAGCAAGTGACAATTAATAGGAAGCATGAATTATTAAAAATCAATGGCAAGACAGTCCTTAATACCATTAACACACTGCTTCTTTCCTTTGAACAATTGTCAGATGAAGCTACTGAGATCCTTTGATCATGCAGCGACCACCATAATGGGTCTTTCAATGCAACAGAACCATTGATTGATAATCAGTCATATTCCCTGCAGTCATGACTCATTGCCAGTAAGGCTTCCACAGAAGGAAAGAGCCAACACATATCTTAGAGGTGTATGCCAATGCAAAAATGTGTGATTAAGGCGAACTATTAGCATTCAGATGTCCTATCATGACTGGATAGGTTTAGACGCATTGCAATATAGCCCAACACCAGCCTCCAGTTAGATTACAGCCCTGTGTGTGCTACACCACATTGATGGAGAAAGTCTTGATGACAGTGATATGACGCTGATAGAACTTGCTTCTTAATTGCAAAGGAAAAAGTTATTTGAAAGTAAAGGAGCAGGGAAAAGCAACCAGTGGCCAGAGTTTGCAAGCAAGTATAGGTCGAGTTTATTTTACAATTAAATCAAGTCAAGTTTACTGTTAGTTAATTATATACATGTATATAACCATTTAATGTATGTAGAAGTGAGGCAACGTTTCTTTGAACCATGGCGTAAAGCACAGTAGTACACGTAACACATAACACATGATCACTTATGAAGGTAAGGATAAAATCTACAGATGAATCACACATAAATAACAAACTGCAGTGCATTAATATTAAATGTTGTAAGGTATGGAACAGATTCACCAGTGACAGTTTGAATACGATGTGGTAGGACGTTCCGAAGCCTAATGGCTTGGGGGATAAAACTGTTTCTCATCCTGACTGTTTTTGTTCTTATACATCATAGTCTCCTGCCTGATGGTAGAAAGTCAAAGAGGGTGCTGGATGGATGAGTGGGATCCTTAATAATACAAGAGCTCTGTGTATGCAGTGTTCCTGATAAATGTCCCCGATGGCTGGTAGGGAGACATCTATGATCCTCTCAGACGTTCTCACAGTCCTTTGTGGGGACTTCAGGTCCGATGCTCAACTGCTTCCATACCAGATGGAGATGCAACTTGTCAAGATGCTCTCAATGGTGCTCCTGTAAAACGCAGTTAAGATTGGTGGGGTGGGGTGTGGGGAGAGTCTTGCTTGCCTCTATCTTCTTAGGAAGTGGAGGTGCTGTTGTGACTCCTTGTTCAGGGAGGTGATATTAAGGGACCAGGTGAAGTCATCCGTGATGTGAACTCCCAGGAACTTGGTGCACTTAACTTTCTCTATGGAGGAGCCATGTGTTCGCAGAGGGGGATGGTTCATCTGCAACTTCCTGAAGTCCAAGATGACTTCCTTTGTCTTCTCCTCATTCAGGCTTAGGTTGTCCTCACACCAGCTGCTCTACTTTCTCTCCACACTCCGTCTCATCATCGTTCTTAATAAGGCCAGCCACTGTGGTGTCATCTGCAAACATGATGACATGGTTTGGGTTGGACTCTGCAACGCAGTTATGTGTCAGCAGTGGGCTGAGTGCTCAGCGTAACAGGAAGAGAGATGTTGCTGCCCACACAGACTGACTGTGGTCTTACTGCTAAGAAGTGCAGTATCCAATTGTGGGGGGGGGGGGGGGAAACGCTGCTGAGACCCATTGAGACAGTTTCCACACCAGTTTTTGGTATGATGGTGTTGAATGCCAAACTGAAGTCTATAAACAGCAGTCTGGCATATGAGACCCCATTTTCCAAGTGGGACAGGATGGAGTGTAGGGCAGAGGCTATCATATCATCAGTGGATCAATCTGAGCAATAAGCAAACTGGAAAGGGTCCGAAGTAGCCAGCAGAAAGGCTTTAATGTGTCTGATGACCAGCCGCTCAAGCATTTCATAATGGTTGATGTTAATGCCACCGGATGATAGTCATTTAGGCAGATTACTGTTGCTGCCTTTGGTACAGGAATAATGCATTATGCCTTGAGAACTAAGGAGACAATGAATTGTTCCAGAGAGACGTTGAATATATCCATCAGCATCTCCATCAGCTGAGCTGCGCAGTCTTTCAGAACCCAACCTGGAATATTATTGGGCTCCACAGGTTTTCGTGGGTTGACTCTGGCCAAGGTCTTCCTCACCTCAGCTTCAGCCAGAGTGTCTGCTCCAGAGCACCTTCCTCACCAGCACTTTGTTCTGTGCGTCAAACCAGGCATAGAAGGCAATCAGCCTCTCAGGGAGTGAAGCATCCTGGTCACTGATGCGCAGGGTAGACTTGTAGTCTGTAATCCTCTGAATTCTCTGCCACATGCATCTTGTGTCTCTGATATCTCAGAAATGGCTTTAAATTCTCTCATTTTGCCTTTCTGATGGTGTAGGAAAGTATTGTTCTTGATTCCCTGAGAGATGGTGCATCCCCTGATCTAGAGGCAGCATCAAGATCCCTCAGCCATGCACAGACCTCTGCAGTGAGCCATGGCTTCTGATTTGCCCTCACCCAGATGTGTTTCATGATGGTAACATCCTCAGTACCCTTCTCTACATGGCAGGTTACAGAATCCACATATTTCTCGGTGTTAACATGGTTGCCATAGGTAGCAGCCTCCCTGAACATTCTCCAGTTCATATTATCAGATTGCACCCTCAGGCCAGGTTTTCACCATCTTTAGATCTGGTTTGACCCATTTGATCACTGGAATTAACATTACAGGTAAGTGATCCGAGAGTCCAATGTGGGGTCAAGGGGCTGCTTTATAAGCACCTACTATGTTAGTGTAAACCAGGTCTAGTGTATTCTCCCCTCTGGTAGCAAAATCAACATGCTGGTGGAATTTAGGCGATTAATGCTCTGCTCACCAAATAAAGTCATCTCACATCTAACTGCTCCCCCACAAGGTAACAGTCTGCAGTCAGGTGTAAAGCATCTCATTTGAATGGACATGTAGTCATCTCTAATGTTCAGGCCGATAGTTTAAATTTCAAACAATGGAAACAAATAATGGATCATTTGTTCATTATATATTGCTGCTTGGAGGAACATGTTTGCTGCATTTCCTATGTTACAAAAATACTTTGTTGACCATCTATAAAGCACACTGGGATGCATTGAAAATGATGCAAAGGATACATTCCTGTACCATTTACTTGTGCCATTAGATCTAGGTGAAACAAGGGTAAATGGGATGTGTTTAGATAGGCATCTTGGCCAGTATGGACATGTTAATACAAAGGGCCATTCCACGCTGTATTTGATTCTATGGTCAGTAAACACAGCAAAACTCAGAGGATGGTTAATCACCTCAGAGGCAAAGCATATGACTCTCAGCATATATCAGTAAAATCATCCTTCTGATGCCGGATTGTGATGGATATTTGCTTCCAGGGCTGGTGGGGGGGGGGGCTCATATTTTGCCAAGCTTGGCTTTCTGAACACAGCAGCTACCACTTGTAAGATCAAACAGTTGCAAGTAAATGTCTGACTAACATTGCTTAGCTTCTGGTTGTAAATGGGAGACAAATTTCAGTTCCTAAAATGTAAATGGAAAGCGGTAATCGGTTTGAAGTTAAAACAAAGTACTATCTATACAGTGGTTTTGGAAACAAGCTCTTTCTATGGAGCAGACTTCTAGCCCACAACACTGCTCAAGAGGTACAGTATAAGTATAATTATTTCATTCATTCTTAAATGTGTTATAAGAATGTTATTTCAAAACAGACAACAATGGCTACATCGTTTAATTCAAGGAAGCTTGCAGACCAGGTAAATAATATAATTTAGCATTTCAAATAATGGATGTGTTTATAGTAGGAAGGTTATGTACTCAAGGAAGTTAGCTTCTCAGCATTCCTAGTAGGTAGCTAGGAACAATGTCTCCAAGAGGCTTTTAGACAGTTAGTGTAAAAAGGGTACCTGAGGAAATATCATATGCATGTTAAGTCACCCAACTGGTAAACAAACTGAATAAATATAGAGAGCAGTTGAGGCCTATTAGAAATGGAGAAAAGAACATCAAGAAGCTTGAACAAAACACTGGGTGAATGAGAATCTATTCCTCTGCCTTTGATTTTTGCAATGGGCAATTTGTTCATCTGCATCATTGGCATGTGTCTTTAGTTTGTAGGAATTTACCTGTGGTTTGGAAATTCTTTGAGTTTTAGAAACTGTTCGTAATTTGAAAATGTTTAAGATGAAAATCCTCTGAATCTTAACTGTTTTTTAATAATTTTATTTGGAATTAAACACGTATCACTGTGTTTTAAACTACTTTGTTAGCTGGAAGTATCTTCTCTTTGATAGGGAAAGGAGACCACCATTCAGATAAAGGGTGTTGGCAGCTAACCATACAGTGGGGAAAAAACAGGGAAGTGAACCAGTTTTTGAAGATTGGGTAGTTATGATATAATCTCCTTATAGTGAGGGTACTTGTAGCTATTTATATCCGACTGGGCTTAAGGTCTTTATTTGAGTTTAGAAATTTGCAGTCAGCAAACCGAATACCATCAGAGGAGTAGGTCATATTGCATTAGGATTGGCACCAGAAGTCTCTGAAACAGGGCTTTCTGCTTTCTTGCATTAGTTCTCTTTTGTTTTGGAAACTTTATGATTATGTTATTGGTGTTTTGGGATTACTACCGTGTTAGATCATGGACTAATTTTGATACATTGTAAAACAGGGCATAACTATTCGGCCATTTTTATATATTTCCCCCAACTTTCATTTAGGTAGCTGAGATTTATGGTAGGTGGCTGAGTTGCTCTTGCTTAATTCATATTATAAGCTACCATACACCATAGCCAAGAAATGTAGCATTGACAGCATTTGTATAATATATTCAATGTAGTAAAACTTGACATATCAAAGCTATTTATCAAAGTTATATTCAGACAGATATTGATCCAGGCAAATATTATCCTATGTCACTGGCATTAATTAAGGAATTGATTTCACTTTAAATTACAAATAGAATCACAACTACTAGTCAAGTTTTACTGCAACTGTAACAAATGGTGGCAGAACTTCCATCAGAATACACCTTCACTGTTTGGGTTGAGTAATGTCTGCATTTACCATTGTAACTATAGACATTATTATAATATTGAAAATAGAAGTAATAACTTTTACAGAAACAGGGAAATTCATGAATTGATAATTTTAAGTAATTGTACAATTTCTTAACATGAAAACTTGCATTGGTTAAAAAGACGAGTATAAAATAACGTTATACTTCAATGGATAAATGAGCCTTCGATTTAATAATACCCTGCTAACATTGCATCGAAATGTTTAAGCAGACTCTTATTACTATTTCTTAAACCCATGAAGGGATTTTTACAATGAAGCAATTGAAACATAAAATTAAGAATAACATTGAATAATCACATTTTTAGAAGATTTAAATTACTCTTGATTACACATCAATGACTATGTTAAATAGTTCTGTGAGAAATTAACTTTAAGTCATTTATAATTCAAGCTAGAAATGTATGCATTTGTTCTTGTGGACACCTTCAGTTCTAAACTTACGCAAAGTATATATAAGAAAAATAAACCGAGTCATTTAAATCATCGAACCAGCTTCTTCCACACACTATTGGCACTATTCAATCTACAAATTCCTTCCGGATTATTGAAGAAAAGATCTAACATGCTTCAGAATATTGGAAAGCCCACCACAAACTTCACTATATTTTTCATCTGTTTTTTTTTTGAGATGCTCCTTTTGATGTTCTTTAAAATAAAGCTTTTGTGATCTGGCCTAATATTTTTTCTAGCTGCATGACAAATCTTGCTTGGAATCCATTCAGACAATTTGAGGCATTATAAGAAAGCCACAGTGGGTTCTGGTTAATTAGGATACATCAGGATCTACATTTTGGGCCCAATTAAACGGCAGCCCCAATTAGGCAAAGTTTATTGGAAATAGTTAAAATGGTATAAAAAGACAAACTACTTTTTAAATGATTAACAATTTATGTATTTAAATGAAAAACAGAACAAATTAGAACACTATCAAAAGTACTACTTCCTAATATTTATCAATGGTGGAATTCATCAAGTGTATCCTGCTCTGCTTTTTTGATTGAGTCTAAATGAACAAATTTAGCAACAGACATGTACTGCAAAATGGACTGCCCTCATATAGTGCTTTCAATGACGCATCCTCCACATTTTCATTGTCATTGTAACATTCAAGATGATTGTCGATACCTTCAAATTCTTCATACTTTCTAACTTGCTGAAATAGTGAAATAGTTTCATTTTCACTCTTGGCCATTTCTGGCATCTCCAAGTCTGAAACAGCAGTGAGTGAGCAAAACAGCTCTAAATTGTCTGCGTGTTTATTTTTCCCAGCTGTCAGTGACAAAATTCACTGTTCTTTGAACACAAACATATGCAACTGACACTATTTAAAAACTGTTTGCTCTAAGCACAGTGTAGTGTCTAATGGCCACACAAGTTCACACAACTGACGCTATTTTGAAACTGTTCAGCAATAGTCTCCTGTCCCGATTAAACGCCATTGTGTCCCAAATAAATAAAGGAAACCCCATCTATTTTCTTGATTAGTGTTTGTTTTTTAAAAGTTATTCCAAGTAAGTGGCTGCCCCGACCAACGATGACCCAATTAACTGTAAGTGTGTTGTTGTCGTTGTGCACAATTTTACAACCTCAACTAGATCCCATATGAAATTTCTTGTTGTTACAATTATCCTGACCAGAATGAAACTTTTTGGCATAGGTCCCAGTATCTGCTGCCATTTTGGCCCATGGTTGACACTGTTTATAGAATGTTATGTCACACCTACATTTGGTACTCACCTATAAAGAACAAAGACAAAAAAAAAATTATCCCAGCAAGAAGTTAATCTCAATAGCTAAGTAATCAGTCTGAAATGTAATTTGCCAAGATTAATACCAGATACAGGTCTGCAGACATGATATACAGAGAGCATATAAAACACTTTAGGACATAGAGACGTGTATTCCATTTGTCAATTGACCATCAAATCCAATACACATACTGTAGGAGCAGAATCAGGCCATTCAGCTCATCGAGTCTGCTCAACCATTTGATCATGGCTGATTTATTTTCCTCTCTCAACCTCATTCTTCTTCCTTCTCCCCATAAACATTGATGCACTTCCTAATCAAGACTCTATCAACGTCTCCTTTAATTATGCCCAATGATATGGCCTCCAAAGGCATCTGTTGCAATGAACTCCACAGATTTGCCACCCTCTCTTTTTAAAAAAAAACTCCTCATCTTTGTTCTAAAAACATCCTTCTATCCAGAGGCTGTGCCCTCTGGTGCTGGACTCTCTCGCTGTTGGAAAAATTCTCTCAAAGTCCACTCTATCAAGGCTTTTCAGTATTCATTCAGTTTCAATGAGACCATACCCAACACCCCCTCAATTCTTCCAGACTCCAGTGAATACAGGCCCAGAGATATCTAACACTCCTCATATGTTAACTTTTTATTCCCAGGATCTTTCTCATAAACCACTTCTGGACCTCTCCAATGCCAACATGTTCTTTCTTAGATATGGGGCCCAAAACTGTTCACAATACTCCAAATATGGTCAGACCAGTGCTGTAGAAAGTCTCACCATTGCATCCTTGCTTTCATGTTCTAGTCCTCTTAAAATGAATGCTAATATTGCATTTGCCTTCCTTAGTACTGACTCAGTCTATGCCTTTATACTTTGTACCAAAGTGCATTACCATACACTTTCCTACACTGTATTCCATCTAGCATTTCTTTGTCCTAATCTGTCCAAGTTCTTCTGCATACCCCCATCATCCAAATCTTTAACATAGCAAGTGTTCAGTAGTGGACCCAACACTGACCCCTGCAAAACAACTTGAAATGGATCCCTTTATTCCCATATTCTGTATGGACTTTTCTGTCCATCCTAGTATCTTTTCTGTCATATCATGTGAAGCATCTTTTCAAATGTCTTCTGGAAATCCAAGTGAACAAAATCCACTGACTCTCCCTTGTCTATCCTGCCTGTTATTGTTTTCAAAGAATTCCAACAGATTGGCCAGGTAAGTTTTCCCTTTAAAGGAACAATTCTGACAGGCTTATTTTATTGAGTGCCTTCAAATACACCGAAACTTCATAACTAATAATGGACTCTAACATCTTGCCAATCATTAAAGTCAAGCTTACTGGCCTTTAATTTCCTGTCTTTTTCCTCCCTCCCTTCTTAAAGGGTGGAATGACATTTGTAATTTTCCAGTCCTCTGGAACTATTCCAGAATCTAGTGATTCTTGAAAAATCGCTACTAATGTCTCCACAATTTCTTCAATTACTTCTTTTAGAATGCTGGGGTGAAGCCCATTTGGTCCAAGTAACTTATCCGCATTAAGTTCTTTCAGCTTCCCAAGCACCTTCTCCTTAGTAATAGCGACTATACTCTCTTTTGCTCCCTGACGTTCTCGAAATCTGGCCTGCTACTAGTGCCTTTCACAGTGATGACCAATGCAAAATACTCATTGAGTTCATCTGCCATTTTTTTGTTCCCCATTATTACCTCTCCAGCATAATTTTCCAGTGGCCCAGTGTCTACTCTTACCTCTCCTTTATTCGCTATATATCTGAAAGGACATTTGGTATCCTCTTTAGCTTACCTTTATATTTCATATTTTCTCTCTATTGCTTTTTATTTACAATCTATTGTTATTTTTAAAGCTTCCCAGTCATCTTATTTCCCACTAATTTTTGTTATATTGTATGCCCTCTCTTTTGCTTTTATGCTATCATTGACTTTCCTTGTCAGCCATGCTGCTTCTTCCTCCATTTACAATGCTGCTTCTTTGGGATGAACTGATTCTACTTCCAGATCATTCCCAGAAGCTTCTGCCATTGCTGTTCTACCATCAACCCTGCTAGAGGCTTGTTCCAATGAACTTTTGCCCTCATGCCTCTAGATAGCTTTACTCAACTGTATTGAGGACGTGGAAACCATAGAAAGGGTGCAGAAGAGATTTCAAGGATGTTTCCTGAATTGGGGAGCATACCTTATGAGAATAGGTTGAGTGAACTCGGCCTTTTCTCCTTGGAGTGACCGAGGATGAGAGGTGACCTGATAGAGGTGTACAAGACAATGAGAGGCATTGATTGTGTGGATAGTCAGAGGCTTTTTCCCAGGGCTGAAATGGCTAGCATAAGAGGGCATAGTTTTAAGGTGATTGGAAGCAGGTACAGGGGAGATGTCAGGGGTAAGTATTTTATGCAGAGAGTGGTGAGTGCGTGGAATGGGCTGCCGGCGTCAGCGGTGGAGGCGGAAACAACAGGGTCTTTTAAGAGACTCCTGGATGGCTACATGGAGCTTAAAAAAATAGAAGGCTAGGTAGTTCTAAGGTAAGGACATGTTTGGCACAGCTTTGTGGGCCGAAGAGCCTGTATTGTGCTGTAGGTTTTCTCCGTTTCTATGTTTCTATTACAGATGCATCTGATTTTAGCTTCACCCTCACAAATTGCCGGGTAAATCCTATCACACTGTGATCACTGCCTCCTCAGGGTTCCTGTAACTGAAACTTCCTAATTACACCACACTGAATCTAGAACTGTCTTTTCCCTAGTGGGTTAGACCCACAAGCTGCTCTAAAAGGCCATCGCATATGTATTCTATGAATTCCTTCTCTTGGGATCCAGCACCAACCTAATTTTCGCAATCTCTGTATTTTGAAATCCCCATGACCATCATAACATTGCTCTTTTTACATGCCTTTTCTATCATAATATCATAATATTGGGATTATTCAGAGAGAAATCTTGAAATAGATGGCAGAGCTTCAGTATAAAGGGTAATCCGCATGACTGAAATAAGAGGATTTTTTTTCTCTCAAGACGTTGTGAGCTTTTGAAATTTTTTTATCATAGAGAGGTGTGGAGGCTGAAATATGTAACATTTCATGGCTGAGATAATTAGATTTTTAGACTTCTGCGGAACTGTGGATTATGTGGGGTGCTGACAGGAACATGATGTTGAGGCCAAGATCAGACACAAGAGACTGCTGGTTCTGGGATCTGGAATGTCGCAGGTGTTTCATTTGAAACACTATCAAAGTTTAAAGTACATTTATTATCGAAGTACATATATGTCACCATATACAACCCCGAGATTCATTTTCTTGTGGGCAGACTCAATAACTTCAATAACCATAATAGAATCGATGAAAGACCACACCCAAAAAGGCATACAATCATTGTGCAAAAGACAACAAACTTTGCAAATACAAAAGAAAACAGAAGAAATAATAATAAATAAATACATAAACAATGAATATTGAGAACATGTGATGAAGAATCCTTGAAAATGAGTCTATAGGTTGTGGGAACAGTTCAGTGATGGGGCAAGTGAAGTTATCACCTCTATTTCTAGAGCCTGATGGCTGAGGTGTGATAACTGTTCCTCAACTCAGATTTGAGTCCCGAGGCTCCTGTATCTTCGTCTTAATAGCAACAGTGAGAAGAGAGCATAGCGTGGGTGGTGGGATCAATAGCGGGAAGGGCTTTAGCCAAGATGGATTGGGCCATATCCACTACCTTTGGTAGGCTTTCCTATTCCAGGGTGCTGGTGTTTCCATACCAGACTGCCATTCAATATACTCTCCTCCACACACCTATAAAAGTTTGTCAAAGTTTTAGATGTCATGTTGAATCTTTGCAGACTCCTAAGGAAGTAGAAGTGCTTTCTTTGTAATTGCACTTACGTGCTGGACCCAGGGCAGATCCTCTGAAATGGTAGCACTGAGATATTTAAAGTTGATGACTCTCACCACTTCTGATCCTCCGATGAGGTCTGACCCATGGACCTCCGTTTTTCTCTTGAAATCAATAACCAGCTCCTTGGTCTGAGTGACATTGAGTAAGAGACTGTCCCTTTGTCTCTGCAGATGCCGCCTGACCTGCTGAGTTGATCAGCAGCTTGTTTCAGTCACCAGATCAACTATGTCTCTATTGAGCAGTTGAGCAGATCTGAGGGGCTACATAGCCTACTGCTGCTCCTCTTATACTCCTAGGTACTTCATTGGCTGCGAAACAGTTTAGAACATCCTGCAGATGCAGAGCAAGACATTTTATGAGCGTGAGTCTTTCTATTTAGCTTAATTGCTGCAGAGCTCATTAAACAGCACTGCGTGAACTCTGCTTTTGCTCACTTCACAGTAAGTGAACTAGAACTCCCTGCCCTCAGTGCAATTGAAATACTAAACATTCTATCTTGGGTGAAGTGTCAGGGCCACATGTTCTTATTATCCATGTGTCTTACGGTGTTTCTTCAGCTATGTGCGTAACTGCCATTGATTCTTATTAGTTGTGAGTTTTGCCAGAAATTCTCATTAAATACATGCCTAAGAACTATTGGACCATTAATTCACTTTAATCAAGAGTTGCGGCTGCCAGTAATTTCTTTTAAACCAAGGAAACCATTTTAACTTGGTCAGTCATGAAGCTTGAGGGTGATTGTGCCACCTGCCTGATGCCTCCAAGAGGCATTTCAGTAACCAGGTCTTGTCATGATGAAGGGAGGAGTAAACTCTTTGAACACAGAGGTATTTTTTGTTCATGGTAATGCAGTTATAAATTAGGAGTAATAACTTTAGTGGAGAGTGGTTATCACAGCAGGAATGTGCAAAAGGACAGGCTATGGTTACTTTGGTATTTTCAAGGTTCTTATTTGATCAAGAGTATCAAACCAACATGACTGACTTGGATTCCACAGGCAATAAAGCCTAATTACCAGGACGCAATTGGAAACTTAACCTAGGAGGGAAACCACACAGACAAAAAAAAAGGTGCTAAGTTTATTTTAAGAAAAGGTATGCTTGTTAATTGTAAAATTATTGGTCAATAAGAACAAAGGTTTTTGACTAACAGACAAGAATGTTCCAATTCATTAATTTAGAATTGATTTGCTTTCCAAATAGCAGTGGAAATCCTAATGCCATAAGGAAGGATGTCTTAGTCGTGCCATAACGGGATAGTCAAAGGCAGAAATGTGGTGATTCATGTGATTATATATTCAGGCAAATATTCAACTGGAGTTAGTAGTCCAGTGTCTGCTAATAATGTACACCAAATTCCCCTTCCTTTGGACCCGAACATGCATTTTAGAAGTAAGCACATACCTTACACAGGGAGTGGGTGCAGAATGTGGGCTTCCAGAAGCAGTGGCTCAAGTAGATTGTGAACAAGGATATAAATAATTTTAAGGCAGTGGTATTTGCAATGTTACTAGGAAATTTGCCTTCAATTTCTACAGTAGTTTTGCCAAGCAATGGTATTTTAACAATAACAGTATACCATTAAACTAATGTCAAATGAAAATTCCAGACAACTGGATTGCATTAACAAGGAACAGCATGAAGGGAGAAGAAAGGGGAACTGGCTGTGCAAGGATGGGTTCAAAAATATACCCAACACAGAGTGAAGGATACAGCAGAAAGAATGCCTCCAGATTTCAGGATAATTTGTTGTCAGGACTTTAAATTTACGGTCCTGATAAAAGGTATCCTGAAATGGTGCTGTCTTACAGGCTGAGGATTTACAGCATTTCCTGCTTTTATTTCAATTTCCATGCTCATTTTTCTTTCTTAGCATGTTAAGTGTTTAGTTCAGTATTTAAGAAATATAACAAACCAAGCAATATATCAGGTAAGGTTTCAGAATGGTAGATCTGATGCTGCAAACTACACCTGGTGACATGGTTTGTCTGGCCAAACAGAACTTTTTTTTTAGAAGTTTAAGCAACACACACAAAATGCTGAAGGAACTCAGTAGGCCAGGGAGCATCTGTGGAAAAGAGTAAACGGTTGATGTTTCAGGCCAAAGCCGTTCATCAGGACTGGAAGAAAAAAGATGAAACGTCAGAGTAAGAAGGTGGGGGGGGAAGGGAGGATGAAGTACAAGGTAATAGGTGATAGGTGAAACCGGGAGCAGGGGAGGGGTGAAGTAATGAGCTGGGAAGTTAATTGGTGAAAGAGATGAAGGTCTGGTGAAAGAGGAATCTGATAGGAGAGGGTACCATGGAAGAAAGGGAAGGGGGGAGCACCAGAGGGAGGTGATGGGCAGGTGAGAGAGGGAGGTAGGAATGGGAACAGTGAAGAGGGGGCAATTACCAGAAGTTCGAGAAATCAATGTTCATGGCATCAGGTTGGAGGCCACCGAGAGATGTTGGTCCTCCAACCTGAGTGTGGCCTGATCGCGGCAGTGGAGGAGGCAATGGACTAACGTGTAAAAGTGGGAAAGGGAAGTAGAATTAAAATGGGTGGTCGCCAGGAGATCCTGTGGTTTTCCTTTCAGAAATTTATTTGTGAGGGAGACATCAATGACAAGGCTAACTTCTATTGCCCATCTCTAATCACCGTTGGAACTAAAGAATTCATTAGGCTAGCTAATAGAGCAGTTAAGAATCTACTATATCACTACAGTTTTGGAATCACATATAGGCATGACTGGATAAGGCAGCAGATTTTCATCCCTGAAAGACAATAATGAGCCAGAAGGGATTTTTGCAATAACTCATTCGGCTCATTGCTTCTATTTTTGATGTTTGTTTTTTATTCCAAGTTTATAAAACAAATTTTATTTAAATTCTTCAAGGAATTTAGTAGGATTTGAGTTCTTTAGTGCATAACTGAATAATGTCACCATTCTGGTTCGATATCTTATTTGATCCAGAGATTCTTCGGCAAGAGTCAACAACCACCAATGGTTAATTGGGTTTGAATTCAGCTGTCACGTACACGCAACCCTGGGGAAAGTACCGGTTACATGCACGCAACACTAAAAGTATCAGCAGCAAAAGAATACACCTGAAGTCTGTTTTTGATGTTAAAATCCACTACCTTTATTAGTAACTACTAAATATAGTAACTTAACCAGGTGATCAAAAGTTAGCAGTGTTATGCATATATAGGTGTATAGATAAAGTTCCCAAACTTATTCCAGCTCAGGTGGCAAGAGTTACAGTCTTAGATGGCATGTAAGAAAGCTCAGTTCAATCCTCAGGTTAATTAATGCGACATATTTGTAATCCAAAGGCAAATGTTGTGGGAAGGCAATTACGTCGATATTCCACAGATTCCATGACAGCAATACAAAATAACAATAGCAGTAGGTTTTATCTCCAAAGTTGTTCCACTCCACACACGAAGTATCACCGACAGTGATCTTCAACCAATATCCTTTCAACACAAGTGGTACCACACTCAAATTCAGCTACGGAACATCCCAAAATGGTGGCCACAGGATACTCAAACCGAATCCACATTTGGATTATCACCAACAGTAGCTTATCACAAAGGGGACCCACTTCAAGGGGACCACCACCCAGGCAGGGGTCGACACATCGGTAGATTCCACAAGGTTACCCCAATCACACACAACGTGATAGCCACTTATCCAGCTCCACAACATACGAAATAACTCCAACAGTGATTTGCCACAGGGGTGCCTTTCTTCAGTGAACTACCACACCCAGACAAAGGGTAAAAACACACGTGGTATACACAAAGGTACTCCCCTCCAGAGAACCCACTCCTGTGGATTAACTACGTGACAATCACACTTTTGTATTCGAATGGAATCAAACTCACCCCTTACGGGCTACTTGGAAGAGAGTCCAAACAGTGATCTCTTTATCACTAGGTTTCTTCTGTTTCAAACCTTTCTCTCCTCACCTCTCTGCCAACTTTTTCTAGTTACGGTACCTGTGAGAGTCATTTATCAATACTCTGGATCGATCTCAACTCACCCCTTTGGGCTACTGAAAGTTTAAACCAGTGACTGACTCACTGGTGTCCTCCATTGACCGAATCCGTCTTGACTCTGAACTGTGTGTCTGTATGAAAGTCATCTGACCTTGCTTATTCAAAACAAGCCGCAAACTGTATAAACAATCGATTGTCCATCAAATAACTCCACCTCTCTTTCACAGTGGCAACCCAGAAGCTGACAGCAGTTCTGTAGTGTCCCTGTATAAATTCATTTCGCTGCAGAGAAATGTAAACACAAGCTGGTCACCATAGCAACCAAGCAATTTTGTAGACAGTAGAAATCCAGAAGTCAGTCTCAATTCTCTCTTTCTCCTTAAAGGCATAGTCCATAACAAATAAAATTCAAGATTAACAAGCCTATAGAGAAACATGAGAGAATCTCCGCAGGGGCATCAGGGATGCAAAGTGCAAATACAAATTGCGCATTGAAAATCAGTTTGATAACAACAACCCCCGCAGTATGTGGAAAGGCATCAAGGTGCTGACAGACTACAAAACTAATAATCTGCTGCCAGATGATGACGCCACACTGCCTGATGTCCTAAACCAGTTCTTCGCCCGCTTTGATACTCAGAGGGAGGAGGCTGCTCCACTCATCAACTCAGCTGGCGATGAGTCCACACTGGTCCTTAAGCAACATCAGGTGAGATCCACCCTGAGGAAAGTGAATGTGAGTAAGGCAGCTGGCCCAGACGGAGTGCCCGGCCGGGTACTGAAAGCATGTGCCGACCAGCTTGCTGAGGTGTTTACAAGTATATTTAACCTCCCACTGCAACAAGCTGTTGTTCCAACATGACTTAAAACCTCCACCATCATCCCAGTGCCCAAAAAATCAGCTGTGAAGTGCCTGAGTGACTGTCGCCCTGTAGCGCTGACACCCACAGCCATGAAGTGCTTTGAGAGACTTGTGCTCGCACACATTAAGGCTATAATCCCACCTGATCTGGACAAACACCAGTCTGCCTACCGGGCAAATCACTCCACAGAGGATGCAATCACAACAGCCCTCCATATTGCTCTGACTGGCTTAGAGGAACCAAACACTTATGTGAGGATGTTATTTGTGGACTTCAGTTCTGCATTTAACACAGTCTTCCCCCATAAACTGGTCAGCAAACTGAACACCCTTGGCCTTGGTTCATCCCTGTGCTCATGGGTCATGGACTTTCTCACAGACCGACCACAGCAAGTCAGAATTGGTAAGCACACCTCCACCACCCTCATCTTAAACATAGGCACCCTGCAGGGCTGTGTGCTGAGCCCTATGCTCTACACTCTCTTCACACATGACTGTACCCCCATCTACACCTCCAACTTCATAATTAAATTTGCGGACGATACCACAGCGGTTGGCCTGATCTCGGACGAGGATGATACAGCCTACAGGCTTGAGGTGGATCATCTGACGGAGTGGTGTAAGGACAACGACCTGGTCCTTAACACTTCTAAAACAAAAGAGATGATCATTGACTTCAGGAGATCAAAGGACAGAGTACACACCCCCCTCCATATACATGGAGAGGTAGTGGAAAGTGTGGAAAACCTAAAGTTCCTTGGAGTTATGTTGTTAACATAAAGTTCCTTGGAGTTACGTTATGTTGCTGACATGGACCACCAACACCTCGCTGCTTGTAAAAAAAAAAGGCACAACAAAGACTCTTCTTCCTCAGAAAGCTTGAAACAGACCAAACTTCCACAAAAGCTGTTGCTTAATTTCTACAGAAGCACAATTGAAACCATCCTGACCAACAGTGCCACAGTGTAGTACGCCAGCTGTACAGCCACTGCGCGACAAGATCTGCATCGCGTGGTGAAGGCGGCCCAGCGGATTGTCAGGATGGAGCTCCCAGGACTGGACACCATCTATTCCAGCAGACTCAGGAGGAAAGCAATCAGCATAACCAGAGACACCACACACCCCGGCCACTCCCTGTTTGACCCGCTGCCGTCCAGCAAAAGGTTCAGGACACTAAAAGCCAGAACAAATAGACTGAGGAATAGCTTCTAGCCCAGAGCTGTGGCCTCAGTTGCACCACTCCCACAGAACAATGACTGAAACTGTGAGCACACACATGCACACACAGACTCAAATACTTGCACTAACGGCACTTTGTGCATTACTGTGATATTCTGGTGCTGCTACAACTTATTTTCTGTTACTTATCTATTTAATACTGTTTTTCTATTACTGTATTGTTTTTATCTACCACTTTATTTAATTGCCTGAGAGGAAGCCAAACAAAATTTCATTGTACTTATGTATAATGACAATAAAGATCATTCAATTCAATTCGATTCAATTCAATTTAAATAGTTTATATTCCAACACAGCCTACTGTTGAACTTAGAATGCAGTCAATATGTTAAAGTCAACGTTGAGTTTATTGTCATATGCACAAGTGAATGTACATACTGATGCAATGAGAGATTTCTTGAGCAGTATCACAGTCACAACATCCAGATAAGCTGCATTCTCAAGAAAAGCAAATTAAACATAAATTATATACAGTTTTTACAAGAAAGAACACAATTGGAACAAAAAAAAGGTTCATTGTAATGCAAAGTTATCATAGTGTTGCTATACTGAGATAGTGCTTAGTGTTGTGCAGGTTGGTTCAACAACAAAATGGTGAAAGTAAGTAGCTGTTCTTCAGCCTGGTGATGTGGTGGAGAATTGGCAGATGTGCATCAGATGTCCTTTCGGGAGATAGTGTGCACCCCAAGAGAGCTACGGGTTGAGAGTCCAGATCAGAAAGAAAGAATCAGGTGGGTGACAGTGGGAAGGAAGATACCCACTGTCTGGGGGCATCAACTCCAGAGTTGGGAGTGTCCCGTGATGCTGGACAACCATGAAACCTTTGAGTTGGTGGGCAGGACAGAGGAGCCCCATAGGACCCTCTCTAATCCTAAACCTAAATCCCATAAAAAAGAAGTAGTGATAGTAGGGGAAATTTATCAGCAGGGTTAAGAATCAGGTGTGTACTGACACGGAGTCTAGTAGAATGTGCTGCCTACCAGGAACACAAGTAAAAGATCTCTTTGGATGAGTAGATAAGTTTCTGACCAGAGCTGGGGTGGATCCAGTAGTTATTGTCCACATCGGAACAAATGACATTGGTAAGGGCTCGCTGTCAGTTCTGCAACACAAATTTAAAGAGTTATGTGGGAAGCTTAGGGACAGAACTGACAAGGTGGTCTTCTCAGAAGTTCTGTCTGTGCCATGTGCCTGTCCAGGTAAGATGGAAGAGATCAGAAGATTTAACGCATGGCTGAAATCATGGTGTAGTTTAGAGGGGACATCGGGGCACCTCTTGGGGCTGATGGAGCCTTTACTGCTGGGATGGGTTGCATTTGAACTGGAGGGGAACAAATGTATTGAGCATTGTTTGAACTAGGACTATTTAAACTAGGGAATGGGGGAGAGGGGTAGGGAGCTGATAGAACAGACTAACCTTAACTGTTTAAACACCAGAGTGGAGAATAACATATTAGGGCATAAACCAATTATAGGCTTCAAGAATATAAAAATGGGTCGGAATAGAATGAAAAGTATCAGTAATAGACTAAGGATAGCCTGTTTAAATGCAAGAAGCATTAAGAATAAAATAAATGAGCTGGAATTATATGCAAGTGTGTATAAATATGATATAATAACAATAACTGTAACCTGGCTGACCTCAGAGAATAGTGATGAATATAGTATTAAAGGATATGCTTTACTTAGGAAAGATAGGTAAGATCATAAAGGTGGAGGAATAACCATATATATGAGAGAGAATTTAAACATGAGGCTGCTTATGACAGGAGATGAATCAAGACTTAGTGAAGATATCTGGGTGAGATTTGAAAGCTATAAGGATAAAGGAATAACATTGGGTAGATGTTATAAACCCTCTAATGCTGATTGTGATTTGAATAAGCAACTCTATCAGACTATTAGAAAGGCAAGTTATTGTTATGGGAGTCTTTAATTTCCCAAATATTGAGTGGGAGAACGCAGTGACTAATGGATTACAGGGAAGTGAATATGTTGAGTTATTAAATTATTGTGTTTGACCCATTATGTAAATGCACCAACAAGAGAGGAGGCCTGTCGAGATTTGATATTCCATAACAATCAGGATAGAATTTTGAGTATGGATGTTGTTGACCCTTTAGGAACAAGTAATCCTAACATTGTTAGTCTCAAAGTTTTTTGGGGAGAGAATGTCAGTAAAAACCCAAAGCCATTAAATTGAATTTCAGAAAGGCAAAGTTTGTGCAGATCTGGCAGAGACCTCAGAAGGTAAACTGGAGGGAACTGCTTGACACTGAATCTGTTGAGGAACAATGCAATTGATTTAAAGTTGTAATACACGTAGTGCAGGGAATGTTCATACCCAAGGTCGGGAGAAGCAATTAAAACAATACATCAACTGCATGGATGAATAAAGATGTATAAACATTATTCAAGAAATGACAGCTGTATAAAGAATACAAAAACTAGTAATGACATTAACCATAGAGCATATGAAAATATGAAAACTATAGCCAAGATGGAAATTTGGATTGCCAAAAGGCAGGTTGAGAAGGATAATGCTGATAATGCTAAGCTTGACCCAAGAGATTTTTTCAATACTTTAGTAGTAAAAGATAAAGTAAAAGAGTAAGTTAGGTGTATTAGGAATAATAGTTGGATAATAAATTATGTGGAGAAGGACGTAACGGATACTCTTATCTCATATTCACCTAAAGATGTACTCATCTACAAAGATGTTAGCAGTATGCCAGTAAGTGTAAAGAAAAATAAGGTTGTTTTAAGTGACTTAGAGATCTTAACAAGTGAGGTCCTGCTTCAGCTGAAAAGGCTGAAAGTTAATAAATTTCCAGCGGCAGACAACATATATCCAAGGATACTTAAAGAGGTCTGTGATTATATATACAAACCCCCGAACATTTATTTTACAGAAGTCAGTGAAGACTGGTGAAATCCCTAGGGACTGGAAATGGGCTAACTTTATCCCAGTATATATGAAGGATGGTAATTATAGACCAGTAAGCTTAATGTGTATTACAGGTAAGATAATGGAAACATTAATAAAGAATGAGATGGAAAATATGCTGATAAAAGCAGGCATTTTAGCAGGAAGCTAACATGGGTTCAGAAAGGGGAAATCGTATTTCACTAATATGCTGTAGTTCTCTGGGGAGCCAACTAAAATTTACGATGACTAACAATAGAGTGGTTGATATCATTTACTTGGACTTTCAGAAGGCTTTTGACAAGGTACCCCAAAAGAGGTTAATACTCAAATTACAGGAGGTAGGGATTCAGAGTCAGGTGTGGGAATGGGTGTGGATTTGGCTCAAAAACAGAAAACAAGAAGTTATGGTGAGAGGATCATTTTCACACCTAAAAGATGTTAAAAGTGAGGTTCTGCAGGAATCAGTTTTGGGGCCACTGCTGTTTTTAATTTACATTAATGATTTGGATAAGCACATAACAAATAAACTAGTAAAATTTGCAGATAACACAGAATTAGGGGGAGTGGCTGATAACATTCAGGCAGCAGAATCAATACAGTTAGATCAAAACAAAATCCAGGTTTGGGCAGATACTGTAAATAGCAGATGAAATTTAATGAAATTAAATATAAAATATTACATGTAGGAAGTAGAAATATTAGATATAAATATACAATGGGGGGGGGCTCTTGAATTAGAAAGTGCACTGTTTGGGAAGGATTTGGGTGTCCTGGTAAGACCTCATCACTATCGACGTCTAGACAATGCACAGAGGCGATTAAGAAGGATAATAGAATGTTGGGCTATATTATGGGCTCAGTAGAGTTCAAGTCTAAAGGTGTACTCCTTGAGCTGTATAATGTGTTTGTGAAGCAACACATTCACTGTGTACAATTGTATTGTGTACAATTTTGGTCTCCATATTTTGTGAGGGGTGTGAAGGCACTGGAGAGAGTTCAGAGAAGGGTGACGAGACTCATTCCAGGTCTGCAGGGTATGAGCTATGAAGGAAGATTGGAAGAATAAATCTTTTTAGCCGAAGTAGACATAAAATGAGAGGAGACATGATAGAAGTGTTACAAATCAGTAAGGGTATAAGTAGGTTGGATGACAGCTGCTACTTCAAAATTAATCCATCAACAAGGACACGGGACCATAGGTGGAGACTGGTTAAGGGAGATTTCAGACTAATATCAGGAAACATTTCTTTACACAACGAGTTCTGGATACAAGGAACAAACTATCTAGTTGTGTAGTTGAGAGTAGTACCTTAGAGACCCTCAAATCTAAACTCAATGGTTATTTCAACACACCATGTGACTAGATATTTTGCAGCCTCTGAATGACCTATTCCTTTCAAAAACTTTCTAATGGTCTAATGTTCAGACTCCTGTGCCTTCTGCCCGATTGTAGTTGTGAGAAGATAGATGATGCCTCCTTGAGGCAGCCCATCATTTAGATACTAGAGGGATGTGCCAGTAATATATTAAGCTGAGTCCACTGCTCTCTGCATTTTCTGAACAGTCAGGTTGCTCTCCCAGGCCGTGATGGATCCAGTGAGGATACTACAATGCTACATCTATCGAAGTTTGTTAGTGTTTGGTGACAAGTTGAACCTCCTTATCCTCCTAAGAAACTAAAGATGCTAGCTTGCCTTCCTTGGACCTGGACCCATTGCAATTTGCCTATCACCACAATAGGTCAATGGCAGATGCAATCTCAATGGCTCTTCACATGGCTTTAGACCACCTGGACAACACAAACACCTATGTCAGGATGCTGTTCATCGACTATAGCTCAGCATTTAATACCATCAATCCCACAACCCTGATTGAGAAGTTGCAGAACCTGGGCCTCTGTACCTCCCTCTGCAATTGGATCCTTGACTTCCTAACTGGAAGACCACAATCTGTGCAGATCGGTGATAACATATCCTCCTCGCTGATGATCAACACTGGAGCACCTCAGGGGTGTGTGCTTAGCCCACTGCTCTACTCTCTCTATACCCTTGACTGTGTGGCTGGGCATAGCTCAAATGCCATCTCTAAATTTGCTGATGATACAACCATTGTTGGAAGAATCTCAGGTGGTGACGAGAGGGTGTACAGGAGGGAGATAGGCCAACTAGTGGAGTGGTGCCACAGCAACAACCTGGCACTCAAAGTTAGTAAGACGAGAAAGCTGATTGTGGACTTCTGGAAGGGTAAGATGAAGGAACACATACCAATCCTCATAGAGGGATCAGAAGTGGAGAGAGTGAGCAGCTTCAAGTTCCTGGGTGTCAAGATCTCTAAGGATCTAACCTGGTCCCAACATATCAATGCAGTTATAAAGAAGGCAAGAGAGCAGCTATACTCTTCATTAGGGGTTTGAGGATATTTGGCATGTCAGCAAATACACTCAAAAACTTCTATAGATGCACCATGGAGAGCATTCTGACAGGCTGCATCACTGTCTGGTACAGGGGAGGAGGTTGCTATTGCACAGGACTGAAATAAGCTGCAGAAGGTTGTAAATCTAGTCAGATCCATCTTGGGTACTAGCCTACAAAGTACCCAGAACATCTTCAAGGAGCGGTGTCTCAGAAAGACAGCGTCTATTATTAAGGATCTCCGCACCCAGAGCACGCCCTTTTCTCACTGTTTCCATCAGGTAGGAGGTACAGAAGCCGAAGGCACACACTCAGTGATTCAGGAACAGCTTCTTCCCCTCTCCCATCCGATTCCTAAATGGACATTGAACCCTTGGTCACTACCTCACTTTTTTTAATATACAGTATTTCTGTTTTTTGCAAGTTTTTAAAAATCTATTCAATATATGCAATTAATTTACTTGTTTATTTATTAATACTTTAAAAACATTTATTTATTATTATTTTTATTTTCTCTGCTAGATTAAGTATTGCATTGAACTGCTTCTGCTAAGTTGACAAATTTCACATCACATGCCGGTGATAAACCTGATGCTGATTCTGATTACGTCTCTGTGCTGGGCCCAGGACTGGTAATGCAGTAAATTCCCAGGAATTTTAAGCTGTTGACTTTCTTCACCTCCAATCCCCCAATGTAGGCTGGTGGCTGTTTTCCCTCCTCTCCCTTCATTTACCTTGTGGGATCTGGACATTAATAGCAAGGGCAGTATACATTGCTCATTCGAATTTAAACGAATCAACTTGGTGATGAGTCACCCTCTTGAACTCCTGTGGCTCATCTGGTAAATGTACTCCCACAGTGCTTTTGGGTTGAGAGTTCCTGGATTTGGATCCAACAACAATAAAAGGATGACTGTGTATTTTCAAGTGGGGCTGATGTGCATTTTGGAAGAATACATGCAGGTAATTATGTAGCCTGTAGTTCTTCTTTGTGAGATTTATTGTTGGAATAGTTAACTACTCCATTAACTACAGTATAATTTGTAGGTGGTTGACCATGCAATCACTCTGTGCTGACGGTGAAGGGAGTAAATGTTTAGTGGTTGAAGGGTGTCGATCATACAGGTTGCTTTGTCCTTGATGTTATTGAGTTGGACAATCCACACCAGGGGTGTGTGAAATGAGCCACTTTTTAATTACGGCGGTGATCAAGGTTTTGAAGGCAGAGTTTTGTGGCAGTTTTTCTGAGTTGAGGTGTGATCAATTAGCAAGAGGGATTAATTATGAAGGACCAATAAGAATAATTCTAGTGCAAGTGGAGTGGCCATTCTTTTGGAGTGTAGCTGCCTTTAGAGTCGCTTTGGCTGATCAGGCTTGGCTTGGATGAGGTAAATTGTCTTGTAAGTTTCTCGGCTTCCAGACCGTTCAGGCTGACCGGAAGTGCACTAAGAGTGGTAAGCATAAAGGAGGGGGGCTTGCTGTGCTGGTTAACAATAGATGGTGCAATCCTGGTCATATTATGATCAAGGAACGTGTTTGTAGCCCAGATATTGAACTTTTTGCTGTTGGACTCTGGCCATATTATTTGCCAAGGGAAATCTCACATGCAATTGTGGTTGTTGTGTACATCCCTCCCTCTGCCAACCCAACATCTGTGTGTAACATCATTTATACCATTGGACACAGGAGTACATTCAGCCAGAGACTCATTCCACCGGGATGCAGCACTGAGCATCGTGGGAAGCCATTCCTGCCTGTGGCCATCAAACTTTGCAGCTCCTCCCTTGGAGGGTCGGACAGCTTGAGCCAATAGGCAGGTCCTGGACTTATTTCTGTCTGGCATGGTTTACATATTATTATTTGATTGTTTGTGGTTTTTGTATTGCTATGTTTGTACTCTGTTCTTGGTTGGTGCAACTGTAATGAACCTAATTTCCCTCAGGATCAATGAAGTATATCTATCTATCTATCTGTCTATCTATCTATTGGTTCATTCCTCATCTGTTAGTGCATAGTATAGTGAATGGCTCCAGGGGCAGTGTTTTTTTTACTCTGTATGGGATGTGGGAAGTCTGAGAGACTGGAGGTCTCCCAGATAAACACATCTGCACCAGGTGCACCGAGCTGCAGCTCCTCAGAGAACGTGTTAAGGAACTGGAGTTCCAGCTCGATGACCTTCAATTCATACAGGAGAATGAGTAGGTGATAGACAGGAGCTACAGGGAGGTAGTCACCCCTAGTTTGCAGGAGAAAGGTAACTGGGTGACAGTCAGGAGAAGGAGGGGAAATGCACAGCCAGTGCAGAGTACACCTGTGGCCATTCTCCTCAATAATAATCATACAACTTTAGATACTATTGAGGGGGATGATCTACTGGGGGAGCTGCAAGGACCAGATCTCTGGCTCTGAGTCTGGTGCTGTGGCTCAGAAGAGCAGAGAGGTGAAGAGGACTCCAGAGCTGATGGGAGATTCCATAGTCTGAGGAACATAGCTGAGGTTCTGTGGGTGCAATAGAGACACTTGGATGATATGTTGCCTCCCTACTGCCAGGATCAGGGATGCCTCAGATTGTGCCCATGGTATTCTCAAGGGCGAGGGTGAGCAGCCTTGGTACATATTGGCACCAAAGACATAGGTAGACAAGGTGAGGAGGTCCTGAAGAGAGATTTTAGGGAGCTAGGTAGAAAGCTGAGAAATAGGACCTCCAGGGTAGTAATCTCTGGATTGCCGCTTGTGCCAAGCGCCAGTGAGGATAAGAATTGGATGATTTGGCAGGTGAATGTGTGGCTGAGGTACTGGTACAGGGGGCAGGGGTTCAGATTTATGGATCATTGGGATCTCTTCTGGGAAAGGGACAGATTACACCCGAACCCGAAGGGGTCCAGAATCCTTGCGGAGTTGTTCAGTTGGGTTTAAACTAATTTGGTAGAGGGATGGGAACTGGCGTGATAGTGCTGAAGATGAGGTAGTTGATTTACAAACAGAGGCAATGTGTAGTGAGACTTCTGGCAAGCAGAGGCTAACAAGAGGGCAAAATTGCACTCAATAGGATGAGTTGTAACATAAAAGGTGGACAAAATTGAAAAAGGAAAATACAGAACTAAAGGTGTTATATTTTAATGTGCATAGGTTATGGAATAAGGTACAGTTACAGATTGGCAAGTAGATGTTGTAGGCATCACTAAATCAAGGCTGAAAGATGGCTGGGAGCTTAATGTTCAAGGAAACACATTGTATTGAAAGGATATGCAGGAAGGCAGAGGGGGTGGTGTGGCTCTGTTGGTAAAAAATAAAATAAAATCATTAGGGAGAGGTGACATATGGTCAGAAGGTGTTGAATCATGGTGGATAGAGCTAAGGAACTACAAGAGTAAAAAATAAGGATGTGGTCTACAAATTACAGAGGGAGATAGAAAATACATGCCAAAAGGGCAATGTTACAATAGTCATGAAGGATTTCAATATGCAGGTAGATTGGGAAAATCAGGTTGATGCTGGATTCCAAGAGGAGGTATCTCTAGAATCCCTACAAGATGGTTTTTTAGGGCATTTTGTGGTTGAGCCCACAAGGGGATCAATTATTCTGTATCGGGTGTTGTGCAATGAACTAGAATTGATCAGAGAGCTTAAGGTAAAAGAACCCGAAGGGGTAGAGATCATAATATGGTCAAATTCACCCTGAAATTTGAGAAGGAGAAGCTAAAGTCAGATGTATCAGTATTACAGTAGAGTAAATGAAATTATAGAAGCAGGAGGGAAGAGTTGGCCATAATTGATTGGAAAAGAATACTGGCAGGGATGACAGCAGAGCAGCAATAGCTGGAATTTCTGGAAAGAATTTGGAAGGCACGGGATATATACATCCCAAAGAGGAAGAAGTATTGTAAAGGCAAGATGACACAACTGTGATTAACAAGGGAAGTCAAAGCCAACATAGAAGCCAAAGAGAGGGCATATAATAGAGCAAGAATTAGTGGGAAGTTAGGGGATTGCAAAGCTTTTAAATACCAACACATGGCAACTAAAAAGGTAATTAAGAATGTAAAGATGGAATATGAAAGTAAGCTAGCTAATAATGTTAAGGAGGATACCAAAAGTTTCTTCAGATACATGAAGCATAAAAGAACAGACTACTGAAAAATGAAGCTGGAGAGATAGTAATAGAGGACAAGGAACTGGTGGATGAACTGAGTAAATATTTTGCATCAGTCTTCACTGTGGAAGACATTAGCAGTATTCTGGAAGTCCCAGGTGTCTGGGGTCATTAAGTGTGTGAAGTTATCATTACTAGAGGGAAGGTTCTTGGGATACTGAAAGGTCTGAAGGTAGATAAGTCACCTGTACCAGATGGTGTACACACCAAAGCTCTGAAAGAGGTGGCTGAAGAGATTGTGGAGGCATTAGTAATGATCTTTCAAGAATCACTAGATTCTGGAATGATACCAAATGTCACTTCACTCTTCAAAAAGGGAGAGGGGCAGATAGGAAATCATAGGCCAGTTAGTCTGACCTCAGTGGTAGGGAAGATGTTGGAGTTGATTGTTAGAGATGTGGTTTCAGGGTACTTGGAGTCAGATGTTAAAATAGGCTGTAGTCAGCACGTATTCCTCAAGGGAAAATCTTTCCCAACAAATCATTTTGAATTCTTTGAAGAATTAACAAGCTGGATAGATAAAGGAGAACTGGTCGATGTTGTGTACTTGGATTTTTAGAGGGCCTTTGGCAAGTGCCACACATGAGGCTGCTTAACAAGCTACAAGCCTGTGGTATTACAGGAAAGATTCTAGGATGGATAATGCAATGGCTGATTGACAGGAGGCAAAGAGTAGGAATAAAGGGAGCCTTTTCTGGTTGGCTGTCGGTGACTAGTGGTGTTCCACAGGAGTGTGTGATAGGACAGCTTCATTTTAGACAATAGACAATAGACAATAGGTGCAGGAGTAGTCCATTTGGCCCTTTGAGCCAGCACCGCCATTCACTGTGATCATGGCGGATCATCCACAATCAGTATCCAGTTCCTGCCTTATCCCCATAACCTTTGATTCCACTATCTTTAAGAGCTCTATCCGTCTCTTTCTTGAAAGCATCCAGAGACTTGGCCTCCACAGCCTTCTGGGGCAGAGCATTCCATATATCCACCACTCTCTGGGTGACTTTATATGTCAATGATTTGGATGATGGAATTGATGGCATTGTTGCAAAGTTTGCAGATGATGCAAAGTTAGATGAAGGAGCAGATAGTTTTGAGTAAATAGGGAGGCTACAGAAGGACTTACACAGATTAGGGGAATGGGCAAGAAGTGGCAGATAGAATACAATGTTGGGTAATGTATGCTCATGCATTTCAGAAGAAGAAATGAAAGGTTTGACTACTTTCTAAATGGAGAGTAAATACAAAGAGATTTGAAAGTCTTTGTGCAGGATTCCCTAAAGGTTAATTTTCAGGTTGAGTCTGTGGTGTGGAAGGGAAATGCGATGTTAGCATTCATTTCAAGAGGACTAGAATACAAAAGTAAGGATGTAATGTTGAGAATTTATAAAGCATTGTTGATGCCTCACTTGGAGTATTATCTGTAGTTTTGAGCCCTTTATAGAACATAGAATGGTACAGCACAGGAACAAGCCCTTCGGCCCACAATGTTGTGCCAAACCAAATCAATTGGTAATCAAATTGCCACTAAACTAATCCATTCTGCCTACACTATGTCTTCTAGTTTTACCTATCTCTGATATAGGTAAATGTTTCCCGCAGACGATCTTATCTATGCCTATGATAACTTTTTATACATTAATTACCTCTCCACATAACCACTTCTGTTTCAGATCTCCAATCTTTCCACATAATTGAAGTGTTTCACCCCATACAACATCGTAGTCTCCTCTGTGCCCTCTCTTTCCTATAGCGTGGTGAACAGAACTGCAAAACCAAGGTTTTACAAAGTTAGAGCTTGTATTTAATGCCATGATTAATGAAGATAATGTGTCTTTTTAGTCACATTATCTATCTGCTTTGTCATCTTGTACACCGAAATTCCTCTGTTCCTCAATACTCCCTAGGTCCCTACCATTCATAAAGTGTGTCCCAATATCATCAGTACTTCGAAAATATATACACATCCATTTGTCATTTCTCAGTCCTTTACACCAAAGCATCAATATCACCCTGTAGTTTAAAACCATCCTCCACAATGTCAACAATTCCACCAATCCTCGTAATATCTGCAGCCTTACTAATTATGTCTCTTACATTTAGACCCAATCATTCACATATATTACAAACAATAAGGGTCCCAGAACCCAGTACCAGCAATCATAGGCAATCTTAGACAATCTTAGGATGGATGTGCCGAAACTGGAGGGGGTTCAAAGGAGGTTCACCAAAAACATTCCAGGATTAAACGGCTTGTCATATGAAGAGCATTTGATGGTTCTGGGCCTGTATTCACTGGCATTTAGCAGAATGAGGGTTGACCTAATTGAAATCTATCAAGTGGTGAAAAGCCTTGACAGAGTGGATGTGGAGAGCATGATTCCTATGGTGGGAGTGTCTAAGACCAGAGAATACATCAGATTAGAGGGGAGTCGTTTTAGAATGAAGATGAGGAGGAATTTCTTTAACCAGAGAGTAGTGAATCTGTGAAATTCTTTACCACATGTGGCTGTGCAGGCCTAGTCTTTATGTATATCTAAGGCAGAGGTTGATAGATTCTTGATTGACAGGGCATGAAGGGATACAGGGGGAAGACAGGAGAATTGGGGCTGAGGGAAAAATGGATCAGCCATGATGAGATGATGAAGCAGACTCGATAGGCCAAATGGCCTAATTATGCTCCTAAATTTTATGATCCTATTGATCGTTGTTGGTACTGCACTCATGCAGGCAAGTGAACAATATTGCATCATATCCCGGTAGATGTTGAAAATGCCTTGCAGAATCACAAAGTGAGTCATTTGTCAAATGATACCCAGGCCTCATGTAGACACTATATTTACCTGGCAGGCCCAGTTTCTGGTATATATGAACACACGGATTTTGAGGCTGGGGTGGCATTGGCTGTAGTGCCACTGAATGTCTGCAGTAGGTGGTTGGAATGTCTTGTTGAAGATGGTTGTTGGTTGGCACTTCCATGGTTTGAATGTTACTTGCCACTTCTCAACCCCTGCCTAATTGTTGCCTAGGCTTCACTGAATGCAGGCATAGGTTGCTTCACTCACTTAGCAGTTGTGAATGGACTTAAACTTTGCCAAATCATAGTGAATATCACTATTTGTGATCCTATGATGGAAGAAAGCTTGTTGGTGAAGCAGTAAAATGATAGTTGGGCTCAGGACATACCCCCAAGAAACTCCTGTAGTGATGTCCTAGGACTGGGATGATCACCCTACGACAATCCCAAGGAGCCTTTTTTTATGCAAGGTACAACTCTAATCAGTCATGTTCTCTTGCTCTCTGATATTCTTCCCATTCACATCATTGATGTCACACATTAAAGGCAGACACTATCACGGAAAATGCTGGAGGAACTCAGCAGGCCAGGCAGCATCGGCTCATGAAGGGTCTGGTCCCGAAACGACGACTGTACTCTTTTCCATAGATGCTGCTTGGCCTGCTGAGTTCCTCCAGCATTTTGTGTGTGTTGCTTGTGTAACCCAAGTTAATTAAACCCAAAGATGGAATGTTAGAAAGCTCCACCTGCGGAGGGATGAAAACCAGGTTTACCGATTTTTTTTTTAAAAAAGGGAATTTGAAGAAGAAACGCTGTGCAAGGAGAGGCGTGGCTGATGCAGGGCAGACAAGGAGAGAACAGTAGCAACGATTAGAAGCTGAAGATATGAACTGTTAAGGGTGAAATTAGTACCTTACTTTACCCTACTAACTTAAAACCCTCAGGGTGAAACCCTGGAGGAGATTTAAGATTTATTGTGATAAAAGATTTATTGAAGCTACAATAAGCAGCAGCAACTTTAACAAGACAATATCGGCAGACACCAGTGTCCAAAATTCCTACTGTGTAGTCGGGATTTAGTTCTGTAAAATCATACCAAGGGATTTGGTCAAGTTTTTGTACAAGTTTGTGAACTGACTTGCCGTGGATGATCAACTATTTCATTCTAGTGAACCAAGAAACAAGATGGCGAGCCACCCAAATGGAGAACCAGTGCAGGAATGAAATGTGTAATGACGCAGAGGATTTAATACTGTCGGATGTATAAGTTTATTTTCATTCAAAGAATCCAAATTCGATTTTCTGCAAGAACTGATTATTTTTGCAAAGACTTTGATAAGTTACTGAATGAGATTTTACTTTGTTTAAAAGTTGTGATGTTGGAGAATTATCATGAAAGGAGTTAAACTGTGTAAATATAATTTTTGAATTTGAATTTAAACTTGTGGGTATACTGCCTGGAACTGAAACTAAAGTTAACTAGAATACTTAAGAATAGAAATTATATTTGGTTTTCTAACTAACTAGGGATAAATAAAAAAGAAAGTTTAGTCTGTAAACTTTTAAATAAGGAATCACACTAGATCTAATTAGTTAGAGAAATTAGAATAATAAAGGAATCTCACTGATTCTAATTAAAAGGGAATTTGTGTTGGTTTGATATCTAAGATTTGGAACCTAAACAGATTGCTGGATCTTTGAATTGTTCTTGCTCATGTAAATATTTTGTACATATTATTTTTTTCTTATACACAAAACTTATCTCCAGAAGTGTGTGGATTTGCTGCCTTCTTCCGATACCAAGGATCTTCTGATGGCCTACTTGCACCTAGTGTGGTACTGTGTAGTTTGATTTTCTCAAAGTGTGTGGTGATTAGTAGGCTGGTGCTACACGGGTGTTACACTTGGATTTCCAGCATCTGCAGATCTTCTCTGGTTAGTCATTCTCACTTCACTTCTGGACGTCAGCTCCCAGGTCAGTGTTGGACATGTGTTATGATGAGCTGAATGGTGCTGAATGGTCCAGTCAAAACCCAAGCAAGGCATTGTTTTGCAAGAAATTGGTGAGTAAGTGTTGCTTGAGGGTACACTGTTGATGAGGGCTTCCATTTCATTTTTAATGATTGATAATAAGATAATTAGGTAGTAATGAATCAAACTGGCTTTGTCTTTTTGTGAACTGGATGTTTATGAGTAACCTCTCACATTACTGAGTCAATGCTCATCTTGTGACTGGTTAAATCACAGTTCATTCTGGAATGCAGACAATCAGTCCTAAACTGGAATGTAGTCTAGTGTCATTGGTTTCCTGGGTCCAGTGCTTTCAGCCTTTTCTTGATGTCATCAGGATTGTGCAATGGCTTTCATAATAATGGAATTCAATGTGATTTGATACTCCTGTTTTTTCTTTGACAATCAGATGCTGGGCACCATAAATTTGTCAATGTCTTGTTTTCCTATCCTGAGCACAAAAAGAAATCAGTCAGTTGCCTTTTCTACCTTTTTTGCAGCATCGGGGTGGTAAAAAGTACATTTAATGTTGTGGTTGCTATTTTGTGCAGGTGTTTGGAGTTGTTCAGCTGTGCTTAAGATTTCCTTGTCTATCTGTGCATCATTTGACAATGTGACTCAGTTCAGGGAAATGATTCACAATAGCTTGCTCTTTGTTTCCAATGGTGATAACTGGTTTGGCGCCGCAGTATCTAGGGAATAAGTAATATGCAACTTCTACTTCCCCCAGCTTTCTAATAACCAATTACAATGAGAGACACTATAAGAGCTTAGACAACAATTGCTTCTCTATTGTCTATTTAGACTGATATGGTTCCCTGATGTACAGAATCATATGCAAGTAATTCACGTCTGCGATATTGTTGCAAAACCATGAAAAAGATCTCACTAAGTTGGAATCAAGTGTCAGTCTTATGTCGATGCACATTTGATAACAAAAGACTTGGTAAATATTTTGCCACATGACAGTCAGAATAAATCTCTCTGGGTAGTCCAATTTGAACAGCAATTTTCACAGGCCTCCTGTCAAAAATATTGGCCTGTAATTGAAGTCCATGTGCTACTCCACACATAGTTAGCAAGAAAGGAAAGATAGTCCAGCCATACTTGGACTTGTTCTAAAGTTATTTTAATTCTTGGAGATCATGAATATTGACAATGAAGAAGTTCTTTTACAAGAATGTCTTATCTTTCAAAAACAGGAAAAAAATCCACACAGTGATCCCATGGTGTTGTAAACGAAAACAAAAACACAATCTATGAAGTCAGACAGTACCCATAAAAAGAAAAAATGGTTAACATTTCAGATCTGGAGCACTTCCTC